>NC_139009.1:66517189-67235837 GCF_964374135.1 Grampus griseus | reverse complement strand
AAGAAGAAGAAGGAGGAGGAGGAGGAGGAGGAGGAGAAGGAGAAGGAGAAGGAGAAAGAGAGGGAAGAAGAAGAAGAAAAAAGGAGAAGAGGAGGAAAAAGAAGAAGAAGGGAGAAGGGGAAGAAGAAGAATGAGAAGAATGAGAAGAGGAAGAAGAAGAAGAAAAAGAAATGAAATTGTTCTGCCCTCGAGGAATTGAAAGGTCAGGAGAAAAATCAAACTAAAATCTAAGAGTGCTACATGGGCATATACATCTAGCAGGACTTGTACATTAACTTAAAAAATGAAAATTATTTTTACCAATGTAACCAGGACACCAAAAAAATTGATGATGGCTTAATATTTTGAGGAAATAGATCACATTTATAACTCTTATAGAATAATTGTCATAGTGTGATTCTAGGTATGGGAAGAAGCAACATACTTCTTCCCATACCTAGAAGGGAAAACATTTCCTGGATCATAATAGACTAGTAAGACAGAGGATCCAGAGAATCTTTAATAATCAACAGGGCCTTATCCAGATATTAGCACCTGTGGTGGCAGGCATCAACAAGAATTTTCACCTGATAGGGGACAAGCCTCTCAGCGCTGTGGAACAAAAATTGGTCATGAAATATCTCCCAAACATTGATCGACTTTCCAACCAAGAGGAGGAGTTGATAAATGGAATATAGCCTGCCATATCAGTAAACAAATGATGTCACAGTCATCAGCGATTGCAGCCATCCAACGTGAGCCAATGAGCCCTGAGGAACCTCAGGATGTGAAAACACAGGATATTGGCACCAGATAGCTGAGCTGCATATCAAAAGAATGATTTCAGTGAGCCCAGACCTTGCATCTTCCCATATATAGAAAAGCACTAGAGCTTCCCTTGTGGCGCAGTGGTTGAGAGTCTGCCTGCCAATGCAGGGGACATGGGTTCGTGCCCTGGTCCGGGAAGATCCCACATGCCACGGAGCAGCTGGGCCCGTGAGCCATGACTGCTGAGCCTGCACGTCCAGAGCCTGTGCTCTGCAATGGGAGAGGGGCCACAACAGTGAGAGACCCGTGTACCACAAAAAAAAAAAAAAAAAAGAAAAAGAAAAAGAAAAAAGAAAAGCACTAAATTCCTTAACTTAGAATATCTGGTTTTCTTTAATTAACAATAATCTTTTGATGTTCAGACTACCTTTGTTGCAAAACTTCTATATAACCAGCTCCCTTGCTTCCTCAGAGCAGTTCTCTCAGGATTACTTGAGACGCTGCCTCCTGGGCTTGAAGTCCTAGAAATTCCCACCGAATAAAATGCAACTCTCAAAAAAAAATGTATAAGAAGGAGTTTTAGAGATGGTTTCTTGTTTCTGCATCCTGATAGATAGTGATGTCATGTACCAAGATGATAAACCAAGGAAGAGAAATAGGCATGGAGATTCCTTGTGGAGAATTTTAATAGTCAGCTGGACATATTCAGAACACAGAAAAGATCTGAAAGACATATAAATTTGGGAGCAATATGGATAATAACCAGAGTTGAGTGCATAAGACCTTCCTCAAGACAAATTAAGAAGAAAACATTGCAAGAAGAGAAACCTGAAGATTATCACGATGTAATTGATGACTGAAGAAAATCCATCTCTAAAGGAGGCTTAAACTGGATCCCTGGTGAGGAAAGAGTAAGAGAAGAAGAGTGTGGTGCTATGGAAGTCAAGATAATTCATACCTCAAAAGAACTTGGCAACAGTGTTAAATCACTCAGTGAAACAGAGATCAGGCCCAACAATTTCAAAGCTCTGTTGTCATATCATTAATTAAAATATTTTAAAGTTAAAAATACTTAAATTTATTTTACATGATAATGTAAATGAATACAGATAATTCATTGTCATGGCTTCTCCTGATTTTAGAGGTTGTCCACATGAAACCATTTCTCTATCTTCAAAGTCAGTAATAGACAGTTGAATCTTTCTCACATTGCATCACTTTGCAACTCCTCTGCCTCCCACTTCCATCTTTAAGGACTTTTGTGATTATATTTTAGATCCATCTGTATTATATAGTTTTATCTCCTTATTTTGAGGTCAGCTGATTAGCAACCTAATTTTACCTGTAACATTTTTTCTCCCTTGCCATGTAACCTAATATCATCATATACCCTAGAGATTTGGACGTGAACATCTTGGCGAGTCATATTCTTCCTATCATAGTATTTTCCTGGTTAATTAATTTTATCACTTCACTTTCAAATGTTATGTGACATATTCATTAACTATGCTCCAGGTAAACCTGAGATAGCTGGGTCTTTCTTCTTTTATAGCTTGATTTACTAGTCTCTATTTTTAATAGATAAAGTAATAAATATGGTGCATTATGATTACTACTATATTTGCTTGACTCTCATTTTTATTTTCTTTTCATTGTGCATTTTTATTGCTCTATTTTCTTGACTTCACAGTATTTATTCACACATCTCCTTTATTTTCACTCTGACTTTGCTTCACTTTATTACACAAATTTATTCATGCACTTTAATACATTCGCACCTCCATATCCCAGGGGATTGGTTCCAGGACTCCCTGATGTTACCAAAATCAGTGGATGCTTAAGTCTTTTATATAAAATGACATAGTATTTGCATATAACTTACACACTTCATCTGTCATATACTTTAAATAATCTCTAGATTACTTATAATATCTAATACAATGTAAATGTGATGTAAATAGTTGTAAATAAAATGTAAATGCTATGTAAATAGTTGCCAGAGTGTCAAATTCAGATTTTGTTTTTTGGAACTTTCTGAATTAAAAAATATATATATATATATATATATATATATATATTTTTTTTTTTTTTTTTTTGCGGTCTGTGGGCCTCTCACTGTTGTGGTCTCTCCCGTTGCGGAGCACAGGCTCCAGACGCGCAGGCTCTGCAGCCATGGCTCACGGGCCCAGCTGCTCTGCGGCATGTGGGATCTTCCCGGACCGGGGCACAAACCCATGTCGCCTGCATCGACAGGCGGACTCTCAACCACTGCGCCACCAGGGAAGCCCTAAAAAAAAATATATATATATATATTTTTTTTGATTCACTGTTCCATGAATTTGCCAATTCGGAACCCATGGATATGAAGGGCCAACTGTACTACTTATATTTTCAGTGAACTTCCCATCCTATAGTTTTGCTATTATTGCATAAAGATATAATTTCAACATTTTAAACACAAAAGATATTTTGTAGTCTTTAAACAGATATACTGTCTCATAATGAATTCATTGTCATGCATTGTTCCTTGCTTCTCATTTTTTCTTTCCACTTTCATCTTTCTTCTCTATAAATATATTCTACACCAAATACTTCATCAAGGTGTTGTAGGTTATATACTTTGATAGCTTTTTTAAATCTGAAAATGTATGCCTTGATTAATATGGTTGGCTAAATATAGAACTCACGGTGACACAATTTCCTTCAACATTTTGAAGACATTACTTCAGTGTCTTCTTACATCTGGAATTGCTTATTCTGCTATTATTCTGTGATTACTCTGCAATTAGTCTAATTTTATTCCTTTGAACATCATTTTTGTTTCTTTCAGGTAGTTTTAATATTTTATCTTTATCATTCATATTCTGAAGTCTTACTCTTCTTTTCTAAGTGTAGATTTATATTTATATATCTTTGTGAGCACTTATGAGTTTGCCATCTATAGACTCATATTTTTTATCAATTCAGATAAATTCTTAGTTATTATATCTTTGAATTATTTATCTGCCATTATCCCTATTCTCTCTCCCTAAAACTCTTATCAGGCATGTATTGAAATTTTGTTAATCTTTTATACTTTCTTTTAAACTCTGTCATATTTTTCATTGTTTTATTTTTATGCCTTTCTATCTGGGTCAATTCCTTATTAAAAGCATCCAGATAATCTATTTTTACTTTGGACAAGTTGAATCTAGATTTTCATAATGTTCTCAAGTTTTCTAATTATTTCTTTGCATATCTGTGTGTAATGCTTTTAAAACATGTCCACACATTCTTTGACACTCCTCTCACAAAAGTTGACGTCAGATTTGTGTTCCTTTAAAAGTCACCCAGGCTTGGTTACTCACTTATACACACATAACATGTAGAGGAAACGATGCTGCATGGCTTCTGAGGCTATGTCATAAAAGGAAATACAGCTTCTGCTCCTCCTTGTCCTTTCTCAGTCTGTCTCTCTGCTGTCTCTCTCTGTCTCACTCTTCTTTTACTCTGAAATTTTAGAATTATGAATTACCAGGTAAGATGTCTGGTTATTCTAAAATCCATCCTCCTGAGGAAACAATGTGTGGACAACACATAAAGATAAAAAAAAACAATGTTCGAGAAGACTCCAGCTCCTGCAGACCTCAGATGTCCAAATCTTTACAGCTCAGACAAGGAAGCTTTAAAAAAAAAGAAAAAAAAGAGCTTCTTGTAATGAATGCCTCTCATCCTGGAAAATAAGGAGTGTCTATAAAAGGAGCTGCCAACTTACCTTTTTTTCCAGAACTTTGAAAACCTGAGCCACCGTGTCAGAAGTCTGGCAGACTGGAAGCCACCATGATAAAGAGACCATCTGGAGAGAACACACAGAGATAAAGATACTTGAGGAAACAGCAATTCCAGCTCAGCTATTCTAGTCTTCCCAGATTAAAGTCAAGACATGTGAATGAACAAGGCATCTAGATGCAACCAGCCCCTAGTCTTTGAGCTTCCACAGCTGACATCAAGTGGAACAAAAGTGAGTCTTCCCTCTGTGCTTTGTTTAGATTCCTGACCCACAGAATTTATGAGACTAATAGTTGTTTGTTTTATGCCACTGAGTTTTGGGTTTTGTTTTTTTTTGACAGAGTAGCCAACAACATGTGACCATTATTCATACTTGTTTGTTTTTGTATCAAAATTACTTACTTCTCTATATAAATATTATTTCTGTTTTTAGTTCTCTTTGAAACTCTTAATTTTAAAAATTATTTCATAGTTATTCTAGGATTTACCTATTATTAATATTATTAGAATAATTTCAACTTTTTGATAAGTTAGTTGGCTTTTCTTTTTATCTAAGTTTTCTTCATGTATTTCAGAGAGATAATTTGTATATTTACCTGGAGTGTACTTCTTTTTTTCTTTTATTGAGCTCAGCAATTTTGTATACTGTTACTGTCATTTTATCCAGTTGCTCCATTCCACCACCTAAATATATTTCAGAACAAAGTTGTATTTTTAACTGAGGATTTTGTGTTATGGTGATACTGTAGACATTGCCAAAATTATTAATTAGCTATCATAATGCTCTGTCCAGGTTTTATCTGCCTAAAATTTTTCATTTCCTCCTGCTTATGCAGTTAATCAACATGGCACAGTCTCAGGAAGTAATGTAATATTTTTTTCAGCCTACTTATTTTTTTATTTTTTATTTTTTGCCGTATGCGGGCCTCTCACTGTTGTGGCCTCTCCCATTGTGGAGCACAGGCTCCAGACGCACAGGCTCAGTGGCCATGGCTCACTGGCCTAGCTGCTCCACGGCATGTGGGATCTTCCTGGACCAGGGCACAAACCTGTGTCCCTTGCATTGGCAGGCAGACTCTCAACCACTGTGCCATCAGGAAAGCCCCAGCCTACTTTCTTTTTGAGAGAGACACTGGAGGTTCATTCATCTAGGCAGTTTTAAATTTCCCTTCGGATAGGAGGAGAAGAAAATGACCCAGAGACCACAGAAATATTGCCACATTGCTTGCATAAACTGCTGTGGACTGATTTGCCTGTTTGCTTGATAAAGTGTCTGGCAGGTGGATAGATCCAGAGATGGAAGTTTCCCAGTGGATACAAAGAAAAAAGGGTAATAGGGTAAAAAGTTGCATATTCCCACAAGGGTTCCTGAGTGTTGAACAAAGCACTATTATCTACATAGGCAGGAGAGTGTCGACAAGGAGAAAGGAACCCTGTTGCATTGAAAACCTAGTTGTTCCAGAGCAACTGGTTGATGGATAAAATTGTGAGTCAGATGTACTCAAAAATGGAGTGCTTACATTTAATATTTCTGCTACAGAGAGTTTAAGATGATTCAGTGATCCAAAATGTGGCCATGTGAGTGAGCTGAATGTACACAGTGTTCACCAGAATTGAATAATCCAAATTGAAGCATTGGCTTGGGGATCCTAAGAGACACCAAATTCTCCAGAATGATTGCAGCACTAGAAGCACAACTAGCTAACTAATGAAACAGGTCAGTCAATGATAAGAGGATGGAACATTCCTGATTTGACCATATTAATTATGTGAGAAAATATTACTTTACAAAAAGTAGATATCTTAAAGAATATTTGTTATAATATATGTTTTATAAACATACAAGTAAATACAATATACATATTAATCAAATGGTAAAAAATCACCAGAATTATGAAGGACAAAATGGTAAGAATCTGTTTTATGGTTTTGTACATTTTTTTAAACATCTTTATTGGAGTATGATTGCTTTACAATGGAGTGTTAGTTTCTGCTTTATAAAAAAGTGAATCAGCTATACATAAACTTATATCCCCATATCTCCTTCCTCTTGCATCTCCCTCCCACCCTCCCTATCCAACCCCTCTAGGTGGTCACAAAGCACTGAGCTGATCTCCCTGTACTATGCACCTGCTTCCCAATAGCTATCTATTTTACATTTGGTAGTGTATATGTGTCCATGCAACACTCTCACTTCATCCCAGCTTAAACTTCCCCCTCCCCGTGTCCCCAGGTCAATTCTCTATGTCTATGTCTTTATTCCTGTCCTACACCTAGGTTCTTCAGAACCAATTTTTGTTTTTTTTATTTTTTAGATTCTATATAAATATGTGTTAGCATACTGTATTTGTTTTTCTCTTACTGACTTACTTCACTCTGTATGACAGTCTCTAGGTCCATCCACCTCACTAGAAATAACTCAATTTCGTTTCTTTTTATGGCTGAGTAATATTCCATTGTACATATGTGCCACATTATCTTTAACATTGATATGTTGATGGACATTTAGGTTGATTCCATGTCCTGGCTATTGCAAATAAGATCTGCAATGAACATTGTGCTACATGACTCTTTTTGAACTATGGTTTTCTCAGGGTATATACCCAATATTGGGATTGCTGGGTTGTTTGGTAGTTCTATTTTTAGTTTTTTAAGGAACTTCCATACTGTTCTCCATAGTGTCTGTATCAACTTACATTCCCACCAACAGTGCAAGAGGATTCCCTTTTCTTCACATTCTCTCCAGCATTGATTGTTTGTAAATTTTTTGATGATGGCAATTCTGACTGGCGTGAGGTTATACCTCATTGTAGTTTTCATTTACATTTCTCTAATGATTAGTGATGTTGAGCATTCTTTCATGTATTTGTTGGCAATCTGTATATCTTCGTTGGAGAAATGTCTATTTAGATCTTCGGCCTATTTTTGGATGTGTTGTTTGTTTTTTTGATATTGAGCTGCATGGACTGCTTGCAAATTTTGGAGATTAATCCTTTGTCAGTTGCTTCATCTGAAAATATTATCTCCCATTCTGAGGATTGTCTTTTGTTTTGTTTCCTTTGCAATGCAAAAGCTTTTAAGTTTAATTAGGTTCCGTTTGTTTACTTTTGTTTTATTTCCACTTTTCCAGTAGGTGGGTCAAAAAGGATCTTGTTGTGATTTATGTCATACAGTGTTCTGCCTATGTTTTCCTCTAAGAGTTTGATAGTTTCTGGCCTTACACTTAGGTCTTTCATCCATTTTAAGTTTATTTTTGTGTATGGTGTTAAGGAGTGTTCTAATTTCATTCTTTTACATGTAGCTGTCCATATTTCCACTTATTGAAGAGGCTGTCTTTTCTCCATTGTATATTCTTTCCTCCTTTCTCAAAATAAAGTGACCATATGTATGTAGGTTTATCTCTGGGCTTTCTGTCCTGTTCCTCTGATCTATATTTCTGTTTTTGTGTGAGTACCATACTGTCTTGATTACAGTAACTTTGTAGTATAGTCTGAAGTCTGGGAGACTGATTCCTCCAGCTCCATTTTTCTTTCTCAAGATTGCTTTGGCTATTCATGAATTTTTGTGTTTCCATACAAATTTTGAATTTTTTTCTTCTAGTTCTGTGAAAAATGCCTTTGGTAATTTGATAGGGATTGCATTGAATCTATAGATTGCTTTGGGTAGTCTCAACATTTTCACAAGGTTGATTTTTCCTATCCAAGAACACAGTATATCTCTCCATCTGTTTGTATCATCTTTAATTTCTTTGAACAGTGTCCTATAGTTTTCTGCATTCAGGTCTTTTGTCTCCTTAGGTAGGTTTATTCCTAGGTATTTTATTCTTTTTTTTTGCAGTGGTAAGTGGGAGTGTTTGCTTAATTTCTCTTTCAGATTTTTCATCATTAGTGTATAGGGATGCAAGAGATTTCTGTGCATTTATTTTGTATCCAGCTACTTTACCAAATTCATTGATTAGCTCTAGTAGTTTTCTGGTAGCATCATCAGGATTCTCTATGCAGAGTATCATGTCATCTGCAAACAGTGGCAACTGTACTTCTTCCTTTCTGAATTGGAATCCTTTTATTTCTTTTTCTTCTTTGATTGCTGTGGCTAAAATTTCCAAAACTATGTTGAAAGATAGTGGTGAGAGTGGAGAAGCTTATCTTGTTCCTCATCTTAGAGGAAATGGTTTCAGATTTTCACCATTGAGAATGATGTTGGCTGTATGTTTGTCATATATGGCCTTTATTATGTTGAGGTAATTCCCTCTATGCTCACTTTCTGGAGAGTTTTTTACCTTAAATGTGTGTTTTATTTCATCAAAATCTTTTTCTGCAACTATTAAGATGATCATATGGTTTTTCTTTTTCAATTTTTTAATATGCTTTAACACATTGATTGATTTATGTATATTGATGAATCCTTGCATTCCCTGGATAATCCCACTTGATCATGCTGTATGATCCTTTTAATGTGCTGTTGGATTATGTTTGCTAGTATTTTGTTGAGGATTACTGCATCTATGTTCATCAGTGATATTGGCCTGTAGTTTTCTTTTTTTGTGACATTTTTGTCTGGTTTTGGTATCAGGGTGATGGTGGCCTCGAATGAGTTTGGGAGTGTTCCTCCATCTTCTATATCTTGAAAGAGTTTGAGAAGGATAGGTGTTAGCTCTTCTTTAAATGTTTGATAGAATTTTCCTGTGAAGCCATCTGATCCTGGGCTTTTGTTTGTTGGAAGATTTTTAATCACAGTTTCAATTTCAGTACTTGTGATTGGTCTGTTTATATTTTCTATTTCTTCCTGGTTCAATCTCGGGAGGTTGTACTTTTCTAAGTATTTGTCTATTTCTTCCTGGTTGTTCATTTTATTAGCATATAGTTGCTTGTAGTAATCTCTCATGATCCTTTGTATTTCTGCAGTGTCAGTTGTTACTTCTCCTTTTTCATTTCTAATTCTATTGATTTGAGTCTTCTCCCTTTTTTTCTTGTTGAGTCTGGCTAATGGTTTATCTTCTCAAAGGACCAGTTTCTAATTTTACTGATCTTTGCTATTTTTTCCTTCATGTCTTTTTCATTTATTTCTCATCTGATCTTTATGATTTCTTTCCTTCTGCTAATTTTTAGGTGTTTTTGTTCTTCTTTCTCTAATTGCTTTAGGTGTAATGTTAAGTTGTTTATTTGAGATTTTTCTTGTTTCCTAAAATAGGATAGTATTGCTATAAACTTCCCTCTTAGAACTGCTCTTGCTGCATCCTATAGGTTTGGGATTGTCATGTTTTCATTGTAATTTGTTTCTAGGTATTTTTTTGATTTCCTCTATGATTTCTTCAGTGATCTCTTGGTTATTAAGTAGCATATTGTTTAGCCTCCATGTATTTGTATTTTTTACAGTTTTTTCCCTGTAATTGATATCTAGTCTCATAGCATTGTGGTCAGAAAAGATATTTGATGCAATTTCAATTTTCTTAAATTTACCAAGGCTTGATTTGTTACCCAAGTTATGATCTATCCTGGAGAATTTCCATGAGCACTTGAGGAGAAAGTGTAATGTGTTGTTTTTGGATAGAATGTCCTATAAATATCAATTAAGTCCACCTTGTTTAATGTATCATTTAAAGCTTGTGTTTCCTTATTTATTTTCATTTTGGATGATCTGTCCATTGGTGAAAGTGGGGTGTTAAACTCCACTACTATTATTGTGTTACTGTTGATTACCCCTTTTATGGCTGTTAGCATTTGCCTTATGTATTGAGGTGCTCCTATGTTGGGTGCATAAATATTTACAATTGTTATATCTTCTTCTTGGATCGATCCCTTGATCATTATGTAGTGTCCTTCTTTGTCTGTTGTAATAGTCTTTATTTTGAAATCTATTTTTTCTGATATGAGAATTGCTACTCCAGCTTTCTTTTGACTTCCATTTGCCTGGAATTTCTTTTTCTATCCCTTCACTTTCAGTCTGTATGCGTCCCTAGGTCTGAAGTGGGTCTCTTGTAGACAGCATATATATGGGTCCTCTTTTTGTATCCATTCAGCCAGTCTTTGCCTTTTGGTTGGAGCATTTAATCCATTTACATTTAAGGTAATTATCAATATGTATGTTCCTATTACCATTTTATTAATTGCATTTTTTTTAGGTCTTTTCCTTCTCTTGTGTTTCCTGCCCAGAGAAGTTCCTTTAACATTTGTTGCAAAGCTGGTTTTGTGGTGGGGAATTCTCTTAGGTTTTGCTTGTCTGTAAAGGATTTAATTTACCCCTTGAATCTGAATGAGATTTTTGCTGGCTACCGTAATTTTGCTTGTATGTTTTTCCCTTTCATCACTTTAAATATATCCTACCACTCTCTTCTGGCTTGTGGAGCTTCTGCTGAAAGATCAGCTTTTAACCTTATGGGGATTCCCTTGAATGTTGCTTGTTGCTTTTCCTTTGCTGTGTTTAATATTTTTTCTTTGTATTTAACTTTTGATACCTTGAATAATATGTGTCTTGCCATGTTTCTCCTTTGATTTATCCTGTATGGGACTCTCTGCACTTCCTGGACTTGATTTAATATTTCCTTTCCCGTATTAGGGAAATTTTCAACTATAATATCTTCAAATATTTTCTCAGTCCCTTTCTTTTTCTCTTCTTCTGGAATCCCTATAATTGAAATGTTGGTGTGTGTAATGTTGTCCCAGAGGTCTCTGAGACTCTTCTCAATTCTTTTCATTCTTTTTTCTTTATTCTGCTCTGTGGTAGTTATTTCCACTATTTTATCTTCCAGGTCACTTATCCATTCTTCTGCCCCAGTTATTCTGCTATTGATTCCTTCTAGAGAATTTTTAATTTCATATACTGTGTTGTCCATCTTTGTTTATTTGCTCTTTAGTTCTTCTAGGTCCTTGTTAAACATTTTTTATATTTCCGCATACTCTTTCCAGGATTTTGGATCATCTTTACCATCATTACTCTGAATTCTTTCTCAGGTAGACTGCTTATTTCCTCTTCATTTGTTTGATCTGTGGGTTTTTACCTTGACCCTTCATCTGCTGTGTTTTTCTGTTTTCCCATTTGCTTATCTTCCTGTGTTTGGGGTCTCCTTTTCCCAGGCTGCAGGTTCATAGCTCCCATTGTTTTTGCTGTCTGTCCCCAGTGGATAATGTTGATTCAGTGGGTTGTGTAGGCTTTCTGGTGCACAGAACTAGTGCCTGTGTTCTAGTGGATGAGGCTGGATCTTTTCATTTTTTGATTTTAGGCAGCCTCTCTGCTAATGGGTGGGGTTGTGTTCCTGTCTTGCTAGTTGTTTGGCTTAGGGTGTCCAGCACTATAGCATGTTAGTTGTTGAGTGGTGCTGGGTCTTAGCATTGAGATGGAGGTCTCTGGGAGAGCTTTCACCATTTGATATTATGTGGAGCTGGGAGTTCGCTAGTGGACCAATTTCCTGAACTCTGCTTTCCCACCTCAGAGGCAGAGACCTGGCATCAGGCCAGAACACCAAGACCCTGTCAGCCACATTGCACAGAAAAAAAGGGAGCAAAAAGAAAGAAAAAATTAATATAAAGAGTTTTTAAAATAAAAAAAAATCATTGTTAAAAATAAAAAAAAAATAGGGGCTTACCTGGTGGCGCAGTGGTTGGGAGTCTGCCTGATGATGCAGGGGGCATGTGTTCATGCCCCAGTCTGGGAAGATCCCACATGCCACAGAGTAGCTGGGCCTGTGGGCCATGGCTCCTGAGCCTGTGTGTCCAGAGCCTGTGCTCCACAATGGTAGAGACCACAACAGTGAGAGGCCTGCGTTCCGCAAAAAAGAAAATAAATACAATAAAATAATGAAAAGTATAAAAAAAAATAAAGAGAGATCAACCCAAGCAAAAAACAAACCCTCCAGCAATAACAAGAGCTAAAAACTATACTAAAAATAATAAAAAAAAAAAGAGAAACAAAAAAAACAAAAACGGACAGACAGAACCCTAGGAGAAATGGTAAAAGCAAAGGTATACAGACAAAATCACACAAAGACACATACACATACACACTTACACAGAGAGTAAAAGGAAAAAAATATATACCTATATATAAAAAAAAAGGAAGAGGAGCACAACCAAATCAATAAACAAATCTACCAATTATAATAAAATCTAAATACTAAACTAGATAAACATAAAACCAGAAACAAATTAGATGCAGAAAGGAAACCCAAAAACTACAGTTGCTCCCAAAGTGCAGTACCTCAATTTTGGGATTATTCGTTGTCTATTCAAGTATTCCACAAATGCAGGGTACATCAACTTGATTGTGGATATTTAATCTGCTGTTCCTGAGGCTGCTGGGAGAAATTTCCCTTTATCTTCTTTGTTTCCACAGCTTCTGGGGTTCAGCTTTGTATTTGGCCCCGCCTCTGCGTGTAGATCACCTGAGGGCATGTGTTCCTGCCCAGAGAGGACTGGGTTAAAGTAGCAGCTGATTAGCTGGGTCTGACTCACTCAGGCTGGGGATAGAGAGGGGCACGGAATGCAGGGCGAGCCTGTAGTGGCAGAGACTGGTGTGACATTGCAACAGCTTGAGGCATGCCATTTGTTCTCCCCAGGACGTTGTCTCTGGATCATGGACCCTGGCAGTGACAGGCTGCACAGGCTCCCAGGAAGGAAGGTATGGATAGTGACCTGTGCTTGCACACAGACTTCTTGGTGGCTGCAGCAGCAGCCTTAGCATTTTGTGCCCATCTCTGGTGTCTGTGCTGATAGCTGAGGCTTGCCCCCATCTCTGGAGATTGTTTAGGCAGTGCTCTGAATCCTCTCTCCTCGCGCACCCTGAAACAATGGTCTCTTGCCTCTTAGGCAGGTCCAGACGTTTTCCTGCAGTCCCTTCCAGCTAGCTGTGGCACACTAGGCCCCTCAGACTGTGTTCACGCAGTCAACCTCAGTCCTCTCCCTAAAATTTGACATCCGAAGCCTGAGCCTCAGCTCCCAGCCCCCACCCTTCCTGGCGGGTGAGCAGACAAGCCTCTCAGGATGGTGAGTGCTGGTGGGCACCAATCCTCTGTGTGGGAATCTCTTTGCTTTGCCCTCTGCACCCCTGTTGCTGCTCTTTCCTCCATGGCTCTGAAGCTTCACTGCTATCCACCCCTGTCTCCACCAGTGAAGGGGCTTCTTAACATGTGGAAGATTTTCCTTCTTCACAGCTCCCTCCCAGAGGGGCAGGTACCATCCCTATTCTTTTGTCTGTGTTTTTCTTTTTTCTTTTGCCCTACCCTGGTATGTGGGGAGTTTTTTTGCCTCTTGGGAAGTCTGAGGTCTTCTGCCAGCATTCAGTACGTGTTCTGTAGGAGTTGTTCCACATGTAGATGTATTTCTGATGTATTTGTGGTGAGGAAGGTGATCTCCACATCTTACTCCTCCATCATATTGAAGGTTTCCTGTACATTTTCCCATGATTATTGTGTATTACTCTTTGTGATAAAAGAGTAAAAATTAGATATATTTAAAGAATATTTATATATGCTTGAAAAAATTCAATTTTTTATATATATATATATATATATATATACACACATATATATTTTTAATTGTCTTTTTCTTATTTTACCATGGGTCAAATATGTTATGGGGCCCACAGATGAAAAATTTGCCAATAAGGAACATTGTGATATTATGTGAGAAATGCTAAATGTATTTCTGAATATGTAGTCAAGATCATTAGATAGCAAGCCAAATATTTTTATTAGCAGATTTTTTTTTACCATCATCTGTGAAAGAGTGGATTGCACAAGATGGCCTTTAAGATTGTTTCCCTAACTCTAACTTTGCTGTGTTTTAGGTGTTTTTAAAATACTTACAATGAGCTAATCATTGTAAATTGTCCTTAAGATGAGGTAAAAAATAAGATGGTATCCTTGATTATAAAGCAAGTAAAATTGAGACCATCATGTAAACATGATTTTTTCCTCCTCTGTGTGTATGTATGAATATTATTTACAGTTGTTTGGGTGACCTTTGGTGAGATTCTAATGTTGCTGAACCCAAGTTCCTGTGCCCAATGCACAGTGAAGCCAAACAGAGGTGTCAGAGTTTGGAGCAGAGAAGGATTTATTGCAAGGGCCATGCAAGGAGAATGGGAAGGCTCATGCTCAAATAATCTAATCTCCCCAATGGGTTTAAAAGAAGAAGTTTTTATAGACAAAAGTTGAGGGAAGGCCTGCAGGTTATGCAACCCTCCTCCGATTGGTTGGTGATGATGTAACAGTGTGGTGTTCTAGGAATCTCAGTCATCAACCTCTGGTTCCAGCCAGTCTGGGGTCCACAAACTTGTGCTCAACCTGAAGTTTCCATCCTCCATCTGGGTGGGGACCTTAGATCCTCTACAAGAACTCAGAGATATATGTCAGATTGTTATGTACATTCCCTCAGGAGGAACCAGGCCCAGGCCCCAACCCTGCACTCTTTCTTTCTACATTCTCTCACTCTCCTAATTAGTAACTGTGTAAATCTGCCCTTTGAAGCTCAGGGAAGGTCTAGGAGGCTGAAAGCCTTTTTTCTACAAAGAAGAAATGGGGACACAGAAAGTCTTTCATGCCCGGGAAGGCCCCGCATGGTCCTGCTCAGTTTCACTAACACTATCATTTTTGTCATAATTTTGCTGGAAAATAATTTTACCAGAATGTTTAATTATTTCTTCATACTTATGTCATATCAATAGTGATGAAGGTATCATGTCCAAAACAGTGACATCTGGTAGCTTCAAGTAAGTGTTGTGGTTAATATATTTAAATTTTAATACAAATAAGACATAGTGGTAAGGCAATGATCCATGATGACAAATATGCTTGAAGTTACTCCTTTTAGAAATATTATATTAATTATAATATAATATGTTATGTTATCATTTTAACATATTATTTTCATTTTAGAAAAATATTAACATTTAAACATATATATGATTTGATTTTCATAATTACAATATAAATCTAACTATGATAAAACAAAAACTTTGATCCCATATTAATTTTTCTCTTGCTATAGAACTGGATGAAACGTACCATAATTTTCATAAGATTACTTTTTTGTATTATCTACTCCTAATGAGACAACTTTGATTTAAAAGAAAAAAATGCTCTTTATCTTAAAATGTCCTGTCATATTCCCTGACTTTATGAGAAATAAGGTATAAATAATAAGAAAAGCAAAGCTATTTCTCCCTGTTAGGCTTTTTTAAGTTTATGTTTTTATCAAGACATTTACTTTGGGAACTATTTTCCTTTTCTTGCATCTAAAAAAATCAAATAACTGAAACAGAATGATGATCTTGTCTGAACGACTATAACTTCTCTCGTCTCTACCGTTTCAACTCTCCAGTAGGTTGAATATTGTAACTGGAAAACATGTTAAGGTCATAAAGCATCTTTGATTTCTCTGAAGTTTTTCTTGTAACATGTACAGTGCAAAGAACAAAGTTACGTGTTCAATAAATTCTTGCTGAAACCAGATTCATCCTGAATCTTCCTTATTACCATTGCAATAATTTCCCTCTCTACTCCAAAGTATCCCCTAGTTAATATAACTTTCTTCTCTCTAAGGGTAAACTTTCTGCCTATTCTCTTGACCCCACCTCTTGTTACCTCCTCAGGGAAATTGCTGTATCAATTACACATCTTTTTCCAAACTTTTCAATCATTTGCCTTTCTTTGACTTCTTCCTTTCTGCTTTCAAAGTGTTTCTTCTAAAGTTGAAAACAGTTCAAACCAGCAACCAAACAAACAATCAACAAGCAACGAGAAGTAACTCTTTATTTCACCCTGTAGTTGTCTTTATTTTCTTTAATGGCCCAAATTCTAGAAAAGTGTTGACTTTCTGCTATGTGTTTTGTATACTTTCATTCACAGCTAGTTTAATAGTCAGCTTCCAGAACTTTGTAAAATAATTTTATTTTTATTTTTTTGAATTTTCTTATCTCTGAGAACGTGTTTGGTCCTGGAGGACTTATGCTGAAAAACCCACATTTTTCTCCCTAAACCAGCTGCATCTGATATCTAAAAATGGAACTATGTATATTAAGCATTTCTGTGTCCTTCTGTTTTGAACATTCTGGAGGTAGTGATTTATTTTTAACCAAATCCCTATCTCATCAGTTTGACAATATATGATAACCTCAAGAGAACCTCTGCCTGCCTGGTTTCTTCATTGATAAATGGGGATAAATAATAGAGCATTTCCTCATAGGGGTGCTGTGAAGATTAAGTGAGCTAATACAAATAAAAGCACTTAGAACAGTGCCCTGCACTTAGTAAATGTTCAATAAATATTAACCATTATGATTATAATGTAAACAGTTATTTGTTGCCTCAGTGACTCCCTGAGTGCCAGTACCCTCCCCTCTTGTTTTGAACTTTTACCTAGTTATTGAACCCATCCCCAACATGTGTGTTTAAACAATAAGCTTCATGATGACTTCTTCATTTTACTCCTCCCTCCCTTCCATGTTGACCCAGTTACATTGAAATTACCCAACAAGAATGATTCCCATGTACCACAAGCTACAACACACATGACATTCCATAAAGGCACTTGCCCATGATCCTTGCTCTATTCTCTTTCTGCCTGCTCTGACCAAAATTCAGGCTTTTGGATGACTTTGTGTGGCCCTCTGGGCATGCCATACCCCTCTTTCTAGGACCTGTGAGTATATATAATCTTTTCATATGTCTCTCCTCGTGTAATTTTCACAGCTGTGTTGGAGTGGTCCTTAGAGACCCTGAGAGGGGTATTTACTCTCCCATTTAGAACACAATAATTAATAGTATTCTTATTATTCCTTATATTAAAACCAATCAAATCCCCTCCACAATTTTTCCAAGGATTAATGAAGGAGAATCTCAGAGCAGTGAATTCCTGCTCTGAGACAATTTAAGATCTTGCTCAATTCTGTCTCATCTTTACTCCGGAAGCTGCTGTCTTGTCTTCAGACTTCATTCACTGTACTTGAGTACAGCTCTCCCTTTATTCTGCTGTCAGACACATTTTCTAGGTTCTTGCATATGCATTATGCCTAGGAAACTGACATTAATGAGATTTTCAGACATACTGAAGCAAGAATACAGCACAGCACGTAAGATGGTATGACTTCAAACTGGTCCCCTGACATCAACATTCTTAAAGTTCTTTGGCTGTCTGAATCACAATACATTCCTCCCTTGCCTTCATTCATTTTGGGCTCCTACCTGCAAATACTTTGTGCAGACTCATCTCCGTCCTGTTACTTATCATTCATATTTTCCTCAAATTCAGGAGCACCCTTCCAACTAAATACTAAAGTCAGTTCACAGAAGCTAATAAGAAAATTTATTTTACATTATTAAAGTTAGTTTCAAATTTAATTGAAATCTCTTTTATATAGATCAACTTGCAGATTCCTTTTACAAAACAAAAAGATTTTAAATCATTTGTGTAAAACAGCCAACAACTGCTGAAATGAATTCTTTTGCCCTACCACATCTCTATATTGTAAAAGTGAATGCATTAAAATTTGTTTAAATAACATTGTCTTCTTTTCTGCTCTATATAGATTATGTCAGATATTTCTTATAGCCTAACATCTTCCCTATTATTTAACCTAGTATTTTTCTTATTCCAGTTCACTTCCAACAAGTTGTCTTTTTATTACTTTAGGCTTAACATGAGTAAAGACAGATTTCTATTTTATTTCAAATTGTCTGCTGTGTCTTTTTCCCAGTTTTATAGATCCATAAACAAAAACTTTTCATTTCTTGTTAACATAAATTTCCTTCATGAAGACAGTTCTTCAGAGATATGGTTTCTGTGTACATAAATAGATTGACTTGATTTTTCACTTAAAGACTCATTTGTGGACTTGATGAAAGACTGGTACCCATCACATTTAATACGGAATGATGATGTGGTCATTTTTTATTAGATAGAGAGTTATGTACAGTAAATTTTTTGTAGTGAATATTCTCCAATTTTTCTTATATTTTCATATTGTATGTTCACAGGCATGTGTATAGTATATTTACACATTTGCCTACTTTTGATATGCCCCATTGTATACATTTTCTTCACCTGTACACCAGACTCTTGAGGTAATTATATCTTGAATCCAGCTTATTTAAGTACTTTAACCATTAGTGCTCTCTTTTTTCAGCACTTTATAAATACAACCAAATAATTTTATATAAAATGATTAAAACGCATAATATATTGTAATACATACATAACATATATGTAAAATTTATGTACAGATCTAATTGCCACAATGCCAGCACAAGGTATAAAAATATCTTGTAATTGATTCTGGTTTGAATCCTCTTATTTTATTATTTTAGATATAAATGATCTATTAACTTTGGAAAGTTCACATTGGCCTATGTCAGATGCTTAACCTTCTGTATCAGATCTGATAAATTAATTGCAGTGTGTCATTCTTTTTCTTTCAAGTGGAAATCAACAGCAAAAATTTATTGATAAAATTGCTGTTTCCTATAGACAATATTGTAACTGACATTCTTGCAAATGTGCATGGCATTTGCAAGTTTCAACAACATGTTAAACCGAAGCAAGAACAGGTAGCCTTCTCTTCTAGAGGTGGTTCTCCTGGAGATCCTGTATTAAGACCAAACACAGCCTTACAGGCATGAGTCTTTTTAAAAATTTTTATTGGGGTATAGTTGATTTACAATGTTTTCTTAGTTTCAGGTGTACAGCAAAGTGAATCTGTTATACATATATTATACATATATCCACTCTCTTTTAGATTCTTTTCCCATAAAGGCCATTACAGAGTACTGAGTAGAGTTCCCTGTGCTATACCGTAGGTCCTTATTAGTTATCTATTTAATATTTAGTAGTGTGTATATGTCAATCCCAATCTTCCAATTTATCCCTCCCCCACTAACCTCCTGGTAACCATAAGTATATTTTCTACACCTGCAACTCAATTTCTGTTTTGTAGATAAGTTCATTTGTAGCCTTTTTTTAGATTCCACATATAAGTGATATCATATGATATTTGTCTTTCTCTGTCTGACTTACTTCACTCAGTATGACAATCTCTAGGTCCATCCATGTTGTTGCAAATGACATTATTTCATTTCTTTTTTATGGCTGGGTAATATTCTATTGTATATATGTACCACATCTTCTTTATCCATGCCTCTGTTGATGAACATTTAGGTTGCTTCCATGTCCTGTCTATTGTAATTAGTGCTGCAATGAACAGTGAGATGCATGTATCTTTTTGAATTATGAAAACCCTCTGGGTATATGCCCAGGAGTCAGATTGCTGCGTCATATGGTAGCTTTATTTTTAGTTTTTTAGGGAACCTACATACTGTTCTCCATAGTGGCTATACCCACCAACAGTGTAGGAGGGTTCCCTTTTGTCCACACCCTCTCCAGCATTTATTGTTTGTAGATTTTTTGGTGATGGCCATTCTAATCTGTGTGAGGTGATACCTCACTGTAGTTTAGGTTTGCATTTCTCTAATAATCAGTGATGTTGAGCATCTTTTCATGTGCTTTTTAACCAGCTGTATATCTTCTTTGGAAAGATGCCTATTTAAATATTCCACTTTTTTTTTTTCCTTTGAGTGGATTGTTTGTCATTTTGATATTGAGCTGTATGAGCTGTTTGTATATTTTGGAGATTAATCCTTTGTCGATTGCTTCATTTGCAAATATTGTCTCCCATTCTTAGGGTTGTCTTTTCATTTTGTTTATGGTTTCCTTTGCTGTGCAAAAGAGTCTGTCATTCTGCATTTGCTTATGTTTCAAAAGTTAAATGAAGCGTTATAATTTGCTTTTATATCTTCATTTCCAAATATTGTTATTATCTACCTTACAGGTTTATGTACTTTGAAACACCAAGATTGTTTATTGTTTCCAAGAGTGCTCTTAAGAAAAAAAAAAAAAACCCAAACTATTGTTACCAAATTTCTAACCTCCAGAGAGATTAACATATTTAACAGTGTTGTGATATAATGGAAGATTAGACAGATAAGAGATACTAAGTTGAGGTCTGCATGATAAAATTCTCTGTAGCTCTGTGTCAACTCGCTTTGTACAACTTAAGACCCCCAACTATGACAGCTTTAGATTTTGCATTTAAACATTTAGTAATAATTTAAGTATACACTATACAGGTATTCATGATTTTGAAAGAAAATGCAAATTCAAACTGATCAGTAGAAAAATATAAAATGGTGTTGTGAATATTAAGGGTGAGAAAGTTGTTTCAGTTTGGGAGGTGTGTTCATAGAAGTGATTTTTAATGGAGATCCTAAAGGCTGATATAGGCCTATCTTTAATGAGAAGGGTAGTCTTATTTTCTCCATGGTCCTTCCAATATTGTGTTTAGGAAAAACAATCCAATCCCCTTTTCTGTTCAAATTCAATATAGTTTGCCTGTAATTTCCTGTGGAAATATATACCTCTAGCTTTAAAAAAACAAACAAACAAAAAACCCCATATTTTTCGTATAAGATACTTCTCATTCTAGGTTGTAAAGAATTTTAGGTTAGAGACTGTAAACTTCTTAGGAAGTATCAATTAATACTAGGACAGACTTGAGTCAGACAGTCTTATGTTCAAATCCATGTTTAGATAAATTAAACCAGAGGGTCACAGGCAGAGCCATCCTGAACATGGGCGAATGAAACCAAATCCCCCTAAATCTGAGTTGCTCTGCCAAGTTTATGATTAACCTCTGGTCCCTTTCTTGTCCTGTTATAACAGACCCCAAAAAGTCTTGTTTTCCTTCCTTCTTAACTTGCTTACTAGCCCTTAAGTTTTCCTGCCTGCCCTAAGCCCAGCATAATCTTTTACATGATTATTATCTTAAACCAGTACCTTGATTCATAACCCCAAACTACTGAGATAATGTCCTATGGCTTCAACCAGCTGGCCCTGAATAGGCTTAATAGTCAATGACACCTGGAGTGTCAGTTGAGAATTGAAACTCTGGAACCATCATGCAGTCCCTAAACAAATAATAAAATGCCTCAACTATCGCTTCTGCTCTAGAAGTTAAAGGATCACCAGACCTTAGTAAGCCTGTTTTGTAGGGACATATAGCATAATCATGACCATCAGGGACAAAATAACTCACAAGATAGTGACAAAAAGTCTGCAGCTGAGATCCTATGGGGAAGCTGGGCTCACAGAGACAAGTAACTCTCTCCTGCCCCCTCCTTTGTTCCTTGGCCTTTAAAAATCTTACACCTTGACCAGCCAACAAGATGGATTTCAGAAAAGTCTAGATCTCACATCATCTGGGTTGGTGTCTCCTTGACTAATAAACTTTGCTCAAAATTCTAACATTTAGAATTTTTTGGCCTCACTGTGCATCCAGCAAATGAACTTGTGTTTGACAACAAGATTAGGGGAAATATGCACATTAAATGATGGCATTCATGTGATTAAATAGTTAATCCTACTAGAGGATTGTAAGTAGAGAAAAGTATGGGAGATCCCTGTAGGTAAATGATCACTCAAGGAAACAGGCTTGCTTAACAGCTAAACCAAGCAAGCTTGCGTAGCAACAAAACCATACAACAGAAGTATGAGACATACCACAAAACAATAAAACAATGGTGAAAGACCCATATCCTGCCCAGTGAGGTCAGTAAGTTAATGATTCTTAGGACACGCTCCTCTGCACACACTAAAAACAAAAATATAAGGAAAAGGTAGCATTATACTGAAACCTGAGATCATTTACCATATTTTAGTGTATGTTACTACTTTTTTGCTCATTTCCATTGTGCCATGACAGTCCCAGTTTGACCATGTAGGGATAAGAAAACTCCTCCACCCAATGTGGAGGAGGAACTGATGATAGAAGCTTGATGTATACTCAAGAATGAGAAAGAAGTTGGTCTTCTCTCCCTCCCCATTTTTTCTTTGATTATAAAACTGTAGCCCACTAAGTTCTCAGGGTGGCACCCTCTTGCCCAGCTGCTTGTAAACCTCTCAAGCATGCTGTTCTAATAAATCACTTCTTATCTATCGCTTTACCTCCTGCTGAATTCTTTCTGTGCTGAGACATAAAGAACCAGAGCTCCTCAGAACCCCCAGAGATGCATTTTTGCAGTTTCATCTCCACTTTATAAAAACTTTGGGCAAACATTTTATCTTCTGAGGAAAAGATGAAAGGTTTCTTTCTGAGGAGACCAATAAGTCTAAGATGAAAAGACCACCAGATACTAACAAGTGGGTTCACCCAGTGTTATGGCTCAGCCAGTTTTGGGAGAAGGCCCACCATTCAGCAAGACTCTCCATACAATCAAACTAACAGTCAACATTCTTATGTATGAATGGGCCACTGAATCCCAGACTTTTGAGTAAAAGCAACAGGAGACAGAGACCAAAATCAAAGAGAATAAAAGGAAATCAAGAAGAAACAATGCAATGAGTAGAAGAAAACATATTAAACATAACATAATGTCCTCAAAAGACAAGAGAAGATATTTCATCCATGAAATATGAATAGGTGTTATAAAGAAGGAGCATTCATAAAACCATGAAAATCTCTAGAAATTAAAAAAATGTGTTGCAGGAATGAAGAACTCTCCAGAGGTTTTGGTGGAAATAATTTTGAAAAAATTCTCACAGCATAAAACTTTAACAACAAAATATAGAGATGAGTTATAAGAAAGAACAGGTTAGGAAACTGGAGCATTTGTCCTAGGAATTCAATATCTTAGGGATACCATAGGGATCCCAAGCAGAAAGAACAGAGGAAAGGGGAGGAAATTACCAAATAAAATATTCAGGAAATTTTCCCAGAATTGAAGGATATTCATTTTCATTTGAGCTTACCAAGTGCCAAGCAAAATAGAGAGAAAAAAAAAAAAAATGCAAAGAAGCACATCACTGTGAAATGTCACTGGAGAAAAAAAGAGAACCTAGAAGCTTACAGAGGGAGACAGGTATCAGTAATCATTATCCTATTTTGAACCAAATGAAGATAACCAAATCAAGCTAACTATTCATATAACTTGACATGTGTTTCCTGGAATGGTTAGGCACAGGCACTATTTCCTAGAAAAATCTGAAGATGTGAAGCCATTTTGAGTTCTGGAGTAAAAGTGAGGGCAATAATATGTGCAGACTCTACTCACAGGATTGGGGAGGGGGAAATTTGACACTTTCTTCTGGAAGAAGCACCATGAAAGTTAGCAAGGAGAAATAATTAAATTGAAAATATTTTACCCAAGAAGTGTAGGTAAGGTCACCCTAGTGAAGCAGGATGAGTGGAGTATGGACTGCTCCATGAAAAATTATGCTAGAAATCAACCTAAAAGAGAAGAGTCACTTCAAGTGATCCCCAAAATGGTGCTACTACATGGAGGACAAAATCTTCTATTCCATGAAAACCCATTCTAAGGACACATATGGTTCAAGAAGCAATGATTACCTTATCCATGGCTTTGATTTTACTTGCCATTTTCAGCTTCCACTGCTTACATCTTTCTTTAAGTAAATATTTATTGAACTCTTGCATGTGCCAAGATGTGTTCTGGCAGTGATGATACATCTGTGCAAATAGATACAAATCCTTGTTTCAGGGAGGTTAAAATCTAATATCAATATTTAGGTGGCTATGAAAGTAAGAAATAAGAATTTAATCAGACCAGCTTCCAACCACCACCTTCATCCCAAGAGCACTCTCAGTACCTTTCCTGGCCCCATGCTTGAAATGATCATATCAGAATTGGGTGTGGGTGTGGTTCTAAATTAATAGTGTTTAAATTACTATGCATAACTAAACATTGTTCACCATTGTGGCCTCTTACGAACTTTTGTTTTGTACTCGAATTTATCTCAGTTGGTTTTGTTCCCTACGTATAAAATAGTGATTAGAATAACATGCAGCCAGCAATATGGTGCAGTGGTTTTAGCTCAATTTTCCCACAATCTAAATGTAGACCTCATCTCTTTCCCTTGCTGTGTCTTTAGACAATTTCTCTTAAACTTTATGTGTCTCAGTTTTATTTTCTTTAGTGAAGTTTTGCAAATGTTTACTTATAGTTCTCTTTTAGTGTTATTTATAATTATTTTATTTCTACATGCCATTGTGAAGAATTTTTTTAGTGTTATAATTTCTGAGATAGAAACAAGAAATATTGTAGCATTCATGGAAGAAACAAAATGACCTGCTGATGTCAAATAGTTATATATATAGTTATATATATATATATATATATATATATATATATATATATATATATATATATATCCTTAGTTTTCAACTATTTTTTTGGAGTTTTTTTTTTTAATTCATAAATTTGTGTTGCTTTTTGTTTCTTCATATGCACGTGTGTACATGATTGTCTTTGAATTGTGTAACTTCAAGCTTATATTAGCTTGATAAAATGAATTGGAGCAATTTCATACATTTTTATGTCATGGAACAATGTGAAATGCAAAATAAATATATGCTTTCACTAGCCTAATATAGGTCACATTTAAAATTTTTGAAGCCTACTATTATTTAGTTTTTCTCGTGTTAATTTTTAAATTTCCTAAGTATTGTTTTCTTTGTATTTCTAAATATGGTACATTTTTCTTGAAAACAAAATCTTTCCAATTTCTTCTTTAAGACTAATATTGTAATTTTAAATGTGTGTATAAAGATTCCCCCCGTCTCTCATCTCTGGAATTTCTTGAATAAAGAAAGCTTAAAACAGAAGCTACTGCTAGCATTTTCTATAGGAAGCATTGTTAATTAATAGCTGTTGGAATGAGTGCCAAGGACTATGACTTAAAATTTTAAATTACTGAGTTGAAGCAATATTAAGAGACCAACTTTTGCCTCCTCATTTCCATTGCTGTTTTCTCTGTACGTGCTCTACATTGGGAGAGGACTCTAGGTTTCTCTGCCTTGTTAACTAAACAGAAAGAAAAGTAAACGAACAGAAAAGGGAGACAATGCAGACTTCAACGTTCTTTCTCATTGCCAAGTGTGATTGTACCGCATGTGTGGCTTTCTTGCTCCAGCTGTAAGTGCATCTGCTAGTGCTTTTCTTGGCATTGTAGTAGCTATCCCACTAGGATTTCTCCAAAATAGCAATCTGTCAGTGCAAATGTTTACAAGTGCCATTTTCTGGAAGATATCTTATTCCCCCCCCCATATGTATAACAAAACATTTATACAAGTAAACATTTTTATTGAAACAAAAATTCTTTATTGTGAAATATTTCAAATGATGTAGAAAAGATTAAAGAATAACATAACAAATACTCCTGTACACTCTTGGTTCTACCAGCACTAGTTATTATGCCATATTTATTTCACATCTTCCAAGAATTAAAATGTGACAGAGATAGGTAAGGTCTATATGTTCTTCTACCTAATCTCACTTCCTTTTTCTCACCTGAGTGGTAACTTTTACCATGAATTCA
The DNA here is from genome assembly GCF_964374135.1 of Grampus griseus. NCBI lineage: Eukaryota > Metazoa > Chordata > Mammalia > Artiodactyla > Delphinidae > Grampus > Grampus griseus. The sequence continues at coordinate 67,209,945 of NC_139009.1, read as the reverse complement.
AAGTTTATGATTTTGGTGTATATTTTGCTAAATACTTACTTAATCATAAATAGTCTATTATCATTTTGCATATAGGCTATTATTTATATATCTGGAATCTAATGCACGTATCTGTATACATGCATAATCCTGCAACTTGAATTTTCTGTTCTTTATTTTTGACATATATACAACTTACTCTTTATCTTCTACACAATATTTTACACAGTATATGAATATATCAAAATATCTTTATCTGTTCTGGTGATTGACACATGTTGTTTTCAACTATTTTCCTATTGTGAAATATGGAAATTAATATATCTGTAACTATCTGTGCACATATGTGTGATTTTGTAAGAAGTAATAAAGGGAATTCCTGAATAACAGGGTTTGATCATCTTAAATTGTATTGCATATTGTCAAATATCTCTCAAAAATGCATGAGTGTTCCTTGTTCGCCACATCTTTTCTGAACATTATTTGTCAGACTTTTCAATGTTTGCCAATTCAATGGATGTAAAGTGATGCCTATTATAACAATAATTTATTGTTCTTAAACAATTAGTAAAATTGAACATTTTCACCTAATTGATCTTTTGGATTTTCTCTTCTGTTACTTCTTTATTAAATTTCTCTCTTTTAGCTTGACCATTCTCTGTAGATCATGGAAAACCTGCAGAAAAACACAGTGGTTAAAGAAGTTAAAGAAGCTAAAGTTAAAGAAGTTCCCTTCTAAAATTACTTTGCTGAATTTCCTCTTTAAATTAAATAATGAATTTTAGATATTTTCCAGTGCTTTTTCTTCATACATTGTGGTATATAAGTAATGTATTGTCTGTGAATCCTATATATTTTTTTCTGATATTGAACTCTAATTTATATCTACTAGTAATTTATATACAATTTTTTTATATTTTATGTGGATATTGGGAGATAATTTTCTTTTTCTTGTACTCTTCTAGACTAAAGAAGATTTTTTACCAAAGTTTCAGTGTCCTCTTAAAGGAGAGACATAGCTAATTCTCTTTTTCTATTTTCTAAAACAGTAAATACATACTTAACTTGATCCAGAAAATTTGACAACCCTACGGCAGCACCAACATGTTTTTGTACATGCTTAGTATTTGAATTTTCTGGAATTCCTACATAAAGACACATAAAGCAAGTAGATAGCAACATCAAAACCCAAAAATACCATTTACATCAAATTAGATAAAAAGATATCCTCCTGAACGCCTAGGTGTAAGTGAGTGGGTACACCATCAGCATCTGCAAAAGAGAAAGATGGACATAACAGAAGGAAGCAAAACCTGAAAACAAGAGAAGCCCTAAATGTCCTCCATTCCAGTATTCAAAATGTACAGCACAGAATGCACAGAGCAGTAATTTAAGAATGGCAGCTGGAGCTATTAGGAGTTTTGCCCAATCAAATCATGGTTTAATGCAAGGGGCCAGCAGTAAGTTCTAAGAGGCTTGAACCATATAGACTCATGTGTGTTTGAAACGGCTGTGTAAAACAACAGATGAGGTGGCTCTGAGAAGTTTGAAAGACTATATAGACAAAGAAGATCCATCACATAGATCAGAATAGTTACTAAAGAAAAAGACCAAACCAGAGGAACAAAATATTTGTTAAAACTTTTATTTCAAAAATACTTTTCTGGAAAAAAAAAATACTTTTCTGGGGGCTTCCCTGGCAGTCCAGTGGTTAAGACTCTGTGCTTCCAATGCAGGGGGCACAGGTTTGATCCCTGGTCAGGGAACTAGGATCCCACATGTCGTGCAGCTAAAAAAAAAAAAAAAAAACTTATCTGAAATTTAAAAAAGGAAAATACATGAACTATATATTGAAAAAGCAAAAATCATATCCAGAATGACTAACAACAACACATAATCTAGTAAAACTGCTGGACTTCAGAAAATATTTGGGGGCATCTTGGAAGAAGGAGCCTGTAACTTATATAAGTAGGAAGAAAATAAGATTATCTTTCAACAGCAATGCTTTGGCTAGAAGTAAATAGAGTAACAAAACTAAAATACTCAAAGAAAGTATGAGACAATGATTTCACAATCCAGCAAAACTGACTTTCAAATATAAATGGTGCAAATCTTATCACTGTGCAGGAATTCTGGAAAGGTTGTTTTCATGAATCCCTCTTCAGGAATGTTTTTACGGAAATGTTCTAAATAATCAAAACTGGAGATGAGGGGCTTCCCTGGTGGCACAGTGGTTGAGAGTCCGCCTGCCGATGCAGGGGACACGGGTTCATGCACCGGTCCGGGAAGATCCCACATGCCGTGGAGCGGCTGGGCCCGTGAGCCATGGCCGCTGAGCCTGCGAGTCCGGAGCCTGTGCTCTGTAACAGGAGAGGCCACAACAATGAGAGGCCCGCGTATCGCCAAAAAAAAAAAAAAAAAAAAAAAAAAAAACTGCAGATGAGCATTAAATGCGTAGTTATTTATAACAGTGAAAACTAATGAGATTTAAAGGGAGAAAATATAGAATACAATAGGTATTGTATGCTGGCAGTGTAGATACAGTACAACTATTTCAAAAGTGGAAGAATAAGAAACATACATGCAGAAATATTTTCACTGTTTTCAATAGGCTTACTGGTGGTGGTAGTATCATTATTCTGAAGCTGTGCAATGCTTAATATAGGATCAAGCAAATTGGTAGTTATGGGATATTCTAATTCTGTCACTTCCTATGTCTTTGAAAGTCATGATCCACAGTGTGATATGTGATAAAGAAGGGGTATAGCAAGAACTCTTAGTCCTAACTTTGAGTTGGAAGTTCAGTGTGAATTCATTAGGGTTACTTTATCTTTAAACATCCTAATTCTGTTCCGTAAAAAGGCCTAAAAAATGACCAGCCTTGCAGCAATTAGCCTGCCCAGCACCCAGATTGTGAGATTGAATTATCATTCCTCCCAAAAAAGTATGAGGTATTTTTGGATAAATGGTTGATTTTAGGTCTTGACCAAGAAACTTACAAGATAAGTCTTTACCAGCCTTGATGTAGCAAATAATATGGAAACCAGCAAGACTACTATGGTTCTGCCAAAAGATCCCAGGAGACAATTTACAGAAACCCACACTGGCCAATAAGGGATAATTTAAGATTCAATGAAGATAATAATTGCAATGAAATAAAGCCCACCAAGACATTAAAATCCGTAAGTTAATAATAATATTTTTAAAACTTTGCCACCACTTATGCAGCTTTCCTAAATAAGCTGTATTACTGCTTATCCAAATAAAATCTGATGGCAAGCATCTATATATAAAAGTATTGAAGCTAATAAATAAAATAATATGACAGAATTAAGCTATTGGCATTTTTAAATATCCGATTCATAGATCTGTACACTGCGTCTCAATGGCTGCTAAAACCACAAGGAGACAACAAGCTACTATGAACCTCCTAATGCAAGAATACACCATACATTATAATACATTGAAAAAGAGAATTAACCTGAACTGGAACTCCTGGGTCCAACAGATAATTTGCAGGAAGTAGAGAGGATCAAGAACTTATTGAACTGAGCCATGAATATTTAATCACCCCAAACCCCAATTGTGGGAAACTCACAGCTCAAGGAGCCTGAGTTCTTTAATAGTTATTTGTAAGAAAGATAAAAGGATTCAGGAGGTACCTGTAGATTAAAATTAAATCAAATTGACTTCTGTTTTCAGTTTGAACTTAGATACAGCTTGGAAGTCTCACTCTCACCCTGACAACAACAACAAAAACTTGAAAATCTGAATCAGTGACCTTTTATGTATTCATCAGGTGATTTAATTCTCACAGAAAATCACTACTTAGAAATCTGGACAGACAGATTCAGAGAACCACAACTGTGTTTAATTTACCTGAAGCAGAAGTCAGAGAAGCCATAAGCTGGTAGACGTACATAAGTGGTAATCTTGGTGAATCACTGAAAGCTGGCTGTGGACTATGAAGTGAGAAATTCCTCGGGGCTGCAGTCTTAGAGGGGCACCATACTTATATGGGTTTTACTTCAAAGAATGCCACTAGGTTTTCACATTAAGAGCCAAGAAAAATCCCTTTTTGTTTCTGACAGGAAGAAGGGAAAAGTAAGCATTTTGAAGCTTGCACAGAATATTTGCCATAACAAAGGTCTATTCTACAGTAGAAGAGATTTTACCAGAGCTTTACCCCACTTGGAGAAAGAATGTTTACTTGATTCCAATGTCTTCTATCTTTCTTGTCTCTTTTAAGAGCAGACAGTGTAAGAGGGTGGAAGGGGGAGCTAAGACACAGTTCTGAAGGTCACAGCACATGGGCACAGTCCTATTAATAGATGGAGATTTAATCACAGGAACACTTCTCCTGTCCCACAATTTACCACCAGACCAGAAGAGCTACAGTAAAACAATAGTGGATTATAGCTAAAAGAACTGTAAGGTTCAGATTCTAACTAAAGGGTCTTTACCATGAAAAGTCAAGAAAAATCCACTTCTGTTTCTGGAAGGAGGATAGAAAAGTAACCATTTTGAAATACTCCAAGAGCATTTTCCTTACCAAAATACTATTTTTTTCTGAGGAAGAGACTTTACCAGAGCCTTATTCTTCCTGGAGAAGAGCAATCGTCCAACTGTAGTCCTCCTTAGCCTCCCTATTTTACATAAGGATGAGAAGAAGCTAATGCTTATGAAGAGCACAGCCCATAGACACAGGCCTACTAAAAGTCTATGATTAAGATTCCTGTCTCCCACACCTTACATCACAGCAATAGGACTCCAGTATAACAGTGGATTAAAGCTGAAAGAACAAGGTTCAGACTCTATTGAAGAAAGATTCTTAGCAGAACTCAAAGACAATACAAGAGACAGAAACAAGAACACTAAAGGAATTTGAAGGCTCTGGGAACTACAGCTATAGTAAACTCTAAATACAGCCCAATTCCTAGTCAGATTAAACTAAAACCGCACAATAAGAGTCTATTTATATCATTTCCTATTACTCTATACATGAGGCCTGACTTTCAACAAAAATTACATGGCACGCTAATGGCGTACACACAGTTTTGGAGGCAAAGCGTTACAACCAGACAGTGATATGACACAAATTTTGTGATTACCAGAGAGAGAACTTAGACAAACTAAAGGAATGCTAGCAATCAATATCATTGTAACAAAAATAATGAATACCTTTAATGGGCTCATTAATAGACTACATACAGCTGAGGAAAGAATCAGTAAGTAAGCTTGAAGATATGTCAATACAAACATCATGAACTAAAATGCAAAGAGAAAAGTTAATTTAAAAATAAGGATGGGGCTTCCCTGGTGGCGCAGTGGTTGAGAGTCTGTCTGCCAATGCAGGGGACATGGGTTCGTGCCCCAGTCTGGGAAGATCCCACATGCCATGGAGTGGCTGGGCCCATGAGCCATGGCCACTGAGCCCGCGCATCCGGAGCCTGTGCTCCACAATGGGAGAGGCCACAACAGTGAGAGGCCCGCATACCGCAAAAAAAAAAAAAAAGGATGGAATATCCAAGAAATGTGGTGTAATTTGAAAAGATGTAACATATTCTTAACAGCAGTTCCAAAGAAGAAGAAAGAGAGAACAGAGCAAAGGAAATATTTGAAGTGATAGTAGCGGATATTTTTTTCCCAAAATTACAGATACCAAACCTGAGATCCAGGAAACTCAGAGAATACCAAGTAAGATAAAGACAAAAAAGAAAAAAACAAAAAGAAGAAGAAAAAAAAAAAAAACCTACAACTAGGCATATCTTATTGAACCAGCAAAAAACTGAAGATAGAGACAAAATCTTGAAAGAAGACAGGGGAAAAAACAACATCTTACCTATAGAGAAACAAACATAATAATAACATTAGCCTTCTCTTCAGAAATCAGTCAAAGAAGAGGAAACTAGAGGAAAAATTAAAAATATTAAAAGAAAAAAAAACAAAAAACTAACCTAGAGTTCCATATCCAGAGAAATTTTATTGTACTTTAAAAGTAAAGGATATATGAAGACTTCCTCACACACTGAAAACTGAGGAAATTATTGCCGGTAGACTTTTTCTGCAATATTCAAAGATGTTCTTTAGAAAAAAGGAAGATAATACATGTCAGATATAGGATCTAAAGAAAGGAAAGAAGGAAGTGCATACAAGAAGGAAAACAAGGTAAAAAAACACTTTGTTAAGGTAAAACAGAATATATTATTTTTCTTATTGTCAACTTAACTAACAGATAACTATTTGTTCAAAGAACAATGATACTGAATGATTTTAGTATATGGATAAATGAAATGAATGACAGTAATGCAATAAAGGAGGGGAGGAGGAATTTGGAATACTCTGTTATAATGTACCTGCAGCACCTTGGAAGTGCTACATGGTATTTTGAAAGGAAATTTTGTTTAGCTGTAAATGTATGTTGCAAAATCCTGGGTAACCACTTTAAAAGTAAGTACAATTTATATGCTAGGAAAAGAGAGAAAATTAATTTTCTGAAATTAATAAATTATTAATTTCAGACAAAGCTGACTTCAAAGCAAGGAAAATTATCAGCAATTAAAAACAGGCATTACATAATGACAAACTGGTCAATTATCCAAAAGTATAATAATACTAAAATCCTATGAACCTAACAACAGAGTGTCAAAAAATATGTGTGGTGAAAACTAATAGAACTGAATGCAGGAAAAGAAAGTCCACTTACTATTACTGTTGGATACTTCAACACCCCTCTTGAGGTAATTGATAGATTAAGTAAGCAAAAAATCTACAAGTATATAATTAACCAGAGTAGCACCATTATTAACTTGACATAATTGATATTTATAAAATATTTCACCTGAAAACCACATAATACTGATTATTTTAAAAAACACATAGAATATTTATGATAATAAACCACACTCAGATTCATAGAAAATACTTTAAAAATTTAAAAGAATCAAAACATATCAAATACACTCTCAGACCACAATGGAATTAAACTAGAAATTAACAGGAAGATAGCTGAAAAATTCCAAAGTATGTAAAGATTAAACAATATAATTTCAGATGACACATGGATGAAGAAAACAATTCTCAAGAGAAAAATTTTCAGTTGAACAAGAAAACAAAAATATAATCTATAAAAATGAGTAGGAATCAGTAGAAGCAGTACATAAAAGAAAATTTTTATCAGTCAGTATATATATGTGCATACATAGAAAAGAAGAAATAGATCAAATCAATAATTTAAGCTTGTAGCTTTGGAAACAAATGAAAGAAGAACAATTTAAGCCTAAAGGAAGCAGAAGAAAAAGAAATACCAAAAATAAAACAGAAATCTGTGAAACTGAACAACGATAGAGTAAAATCAATGAAACTAAAATTTCTTTTATTATAAGACTAATAAATAAATATTTAATCAGATTAACCAAGAAAAAAATATATTGTGAGGTTTCTAGTTGTTTATAGAGGGAGGGCGAGGTTGATACCATTTACACTAATTTGTTCCTCCCAAATGCTAGAAGGTTCTTATGATATCATTGTGTTTTCACCACAATACAAACCCACAAATGGAGTATTGACATCGTTTTTTAAATATTCCTTTTTTTTTTTTTTTTTTTTTTGTGGTACGCGGGCCTCTCAACTGTCGTGGCCTCTCCCGTTGCGGAGCACAGGCTCCGGACGCGCAGGCTCAGCGGCCATGGGTCACGGGCCCAGCCGCTCCACAGCATGTGGGATCCTCCCAGACCGGGGCACGAACCCGTATCCCTACATCAGCAGGTGGACTCTCAACCACTGCGCCACCAGGGAAGCCCTAAATATTCCTTTTTTGTTACTTGCTTTCTGCTGGTTTGGAAGCTTTAGTTTACCGATTGCCTTCATATATTTAAGATACAAAGTTTTTTTCTAAGAAAATCCATTCATTAAATGCTTTTATCCTTCCCTCTTTATGGCAACCTTATCACAAATCAATCCTCATATGAAGAACCTTCTTCCATCTTGTTAGCATTTAAATATTCAAATTTTAAAAATAAAAATGTTAAAATAGGTAAATTTATTGCTACATTATATCAATTATGTTCTCATTAGTTTTTTATATCTTATACTTTCTGTCAGTATTTTATTTTTCTTTAATAATCCTTTAGTCAGGTTCTGTGGGTGATCAAATTTCCTGTTATTCTGTGTGTCTGTAGCTGAAATACATTTTTATTGTGCTCACTCTTGAAAAATATTAGGCTTGGATATAAAATTGTATGTTTGAGTTATATTCTTTCAGCAGTGTGAAGATATTACCCAGCTTTCTTTTGGCATCTATTGTTGTAAATGAAATATCCATTGTCAGTTGGTCACTCCTTTATTGTTAAAATGCCTTTTTGCTAGGAGTTTTTATGACTTATTTTACCCTTAATGTATGACATTTTTCACTGTAATGTATCTAGGTATAGGTTTATTTATTTTTCTCTTTATTATTAAAAATGCCCATTTTATCAGGGGTCACATATTGTCCCCTCCCAATTTTTGAAACATCAAAATTGTTTATTCTAATGCAGTTTCGCCTCTATTTTACTATCCTCTCTAATTAAAAAAAAAAAAACTCATTATATGAATGTTAGGGGTTTTCAGTGTATCCTCCGTGGTTCTTAAGAGTTCTTTCACATTGTATATCTAAATTTTTCTGCATATGTGCTGGTAGAATTTCTCTTGCTATCTTCAGTTTACCAGTTTTCTCTTTGACTTCATCCAGTCTGGAGATTTGCAAAGCATTTTTTGAAAAATATTTTGCTATCAGTGAAATATATTTCATGTCATGATTTCCAAACCCTTTTCATAGTAATGGGATATTATTTCCTTTAGTAACTTCATGTTACCTTTAAACGTAGTTTGATAGATCATTTATATAATTGAAATTTTTAATATAGCTTTTAAAAGTATTTGTTGGAATGTTTCATAAAATTAATTTAATTGATGTACATTGTTTTTTGGTAGTTTTTTTCTCTTTTAGATATAAAATTAATATTCTACTTTGGCAGTTACTGTATTATGGTGATCTGGATAATGTTATCTAGTCACTAAGCCAGCATGGAATGCCTTCTACCTACCATCCCTCAACTTGGCACTTGCAATTGCTGTAGGTCGCATTTGGCAGTTTTTTCAACTTCCATTCTTTAGCATAGGGGGCCTAAATCTAGCCCCTAGTTGTAATCTGTGAGTCTGATCCAAGTACTTCATCTTGAAATGGAGGCCTTTCAAATGCTTCTTTTCTACAGAAGCAAAATTCCTGACTGGTGCCACCCACTTTTGTGTATATCAGAGCTCAGTGAGCCGACTCATGGAATGAACACATTTGCCATTTTGTATTTATGTTCTGTCTCTTGTTCTAAATATGTTTGTCTTACATTTGATCTTTGATTTATATATTTTCATATTGTATATATTATAATTACTTTGGCTTACAAGTAGTAATTGAAACATGAACTCACTTTACCATGCCAAATTTTAACTTTGAAGGTAAAAATATACTCATGTGGGATGAATCAACATTGTGTGTTTCTACTCAGAATTTTAAAACTGTTTAGGAGTGATTTTTTTCTAAATGCAGGGTTTTTTTTATAGTGTTTTAGAAAGAAAAATGTCTCCATTTTGCACATGCTTAAAAAGAAGTTAATTTTCCAAGAAAACATAATTGTTTACTGTGTATAAGATTCATCCAATTAGACTCAATTAGTTCTCAATCATTGAGAATATATATATATATATATATATATAAATTAAATTTGAATTTAAGTCATATGAGATAAATCATAGTGTAGTCATGTTGTGTTTGGGCTGTACAGACAAACACTCTGGGTCTATATGCTGGTTCTGCCATTTTCTAGCTATGTGGTATTAATCAAGATTTCTATAGCCTGTGTTTTTTAACATTTTGATATATAAAAACAGATATATATATATATATATATATAGAGAGAGAGAGAGAGAGAGAGAGAGAGAGAATGTGTGCTGTGTGTAGTAGTATCTAAATTCTCATAGATTTATTCAAAAATTAAAGAAGCATATGAAAAATACTTAGAACAGTGCTTCACAAAGTTCCTTTGATTATGAAATTACAAGAAAATGGGTATCAAAAACACTGGGAAAAATAGTGTTCAAAAATTACTTCAACTGAATCTAATGTTTTCTGCTATTAACTGTATTGAGCAATAAAGGCAAAAAAAAAAAAAAACGTACTGCAAGAACAGGAAAAATGTCTAAATATATTTAATGATTTCTAAAGCATAATGTTTTAAGGCTTCCAGAAATAATTTGGACCCTGGGATGATGTAAATAACTTTTTTTAGCAAAAAAATGTGTTTATACCACTAAATTAAATGAGGCAAAGCAATTATTCAGAGTTTTACTATGTGTAACACATATTCCTCCCCCTCAAAAAAATAATACTTAAAAATACCTTTCAATGGCTCTGCTGTTCATTTAAGATGAAATAATAGATCCTAAGTAAAGTGATTGGAGTAACCTAACAGATCTTTAAGTATCTATGGATGAATTAGGTGACTTCAGAAAATAGAAGAGTAGAGTATATTTTCCAAGATGTCAAATTCCTGGTTAACTCTCTTCTGGAAGGGGTGAAGAGATAACACAAACAATAACTACAGCAACAATAAAAACAAAACTAATGAACAAGTAGGCAAAACAGTACTGCAGCCAGGATTCATGAGTTTATTTTCTGATTCTGATCTTTTTCTGACTGTGTGATTTATTTGGTTGAACTTAAATACATTTAAAAATGTGTTCTTGGAAAATTATACATGTGCAAAATTATACATGTAGATAATATATTCTTCTAAAACACTATGATGTTTCTTCAACAAATGATAACAGAAAAACTGGATATCTTCATGTAAAGATTTTGTTGTGAAGCTGAAACTAACATACCATTGTAAAGCAATTATGCTCCAATAAAGATGTTTAAAAAAAAAAAAAAAAAGAATGAAGTTGGATTCTTACTTTAAACCATATGTCAAAATTAACTCAAAATGGATCAAAGACTTAAATGTAAGACCTAAAACTATACAACTCTTAAACAAAAAAAGAAGGAGAAAAGCTTTATGACATTGGATTTGCCAATGATTTTATGGATGTAATATCAAAGGTATAGACAACAAAAGTAAAAATAATTAGATTACATCAAAATTAAAACATCTGTGTATCAAAGGACACAATCAGTAGAGTTCAAAGGCAACTCATGGAATAGGAGAAAATTCTATTTGCAAATCATGTATCTAATAAGGGACTAATATCAAGAATATATACAGAATTCTTACAATTCAACAACAATAAAATAAATGACACAAATAACTCAGTTGCCAAAAACTGGGCAAAGAGATTAAATAGACATGTCTCCAAAGAAGATATATAAGTGGCCAACAAGCATACGAAAATGTTCTCAACAGCACTAATCATTAGGGAAATATAAATCAAAATCACAATAAAATGTCACTTCATACCCATTAGGATAGCTAATATTTCAAAAACAATAATAACAAGTGTTGGCAACAGCATGGAGAAATTTTAACACTTGTACACTCTTGTTGGAAATGTATAATGATACAATTGCTATGAAAACAATATGGAAGTTTCTAAAAATTTTTAAAATACATTTTTTCATATGATCCAGCAATTCTACTTCTTATACACATCCAACAGAACTGAAATCAGAATCTCAAAAAGATAATTGCACACCCATATTATAGCAACATTACTGTAGACAAAAGGTGGAAGCAACCCAAGTGTCTATGGATATATGAATGCATAAACAAAATGTGGTATATTCATACAACGGAATATTATTCAGACTTAAAAAGGAAAGAAATTTTGATTCATGTTACACCATGGATGGACCTTCAGGACACTATGCTAAGTGAAATGAGCCAGCCATAAAAAGAAACACTGTATGGTTTCACTTCTTTGATGTACCTAGAGTAATCAGATTCATAGAAACAGAAGGTAGAATTGTGATTGCCAGGGGCTATGTGGAGGACCAACACAGAGTTGTTGTTTAATAGTATGAAACTGTAATTTATAATAACAAAATATATTTGGTGTTTGTCCCATTTCTGGCATACAGTTCCAAAATTCCTCATTTCCTAAGTGATAAGAGCAACAGAGCATCTTTTTTAATATTTAGTCTTTTGTCCTCAATTCCTGAATGACTGCAGAGTCAGTAAAGATGAAAGGAACATCTTTTGTTATTCATAACAAGCCCCTTTCAACCAGTTTATGTTAATGAGGTGACTGTTAGAAAGCTCCTCAGAATGAGAGGCTAGTTGCCAGGGGCACTAACAGGTGATTAGAGGGTTGGAACATTCAGCTCCACCCCTTGACTACCAGGTAAAAAAGAGGGCCTGGAGATTGGGTTCAATCATCAGTGGCCAATGACTTAATCAGTCACACCCCTGTAATGAAGACTCAAAAAAAAAAAAAATTCCTAAAGTAAGGAGTTCAGAGGTTCAGAGAGCTTCTGTTTTGGTGAACATGTGGAAGAGCTGGGAGAGTGGCACACCAGGAGGGTATGACACTGTGTGCCCCTTCATTCACACCTTTCCCTAGCCATCTTTCATCTGGATTTTCCTAAATTGTATCCATTTATAATAAACTGGTAATCTAGTAGTAAATTATTTTCCTGTGTTTTGTGAGCTGCTTTAGCAAATTGTGAACCTGAGGAAAGGGTTGTGGGAATCTCTGCCTTACACCCAGTTCATTGTAAGTACAGGTGACCACCTGGACTTCTGGTAGATGTATGAATGGGGGCAGGGGTTTTGGTCTTCTGACACAGGCCTTAACCTGTGGGATCTGATGCTAACTCCCGATACTGCCAGAACCGAATTGAATGGTAGTATACTCATTTAGTGTCTGCAGAGAATTAGAGAATTGCTAATTGTGGGAAAAACTCCACTTATCTGGTATCAGAAGTAGTGTTTTGAGAGTGTTGAGGAGAATTAGGTTTTTCCTTTGCAAATGGGTGTAGGTTCAATCTTGCAAAATGAAAAAAATTCTGGAGATTAGTTGCATAACAATGTGAATGTACTTAACACTACAGAACTGTACACTTAAGAAGTCGAACATGGTAAATTTTACGTAACATGATTTTCCCACAATTGAAAAAAATTCTATGACACTAGCTAAAAGGGTAAAACAGTATCAAAATAAATAATGACAAAATCTTCTTTGAAACCTTGAAACCAAAAAGTTTAAAACTAAAATGGTACAAATTGTCACATTGACAGCTATATTATCAAAGTGGTTCCTTTCCTTAGCCTTTAAGAGATATAAAATTTTGGCTTAAATACCCAGTTTAAAAAACTCAACAGGGGGCTTCTCTGGTGGCTCAGTGGTTGAGAGTCCACCTGCCGATGCAGGGGACACAGGTTCGTACCCTGGTCCAGGAATATTCCACATGTCGCAGAGCAACTAGGCCCATGAGCCATGGCCACTGAGCCTGTGCATCCGAAGCCTGTGCTCTGCAACGGGAGAGGACCCAATAGTGAGAGGCCCGCGTACTGAAAAAAAAAACAAAAAAAAAATCTCAACAAATAGAAGTTAATGCATTATATGCTATTTTATTCTAAAAACTAGTTTTCTTTAAATTATCTAACTTCTATAATACAATTTACCTGAATTGACAATCCTCCTATATAAAAGAAAACATAGCTTACTGAAATGATATTTTTCAACTTTTAAGTGAAACAAGTATTTGAATCATCTTATTTAAGTTACTGGCTCTATTGCTTTCAATAGTAAGCATTACTAAGGTCACCATTTTGTCTAAAACAATAGGGGTACTAAGGGATTCATATTAATATAGCATATTCCCATAAAACTAGCTGAAATTTGAAGCTGAGATGATTCAAAAAAAGGTGTGGGGTGCGATCAAGTCATTCTGATTCCCATGTTTGGATACTTTTGCATTTTGGAAACTATGATTACCTTATGGTAATAAAAATCCTAGTTTCATAAAACAGACAATTATATTATATATACATAGTAAATGCAGCATAATAAGCCTCCACAAATTATCTAAATATAAAATAAAGTTTTATTTTTGTCTTGAACTGTATATGAATTATACCATAAAAGAAAGAAAAATGCATTGTTAAGTCTTTCTAGTCTTAGTCCATTAGGTTTGGTCTATGATTTGTTTTAAACTCATTACGTAGTATATGTTCAGATTTGTTTTCAAAATCTCTTCCATATATAGAGGGAGGAGATCAAAGTGTCTTGAGATGCAATAAAACTTACATCTTATTTGTTGTGCACTATTCAACTATTAAAACAAAATTTCTTTTTTTCTATTTTAACTTACCCAGTTATTGTATTAATATCTAAGTTGTATTTATAACAAGAAATATTATTACAAGAAATGTTAGCAAAAAAGTTTCCTTTTCAACCTTTAAGTCACAGCTATGTAATATTTTAGAGGTTGCAAAAATGTAGCACACACATTTTTTATTTTGCTTTGGTAGATCATTATTTCATGTTACTACAAAGTTTTCATAACTGTGGTTTGTAATAACAGCAAAATATTTAATAATGCAATTACTGCTCAAATACTTGAGCAGATGTGAATTATTTAACCACCCAGTACTTTAATACTAGTAGTTACATCTTCTGATTGTTGATAATAATGTGTATTTAAGTAAGCATATCCTTTTGTATTTTACTTGACATTGGTGTAAATTCAACCCAGTCATTATTGGTGGGTCTATGTGAAGGGTTGCCTAATACACCAGGATGTATCTCATCTTTGCAATCTTTGTTGAAATGGGGGTTTTTCTTTCCGAAAATGTTCATAATTTTCAATAACTCTAATCATTTTAATCTATTATCTTTCCTTTTTCCTGGGGTAAATATCTTACATTTGTCCTGTCTGTCACAGAGATGGTTTTTCTGAGGTTTCTGTTCTGCATTTTTCTGCTTCAAAAGTAACATAAATTTTATTATTGCATAGCTGTTTCATTATAGTCTTATTTCATTACACTGACATTTATTTCCTCTCTATTGTATAGCTTAATTTCGCATCTATGTGTCTTTAATAAACTTTTATTTTATGATGGCTTTAGGTTTATGGAAAAGTTGTGAAGATGGTACCTAGAGTCCCCATGTAACTGCGCCCAGTTTCTCCTGTTATTAACATCTTACATCAGTATGATTCTTTTGTCACAGTTAGTGAACCAATATTAAAACAGGACAGTTAACTGAACTTCATGCTTTATTCAAATTTCCTTATTTTTACTTATTGTCCTCTTTTTGTGTGTACTAGAATCCTATCCAGGATGACACATTATATTTAGTCGTACTGTCTCCTTAGGCTCCCTCTTGGCTGTGACAGTTTCTCAGACGTTCCTTGTTTATGATGACCTTGACAGTTTTGAGGAGTACCGGTCAGATATTTTACAGAATGTCCCTCGAATAGTTTTGTCTGATGCTTTCCTCATGATTAGACTTGGGTTAGGTGTTTTTTGGAAGAAGCCTGCAGACATATACTGCAAATTTCATCACATTATATATACGGCACATACTATCATATGAGTTACTATCATTGATATTAACCGTGATCATATGGTGATGTAGTGTTTGACAGTTTTCCCCACTCTAATGTTCCCCCTCCCACTCCTTTACATACTGTACTCTTCAGAGGAAAATCGCTATGCACAGCCCACATTTAAGGAAGGGGGAAGTTGTGTTTGTTCTACCTTCTTAAGGGTGGAGTATCTACACTTATTAAATGGAATTATTCAACACTGAACAATCTGCCTCTTCTCCCTCATATATTTATTCAATAGTTTACTTATAACTGTATGGATACTTATTTTATACCTTGAATATGTATGTGTTTTATATGAATGTTATTATATTTTGTTGTAACTTTCCTTTTCACTAACAATATATATTTTTCCATGTCAGTTATCTAGATTTTCCTTTCATTTTGTTTGTTGAATTTTATTTAATACTAGATTTTACTGACTATAAGATGTATTTTTCAATGTTTTAGAATTTCTGAAGTAGAGATGCTTTAAAATTGATAGTATCTTATACTCACCATAAGCCTGGGGAGTTTGTTTCATATTTGCCACTGCCTATGCCCATAAATACTTGGTGAAAGATATTCATATTTTTATCACTTCACTTGAATTTTGCCATGATTGGTACAACCTGTGCTGAGTTTAACATTCCATAGACTTCAAAATGCTTATGCCGTGATTTGGCATTAATTTAAATGTTATTTTCTATGTAGAAAGGCATGGACACAGACAGCAAAATGTAATAAAATAACTGTTCATCATTGTAAATAATATTTCACATTCTTTTTAAAAAAACACAACAAAATTCTCTTTAGGAGCTAAGAAAAGGAGATACCTACAGTAGATAATATCAACTGTGTTACTGAGAAATTAGTACAAGTTTGACTTTCACATTTCACATATTGCAAAGTTATATATATATAAATAGAAGATAGATAGATAATCCCTTATAATTGTTGAAATAAATTTCAAAGTAAATAGAATGTAACTGACATTGTTACATTAATTTTTACATCACCCTGGACATGTTCAAGGGTCATAAAAAACTATATTAAAGGCATTTTCACATTTTAATTGAATATTTTTTACATTTTTTAAAAAATTTAACTAATTTTTCATTCAATTTAACTTAATTTTTTGATTGCACATAATATAATGATTTAATATAATAAGGAAATTAATCTATAATGATATTTTTAACCATTTATGTCTTTTACATTTTGATTATTTGGTTATTATGCCTCATTCTTCATTGAACACCTTTCCACATGCCTCCTTGTTCATTTGTTCATGTACTTCTCCTGGATAGATATCAAGGGATAGAACTGATGGTCATAGGATACACACACTTAAAAATTAGTGCTGTTATATTTTTCTCGAAAGTGCTCATAAAAATATTTTAGTTTTATCAGGAGTGTATGGAACTATAATTTCTCTATTCCCTTGAAAACATATATTATAAAAAGTTAAAATTTTCCAATTTTAAACACAATAAGTGGTATATCAACATAGTTTTAACTTGTAATTAATTTACATTTTCAGTTACTATTCTTTTACTGTTTGCATTAGATGTTTCCATCCTCAAAACCATGATGATGGGGAAGAGAGAAAGTGACAAAAAATAGGCACCATTTGATGAGCACTGGGTTTCATTTCTCTTGGTTTTCAGAATTGTGATGTAGTAAATAGTGTAAATGTATGACATTCTGGGGTGGTTCCAGACTAGGGCCATTCCCAAGTGACCAAGGCATTTGTGTTATGGGGAAACAAGATAGGAGATAATCTTGGAAACGTAAATCAGTACTGAATTGTGAAGTGCATTTTAAATTCTACCAAGAAAATTGTATTTTATTTTTAAGGAGCAAAAGATATTTAAGCCTTTAAGCATGTAAGTGACATGATCTGAATGGCAGCATGAAAGATAACACTGGCCATACTATGGACATGGATGATAATAAATAAAGTTAGGGATATGTAAATAGTCACATAGGAATG
This sequence comes from Grampus griseus, assembly GCF_964374135.1. Lineage (NCBI taxonomy): Eukaryota > Metazoa > Chordata > Mammalia > Artiodactyla > Delphinidae > Grampus > Grampus griseus. The sequence continues at coordinate 67,192,405 of NC_139009.1, read as the reverse complement.
TATTTATGAAGAAGCTATAGTTATGGAGAGATTTTTGTAGATTTACAGATTGAAGGTTACTGCCCAGATAAATGTGTGAAGAGAAAGGAGATGGAAAAGAGTCAGGTATGACTGAAAGTATCCTTGCATGGGCAACTGATGGATAAGTTAGTTTTATTCAAAATCAAATATTAAAGACATACATAGGACACAGCATTACAGAAGTCATAACAGAGAAAATATCCACTGACTGACAGCCAATACTAGATTTAATTTACCTATTTGAATTATCCAGGAGACTATCTGCTATTAAATTTTTTTTAAGGACCAGATTTGATTATATAGTTACAATAAGAGAGTGGGTTCATCTTGTACTCTTACCAGAGTACAGATAGCAGTACCTTATGTCAGTGGAATCAATTGTGGACAGAGATGAGCTCCAAGTTTATCATGAATTAATGCAGTAGATGTGACAGTCATAATATAAAGTCATTCTATTGGACTTGTCTTGGGGGGGTCATTCCTCAATCATGACCAGGTTTAGCAGGGTTCTTCCTGGGTCCCTGATGAGCTAAATCTATAACTCCCAATCCCCTAACTATTTGCATCTAGGCTATTATTTCTTTAGCTTTGCTACATGAAATGCATTTTCTTTACCAAATGGTCCTTATCCGTCTTCTGAATCCCTAATCATACTGCTCCCTGTGCTTGCCTCCTAATGGTTGAAGAACCTGGGCTAGGAACTTGTTAATCACACTGCCCTTAAAGCTATACTTAGTAGCTTTAAGAAGCCGTCCCAGAGTCTCTGCCCTATTCCAGCTTTAGAAGTCTGAAGTAAAGAAAAGAGTAATCCCATCCTACTGTTGACAATTATCCCTCTGAGTTGGTTCAGGCTAGCAACTTTGTTCTCCCCAACATTTCCTCTCTCCCAACATCAAACTTCGGCCCTCCTTCTTTAAATAAGTCCTGTCTGTAGAACAAACAGTGGGGGAAAAAAATCACCATAACACCAACTTATTAATTATAATGAGAAATACAACTGTCAAGTGGACCAAAATGCTTGATGTGGAAGAACTGCTGAATTAAAAGTTAATTATAATGTGAGGGCCAGCTTATTATTCTATTCTAGGGAGAAAACTTCCAAAGTCAACAGGTACATTATTAAGGCAGCACATTCCCTCCTTGTGGACATATTATTTGTAAAGCCAAATAATAATTTTTGTGATGATAATTTCATAATAAAGGAGCAAGATATATGATTTGAATTTTAAGTGGCTTCTCCTAAAGGTAAAGTTTATATCACTGCAGACTGCAGCAAGACTGTTTAGGCCTTATCCTTGAATCCCAGCACTCACTTCCCGGGACAGTGCTAGGTGGACATCATCACCCTTTGTCTCTTTTGATTTACCTTATATGTAACAAAATAAGATATTATGTATAGTCAGCATAGAGTTGGTAGACAAAGACAAGAATAAAATATCTCAGAAAGACATTAGAAGGAAATTAAAGGAACATAAGTGTAAGGAATAGAACACTGAGGCAAAGGTATCATGAATTGACAGGCTATGGGTTCATATTAACTATAAAAAGATTAAATTAAACTTTTGAAAGGAAATGAGCTATACATTTTGTAGCTATTCTTAGGAATGATTGCATATTTATGACTTCAAAGATGACAAAGTAGTTTTAGAAGTTAAAAAGCTTTAGGTGTGGCCATAGTGAAATTAAACGATCTGGCCAGGATCTACTGCCCAGCGCATCCATTTCTCACGCCAAGAAATCCTGTAGAAAATCAATGAGTGGGAATCCAAAAGCAGTGGATTCCTTTGGAGAATAAAGCCCCTTTGGAGTTAATCAGATATCACAACTAACTTAAGTCAGTTTTCATACAGATGGAAACTATTAGTCCAAACACGTGTTATAAGGCCACAGCACATCAGAGATGACAAACATGTGGTTCCATCAAAAGTGTAATAAAATAGAGAATTTAGGAAATTATTGCCTTAAAATGTAGGCAATCATGAATTATATCTTAATTTTCTCATCATACAAATATGTGTATATAATGAGAATAACACCCAATGAAACATGAAAAAAACACATTGAAAACAGCTTCTTTCAGAAAGACTTGCTAGTAAATGTATATAAACTATCAACATGAAAAAGGCAATAGACCTTCACTCATTATTCATTTTACTACTAAAATATCCTAAGACTTTTTTGATGTTCCTTGTTATGCCAGACTTAGTAAAGGATACACAATTAGCAAATGATTCTCAAGTAATTTACCTAAAATCTTGCCTTTTCTTTTGTTACTTAGAGCATTTGAAATAATTCATTTAGACAGCAAATGCTAATTCCACAATACAGATTAGAGATCTGAGCCGAAGAATTAGACAAAATAAAAATACTTTACATATGTACAATGTGTGATAATTTTTACAAAAAAAGAATCCGAGAGACATGATAAATATTACTTGTGATGTATTCTACCACATGCAAGGTGAGTACTTGTTGCATAAAGTTTACATTAGAGTTTATGTACCTGGTTCGGTCATTGCACTTCCAACAGGGAATAAATATTTTTTGAATGTTTGGAGAGGATAGAGAAGTTATCTCTGTTGTGCTGTGGTAGTCTGGTTAATGCAATTTGATATTTGTACCAGTTATTCATCACAGAATTCCTATTGGGGTACAAAGATGGGGATTTGAGGGAGCATTTAAGTCCTTATTTTGCAGCTTTGATTAGTCCTGAAGAGAGCAATTATACCATAGGGGAGGATGAAGGCCATTCTCCATTCCTCTAGCAGGGTTGGTAAGGTACATGAGCTTAATCTTATAATCCATGCCTTAAATCTCACTAGGAGAAAATACATTTCTCCCTCCAAACACACTCGTCCTGCTGATTATTTCTATTTGGAAGGCAGCTGCTTAGAATATAGTCCCTTTTTATGTTTCATAATAACTGAAGTCATTGAAGCCAACAAGGCTAATCTGATTTGTAAAAATAATTGAGGTCAATATGTTCAGGCTAGAGAGTGGAAAACTTACTATTAAATACAAATGAAATTATAATCTTCTCTATTTGAATGATAAGTACAGAGAAAGTCAGGGAAAACTCGTAAAATTCAGCCTAAATAATTATAAGAATTGAAAAATGAAATGCTTGGGTTATAATGTCTACCTGAGATTTCATGGTAGACTGAACAGATGAAAAACATCATTACAGCATAAAATAAGCTATCATATCTAAATTATTAATCACTGAGCATAATTAAAATCTTAATAATTTAATTGCACACCATCATAGTACATACAGAAGAAATGAACACATTCCTTAGCAAAATATCACCTGAATCTCTATTTATAGTGGGTTCACATTCAAGAAAACACTGGTTTAATGAAGTTAAAAACAATAGAAATGTAATTCACCATTAAAGATATGTAAATCATTTTTAAATAGCCACCAATGAAAGTCAGTGAAATAAATTTTTCTGATTATAAGCATACATATCATCAAATCTATAAGGGAATGAGACTTCAGTCATCTGTTTTTCCATTCAACAATCATTTATTGGACATTTTAATATGCTCAGTATGGTGCCTGGTACAATGTGGGATCATAATAATTTTGGTTTAATAAGTATGAATAAATATAAATGATATAATGCTGTATTGAACTCATGTACTTATAACCTTTTAAAACATTTCTTTATTAGGATCATTTGGATAAGTAAAATAAAATAAATAATACAAATAAAGTTGGTAGGTTCCAAGAGTAGAAACATATTTATTGCTAAATATTGCTCCAAAAGTACTTTAGAAAACTAAAATTCAAAACAAGAAAACAAGGATAATAACTCAACCATATTTTTAAATTTGCCAGTTTAGCATATTCAAATTAAGGGGAGCATTGCTAAATACTATGTTGACAATAACTGAAGGTGTCATGGGCTCATCTGTAGAAATGGCAATTGCATTATGGCTCCTCCTTGCTGGACCTTTCCACTCTCCTTTTTGCTACCACTCTTCATGAGAACAGGTATGAGCTTCCTTTGGAAGTGAGATTACAACTGAGAAGTCACAGTCTCAATCAGAATAATAAAGCTGTTATACTTAACAATGCTCAGGAAATACTATCCCAGCTGGATACCCGATTGGAAGAGTCCAGTTGTCAGTTTTATAAAGGTCTTAAGTTGAAATTAATTGAAAACTGTACAGGAAAATTTCCTCATGGTAACACAAGGCTAAGAAGATTTGAATGAAAAAATGTACACTAATTTACTTCTCTGGCTCAGACAATTCAGTTTCCTTAGCTATAATTTGCTGTGCAGATTCTGGTCCAAGATGAACGTATAGTTTACCTTGGGTGGACTGAGCTCCTATTTCCCACAAAGCCAACAGAAGGGGAAAAATGCTCCACAGAAAACTGTTGTGAAATGAATGAAGTTCTTATAAGTCCACAATTTCTGATATAAAAAAATGAAAAAGATAGTATGTTAAACATAGAAGTTACTAATGGCTTTCAATTTAAACATTTGTTTTACTCATTCAAAGAGAACTGACCATTTGAAAAGAAAACAAAATAGTTGTACTGTTTATATTTTATGTTTTACCCTTTACTGAGGCATAAAAATCAACTGCACATATTTTAAATATACTATTTGATAAGTTTTCTTGTATTCACACCTATGAAAACATCACAACCATAAAGGGAGTGAACATATCCTTTACCTGTAAAAGTTTCCTTGTGTAGTTTACAGTTTCATCATGCCCCCTCTTTGCCCATCCCTAGGTAAATACTAATCTGATTTTTTCCATATAGATTAGTTATATTAATATAATTTTATATACACGCAATCACAGAGAATGTACTCTTTCTTGTCTGAGTCCTTCACTTAGAGTAATTTTTTTTACAATTACTGTTGAGAAGTATCCCAATCTATGGATAAAACACAATTTGTTCATCCATTTATGGTGAACATTTGGGTTGTTTCAAGTTTTGGGATATGACAGATGTATCTGCTATAGAAATCTGTGTACATGTCTTTCTATCAACATATAGGACAGCCATATTATCCTGTTCATATCTGTAAAATCTACAGTAATGTTACCTCTCTCATTCCTGCTGTTGGAATATTTGTGTCTTCCCTCCTTTTTTCTGTGATTGAGCTGACTAGAGGTTTACCATTTTTTCCCTGAAGAACAAGCTTTTGAGTTCATTGATTTTTCTCTATGCTTCTCTTTTTTATTTATTTTTGCTATGATCTTTATTTTTTCCTTCTCCTTACTTTGGGTTTACTTAGTGACACTTCTCTAGTTTCTTATGAGAGAGATGAGGTCATTGGCTAGAGACGTTTCTTCTTTCCTACTATAGGCATTTGGTATTATAAATGCCACTTAATACTATTTTAGCAGTTTTACTATTTGGATATGTTGTATTTTATTTTTTGTCGACTTCAAAATACATGTTTATTTTCACTTTTTATAGCTTTTTGATTTATTTGTAATTGAGAAGTCTGTTATTTAGTTTCCAAATATTTGGCAATTTCTGAGAGATCTTTCTGTTTTTGAGTATTTATTTAATTCATTGTGAACAGAGAAAGTTATACATTTTATGATTTCTTTTAAATTTATTGAAACTTGTTTTAAGATCTATCTTGTTAAATGTTTCATGCACACTTGAAAAGAGCTTGTATTCTGCTGACTTTTTGGTGAGAAGCCTATAAATGTCAATTAGATAAAATTGAATGATGGCATCTTTCTATATCCTTACTGCTTTTCTGTCTACTTATTCTCTCAATTATTGAGAGTGCTATTGAAATCTTCAACTATACTTGCGAATTTGTCTAGTTCCCCTTACAGTTCTATCAGTTATTGCTTTGTGTGTTTTGAAGCTCTGTTATTAAGGGAATAACATTTAAGATTAGGTCGACTTGATGTCTTAACCCCTTCAACAATATCAAATGGCCTTCTTTACCCCTAGTAATATTTTTTGCTTTGATAACTTCAAGATTAATATAGCCAGTAAAGCTTTCCTTCTTCTCCTCCTCTTCCTTTTTTCCTTTCATTTGTTTTTTCATGGTTGTGTAAGACAGGGATCTTGGTAGGCTTAACTAGGTTCTCTGCTTAGGGCCAAAAAGGCTGAAATCAAGATGTTGGTTGCATTAGGAAGTCATCAGAAGACTTATGGGAAGAATTATATTCTAAGCCTATTCAGGTGGCTGGAAGAATCTAGTTCCTTGTGGTTTTAGGATGAAGTTCCCTGTGTCCTTGTTAGTTTTCACTGAGGATGGTTGTCAGTTCTCAGAGACCACTCTCAAATTCTTGTGCTTTGTCCCTTCCATAACCAAGCCAGCACCAGTGCATCAAAGTCAGCAAAGTGAATCTAGTTCTTCTCATTCTTTGAATCTATCTCTATGACTTTGTTTTCTGTAACCACAGAAAATTGTGCTTTTAAGAGCTCATGTGATTAGACTAACACCACCCCAAACTTCATTTAATTAACTTAAACTCAACTACTGAAAACTTTAATTAAATCTTTGATATCAATTACCATGAAACATAACAGAAATAAGGCATAAGTGCTCATTATATTCATATTCCCAGGGAATAAGGAAGGAAATTGGGCATGGAGGTGAAGGCAATTTAGGAGTCTATCATACTCTTCCAGACTCCAGCCTGGTCTTTTCTCTTAGAAATCTCCTATGAATGCTACACTAGTGTTCAAAATATAGCTCATTTCAGTTTCCTGGCTCTACTATTATCATCATTTGTCTAAGCTATATAGGTTCACAGTTTTAGTCATGTTTAGCCTTTCCTTCCCTATGACTTTTGCCCATTTAATTAGCCATCAGATTTGATCCATAGTGCCACCGAAATGATGCTCACATCATCTCTAATATTACTATCATTAGTTCTGACCTTCTTTCTTTTTTTTACTTGTACTGTACAATAGCCTCTAAACTGGTAGAGAAATATTGCCAGTCTCTCCCATCTATTATTGCATTTGTATGGCACTTTAAAACTGCTAAAATATCTTCAGACATATTGTTTAATTCTTGTGACAATTCTGTTCACTAAGCCTTATTGCTTCAGTGTGCAGTTAGGGTCAGTCTGCAAAAGTTAAACAATTACACAGTTTCCCACAGCTAATAATTTATTTATCATCAAATTATGCTTTACCCATCTCCTTTTTTTTTCAAGAGAACCTCAGCTTTCATTTCTTTTATTGAAGTATTATTTATAATATATTAGTTTCAAGTATACAACATAGTGATTTCATATATTTGTAGATTGTACATCAAGTTACTACAAAATAATGGCTATATTTCCCAGTGCTGTACAATATATCCTTTTTGCTTATCTATTTTGTACATAGAAGTTTGTATCACTTGGTATCATAACCCTATCTTGGCCTCCATCCTTCCCTCTCCCCACTGGTAACAACTAGTTTTTTGTCTATATCTGAGAGTCTGTTACTCTTTTGTTATAGATATTTGTTTGTTTTATTTTTTTTAGATTCTACACATAGGTGATAACACAGAGTAATAGTCTTTCTCTGTCTGACTTATTTCCCTAAGAATAATGCTCTCTAAGACCATGCACATGGTTGCAAATTGCAGAATTTCATTCTTTTTAATGGCTGAGAAACCACTGTACACATATACCACATCCTCCTTATCCTTTCATCTGTTGATGGACACTTAGGTTGCTTCCATATCTTGTCTATTGGAAGTAATCAGCTAGGAACACTGGGAATCATATATCTTTTCAAATTAGTGTTTTGTGTTTTCCTTGCATACATACTCAGAAGTGGAATTGCTGGATCATATGATAGTTCTATTTTTAGTTTTTTGAGGAAACTCCATATGTTTTCCATAGCTGCAACACCAGTTTACATTCCCACCAACTGTGGTACAAGGGTTTCCTTTGCTCCACATCCTTGCCAACATTTGTTCCTTGGGGTCTTTTTGATGAAAGCCATACTAACTTGTGCGAGGTGATAACTCAGTGTGGTTTTGTTTTTGCTGTTGTTGTTGTTGTTATTGTAGAATTGATTATTTTATTTCCTCAACAGAAGGGAAGTGGGGCTCCAGATGAACACCATGTGGACTGCTCCCCTCCCCCGTGCCCTTGATGTGATTATGATTTACATTATTCTGATGATTAGTGATGTTTAGCATCTTTTCATGTGCCTGTGGGTCATCTTTATGTCTTCTTTGGAAAAATGTCTACTTAGGCCTTCTGCCCATTTTTAATCAGTTGTTTGTTTTTTATGTCAATTTGTAAGAGCTTTTTTATATTTTGGATATCATTTTATATTTTGGATACTTATATCACTTGCAAATGTTTTCTCCATTCAGTAGGTTATCTTTTCATTTTGTTGATGTTTTTATTTGTTGTGCAAAAGCTTTTAAGTTTAATTAGGTCCCATTTGTTTATTTTTTTATTTTGTTTCTTTTGCCTTAGGAGACAGATCCACAAAAATAGTGCTATGATTTATGTCAAAGAGTGTTCTGCTTATGATCTCTTCTAGGAGTTTTATGGTTTCAGATATTACATAGAGGTCTTTAACCCATTTTGAGTTTATTTTTGTATATGGTGTGAGGAAATGCTCTAATCTCATTGTTTTACATGGAGCTCTTCAGTTTCTCCAGCACCATTATTGACAAGGCTATCTTTTCTCCATTGCATATTCTTGCCTCCTTGTTTCTGGGTTCTCTGTTCTGTTCCATTGATCTATGTGACTGGTTTTGTGCCAGTGCCCTGCTGTTGTGATTATTGCAGCTTTGTAGTATAGTCTAAAGTCAGGGAGCATGAAACCTCCAGTTTTCTTCTTTATTCTCAGTGTTGCTATGACAATTCAGAGTCTTTTGTTGTCCATTTGACTTTTAGGATTATTTGCTCTATTTCCATAAAAAAAAAGATGTGGGTATTTTTTTAAGGATTGCATTACATTTGTAGATTGCTTTGGGTAGTATGGACATTTTAACAACATTAATTCTTCTAATCCAAGAACACAGAAAATCCTTCCAATTCTTTGTATCATTTTCACATTTCTTCATCAATGTTTTATAGTTTTCAAAGTATAGGTATTTCAAATCTTTATTAAGTTCATTCCTATGCATTTTATTTTATTTTTTAATGCTATTTTAAACAGGATTTGTCTATTGCTTTCTCTTTCTGATAGTTCATTATTAGCACATAGATAAACAACAGATTTCTGTATATTAATCTCGTATCCTGTAACTTCACTGAATTAATTTTAGTTCTAATAACTTTTTGATGGAAACTTTAGGGTTTACTGTATATAGAACTATTTCATCTGCAAATAATGACAGTGTTATTTCTTCCCTTCCAATTTGGATGCCTTTTATTTATTTTCCTTTCTGATTGCTGTGGCTAGGAATGTCAATACTGTGTTAAATAGAATTGGTAAGAGTGGACATCCTTGCCTTAGAAAAAAGATTTTTGGTATTTTACCATCGGGTAAGATATTAGCTGTGGGTTTGTCATTAATGGTCTTTATTACATTAAGATATGTTCCCTTTATTCCAACTTTGATGAGAGCTTTTATCATGAATGGATGTTGAATTTTATCAAGTGCATTTTCTGCATCTATTGAGAGGATCATGTGATTCTTATTCTTCCTTTTGTTAATGTGGTATATCACACCGATTTGTAAATATTGAATCATTCTTGTATCACTGGAATAAATTCCATTGATCATGGTGTAGGATTCTTTTTATATATTGATGATTTTGTTTACTAGTATTTTATTGAGAATTTTTGCATATATATTTATCAGAGATATATGTCTATATATTTTCTTTTTTTGTAGTGTATTTGTGTGGTTTCTGTATCAGGGTAGTGGTGGTCCCATAGGTTGTATTTGGGAGTGCTCAATCCTCTTTAATTTTTTGGAATAGTTTAAGAAGGATAAGTATTAGCTCTTCTTTATATTTGACAGAATTCCCCTATGAAGCTGTCCAGTCCTGTGCTTTTGTTTGCTGGGAGGTATTTTTTGTTTGTTTGTTTGTTTTACAAATTCAGTTACACTATTGATTGGTCTGTTCAAATTATCTGTTTCTTTTTGATTCAGTCTTGGCAGGCTGTATATTTCTAGAAATTTGTCTATCTCTTCTAGGTCGTCCAATTTGTTGGCATATAGCTGTTTTGTAGTATTCTCTTGTGAATTTTTATATCTCTGTGGTATTTGTTGTTATTTCTCCTCTTTTATTTCTTATTATGTTTATTTGGGTCCTTTCTCTTCTTCTTGATGAGTTTTCCTAAAAGTTTATCAATTTTGTTTATTTTTTCAAAAAAACAGCTATTGGTTTCAGTGTTTCTTTCCAGTGTTTTTTTTTTTTTTCTGATCTCTATTTTATTTATTTCCTCTTTGATCTTTATTATTTCCTTCCTTCTTCTGACTTTGGGTTTTGTTTGTTCTTCTTTTGCTAATTCCTTTAGATGGTAGCTTAGTTTCTTTATTTGACATGTTTCTTGAGGTAGGCCTTTATTGCTATAAACTTCTCCCTTAGAACTACTTTTGCTGCATCTCATAGATTTTTAGAAAGTTGTGTTTCCATCTTCATTGTTTTGAGGTATTTTCTGATTTCCTCTTTGATTTCTTCATTGACCCATTGGTTTTTTTAGTAGCATGTTGTTTAGTCTCCACATGTTTGCACTTTTCATTTTTCTTCCTTATAATTAATTTTTTGTTTGATAATATATGGTCAGAAGAAATGCTTGATTTAATTTATAACCTCTTAAAATTTTTGTGACTTGTTTTTTGGCCTAGCATGTGATCTATCCTGGAGAACATTCCATATGCCCTTGAAGAGAATGTGTATTCTGCTATTTTTTTGGATAGAATGTCCTGTAGATATCTATTAAGTCTAACGTCTACTGTGTCATTTAAGACCAATGTTTCATTATTGATTTTCTATCTCAGTTATCTGTTCATTGATGTAAGTGGGGGTGTTAAAGTCCCCTACTATCATTGTATTATTGTTACATATATATATGTAATATGTATTATTGTTATATATATGTAATATCCTCTTCTTATATCTATTCTTTTATCATTATATAATGTCTTTCTTCATCTTTTGTTATAGACTATGTTTTAAAATCTATTTTGCCTGTTATGAATATTGCTTCTCCCATTTTCTTGTCATTTCCATTTGTAATAAAGCTCATTTCCCATCCCCTAACTTTTAGTCACTGTGTGTCCTTAGCTCTGAAGTGAGTCTCTTATCAGCAGCATGTAGATGGGTCTTATTTTTATGCCCAATCAGCCACCTTATGTCTTTTAATTGTAGTCCATTGATATTTAAGGTAATTATTGATATGTCTGTACTTATTGCATTTTTATGATGTGTTTTACAATTGTTTTGTAGTTCTACTCTGTTCTTTTCTTCTTTTTTTTTTGTTTCTTCTCTTATGGTTTGATGATTTTATTTAGTAGTATGCTTGTGTTCATTTCTCTCTATTTTTTGTATCTCTATAGATTTTTGATTTGTGGTTACCATAGGATTCATATATACTGACCTATAACTAACTCCTTGTTTTAAACAAGCAGTCCTTTAAATTCAAAAAATGTTAAAAGTCTACAGTTTTTACTCCCTTCTACCACATTTTTGGTTTTGATGTCAAATTTTATGCCTTCATGTTTATCCCTTTACTGATTACTGTAGTTTTAATTGATTTTACTGGCTTATTTAAGTGTTTGATTCTCAGCCTTTACAATACATTGACTTTACTAGAGTGATTTTTCATTTCCTATAGATTCTCACTTCTTGCTATAATCTTTTCTTTTCCACTTAAGAGATGACCCTGTAACATTTATTTTAGGATAGGTGTAGTATTGATGAACTCTTTTAGTTTTTGCTTGTCTGTACTTCTGAAAAGTCATTTATTTTTCCTTCATTCTAAATAATAATTTTGCTGAGTAGAGTATTCTAGGTTGCAGGGTTTCTCTTTCAGCACTTTGAACATATCATGTTACTCTCTTCTGTCCTGCAAAATTTCTGCAGAAAAGTCAGCTGATTGTCTGTTGGGGTTCCCTTGCATGTAACTCTTTGCTTTTCTCTTTCTGCCTTTAGAATTCTCTCTTTATCTTTAACTTTTGCCATTTTCATTATGTTAAGTCTTAGTGTGGTTTGTTTGGCTTCTTCTTATTTGGGATCCTCCTTGTTTCCTATACCCGGATATCTCTTTCCTTCTTCATGTTTGGGAAATTTTCAGTAATAAGTTAATTAAATACATTTTTGACCCCCTTCTCTCTCTCTTCTCCTCTTGGAACCCCTATAATGTGAATATTGGTATGCTTGAACTTGTACCTGCATGCTTGAAGTTGTACCTGTAACTGTTTTTATTTTTTTAATTTGTTTTTCTTTTTGTTCTTCTGATTGGGTAATTTTCATTATTCTATCTTCCAGATAGCTTATGCATTATTCTGTATCACCTCATCTGCTATAAATTCCTTCTAGTGTGTTTTTCATTTCAGTTATTATTTTCTTCAGTTCTGACAGGTTGTTTTTTATATTTACTAGTTCCGTATTAAAATTCCCACTGTGTTCATATATTCCTTTCCCTAATTAAGTTAGCAGTCTTATTACTAATGCTTTGAATTCTTTATCTGGTAAATTATTTAGTTCTAGTTCATTTGTTGTTTTCTTCAAGGTTTTTTATTTTGTTTTTTCAGTTGAGACAAATTCCTCTGTCTTTTAATTTTGCTTAACTTTCTCTGTGTCTATGAAATTAGGTGATACAGTTACCTATTGCAGTCTTGAAGGGGTGTCCTTGTGTGAGATTATCCCTATGCAGTATGCAAGTGCTCGGTGTCTTTGGTGGGAGATCTGAATTTGATGTGAAAAAAGTCATGTCTTTCCTCAGTGTGTGTTGGCAACTATCAACTTGGTAGGAACTGAGGCTGGATATGGAGTGGTTAGAACCAGAGACAAGTGTAAGCTGGGGCTTCTCCTGTGCTCATTTGTTGTCATGTCATTGCCCTATTGGAGTGGGGGTGGATACCAAGTTGCTTGAACAGAATTGCTGAGGTTTGGGTCTGAGCTGGCACATTTTCCTTTAAGTGTGTGCTCTCCCCCTACCAACACTAGCACATTTGCCCCAGAAGGGAGCACTGCTGGAGCAAGAGGGGCTGGTGTGGGCATTTGCCATACATCACGGCACTGCTGTGGCAATCTGCCTGGGTTCTGAGACCCAGACTCCTTCTGATGTGCTGCCCATGTAAGTATCAGTAATGGTTGCCCATGCCCTGTTCAGATGCTGCTTTGGATCTGAGCTGCCTCTGTGTCTCACAGCTGGACCCTCACCCTAGTGTGGAGTTGATTTGTGAAAAAAGTGGGGTTGGAGGGTTTGCTCAGCTCAGGCTGGGATATGCACTGGGGCAGTCATGAAAAGCCAGCCAGCCACTGGAACAGTTTTCAATCCACTCTCTCTGCCCTGCTTTTGGAGCAAGTAAGTGTGTACATGCTTTTTATGAGTAGAGTCCAGGTTTCCCACATCCCTCTTGTTAGTCTCACTGGCCCTCCAACCAGTCAAATGAGCTCATCTTCCCTGTGTCAGACTCCAGGGGTGGGCATCCAATATGTGGCTTGACTTGCTCGTTCCAAAGATAGGATTGTAGTCCATGTAATAATCTCTTCTGAGGGGCACATGTTCAGACTTGATTGCTTCTCTTCCCTTCCTATTCAATTTCATGTAGATTTTTCTTATAGGCTTGGTTGTAGAGGGGTCTTTCTGTCAGTCTCCAGTTAGTTTTCAGTGAGAATTATTCCACACATAGATGTATTTTTTATGTGTTCATAGGGGGTGATGAATTCCATGTCCTCCAACTCTGCCACCTTGATCTCCCTCCCTCAGATTTTTTTATTTAGTATTTGCAAGTATTTCTTTCTTTAAATTTTAACCTTTATATTGAATATAGTTTAAAACCTCTATATTGTAACCTGTTACATAATTGTTAACTTGTATATTGTATCTGTATATTGAATATTTGTTTCCTATAGGCAGCATATCTTTGGTTTTGAATTTTAATTCAGTATGATATTTAATTAGAATGGTTAAATCATTTATATGAAATTATTACCATGTTTAGTTTAAATCTATTAACTTATTATTATTTTCTTTCTATGTAACTCATTTGTTCTTTGCTATAATTTTCCCTTATTCTGCTTTATTTCAGATTGAATTTTTTTTTATGATTCCATTTTATATCCTTTGCTGGTTGATTAGCCATTTTAGTGGTTACTTTAGAGTATATAGTATATTATATACCTTTAACTTACCATAGGCCATTACATTTGGCCCAAGAAACTAAAACAAAGGAAGGTGGAAGCAGAAATACAGTTAAGTTGACTATCAGTTCCTGGAAGACAGGAAACTGACCTGAACAATCCTTAGATTATTACCCTCAGGTAATTCCCCTTTTTCTTACCTCCTAATCTGAGGAAAAATAAAGATATTTATGTGGTCATGAACTCATTTTAGGTGCATGTCCATTGAAGAATTCATGGATATAAACAAGTGGAGTACTGTGTAATCATTGTATTATGTTTTAAAAATGCCATAAGGGACTCCCTGAACTTTACTATTGAAAATGTGTTTTATAATATAATATTTCTGTAGATATATGTGATTATTATGCAATTATTTAACAAACTTTCCTAAATTTTCTTGGTCCTCTAGAAATATGTATTCATTCAATGGACTTGGAAACATTTTAAAGAAATACTTATTATCCAGTTTGGCTGGTGCTTGTAATGTAAATTGTGTTTATATTGTTGGAGGATCTTGATGCTTTTACATAGGTCTTATACAATAGGAAAATTTAAAGTCTTTGATCAGAGAATATATATGATGACAATTATGTTCAGGAAGAATAATCAAGCAGAATGATATATAATTTGAGCAGGGATGAGATGAAAGGAGAGAAATGAACTGAAGTCTTATCAGAGGAACCAAGGAGCAATGCCCAATTAAAGGAAATAGAGCATCTTCTATTCCAATGGGACATTCAAATTCCAATGGGATAATCCAGTTAATTCAGCTTTCCATGTATAAATCCTTATGTGGGTGCAAAAAAAATCTTTGGATTTGATACCTTTTTGTATACAGAATGTATTCTTCTATTAAACATAAAATCAGAAATGAAGTTGTTATTTGTCTTTTATTACACTAAGATCCATCTTTATCATAAAGAACCTCTGGTTTGCTGAGTAACAAGAATCTTTTCATCCACATTATAGTGACCTATCATATACTTGAATAATTTAGTGACTTAGTAATTTTTGGAATATTTAAACTTTGAGATAGAACTTGGGCTAGAGTCACACTGTTCTAAATAGGCAGGGCCTATTTAGAACAGTCACACGGGATCCTAGGCTCAGAAAGGCTCCACTCTTGATTTGTCACACGGGATCCTAGGCTCAGAAAGGCTCCACTCTTGATTTAATGCTATGTGATTTTCCTCTTGAAATTATTAATTGTTTTATCTCTGAAATTGTGTCTTATGATTGACATCTAATGGAAGAAGGAAATGTGCCAGAGACTAACAGCTTAGACTTCAGTGCAATCTCACTTCTCACTTTTTTCCTTCCTCCATAGAACAGGTTTGCAGTTACCCATTCCTCTGCTCCTGTCCACCTACTGCAAGGGGTGTGAGAGGGAGTGGTTTTGGCTTGTGGCCCAGGTACCAGATAGTGGGGTGGATAGAGTTCCTGTGAGTCTTTGAGGGGCTTCACTGGCCCTGCCTATTGGCAGTGCATTATTCCACAGCAAATAGGGAAACTCTATGACAGGACTAGAGAGAAATAAGGAAAGTAGGAGAAGCCTATTTTCTGAATTGTGAACAAGAGTCCACATTTTCATTCTGCACTGGATCTGGCAAATTATGCAGTTGGCCCTGTGTTTAGGACTGAAATAATATGGAAAGGACCTGAGCAAGGGTAAAAGAGAAACGTAGCTGAATGGGGAGGTAAAAGTTGAAAATATTGAGGGCTACAGGTGAAAAAAGAATAGACTTGTATATGATGAAGGAGAAAAATGTATAACAAGTACTTCTTTAGTGAAATGTTGTATATTGTCCCAAATAAACATTTATTATCAAAATTTTCTATAAAATTTGTATTCCTTAAAAATCTAGTTGTAGGAATCCAATATGTTTCATGGTGAAAATAGCGAAAATATAAGTAATCCAAAAATAAGTAAAGGACATATAATAATAATTATTAGAAAATTGGTTGTTCTCCCTCTTTCTATGACATAAACATTTAAAAGAAATTTAAATATTATTTGTAAAGTAATTTTAAGATATTTTCTTTTCCTAAGAATACATCATGATTCAGAAGAGATATAATAAGAATCTGAATTATTGAAAAGACATCAGAGATCAAATTAATAAGGAAGCTATAAAAGACAAGTAAGAAATAGAATCAAAAAAGTGTGACAAATGAGTGTATATGAGAAACAAAGAGGATGAGAGACAAAAGGACTCTTCACATTTTGAACCTAGGTAATGCTATTAACAGAAATAAGCAGTCGGATACGTTAGTGTATTTTTTTTTCAATTCAGATATCTTGCTATTTTATTTTTGACTAGTTTTTTTTTCAACATGTTTATTGAAGTACAATTACTGTACAATGGTGTGTTAGTTTCTATTTATAGCAAAGTGAATCAGTTATACATACACATATGTTCCAATATCTCTTCCCTCTTGTGTCTCCCTCCCTCCCACCCTCCCTATCCCACCCCTCTAGGTGGTCACAAAGCACCAAGCTGATCTCCCTGTGCTATGTGGCTGCTTTCCACTAGCTATCCATTTTACATTTGGTAGTGTATATATGTCCATGCCACTCTCTTACTTTGTCACAGCTTACCCATCCCCTTCCGCATATCCTCAAGTCAATTCTCTAGTAGGTCTGTGTCTTTATTCCTGTCTCACCCCTAGGTTCTTCATAAACGTTTTTTTTTTTTCCTTAGATTCCATATATATATGTTAGCATATGGTATTTGTTGTTCTCTTTCTGACATACTTCACTCTATATGACAGACTCTAGGTCCATCCACCTCACTACAAATAACTCAATTTCATTTCTTTTTATGGCAGAGTAATATTGCATTGTATATATGCGCCACTCTTCTTTATCCATTCATTCAATGATGGACACTTATGTTGATTCCATCTCCTGGCTATTGTAAATAGAGCTGCAATGAACATTTTGGTGCATGACTCTTTTTGAATCATGGTTTTCTCAGGGTATATGCCCAGTAGTGGGATTGCTGGGTCATATGGTAGTTCTATGTGTAGTTTTTAAAGGAACATCCATACTGTTCTCCATAGTGGCTGTATCAATTTATAACCTACCAGCAGTGCAAGACTGTTCCCCTTTCTCCACACCCTCTCCAACATTTATTGTTTCTAGATTTTTTGATGATGGGCATTCTGACAGGAGTGAGATGATATCTCATTGTAGTTTTGATTTGCATTTCTCTAATGATTAATGATGTTGAACATTCTTTCATGTGTTTTGTTGGCAATCTGTATATCTTCTTTGGAGAAATGTCTATTTAAGTCTTCTGCCCATTTTTGGATTGGGTTGTTTGTTTTTTTTGTTATTGAACTGCATGAGCTGCTTGTAAATACTGGAGATTAATCCTTTGTCAGTTGCTTCATTTGCAAATATTTTCTCCCATTCTGAGGATTGTCTTTTGGTCCTGTTTATGGTTTATTTGCTGTGCAAAAGCTTTTGAGTTTCATTAGGTCCCATTTGTTTACTTTTGTTTTTATTTCCATTTCCCTAGGAGGTGGGTAAAAAAGGATTTTGCTGTGATTTATGTCATAGAGTGTTCTGCCTATGTTTTTCTCTAAGAGTTTGATAGTTTCTGGCCTTACATTTGGGTCTTTAATCCATTTTGAGCTTATTTTTCTGTATGGTGTTAGGAAGTGTTCTAATCTCATACTTTCACATCTACCTGTCCAGTTTTCCCAGCACCACTTATTGAAGATGCTGTCTTTCCTCCACTGTATATTCTTGCCTCCTTTATCAACTATAAGGTGACCAGGGTTTCCTTGGTAGTGCAGTGATTGAGAGTCCATCTGCTGATGCAGGGGACATGGGTTCGTGCCCTGGTCCAGGAGGATCCCAAATTTGCGGAGCAGCTGGGCCCATGAGCCATGGCCGCTGAGCCTGTGCTCTGCAATGAGAGAGGCCACAACAGTGAGATGCCTGCATACCACAAAAAAAAAAAAAAAAGAAAAGAAGAAGAAGATAAAGTGACCATATGTGCATGGGTTTATCTCTGGGCTTTCTATCCTGTTCCATTGATCTATATTTCTGTTTTTGTGCCAGTACCATACTGTCTTCATTACTGTACCTTTGTAATATAGTCTGATGTCTGGGAGCCTGATTCCTCCAGCTCCATTTTTCATTCTCAAGATTGCATTGGCTATTCGGGGTCTTTTGTGTTTCCATACAAATTGTGATTTTTTTTGTTCTAGTTCTATGAAAAATGCCAGTGGTAGTTTAATAGGGATTGCATTGAATCTGTAGATTGCTTTGGGTAGTAGAGTCATTTTCACAATGTTGATTCTTCCAATCCAAGAACATGGTATATTTCACCATCTATTTGTATCAACTTTAATTTCGTTCATCAGTGTCTTATAGTTTTCTGCATATAGGTCTTTTGTCTCCTTAGATAGGTTTATTCCCAGATATTTTTTTTTTCTTTTTGTTGCAGTGGTAAATGGGAGTGTTTTCTTAAATTCACTTTCAGATTTTTTATCATTAGTGTATAGGAATGCCAGAGATTTTTGTGCATTAATTTTGTATCCTGCTACTTTACCAAATTCATTGATTACCTCTAGTAGTTTTCTGGTAGCATCTTTGGGATTCTCTATGTATAGTATCATGTCATCTTCAAACAGTGACAGCTTTACTTCTTCTTTTCCGATTTGCATTCTTTTATTTCTTTTTCTTCTCTGATTTCTGTGGCTAAAACTTCCAAAACTATTTTGAATAATAGTGGTGAGAGTTGCCAGCCTTGTCTTGTTCCTGATCTTAGTGGAAATGCTTTCAGTTTTTCACCACTGAGGACAATGTTGGCTGTTGGTTTGTCATATATGGTCTATATTATGTTGAGGAAAGTTCCCTCTATGCCTACTTTCTGCAGGGTTTTTATCATAAATGGGTGTTGAATTTGTCAAAAACTTTCTCTGCATCTATTGAGATGATCATATGGCTTTTCTACTTCAATTTTTTAATATGGTGTATCACGTTGATTGATTTGCGTATATTGAAGAATCCTAGCATTCCTGGAATAAACCCCACGTGATCATGGTGTATGATCCTTTTAATGTGCTGTTGGATTCGGTTTGCTAGTGTTTTGTTGAGGATTTTTGCATCTATGTTCATCAGTGATATTGGCCTGTGGTTTTCTTTCTTTGTGACATCTTTGTCTGGTTTTGGTATCAGGATGATGGTGGCCTGGTAGAATGAGTTTGGGAGTGTTCCTCCCTCTGCTATATTTTGGAAGAGTTTAAGAAGGATAGGTGTTCGCTCTTCTCTAAATATTTGATAGAATTCACCTGTGAAGCCATCTGGTCCTGGGTTTTTGTTTGTTGGAAGATATTTAATCACAGTCTCAATTTCAGTGCTTGTGATTTATCTGTTCCTATTTTCTATTTCTTCCTGGTTCAGTCTTGGCAGGTTGTGTATTTCTAAGAATTTGTCTATTTCTTCCAGGTTGTCCATTTTATTGGCATAGAGTTGCTTGTAGTAATCTCTCATGATCTTTTGTATTTCTGCAGTGTCAGTTTCTACGTCTCCTTTTTCATTTCTAATTCTATTGATTTGTGTCTTCTCTCTTTTTTTCTTGATGAGTCTGACTAATGGTTTATCAATTTTGTTTATCTTCTCAAATAACCAGCTTTTCATTTTATTGATCTTTGCTATCATTTCCTTCGTTTCTTTTTCATTTATTTCTGATCTTTATGATTTCTTTCCTTCTGCTAAATTTTTTTTTTCTTTCTCTAATTGCTTTAGGTGCAAGGTTAGGTTTTCTATTTGAGATGTTTCCTGTTTCTTAAGGTAGGATTGCATTGCTATAAACTTCCCTCTTAGAACTGCTTTTGCTGCATCCCATAGATTTTGGGTTGTTGTCTCTCCATTGTCATTTGTTTCTAGGTATTTTTTGATTTCCTCTTTGATTTCTTCAGTGATCACTTCATTATTAAGTAGTGTATTGTTTAGCCTCCATGTGTTTGTATTTTTTACAGATCTTTTCCTGTAATTGATATCTAGTCTCATAGCGTTGTGGTCGGAAAACATACTTGATACAAATTTAATATTCTTAAATTTATCAACGCTTGATTTGTGACACATGATATGATCTATCCTGGAGAATGTTCCATGAGTGCTTGAGAAAAATGTGTATTCTGTTGTTTTTGAATGGAATGTCCTATAAATATCAATTAAGTCCCTCTTGTTTAATGTATCATTTAAAGCTTGTGTTTCCTTATTTATTTTCATTTTTGGTGATCTGTTCATTGGTGAGACTGGGGTGTTAAAGTCCCCTACTATGAATGTATTATTGTCAATTTCACATTTTATGGCTGTTAGTATTTGCCTTATCTATTGAGGTACTCCTATGTTGGGTGCATAAATATTTACAATTGTTATATCTTCTTCTTGGATCAATCCCTTGATCATCATGTAGTGTTCTTCTTTGTGTCTTCTAATAGTCTATATTTTAAAGTCAATTTTGTCTAATATGAGAATTGTTACTCCAGCTTTCTTTGATTTGCATTGAAAATCATTTTCCATCCCCTCACTTTCAGTCTCTATACGTCCCTAGGTCTGAAGTGGGTCTCTGTAGATGGCACTTATATGGGTCTTGTTTTTCTATCCATTCAGCCAGTCTGTGTCTTTTGGTGGGAGCATTCCCTCCATTTACATTTAAGGTAATTATCGATATGTATGTTCCTATTCCCATTTTCTTAATTGATTTTTTTTTTTTATTGTAGGTCTTTTCCTTCTCTTGTTTTTCTTGCCTAGAGAAGTTCCTTTAGCATTTGTTTTAAAGCTGGTCTGGTGGTGCTGAACTCTCTCAGCTTTTGCTTGTCTGTAAAGGTTTTAATTTCTCCATGAAATCCGAATGAGATCCTTGATGCGTAGAGTAGTCTTGGTTGTAGGTTTTTCTCCTTCATCACTTTAAATATATCCTGCCACACTCTTCTGGCTTGCAGAGTTTCTGATGAAAGATCAGCTGTTAACCTTATGGGGATTCCCTTGTGTGTTATTTGTTGCTTTTCCCTTGCTGCTTTTAATATGTTTTCTTTGTATTTAATTTTTGACAGTTTGATTAATATGTGTCTTGACGTGTTTCTCCTTGGATTTATCCTGTATGGGACTCTTTGTGCTTCCTGGACTTGATTAACTATTTCCTTTCCCATATTAGGGAAGTTTTCAACATAATCTCTTCAAATATTTCACAGTCCCTTTGTTTTTATATTCTTCTTTTGGGACCCCTATAATTCGAATGTTCGTGTGTTTCATGTTGTCCCAGTGGTCTCTGAGACTGTCCTCAGTTCTTTTCGTTCTTTTTTTTCTTTATTCTGCTCTGCAGTAGTTATTTCCACTATTTTATCTTCCAGGTCACTTATCCGTTCTTCTGCCTCAGTTATTCTGCTATTGATCCCTTTTAGAGTATTTTTAATATCATTTATTGTGTTGTTCATCATTGTTTGTTTCCTCTTTAGTTCTTCTAGGTCCTTGTTAAATGTTTCTTGCATTTTCTCTATTCTATTTCCAAGATTTTGGATTATCTTTACTATCATTACTCTGAATTCTTTTTCAGGTAGATTGCCTATTTCCTCTTTATTTGTTAAGTCTGGTCTGTTTTTACCTTGTTCCTTCATCTTCTGTCTGTATTTCTGTCTTCTCATTTTGCCTTTCTTACTGTGTTTGGGGTCTCTTTTTGCAAGCTGCTGGTTCATAGTTCCCGTTGATTTTGGTGTCTGTCCCCAGTGGCTAAAGTTAGTTCAGTGGGTTGTGTAGGCTTCCTAGTGGAGGGGACTAGTGCCTGTGTTCTTGTTGATGAGGCTGGATCTTGTCTTTCTGGTGGCAGCTCCATGCCTTGTGCTGTGTTTTGGGGTGTCTGTGGCCTTATTATGATTTTAGGCAGTCTCTGTGCTAATGTCTGTGGTTGTGCTCCTGTCTTGCTAGTTGTTTGGCATAGGGTGTTCAGCACTGTAGCTTGCTGTTCGTTGAGTGAAGCTGGGTCTTGGTGTTGAGATGGAGATCTCTGGGAGATTTTCTCCATTTGATATTACATGGATCTGGAGGTCTCTTGTGGTCCAGTGTCCTGAAGTTTGCTCTCCCACCTCAGAGGCACAGCCCTGATGCCTTGCTGGAGCACCAAGAGCCTTTCATCCACATGGCTCAGAATAAAAGGGAGAAAAAGTAGAAAGAAAGAGGATAAAATAAAATTTAAAAAAGTTATTAAAATAAAAAAAATAATTATTAAGGATAAAAAAAATAAAGTAAAAAAAGAAAAAAACAGAAACAGATGGACAGAACCCTAGGACAAATGGTGAAAGCAAGGCTATACAGACAAAATCTCACACAGAAGCATACACATACACACTCAGAAATAGAGGAAAAGGGGAAAAAATAATAAATCTTGCTCTCAAAGTCCACCTCCTAAATTTGGGATGATTCGTTGTCTATTCAGTTATTCCACAGATGCAGGGTACATGAAGTTATTTGTGGAGATTTAATCTGCTGCTCCTGAGGCTGCTGGGAGAAATTTCCCTTTCTCTTGTTTGTTCTCACAGCTCCTGTGGTTCAGCTTTGGAATTGGCCCCACATCTGCATTTAGGTCGCCTGAGGGTGTTCTTCGCTCAGACAGGACGGGGTTAAAGGAGCAGCTATTCAAGGGCTCTGGCTCCCTCAGGCTGGGAGGCAGGGAGGGGTATGGAGTGTGCGGTGAGCCTGCGGCGGCAGAGGGTGACATGACATTGCACCAGCCTGAGGCATGCCGTGCGTTCTCCCGTGGAAGTTGTCCCTGGATCACGGGACCCTGGCAGTGGCAGGCTGCACAGTCTCCTGTGAAGGGAGGTGGGGATAGTGACCTATGCTCACACACAGCCTTCTTGGTGGTGGCAGCAGCAGCCTTAGCACCTCATGCCCATCACTGGGGTCCACGCTGATAGCCGTGGCTTGTGCCCGTCTCTGGAGCTCCTTTAAGCGGTGCTCTTAATGCCCTCTCCTCGCACACCAGGAAACAAAGAGGGAAGAAAAAGTCTCTTGCCTCTTCGGCAGCTCCAGACTTTTCTCTGGACTCCCTCCTGGCTAGCCGTGGTGCACTAACCCCTTCAAGCTGTGTTCAAGCCACCAACCCCAGTCCTCTCCCTGGGATATAAACTCTGAAGCCTGAGCCTCAGCTCCCAGGCCCCGCCCATCCTGGTGGGTGAGCAGACAAGCCTCTCGGGCTGGTGAGTGCTGGTCGGGCTGGTGAGTGTTGGTCAGCACCGATCCTCTGTGTGGGAATCTCTCTGCTTTACCCCCGCATCCCTGTTCTGTGCTCTCCTCCCCAGCTCCGAAGCTTCCCCCCTCTGCCACCCGCAGTCTCCGCCTGTGAAGGGGCTTCTACTGTGTGGAAACCTTTCCTCCTTCACAGCTCCCTCCCACTGGTGCAGGTCCCATCCCTATTCTTTTGTCTCTGTTTTTTCTTTTTTTTTATTTTGCCCTACGTGGTACGTGGGGAATTTCTTGCCTTTTGGGAGGTCTGAGGTCTTCTGTCAGCGTTCAGTAGGTGTTCTGTAGTAGTTGTTCCACGTGTAGATGTATTTCTGATGTATCTGTGAGGAGGAAGGTGATCTCCCTGTCTAACTCTTCCGCCATCTTCCTAGAGTACTCTGTCAGTGTATTTTATTTGAAAGAAATTGAATAGTTAAAAAAGTTAATGTGAAAAATAATTATGTTACATAAATTTGATGTATAATAAATAAATAATCCAAGACAAGAATAGATAAAGATGGAGCATTACTTTAGTACAATGACGATGTAAACTCATGTAAGTTTTCTCTAAAAAGGAGATTTTTGTACTGATAATTAAGAGAAGGAATAAGCCATTTTAAGTGAATAAAGAAGAGTTTTCCTCAAGGAAGGAGCAATATTCTCAAGTTGGGAAAGAGCCTGTAATGTTTAAAGAATAAAAAGAACATTATGGAGGCTGGAGGACACAGAACAGAGGGAAGAGTTGTAAGTGGTCAGGGACTTAGAGATCATGTGAGAAGACTGGGTTTTACTTCTGTTGTAATGGGTAGGTACTTTGAGCTTAAGATTTGTACCTGGGTAGTAATAAGATCATATTCTGTATTAAGAAAAACAATTGTATTTAATTAAAAAATTCTCTCTCCCATGTAAAGGATGAGTTGCAGTGACACAAATATTGAGGTATTAAAGACTGAGTCAGAAGATTTCATAACTGTCCAGGAGTAAACTGTTGAGGAGTGGACCATAGAGATGCTCAACATCTCTAAGCATCAGGGAGGTGCAACTCAAAAACCATAGTGAGACATCATCTCATACCTATTAGAATGGCTGTTATCAAAAAGCCAAGAGAAAATAAATGGGAATGATGTGGAGAGAAAGAAACTCTTTTGCACTGTTGATAGAAATGTAAATTGGGTCAGCCACTGTGGGAAGCAGTATGTAGTTTCCTAAAAACAATTAAAAATAGAACTACCAAATGATGCAGGAATCCTACTTCTGGGTATACATCCAAAGGAAATGAAATCACTATCTCTCATTATCACTATTGGTATCTTAAGATATTTGAGAAAAGACATTACATCCACAAAATGGCATGGAATGACCTAACTGTATTTGGTAATGCAAATATTATTACCAAACTATATTAAAGCAGTATTAGATACATTTAACAAGTTTAACAATAAAACATCCAGAGTTAAGGATCAAAAGTCTCTGATTGATTGGTCCTCAATCCTTTCTGAATAAATGTAAACACCTAGTTTTTAGATAATCCTAAGACTTGGCCATTGGCCTCCCTTCTGTGCTCCTGAAATTGGGATTTAATTGGTTCAGCATTTTTTAGAGTTCACCACAGTATTTCATACTATGCACCCAGGTTTGGGAACAACTGCCTTCAGACACTGCTCCACAGCCCTGAATTGTGTTATTTCCCCACAATATTTTATCCTCTGTCAAATTTGATCTGAGCTTCTATCCCAGGTTAGAGATAATTTTCATAGAAATTCTTCACACTTTGCTACAACACTATGTTCCTTATATGAATCTGTCTCTAGGATTCATGTATGTATATGGTACATAAAATAGATGAACAGAAATACTCCCTAATTTCTATGGGAATTTACAGATTCTAAAACGTATCATTTTTAACTTATTATAATGTATTATATTAAGAATGCCCTCAACTTAAAAATATTGGTGATTTGTGATTCTGTTGGACTTCATTTATTTTCCAAATGGTTAGCTGTTCCCTTCCATGATTCATATATGACTTCAAAACTTGCTTTAGGGGAAGAAAATGCATAGGTGCTGTGTTTTATTGTAGTACCAAAGCCATTCAATAGAGAGATTGCCTTTCCTATTACTTATTATTATATACTACAATATATATGAATTTTCTGCTATTGAAACAAAACATTTCTCTTTTGTTGTGTGTTCCCACATATCATGTATCCCAATATTAATAAATCTATGTTCCTTCAACATTCCTCTGTAAATTGATTTAGTTTTATGTAGCAGGACATTTAAACAGTGTTGTCAATTCAGATAGCATGTATCATTAAAACTGTAATTGAAGTAACAAATCCATGAGACCCCTCAAGATTTCAAGACCATATTTACAGGATACGGAGTTATCAAATTAGGACTGTTAATTTTTCTTCCTTTTTCCAGGGGTTCCTCTTTGCAAAAGTAAAATTTTATGTCAGTATTCAAACATATTGGTATTCATAAAAGTGGAGAAGCTCATTACTTTCCATTAACTATTGTACTTATATTCATAAAGTTGTAAACAATTATTTATGTGACACATCCATGTGAATAGTCAAATGTAATAACCTTTCCAAAACTGGGGTTTGAAATTGCCAGTAGTTCCCTAAAATGGCAAAGTGCTTTTAAATTTTTAAGTAAACACAATTATTCAATGAGGAGACTTTTGTATAAACTAGTTAGATATAATAACTGTCATATCTAAATTATGGTCAATTATGGATTAGACAAAATTTGAGAAAGGTGCACAAATAATGTATGTTTTCAGAAAATTAAAACAGCCCCTGAAAGTAAAATTTAGGACGCATCTTCTAAGCAATGAGATATATAAATCTGTCTTTCAGGTAATATGGCTATTATGGATGGGCTCTGAGTCAATTCATCAGGTCCCTTTTAAAATGATATTTCTATTTTATCTGTATTTCTACAATTCATTTCATAAATGGTAGGAGACAATTTTCCATAAGTAGTTCATATTTCTGCATGTCTTGCAAATGAAGACACTGACAGTCTATGACACTGTACTATCACAAAGAGCTTTGGGGAATAGAGATCAAGTCTCCTAGAGGGCAGATTTGTTTGCTGTACAAGAGAATATAGTAACTCCCTCTGGGGCAATAGTTGGGCATGTTTGCTTACAGCCCATTGTAAAGGATTAAGGCTTTAAGCCCAAATTTCTTCAGCTTGGAGAAATCTGAATGGTTTCTAGGCAGCATCTACTTAGGCCCACCTGCTTCTCTTTCTCTAGAGATAAAGACTCTTTCCTGGAAGCCCCTCAGTGGAGAGCCCTCACACTGAACAAGCCAGGATGGTTGAACTTGTTACATTATTATTGACCTCCTAGAATCTAGGAAGAGATGACGACCTGAAAAAAATGTTAGATTCTATAAGGAATAAAAAGTGGAGGATGAACTCTATGTAAGAAACCAAACTGGTCATTATCTGTGAAAAATTCCCAAATTATTTTAAAAGGATAGTTTGTATCTAAGTCTGACATTGATATTATTATATATTATCTGGTCACTCTAGGATAATTTATTATTTTGAATAGTTTCTTAATTTATCTTTTGGACTTTTCTAGGTATAGAATTTTGTCATCTACAAAGAGTGATAATATTTGAAAGGAGGAAGAAAATATATATCTGCCTTTGTTTTCTCTTTTAAGCTAGAAAACCCAAAACAATATTACACAATAGTGATTAAGATAACCATTCCTGATTAATTCCTCTTAAAAATAACATTTTTTCCTGAGTCAGTCTATTAAAAGTGACTTCAATTCAAATAGCAAAAGAATTTTGGGAGCTTGATGAATGCAATAAAATCTATCTGGAAGAAATATTAAGAATAACAATGAAATAATAATGCTTATTGAATAAGAATTTCCATACTAGGTATGAAAGCACATTATAAAACCATTGTAATTAAGTTAGTTTGATAGTGACATAGGATTAGAAATGCTCTTTGTAAGCCTCATATTTTGTGGTAATTTTTATGGCAGAAATAGAAAACTAATATAAGACTTACTCATTTATGTAATACTTTAAGATCAATTTGCCAACACTAACAAAACTCAAAATTAATTACACTTTGACCTAAATATCTAACTTCCATCAACTTATCTTTCAGCCATTCTCACATGGGCACAGAAAAAAAATATATAAAGATGTTAATTTTGGGGACTTCTCTGGCAGTCCAGTGGTTAAGCCTTCGCCTTCTAATGCAAGGGGTGTAGTTTTGAACCCTGGTCCAGGAGCTAAGCTCCCACATGCCTCGTAGACAAAAAAACAATTCATAAAACAGAAGCAATATTGTAACAAAAATTCAGTAAAAACTTTAAAACTCGTCCACATCAAAACAAAAAAGATGTTAATTTTCAGCGTTGTTTGCAATAGCAAAACAGATAGGAAGGGGATAGGGCACAACCTTTAAAAGAATGACAACCTTTGAGGACACAACATAAACTGGTTAGAACCAACTAGGTACAATATGGTGGATGAGTCTACTTCCATTAGACCTTAAGCCTCATTTTACATTCACTGTAATACATCAGCATGCTAAATGACACAACCACCAGCACCATGACAGTTCCAAGGTCAACCACAAAAGGTCAAAAAGCGAGTGGTGGCACAACTTCTGGAAATCCCTGCCCTTTCCCCAAAATAGTTGGAATAATCCTCCCACTCATTAGCCTATGAAATTATCCAACCTATAAAAACTAACTCCCCATATTTCCAGGCCTCTTCCCTTCTGAGATGGCCCATACTCTATGGAGCATGTATCTCCCTGAATAAATCTCCTTTCACTTTACTATGGTTCACTCTTGAATTCTTTCCTGCATGAAACGAAGATCCACACTTGGTGGCCAACCCAGGGACTCACCTGAGACCTGTGATGTGACAATTCTCTTGTACCCCAGTTTCTATCCTGCAACAAAGCCAAAACAAGTAACTGAAAATTACCTAAATAATCATGAATAATTTCATTTCTGTAATACTGTGATATAATAAAATAGTCTGTAATTATCTTAAAATAATGATATTGACCTCTATCTGCTGATATGGAAATACCACCCAGATAACAAGTTTGCAGCCCTTTAAAAAAGTTAGAAAAACTTGTCTGTGACATGGAACATGATGATATATTATTTGACTGAAAAGAAATGGAATATATTTCTGCATATAAAATTCTCTCTTTATACAAATAAGGAAATATCCAATATTAAAATGTGCATACATTTTTCAGTAATTTTGGTTGTTAATAGGAATAAAATAATCAAAAGGGATTTCATTTTCACTCTTTTACACTGTCTCTTCACATGCTTGCAATGTTTTAATAATAGTAAAAGAACAACAACTATTTTACACATATAATATGTTTTTTGTTTCACAGAAGTGGATAATACATGCATGTGTATCTAATATCACATGGGTTCCATGACCTGAAATAAAGGATTTTCATTTAAAAGACATAATAATAAGGATTTGGCTTGTTCAATACTGAAAACTAGAGTAGGTAGCTATCCAGTTCTGTAACCAGCAGGACACTATGGGGCCTTCCCAGGACAGACCCCTTCCCCCAGGTCCTCCCTTTAGTTCCTCTCTGAAGTACCTAGATAACAGTACCTGATGCATATCTCCTGAGTTGCTTTATAGATGCTAAACCCCCCACCAAATGGAAGAAGTTAACTACTAGATGACCATGAGCACCAGACCTACTGGACCTTGAGGACTGAGAATGTTAAACCCTGTGACACTGCCCTATTACCTAATCATCAAACATTCAGAGAATTGTGCTCTAGCTGATCACATACTCTGTGACTCTCCTCCCTCACCTGGCCTTTAAAAATGCCTCCCTGAAACCCATTAGGGAGTTCAGAGTTTTTGAACACTAGCTATCCCAGACTTCTTGTCTGGTGTCTTAAAATAAATGCTGTACTTTCCTTTACCACTTCCTGGTGTCAGAGGATTGGCTTTACTGAATGAAGGTGAGTGGACCCCCAAGTCTGGTTTGGTAACAGTTCCAAGAATATTAAAAAAAAAAAAAAAAAGCTGTTCTGGAGAACATGGGTCAGATTACAGACTATGCTAAGCACCTCCACATACACAGTTTTTTTTTACCTGAGAAGCAACAACATCCTTGGACAAGAGGAGGAGATATCTTTCAGAAATCCTCTCACATTTCCAGATTTGTAGGTGAAGATTGGAGACAAGCATCGACCATAGTTTACAGGAGCAGCAGGCCACACAGACTTCCCTTAAAATGTCATCAACTACTTTGACAGAATAACTTGTAGGTCATAGGCACAGCATGTGGAATTAGCTGGCAGGGGATGTGAAGACTGCCCCTGATAGAGCAAGAAACAGGAAGGAGAAAGGAGCTAATCCAGCCAGTAGCTGGCAGAGTGAGTAGCCTAAGGAAAAAGCTGTGTACAGAAAGCAGCAGTTTCATCAAACACAAAGGGAAAAAATACAGAGATAAATTTCTCTTGGGCTGCCAATGGCTCTGGCATCCCTCCCAATTAATCTAATTCATTGCTTAACTAGTAACATAAATTTACATCAACTAGACCTGCAGCTTAAGCTCTAAAGGGACCTTGTAACAGAATGCAATTTGACTGTTATTGAGATCAAGGAGAGGTCACACATGGGGGCTTTTCAGAGAATGCAAAAGTGTCTAGACGTCATTTATGCCATCTAACAAGAAAAAATAAGAAAAATAAGTTCAAATATTAAAGCTAATTTTGCAGCTTAAAAGAAAAAATTTAAGAGAGAAAAATAAATATTTTCGAGAAATATAAATAATAGAAAAGCAAAATTCTTAAAGTATTAGCATTGTAATTTCCAAACAAAAAATTGTTTTTAAAAAACAGAATGGTACTAGTCGGTACTGTTATCAAACCACACTTGGGTCCACTTGCCCGCTGTAAAGCCAATCAACTGACACTGGGTTATGGTGAAGGAAAGTGCAGCCTTTATTGCAGGCACCAAGCAAGGAGTCCAGGGCAACTAGTGCTCAAAAACACCTGAAATCCCTGATGGTTTTCAGTAAAGCATTTTTAAAGACCAGGTTTTTTTTTGGGGGGGGGGCATGTTCACAGGGTAAGTGATCAGTTTGTGCACAATTCTCTTATTGTTTGATGGTGAGGTAATCGGGTGGTATCACAGGGGTTAACATTATCAATCCTCAGGTGCCAGTAGGCCTGGGGGCTATGTGCTAACGGTCATCTAGTAGTTAACTTCTTCCATTTGGTGGGGGTTTTAGCATCCGTAAAACAGTTCAGTAAATGTGCATCAGATACTGCCATCTAGATACTTCAGAGAGGAGCTAAAGCAGAGGATATGGGGGAGGGGGTCTGTCCCAGGAAAAGCCCCATAAAGTTTTGCTAGGTTACAGTATATATTAAACTTTTATGAAATGGACAAACTACTGCTTGGAGAAAAATACAGAGACTAAAATATTTTTATTTTCAGTCAAGAAAGAATAAAAATAAAGAAATTATGCATTCATTGTGATGCCCAAAACTCAGCCTCTATGCACAGGTGCTGAATCAGACTTCAGAGAC
This sequence comes from Grampus griseus, assembly GCF_964374135.1. Lineage (NCBI taxonomy): Eukaryota > Metazoa > Chordata > Mammalia > Artiodactyla > Delphinidae > Grampus > Grampus griseus. The sequence continues at coordinate 67,161,291 of NC_139009.1, read as the reverse complement.
AGAGTTTTGGGTGAAGTAGAAAAAGATAGCTTTATTGCTTTGCCAGGCAAAGGGGAACACAGCTGGCTCATGCCCTTCAAATCTGTTTGTCCCCACGGGGTGGGGGTGGGGGTGGTGCGAGTGGGATTTGGTGAGGAGTTTTATAGCAATGGTTCAAGGGCAGGGTTGCTGATATGGATCAAGGTACATGCAGGGCTTGCATTCCTTTAATCAGACCTCAGGTGATCTCCTGATGCTTCTGTGGTTCGTTTAATCTGGCCTCAGATGGTCTCCTGATCTTCTCTTTGGAATGAAGAATACTTCATCAAGTAGTTAACATCTTTCATTTGTTGAGGGTTTTAGTTATGGAGAAGAACTCAAAGATATTGTTATGTATATGCTTTGAGGAAAAACCAGGGTCCTGTCTCAAGGCTGCACTATTGTTTCTTGACTGCTCTCCCCTTGTCTCTGCAACCCCTCCCTTCCCTGATTAGCAACTGTTTGAACCTGCCCTTTGGAACTCAGTGTAGGTCATTGAGGCTGAAGCCTATTCCCTACAAACAAAAAGCAAGGGGCTCCCTGGTGGCACAGTGGTTGAGAGTCTGCCTGCCGATGCAGGGGACACGGGTTCATGCCCCGTTCCTGTTCCCGGAAGATGCCAAGGAGCAGCTGGGCCCGTGAGCCATGGCTGCTGAGCCTGCCCTTCCGGAGCCTGTGCTCCGCAATGTAAGAGGCCACAACAGTGAGAGGTCCACATACCACACACACACACACACACACACACACACACAAAAAGCAGGGTATGCAGGAAGACTTCTGTGCCCAGGAGCCCCATGGGTCCTGCTCAGTTTCAAATGTAAGATAGTTAAGAAAGATACATAGGAGAAATGAATTAATAAAACAGAATATGAAAAATTTGGGAATCTAAAAACAAAAGTACAACAAAAAAGATGAAAAATAAATCTAAAAACTAGTTCTTTGAAAAAATTAGTAAAATTAATTTAAAAAATAACAAAGTTTGTCCAACAAAAATATCAATTTTTGACTGAAAGGAAAAACACAACATAAGAGTTGTGAGTTTCAGTTTTATTCCAGTACCTTACTGAGGAATACAATACAGAAAATAGCCTCTTAGATAGCTTTAAGGAACTGCTCTGAAGAGATAGGTGGAGAAACCAGTATATACGATTTTAGCTAAAGAATAGAACAGTCAGGCCTACATCTTAATAGAAAATTACTGCTAGTCATGAGGCTCAGATATCTCAGTTAATGATTTTAGTGATTTTCTATTTATGGGAAGTTGCAAGAATCTGGGTTCATTAAAATGTTTCCTGAGATATATGCAACTATCTAAGGGCCTGTTTTTCCAAAGCAGAGTGCCTTATCCTGTTTTTTTGTACTGACTTCCTTTCAAGGTATACTGTAGGTCAGTGACTACAGTGCCCAATGATTTAATTCTTTTAGAAACTGAGGGTGAGCAACAGTCTTTGTTTTACATAAGTCTATTGAATAAAAGTAGGAAAAATACATGTAAAATGTGATCTATAATATAAGATACTTTAATATAGAGAGTGTAATGTGTATGAGAATGTTGGGGTGGGAGGGTTCAATCTATAAGCTAGTTTTTTATTTGCTTTAATTGAGGTATAACATATTGAGCTATAGTAACTGAGATATATGAATATTCATGAGATGTTTAGTTATAATTTGATAAAAACAATTTTAATGGAGAAGTAGCTATCATAAAGGATTTAGCTTCCTTTAATTCCAGTCATCATCACTGTAAGCTTTTTTAATTAGCTAAATGATTGTTAGAAGATTTTTTTTTTAATTGGTGAAAATAGTGGCAAACTAGATATATGGATTGGCTGGAAATATAATATGGACACATTCTACTATTTAATAAACTGTGCATAAGAATCTAGTGAACCCAATAGTCTGTATACTTTGAAAAATAAATACAAGGCTTTGTATAAGGGTCAGTAACTACACTGGAGTATTCCAGAAGTCTTGTGTTTGTTGTAAGATTAGCTGAATCCTGCCTTTAGACATTGCCACAGCTGCTTCTCGTGAAGCAAACTGTGTCACTGGCTGAAACTTTATTGATTTTATAAATCAAGTTCATCTTCTGTGTCTCTATGGAAGAATTTAGTCTTAAACATCCAATTATCATCTTTTTATAACTGTTGGAAGTTACAGAGACCAGAAGAGAAACTTGTATAAATTAGTTTAGTTAAATTTGCAATGCACTTATACAAAATATATAGAATAAAAAAGTCACTATGTTATATGTCACAGTTATAAACAATTCATAAAATAACTGCACGTAAATTTAAATCTAAGAAATAAGAAAACCTCCATAAATTAGACAATTTCCTAAGAAGAAATCTTCAAAGGAAAGTAAACATAATTTTTAAAAATTATCTTAGATTTAAAAGTATCAAACTGTTTCCAAGTAACTTAACTGTTTCCTAGAACAAGGATCAAGATTATATATAAATTATAAAAGTATCCAGAACACAATAAATGAAAATTTACATTGTCTAGTATAGTGTAAGCCCTGACATTCAGCTTTTATTTCTGTAATGAAAGTGCCTGATTTGAGCTTTGATTGTGGAGGTAGCCACTTCAGATAGGCCTCCACTTCAAAGATGGCTATCTGTAATAAACACATTGCCAGCCACAGGCCTGGCCCTGCCCTTCCCCCAGCCTTCTTTGTCTCCCTCTGTCTCTCCCCAGGACTTCATAGCATGGCCCCAGGTGAGCCATGCAATTTCCAAGACTCATAAATAATCAGTAATAAACTTTTTTTTGTTTTTAAAAATTGTTATTGCCTACTGTTATTGCTGAGGGGATCTTGCAATGAACAATAAGAACCACAAGGGCCAGTCTTGTCATAACACTGGTTATTGATAGGCTGAGACCACCAGACAACTTCTGGTTTCCAAGAAAAAAATTATCAGGCATGTGATGAATCAGGAAAATATGGCTCATAATGAAGATAAAAATAAATTAATCAAAAACCACACAGAACTGACACAAGTATTAGAATGAGCAGACAGAGATATCAAAACAATTAGTATGACTGTTTTCCACATGTTGAACCAGTTTGTAAAATAATTCTTTCATTTCTTAAAAATTAGATGTATACCTATCATAAGATCCAGGCATTTCATACCCAAGAAAAATAAAAGCATATATCTATAAAAATATTTGTAAGTAAATGTTCAAAACAGCTTATTTTAACATCCCAAACCTGAAAATATCTGTCTACCAAAAAATTAATTAATCAGTCTAAGAAAGAAATGGAAAATTTTATTTGAGACAAATTGAGGATTATAACCTGGGACCAACCTCTCAGAAAGCTCTGAGGACTATTATGCCCATTAAAGGTCAAGGCACAATTATATAAGTTTTTGAGACAGAAGGCTGAACATTAAATGACTTATTACTGACCATTAACAGAAACAAGATCTAAGCTCACAAAGTAGTGGGTCATCATGCCCCCTTACAAGATTAAGAAGGAAGGTCATCTTCTAAGGAATTGTAATTCTTAATGAGATTAAAAAGCAATATTATCTCCTAAGGAGGTCTGATTAATGCATATGCATGTAATACACACTAAGAGGGAGGGAGGAGGCCTAAAGGGCCAAAGAAAAATTTTATGTTTAAATATTTCTTATCTTGCCATAAAATATGAATTTTACTTAATCACATCTCAAATGTCAAGTCACAAGTTAAGGGGTAAACAAATCATTGTATATCCATATAATGGAATGTTACTCAGTGATGTAAAAGAATGATCTACTGATGCACACAACAATAAGAATAAATTGCAGCATAATTATGCCAAGTGAAAGAAACCAGGTGAAAAGAGTACATACTGAATGATTCATAAATACAAAACTCTAGAAAATGCAAACTAATCTATAGTGACAAAAAGAAGATCAATTATTACCTTAGGACTGAGATGAGAAGAGCTGGTGGTAAGATGGAAGGATTTTATAAAGGCACAAGGAACCTTTGGAGAGTGATGGACATTTTCTTTATCTTTGTGATGATTATTATTTATGTAATACATATACACACAGATAAATATATACACATGTATGTGTGTGTTGTTAACATTTATCAAATACTAATGTGTATAATAGCCCAAATCTGAAAACGACCCATGTCCATCCACAGGTTTAATAGATAAACACAGCTGCTTATTATATGTCAATTTATAACGCAAAAATCTATTTAAAAATCCAAGGAAATGCTGTTTTTATTAGCCCTAACTACCAATTTTCTAAAGTATATATAATACCTGTACTACTTTAAATGTATTCCAGCATAGAAAATGACATTTTCCCCAAACATATTTACCAAACGATTCTTACTTTGTAAATAGCACAAAACATGTAAAGAGTAGTTTCACATTTAGAAATTCTAAGTAAAAACATTTTTGAACAAGCTCAAAAATAACTCCTATAAAATCAGGAAAGCAATCACAATTGCTTTTAAATACATAGTATGTAATATAATTCTACATCAATTATTAAATAAATTATCTAATTAATTATCTAATAATTAAATTATCTAAATTATTGAATAGAATAATACATGAAGAAAATAACTCACTATTTTCAAATGACTGTTTCTGGAAAAACATTGAAATACTTAGAAAAGCTATATAAAAATGGATATTTATCAAGACATCTGGTTGAAAAGTTAATATATATAAATTACTATATTTCTACAATTATCAGTTAAAAAATGACAGTAATAAAATTTTCATTTCCCAAAGCTGAAGAATATAAAATATCTGGGAATAAATTTAACATAAAATAAGTTATTCTTGTATAAAGAAAATATTAAGACTTTACTGAAAGTTGTAATAAAGTGCATAAATATATGGAAAAACATTTCTTACTTTGTGATAGGATAATTCAGCCCTATAAGATACAATTGGTCTGTTTATATCTTTAAAAACTTGAAAATATCTATATTTATATTTGAAAGTTGTCCTTTTAACTCAGTTTTTCAAATTTCATTTGTGAACTTTAACATAATTGTGTTACTTTGAAAACAATCGCTGTTTATACAGTAAGTTTCTATTTTCGTTAATTTATTAATTTAGTTTTATGTAAGAGAAGAAAAATGAAGAGGGATTATGTTTGTTTCTTTTTAGGAATTCATTCCATTATAAAGGATACTCATGACAATATAGAAGTACTTGACTTTTGAAGGACTCCTGTGGAAAAATAACCTGTGCAAATTTACCCAGATTATTCTGTAGGATATTACATAATGTCCTAGGAAGATCCTTGTGTTGAATTTATTTTGAGTCCAGATCCTTAACAGCTTCTAGGTCTCCTTCTTATAACTTAAGTTGCAATGTCCCAGAATATTAAATAATGTATGCTAAGAATGGCTTTTATTTCTTATCACCAGCTTCCAGCATTTTATGTCCTGTTCATCAGCATATCTGTGTTTTCTCTACTTCTTCCAGTCAAATATTTTAGAAGTCGATATTAGACATTATAGCATATTCCATAAAAAAAGTTTTAAAACCTTATTTATTAGCAATTTCTGGGTCACTGTATTTGAGCAAGAGTACCCAGCATTAAATAACTACAGTTCAATCTAGGATCCTGATGTTTTGAATCACCCTTTAGATTCATAGTTATTGCTTCTAGTTTTGTTAAGTGTTTTCATATGGTTCTGTCACAGAGAGTTCATTATTTTCCTTCAGTAATATCAGGTCTTCAAAGGGAAAAAATGGTACAAATTCATATTCTGCATGAATGTCTCCCATAGTGCTCTGGGATATATGAAATCATGCCCTTTAACCATACATGGGTGATCCTGATAAATCACAAAAGTATTTAAATTATTAATCAGCAGCAAATAATGCATTATAAAACTATCTCAAAAGAATTTGTGCTTAGTACAGTTCTACCCCTGGAGAATTCTCTGAAATAATTCAATTTACTACATATATACTATTGGTTGTGTGTCTTAGAAGATAGAAAGAGTCAGAAACAAATCTTTTGTTTATGCTGCTACTATTAAACTTGGGGGTTGGACAAAAGAGCACATTTTTATAAAATGAAGTGTAGTAAGGTATTTTTTGTATAAGAAGAACAATAAAAATTCTTTGTTGGAGTGTAGGGTTTGGTGACTCAGAAAAGAAACTATTCACAGCCTAAAAAAGAGAGAGAGAGAGAGAAAAGAAAAGACCAGGAAGTCTAAACTAAAAAGGCTACACTTGAAATGAAGGGCAAGGTGAATTCCACCCTCTCTATATTTATATTGAGAGGGCAGAGTTTAGTTGCCCTGACCTCAGCATTCCTAAGTTGGATTACTAATTCCACCATTGGTGTAATGAACTGAACAAGTAATATAATGTTTCTACGCCTCCATCATATGTTGTATATGATAGAGACAGTAGCATGTTAACACAGATGCTGTGAAGCTTAAATGAGAAAACATTTATAAAGCATGTAGCACAGCCCTTTGTATATAGTACATGTTCAAAGTTTAGTTCTTATTAGTAGTTATAATAATAATTATAATTACTACATGTACTAGTGGGGAAGGTACAACAGTAGTAAAACAAATATGAGCAAAACCCAGAAACAACAGCATGAACATTTTTGAGAAACAGTAGAAGATAGTTTAGATTGGAGCATATGGTTCATTTAGAGAACAGTGACAGGGTGGCAATGCTGGAAAAGTTGATTGGGGATTTATGGAGGGGCTTAAGTTCCGGGTTAATAAATTTATAATTAATTTGGCATACAATAATGAGTCACAGAAGTTAATTGAGCATGGAAGTGATACAATTTGACCTGTTCTTTAGGAAGATTTGTCATGGACTTCAGTGGAAAAATAAAAGAGGCAAGAAGGCCAGTTTGAAACCTATTAAAGTAGTCATTGCAAAGGGAATAATATCCTTTATAATAATAATAGCTATATTAGTGGAAATAAGTATTACAGAAGGATTACTGAAGAAAACACTGCATACTGGCTTTGGGGAGAATGTAGAAGATAAAAAGTTTAAGTTGACTAACACTGCTCTCAACAACTGGAAGTCGAGTAGGAACTATAAATAAAAACTGGGAAGCAAGGATTGGGGGAAATTTATTCTGTGGAAAACATGGCACTTTTTGATTGGTACATAATAAGCTTGATGAGTCAATGAGATGTACAGTGTAAGGAAACAAAGGCAGTTAAAATCCAGGCTGAGCCTGAAGAGAGAGCTCAGGGCTATAAGCAGATATTTTGGAGCTATTCATGAGTGTCGGTTTAAGACATCAGAGAAGTTAAACCTTAAAGAATAATGGTGTAAGAAAGAAAATAAGAAGACTGAGAGGAGACCCCTAGTTCTTTTCCTTTAGCTCTTCTAAAAAGTTCTAATACAACTGGGTCAGGTAGGGAAAACAATCTAAATTGTAGACTTCTACAACTAATTGCTCCAAACCTTAGCATACACACATCATACAGATCAATAAGACATCATATGCCTGCTCATTCTCAGTTCAAGTTTGTTTATAAAAACTATTCAGTCTTAGAGAAGTAACCAATGTGAGCAGCTACATGATCTACTATCTACACTGAGTGATGAAGTAATAAATTGGTGCCTTACCCAGGAATTCTTCGACCGTTTCAGAATTAACTCCTTTCCTCTCATGATTTCTTCAGTATATAGTGTTGAAACCCCTTCTTGATTTCATCCCTAGATTATCCCTTGAGGTAGAACTAGTCTGTCCAAGAGATTTGAATTTAGTTTTCACTTTATTTTTTCAATTGCACTCATATTTATAACACCATTAGTTTAAGTCGCCTTTTATGCTCCCCAGTTGTAGCTCTGCTCCTTTGGGACAAACTGCTCTTGACTCATTCCAGCTTTAAGATCACATTCTTTCAAATATTAAAAGTTCAATCAAACATGCATGTCCTCTGAGTTCACTGAACTTAACATTTAATTTGTGATTATATTGCTTGTGTCAGCAATACAATAAATAATCCCTTCATCAATATTTTCCAATTAATACTGATGACAGAAACATGAGGAACTCCTATTTTTCACTGGACATACAAAAAGAAAGAAAAGGTAGAACTTTCAGAAAAGGAGAAAAAGGAAATTTCACAGCATGAAAAATTCCATAGAGGAAAAACTTTTAATTAAATGTAGTTGTCAAAATATACAATAGTATAAATAATTTAATATTTAGTATAAATAATAGTATAAATTAGTATAAATAGTATAAATAATATTAATAGTATAGTATAAATAATTTGTAAGAGGCACTTGGTAATTTAAAAGTTTTTGTTAACAGCTGAAGGATGCATTACTAAACACTATTAATAGAGAAAATCATATGACAAGCTAGAGAAAATAGAGTCAGTAAATGTAGACAGTTCTTTCAGGACTTAGGTATTTCTGGGAGAAGATTGGGATTTTCAGATAAATATAACTACCCTATCAATGGGGTTAATCATTATTGGTCTTGATTATAATATTGTGGGCAGGACAAGGAAAAAGGGGAAAATAAATTATAGGATGGTAAAATACTATTTTAAAATACTTTAAAATAGTATTTATAGTATATTAATATTAGTAAATACTAATAATAATATATGGTTCTAATGTCTTTAAATTGAATTATTTGCTACAAACATTGAACCTAAAAACAAACAAATCAATATTTATAGTCTTGACATTTTACTCATGTTTCGGGATCCTATTTCCAAATAACAGGTCCAATCCCACATCTCTCATCTCAATGTGGCAACAAAAAGTTGATTCTTTAAAACATTTCCTATAATTATTATTTACTGTCATTTTTATTTCTGAAACTGTATTTCTTTTCTTTATCTCACTAGGCCTGGAAAAAAATGCCACAGATTTCTAAGAGACCATTTTTGACAGCCTTTTTTATTTCATTTCATTTTATAGACAGTTAAGATTATTAATCCCAAAACTTTCAATATTAACATTTTGTCTACAGGGCAATCTCTACCATTCAGGAAAACATAAATTGAAGTGCTCAGCATTTGTTAACATTCCCAGGTGTTATGCTGTGGTCATTCTAGACTTTATATCCCTCTTGTCTAGATGGACCATGACTATGAAATCCTAATTTTTAATTTGCTGTGATCTTCTATTTTTCTTGAATTTTCTAAATCTTTCTGTAACTAACACACCTATTCACAATTTATAGAAGTTTACCTTATATTTTACCAAATACTTTCATATGTATGTCATACACTATAATCAATATTACTGTTATCTCTTAATCTCTCCTGTCCTGGGTATTGAAGCTGGTCAATTCCCTACAGATAGAACAAAACAATATATTACTATGTCTCTAAATCCATCCATAGATAAGTACTTCCATATATGTTATATCTTATTCTCATTTTGTACCTGAGAAAAAGTGTGTTCAGAGAGGCTAACTGATTTGTCCACATAATGCAGTGTGTATGTTGTAGGGGAAATCTCCAAATTCTGAGCCTAGGCCATTTCTCCTACTACAAACTCTTTTCTTTCATTTCCAATTACTTTCTCCATATAAATATAAAAACCCAACACTACAACACAAAGTGATATTATATAGATTAGCATTTTTATTTTCTATTTCTTCAAGGAGCTGAAGTGTTGGCATTAAATAAGAACTTTGTGTTTGACTTTGCTTTGGATAATACACCAGTTAAGAGATTTAAGCTTCAATCATATAGGATAATAGATGATCTGCTGAAGAAAGAAATTGATTTTGAAGTTGTAATTTACTTGAAGTGTTTTGATGATCTCATAAAATACAGGCACATAATTGAAGTTATTTAGGATTTCATGGCTCTCTTAAAGCTTGAATTACCACTTTAGTGCCAAAGTCCCCAGGAAAGAACCACAGGTTCCTGTATTACAGACTATATATTTATTGCACTGTGAACATATTTCCTGTTATAAGAAAGAAGCTTTTTCTTCACCCTCTTCATCTATTATTCATTACCTCTCTCTCTCTCCCTCTCTCAATTTCTCTCTCTCATTTTTTCCCTCTTTCCTTCTCATTCTCTCTCTCTGTCTCTCTCTCTGTCTCTTTACCTGGCAAGTGGTCCACTCCCATGTTGTTTGTGTGTCTGGCCCATGGCTGACAGTTCTATTAAAAAATGGTTTTATTTAGGCTAGTGGAAATAACCCTGTACGTATCATCTCTTTAGCTCTCAGGCATTTCTCTTGAAAACAATTCTAGTGTTGTATCAGTATATGGGAATTTTTCATTTACCTTTACCTTTTATCATTTGATATATTTAAGCAAGGATAATAACATCCAGAAAGAGGGCATAAAAGAACAGTCTTCTCTGCCTAGTCCCTTCTAAGGGAGGAGGGTAGAAATGGTAGCTTGAGAAGCTTGAAGCGTTGCTCTTCTGCAGTGGTCTTCAATCCTGGAGGCAGAATAGAACCACCTGGAGAGCTTTGGAAACCACCCAACCAGATAAATCAGAATCTCTGGAGGACATAGATTTTTAAGCTCCCCAGATGATTTCAATGTGTAGCAAAGTATACTAAACATAACTCTAGTGGAAGTCCCTTTATCAGAAACATGACAGCATTGGAAAGCATTATCCTCTGATAATGTGTTAGTGTGTGTATATATAAGTAGTTATGCAGGTAGACAGAGAAATAGAAATAGAAATCAAATAAGAATATAAATTATACTTCTCAATTGGTTCAAAACCTAGAAAAATAAAAGCAAGTATTGTGATTAATTATCATTGACAAAATTCTTACTTCAGTTGATAGGCTGTCTGAAACACATTTGATCAACATTTTTCAAAATGTGGTACATAAACTCATTTATGATGAATACAATCATTTAGGTGGCAAAAGATGAATTTGCTTTACTTTAATAATTTTCACATATTTTAAAGTGTAATAGAAACTTACATGTATCCTATAAAAATACAAGATTTTACTGACTTCTTTGTTTAAAATGAAGCTCACATAGAAATCATTGCAATTATCCATTTTATACAGACTACATAATTTACAGATGACATTTAGTCTTACCAGTGAAGGTTCTAAACTATTCATTTCTGTATCTTTGTCGGTTGTTGGAAATATAGATTATATAGATGCTATGGATCATGTGTGTGGATTTTTGAAAATTAAATTTCAAAAAACTTCCTGCATTCTTTTACAGTGATAAGTCTAAAATCACCTTTAAAAGTGAATGATTATTTAATTAATCAAGTGTGTATAAGTACATATAATAACTCAAACTGGGACTACATTTTCATTGCTGTTGTGATGATAGTTATGTTTCTTGAGACATCACTAAGCCATGTTTAAAATTGGAATTTTTAAATTGTAGTGGTGCAGATTTTAATTACTCATGGTGATTATAATAAAATATTCATATGATCTTTGTATAGATATGAACACCAATTTAATGAATCAATTAAATATTTTGGTATTTCTTAACTACCAACTGCAAAATAGTTCATGCAAAAATTATAAATTTGATTTTTGAGTGACAAAGAGAGTAGTTCTATTTAGTTTTCTCTCATCTGTAAAGAAACATTCATATATTCTGATATTAAATATTAACATTTGTAATATTTTGAAACCAAAAAAAAAGAAAAGCTACTATATAAAAATATCTAATTTTGTTAAAAAAGAATAAAATATTCAAGTACCGTAAGAGAAAAATATGCAGTGTGACTTGGAATAATGATGGAAAAACAGCAACAGCTAGATGTCATTTATAGTATTGTATTAAATTACAAACACTGGAGCCACAAAAGTAATTGTGAATCACTTTTTTTTTTTTTTTTTTGGTACGCGGGCCTCTCACTGTCGTGGCCTCTCCCATTGCGGGGCACAGGCTCTGGACACGCAGGCTCAGTGGCCATGGCTCACTGGCCCAGGCACTCCACGGCATGGGGGATCTTCCCGGAACAGGGCATGAACCCGTGTCCCCTGCATCGGCAGGTGGACTCTCAACCACTGCACCACCAGGGAAACCCCTGTGAATCACTTTTAAAAACATATTTTTTGGATGGTAAAAGTACAAAATGTAGCAAAGCATGAATAATGTTTAATTAGTTTCCTCTGTTAAATACCATAATTCATTACAGAATTATAGATATGACTGGAATCTTGATTTATCAATGACTACACCTAGAATGAAAAGCTAATAGTCTTCACTGAAGACTGTTTATACTACAAATACTTTGAACTCAACTAATTATTTGGTATTTATCAGACAATAGCTGTATAAAAAATTCCAAGTTTTGAACAATAAATTTTGTAAATTTTTCCCACATCTAAAAATTAAAAAGATAATTTTCAAAATAATTGATAACTTACTAGTGTGAAGATAAACAAAATACAGCCTAGAAACTACATATTGGAACATGCACTGAGGATGCTAAAACCATAATTGGTCTCTTAAGAATATTGTTCCTCAAATAAAGTTAGACATTACTTCAATTTTGCTACTTTGGGTGCAGAATAGACTCAGATATACACACATGGGAGCACACCTCACCAGGTGCACTGCATGAAGAAACGTGTTATTCACATTAAGGTCAGGTTACCAGATTTTTATTTTTTCTCTCTTTCTTTGTCTCTTTCTGTCTCTCCCTCTGTCTCGCTGTCTCTCTGTCTTTGTCTTTCTCTCTCTCTTTGAGACCATAAACAACTCTTATTTTCTAGTGATGCTTGCTTGCTGGCCTTTCATGCATAATAGTACTCTGCCCATATTGAGAAATGAATATAATGTTGTCCAAGTAAGACTTCATTTCAGAGACAATGCATACATGTTTTGTTTAGCTTTACATTTTAGCAGATGTAATTTCACTTGTCTTTAGAGGCATGGTTATAAAGGAAAAATTAAACTTGATGATTACAAAAAATTGGAGATACCTGCCTAGGTTTATATAATTGGTTTCGTATTATCATCTAAAAACCCACTAACAATATTCTTAATGTTATGAAGACATTTTTTAATGGCTTACCCTTATTTTCCCAAGTGAATTAATGTTGGTATGTGGATGAGAAACTTTGTCATTACTTTGTGAGCATCACCAGATAATGTGAACTAATCAGAAGAAAAATAGTATCTGGAACTTGTTCAGAAAATGTTTTGAGGTGAATTGGTTGAACAAAATTTCTGCTGTTTTTTTTTAAGAAATTAATGTTCAATAACATAGCTCATCAGAGAACAGGCAGCTTTGGGCCTTTTATGATTGTACATCTATGAGTTGAACATCTCAGAGACAAGTAGAAATAAAACTATAGAATAGAATTGAATTCTTGTGTTAGAATTACTTATTTTTAAATGAGTGACATCAAGTAAAGTATCCATTTTATTGACTGATCAGAGTCAGCCTCATTCTTTTCTTTAGAATGATTTTCAGGTATATATTTTTGTAAATTGGGTCAAGTCTTTCTTTTGTAATTAGTGTCACTTTAATCTGTTTTTATGTTAATTATATGTTTTTCTTCTTTTTAATTGCATATTGTGATTTTTTAATTGCATTAATTTGTTATGGTGCTTCTAATTTGCAAGTGATATTTCCCTTTAAAGTGATATTTCCCTTTAAAGAAAATGGAATAAAATAAAATTCTTAAATAAGTCATTTAAATTTAAGATATAAGTTGATTTAAATAAATAATAATTATAATGACAGGCAGATACATTCAAATAGCTAAGATAATATACAAATGACTGAAGCTGCTAAATATTCCACATATTTCACCTCCCACCTGTTTTAATCAACTTATTTCCTCAAATTATTTTCCTCTTCATGAATATAGAAAATAAAATGATGAGAAGAAAAGAATAGATGTGTTGGAGTAGAGCAGATAGAATTAGCAATTTACCTATTTATCTGATTGGTAGAGGTTGTTTCTCTGGTTCAGGGAAGGAACAGGGGGAGTAAAAAATTCTCACTTTCACTGAAAACTGACTGGCTTTCTTCTTCTTTTTCACCCCTCCCCCTACCATTAACGTCTCTATCCTTAGTAGTGTACTCTAATGTAGTTTAAACTTTTAAACAAGCACTGGGTAGCAATTTTTTAAGTGTTATATATTTTAAATCATACAAATTTTAAACAACATAATGAACACATCATCCAGTTTTAGAATTATGCCGTATTTGCTTTAAATTTTCTATTAGTCAATGACACAAATACAGCTGTATCCCCACTTGTAACATGTTTTAAAGCCTTTCTCATTCATTCCTTCTTCTCTAAAGGTAGCTGATTTCTTGAAATTTCTATGCATTTTAAGCACCTATATATTTATGTGAATATATTTATCTTTAAAAATAGTGTTAAGGGCTTCCCTGGTGGTGCAGTGGTTGACAGTCCACCTGCCGATTCAGGGAACATGGGTTCGTGCCCCGGTCCGGGAGGATCCCACATGCCGCGGAGCAGCTGGGCCTGTGAGCCATGGCCGCTGGACCTGCACGTCCGGAGCCTGTGCTCCGCAACAGGAGAGGCCACAGCAGTGAGAGGCCAGCGTACCGCAAAAAAAAAAAAAAAAAAAAAAATAGTGTTAGTTATGTTTTTTTAATTCACATAAGTGTATTGTATTATTCATAATGGTTTTTGACTTGTTTTTACTTAAGACACATGTTTTAGAATTGCTTGTTTTTATATAAGGAGAAGTACAGTTTATAAGTTGTAGTTACTATGCTGATTCCTTTGAATAAATATACTATATTTTATTTATGCTTCCTTCAACTGCTGGGCACTGTATTGTTTTCTAGTTTTCAATATTATAATAAATTATTTCTTAATTATTTTTGTGCATGTATCTCTTTTGTGCATATGTAAAAATGTATCTAAGACATATCTAGAAGTTAGAATTGATCAATAATCCATCATATCCATCTTGAAATTAAAAAAAATACCAAACTGTTCTCAAAAGTGCTGTGGTCTTTATATCTTATTGCACTGTAAAGAAGCTCAACCTTTTTAATCCTTGATACAAGTTGATAATATCACACTTTATAATTTTGCCAATCTGATTGATATGAATTTATTTGTTTTCTTTACTGCTAATCGAGAGTAACTTTCATATGTATATTGGCTATTTTTGTTTCCTCCTCTGTTAATTATCTGTTTTTATCCTTTGTAAAATTCTCTCTTTAGGCTTTTGTACCATCTTTAATATATTGAATCAAAGACATTTCTGAAAATTCTGAATATTCATCTTTTGTTGGCTATGTGCATTGAAAACATATTTTCCCAAATTTGGCTTTTTTCCAAACTTACTTATACTTTGCCATAATGATAAGCAGTTTTAACATTTACTCTGATCAAGGTTTTTTTTTTCTTTTCTTTTCTTTTTTTTTACATCTTTATTGGGGTACAATTGCTTTACAATGGTGTGTTAGTTTCTGCTTTATAACAAAGTGAATCAGTTATACATATACATATGTTCCCGTATCTCTTCCCTCTTGCGTCTCCCTCCCTCCCACCCTCCCTATCCCACCTCTCCAGGTTTTTTTTTTCTTAATAGATTGTTCTATCCTGTCATTGAGAAATACTTCCATTCCCTGAGGATATGAAAACATGCTTCTACATACAAGTCTAAAAGTTCAAAGTTTTTATTTGACAAATAGTCTAATAACTATCTAGATTTTTGGGGAATGATATTAGTTGGCAGTAATTTTAATTTTCCTTTGGAGTGCCTATTGCGTCAGCACCACTTATTGAATATTTGAATTCATTCCCACTAGTTTGTAATGCCTCTTCTCCATCATATTTCAAGTTTCCTTAATGGGGTTACTTTATTGGTTCTCTATTTTATAGTGTTGATATACTTGCTATCCACTCTGCTGATTCCACTTCAATTTTTATTACTATAACTTCAATAAATTTCAGCAACCAGTAAAGAAAGCCTATATTTTCCTCATGTTTCTTCTTTGAAAATAATCTTAGCTCTTCCTGCTCCTTTATTTTTCCATATAACATTGGGGTTAGTTTTTGATTATGTGTTGAGACTTTGGAAAAAAAAATTGTTGAGATTTTAATTAAAACTGCTTGGAATTCATATGTAAATTTGGAAAAAGTTGATATGACACAGTTAGTTATAATATAATTGATATGTCGCGCATGCTGTGGTTTTTAGAATTCTTATTCATGGACATGGCAGTTCTATGTTGCCTCCTGCAGAACTCTCAATACAGAAACAAGTTTGCATCTGTAGTTAAGAGATCTCATAACATAGTGATGTTGGGGCTATTCCAAGTCCAGTACCTGGCTTGTTCCTACTTGGCTGCATGTTTTTGTGCATGCTCACTCCAACCTCCCTTTCTAAGCCCATTTATATAATCCACAAACCCAGGTAGAAGTAGATTGCTGTTTCTTAGCTTCTTGAAATATGAGTGCATAGCCCCAGATTTTAAGCAATGAAACTGACATCAGTTTCCTGCCTTGAATGAACCAGTTTCTCTCAATTTTTCTCAGAAGCCACCTCTTCTGTATGATTATAGGAATCAGAGATTACATGCAGGCAATCAGTTTCAGTTCTCGGAACCCATGTGTTTATGTTCCATTTTGTGTACTTGGACAAGTTTATTCTGTTGTTTGGTGCAGATATATTTAATTCATTTTATTTCAATATTTAATTTATTATTGTTCTCTATTTGGGGCTGAGGGTCTGAAAATATTAACTTAAAATTCCATATTGACTGGAAGTAAGTGGTTAATAATTCTTAAATGTTTGTGGTATGAGCTCTTGTTTTTCTTTCTCCTTTTTTTTTTTTTTTTTGCTTTCAAAAAAAGTTGACAGTATATTGGGGAGATCAGAAAACAAAATCATTTTGAATCAGACCACTGGAAAAATATTTGTAAGGTAAATACACCGTGATACTTTTTTTTTTTTTTTTTTTGGTACGCGGGCCTCTCACTGTTGTGGCCTCTCCCGTTGCGGAGCACAGGCTCCGGACGCGCGGGCTCAGCGGCCATGGCTCACGGGCCCTGCCGCTCCGCGGCATGTGGGATCTTACCAGACCAGGGCACGAATCCGTGTCCCCTGCATCAGCAGGCGGACTCTCAACCACTGCACCACCAGGGAAGTGCTGTGATACATTTTTGAAACTATCCCTTATAGTCTGATAGATTTACTTAATGGTGAAGCTTCCTTTGCACATTTATTACAATATCAATGATGATACAAATTTATTAGAGATTTGTAAACTATTTCTTAAAGATGTTAATTAGTTTAAGTTTTTATTCACTATCAGTTGAAACTGGTTGAAAATAACTGTTGTGTGCTCAAATTTTACAGTGGAATTTGGTTTTTAGTTGTAATAAAAATTATCTGAAGACTTAGCCTTAGGTAATATAAATCATAATGGGAATTAAAGTTATACTTGGCAATAATGATGTCAGATAAATGTAGCCATAACTACAATAGTCGTTGACATTGATGTGGATCTATAAATGTATATATGTAAAATATATACCTATATATACACACATATAAACATATTCATAGTAAAATGAGGAGATACTCATGGCAATTACAGTCTTTACTTCTGTAACTGGTCACATGGTCATAGTTGTTATTTAAAACTACCTGTTTTCACTACCCGTTCATTATTTCCTTTAACTTCAGCAATCGCCTCAGCTAGTCATGGTTCTTTACCTGGTGGGTTACCCAAACCTTCACCCCTGAAGAGTCTGGGCCATTACTAGCCCTGCCTTGATTGTGTTGTAGTTTTCCATTCACCTTAACTTCAGGGCATGGTAATAGTAAGAGATGCTCTAAGGGATCTTCTATATTCCAGACATACTCCTCCTCACCTGCATGGTGAAATAGCAGTCCAATTTCTCCTTAGTATTCAGGATCAATTACCCAGCTAGCACAATAACTCCCTTCTTTGCCTGGTAATTCAGAGGTAGGAGGAACCAAAGTTGCCAGGTGGAAATCCTAACTTCAGTTCAATGGAATCATTATTGTGTCCTGGTGGAAGCATTCCTTCCTCTCGAACTAAGGCCTCTAGGCTTCAGGAGCATTAGATCATGGGAATAAGAAGTAAAAAAAAAAGAAAAAAAGAAAAGAAAAAGGTGCTAATGAATCACTAGGGATAATAGTGAGTGGTGGCACTCTCATTTCCACCCCTTGAATTAAACCGCTTTCCTGGACCTATAAATCCTGGTTAAGGGATAAGGAGCACAAAATACTGGGTGCTGATTCAGAGCATAAACAGCCTCATGGTGAACCTTGCCCCAGCCTTGCCCCAGCCCTGCCCTAACTGGCCTTTTTCAACAAGGCAATTTTACCATTCTATCAAACCCATTGCTTCAGGATGGTGAGGAGCACGGTAAGACCAGTGAATTCCATGCGACTCGGCCCATTACCATTTCTCATTTGCTGTGAAGTGAGTTCATTGATCAGAAGCAATGTTGGGTGAAGTACCATGATGGCAGATAAGGCATTCTGTAAGTACACAGATGGTATTTTTGGTAGAAGCATTGCATACAGGGAAGGCAAATTGATACACAGAATATATATCAATTCTAGTAAGAACAAAACATTTCCTCTTCCATGATAGAAGTGATCCAATGTTACAAACCTGCCACTAGGTAGCCATAAATGCAAGCTGTAAAAGAGAAGGCAGTGTAGCAGGAGTGGAAACCATGGACATTTGAGATATTTCTTCATGTGACTTGGGCTTACAACATCTGCTCGGGCCTGATCACGTATATACCATTTTTATTTGGTGATGGGGTGCTGCTGTGCATGCCAAACTATGGCTTGATGAGTCAGAAAACACACATTTCATCATAGCAGATCAAGTCACATAGTAACTGGGTGGCTCATGGTGAAGCATTCAGTCTCTACTAAGGTCCAGTGGAGGTCAAGAACTATTTCTGAAAAGGGAGGGTAGTTATCCACAGAGGTTGGCAAGTCTTTGCTCCTAAAACCTAGGGACCTTTGTTGTGATTAGGGGTCTGCCAAGGTCCACAAACAGCAGCCCTATCTGCTACTGGAATGTCAAGCACTATTGGACCTGTGGATCATACAGCCTAAGTGGCAGAGTAGCCTGGACCTGCTGCAGAGCCTTCTTTTGGTCCACTCTAAAGTAGCAGTTTTTCAGGTCACTTGAGACAGTGACACAGCCAGATGAGGATTATATTGCTTTCAAAATCCAAAGATGCCCACTAGGCATTGTTCTTTCATGGTTGTAGGAAGGGCCAGATGCAACAGCTTATTCTTTACCCTAGAAGACAAATCTCAACATGCTCACATCACTGCTCCACTAGAAATGTCACTAAGGTAGAAGGACTCTGAACTTTTGTCAGATTTATTTTCCATCCTCTAGCACACAAATGTCTTACCAATAAGTCTATAATAGTTACTACTTCTTGCTCACTAGGTCCAATCAGCATAATGTCATCAATGAAATTGACTAGTGTGCTAACTCATGGAAGGAACAGGTGATCAAGAGCCCTGTGAACTAAATTATGACATAGGGATGGAGAGTTGATATACCCCTGAGCTAAGACAGTGATAATGTATTGCTGGTTTTGCCAGTTGAAAGCAAATTGCCTCTTGGGACCTTATTGACAGGGATGGATAAAAAGCCATTTGCCAGCTCAATAGCTGTGTACCAGGAACCAGAAGAGGTATTAATTTTCTCAAGCATTGAAACAACATCTGGTACAGCAGCTGTAATTGGAGGCACCACATGTTAAGCTTATGATACTCCACTGTTATTCTCCAAGACCTGTCTGCATTTTGCATAGGCCAAATAGGTGTGTTGAATTGGATATTGTGGAAAGAGATATCCTGAATCTTTCATGTCCCTGATTACATCTCTGCAGGCCTTCCAGGAATGCAGTACTGCTTTTGGTTTATTATTTTCCTAGGTAGAGATGATTCTAGTGGTTTTCATTTGGCCTTTCCCTCCATAATAGCCCTCACTCCAGAAGTCAGGAAACCAGTATGGGGATTCTGCATTTGCTAAGTATGTCTATTTCAATTATGCAGTCTGGAACTGGGGAAATAACCACAGGATGGGTTCAAGTACCCACAGGCCCCACTGTGAGATGGATCTGAACTAAACCTCTGTTGGTTATCTGACCACCAAAAGACCCTACTTTGACTGGTAGATCACAGTGATATTTTGGGACTCCTGGAATTAGTGTCAGTTCAGAAACAATGTCCATAGTCCCTGAAAGTTTGATTATTTCCTTTTCCCTGATGCAGTTACCCTGGAAAAAGTCCCTGGGTCCCTTTGGGTAAGGCTGGAAGAAAAATTAACAATATTTGCTTTTGACAGTATACCAGGGTCCTTCCTCAAGTAGGCCCAGCCTCCCTTCATTCAATGGGTTCTGAGTCTGTAAACTAGGTCATTTCTGGGAAATGACTGAGGAGCTATGACTCTCTTTTTTATGATTCCTATTAGACTTTTGTTCATTTGACCTAGAACTTTTCTGCTTATACAGATCAATTAAGAATCTAGCGGGGTTCCCATTTGTTTCACTTCTAGGAACACCATAATCAACTAGGCAACACCATAGGTCTGTGTGCCAGAAAATTTTCATTGCTCCCTCGGCTCTGCTGTCCATTATAGTAACCGCACCTTTCCTTTGGTGTTTGACTGCCACCACTTGGCCTCTGGCAGCTGAGATCCAGTTACCTCCCACTGCATTTAGGTTTCCCAATTCAATGACTGTACCTACTGTAAGGTCTAGCCTGCAGAGAAGAGTGATCACAAAATTCTTTGGGGATGTCAAGGCTCCCTTCACAAATTTATTTCTCATAGTCATGGTGTAAGATATGTCTCCTGGAGTCTCCCAGGATGGGTGAGTAGGACTTAAATGACAAATCTACTCAAACATTCCAAACTCCTTGAACCTTTCTATCCACATTAAAACTAGGCAAGTTCCTGACATTTCTAATACACTCACTGTGGGCCACTTTGTGGTCTATGTTTCAGCCAACCAGCCAAGCAGTTAGATCCCTTTCTGACTCCCTGAGCTGCAATATTAAAAGCAGAATGACTCCTTAGTAAGACCATATCAGTAGATTCAGCTCCATCCAACATTGTGTTTGTCCCACACCCTTAATAAAAGTTCCCACACAATTTTCTCAGATTTCTGTCTGTATAATTCTTTTCTATCAGTAGTATAGCACACTTCCTCATGGGTCACACTTTGTA
This sequence comes from Grampus griseus, assembly GCF_964374135.1. Classification (NCBI taxonomy): domain Eukaryota; kingdom Metazoa; phylum Chordata; class Mammalia; order Artiodactyla; family Delphinidae; genus Grampus; species Grampus griseus. Next base: position 67,140,129 of record NC_139009.1, on the reverse strand, counting down.
TCTCACATCTAGGGGTCTGTTGGGACTTGAATCTAGTTATGGATCTAGAAGAAAAGAGGGTTAGTAGGATTGTGTCCTGAGGAGAATCAGCATTGTCTTGAAGGACATCTACCTCAGGAGAGGCCTTTACAGTTTCCTCTGGCAATACATTGTGATCCCCTCAGATAGGGGTGGAGCATCCACCTCCATTATTGGTGGGCAGTGTCCTCCCGGTGACAAAGAAGAATCATCAGAATTTAGAGGCTCAGTGTCTTTAGCTTCATCAGGGTTTCCTCACACATCCTCATTCCAATTTTCAGAATCCCATTCATTCCCAATAAATACAATAAATTCAAAGGTAGATACTCTACAATGCTCAGAGTTCAAGTTGTGATGTAATTCAGTCAGTCACAGGACAAGGCTCTACATTTGATTTTTACTGGTCTCAGCACTGCATCTATAGGAAATAAGAGTCTCCTTCCAGGCACCCATAGTAGCTTTAAGGTTATGAAGCACTTGAGCTGAGAATACCAGTCCCTGAGCTCATCCTTTTAGTTGTCCTCTTTGTTCAATGACATTAGGAGCAATCAGTCAATTTCAATATATTTTTTAGTTTGACAAAAATGCTCCAAAGTATCATATACACAGCCACCAAGATCCTTGATTTTTATAAGTGGTTGATTAAGAGTATCCAATGGTTATATTTTGCATTACTGAAAAATCATGCCATGGACTAACAGTGCTCTCTTTACTACTGAAAATAGAGTAATTAGCATCTTTAAATCTAATCATATTAGAGAGTCAAATTCAGAAACCCAGAACCAATGCAGAAAACTTATTCTTAAAATTCTATTCCTCTAGAACTACTCTCAGTGTCAAAATCTATATTAGAGTTCTCCAGAGAAACAAAACCAATAGAATATATAGAGGAATCTGTATCTATATTTATATTCTCTTTCTATATTTATATCTATATCTCTAGAGCTATATTTATATCTACATTATATATAAATAACTAAAAAATGTAACTATTCTTAGATTCATTTTGGATTGTTCAGTCTTAAATTTTATTCATTTTGAAAGATAGTTTTACTGAGTATAGAATTCCAGGCTGTCACATTTTTTTCAGCATTTTGATATGTCATCCCAGTGTCTTCTTTCCTCCATGGTTTCTAACGAGAAGTAAAGTGTTAACCTTATTGAGAACTTGTTTGTGACGCATTGCTTCTCTCCTGTTGCTTTGAGGATTCTCTTTGTATTTGGACTTCCAGTGTTTTATCTTGATGTATAAAGGGTAAAACATTGGTGTTGATTTCTTTGAGTGTATCTTATATGAACTCATTGAACTTCTTAGATGTTTAGATTAAGGTTTTTCATTGAATGTTATCAAATTTCATTTCTTACATTTTGAAATGCATTTCCTCAAAATATAAACTCTTGTCTTTTTTATCCTCCAAAAGAAGTTTTAAAATGTTATCTCAGGGCTTCCCTGGTGGCGCAGTGGTTGAGAGTCCACCTGCCGATGCAGGGGACATGGGTTCGTGTCCTGGTCTGGGAAGATCCCACATGCCGAGGATTGGCTGGGCCCGTGAGCCATGGCTGCTGAACCTGTGCGTCCGGAGCCTGTGCTCTGCAACGGGAGAGGCCACAAGAGTGAGAGGTCCGCGTACAGAAAAAAAAAAAAAAATATATATATATATATATATAAAATCTCAAATATAATTTTGCTCATCAATTATGGATACATAAACTTAAGTAATGTAATCACTTCATTAAGATGTTTCAAAGTTAAAAAAAATAATGTCTCACATTTAAAATTTTGTCCATGAAAATGAGAAAAACCAAGGTTCCTAATAGCTTATCAACTGTGTGTGTCATGCACAAAAATGTTTTGTTTTTGACATCAGATATCAGAATAAAACATTTTTTCATATGTATAACATCATATTTCTGCTTCTGTATTCCCTACAATATGCTCACCACCAAAATTCATTTTCCATCCATCACCATACAGTTGATCTCCTTTACCCATTTCACCCTCCCCCATGCCTCTTCCCCTCTGGTAAATACTACTCTGTTCTCTGTATCTACATGTTTGTTGTTGTGGTTTGTTTTGATCATTTACTTTGGTTTGTTTATTAGATTTTTATATTCCACATATAAGTGAAATCATGGCATTTATCTTTCTCCATCTGACATTTCATTTAGCATAAGACCCTCAAGTTTCATCCATGGTGTCCCAAATTGCAAAATTTCATCTTTTTCTAAATGGTATACTATTATATATATATATATATATATATATATATATATATATATATATATATATATATATATATATACAGACACATACACACACAAATCTCTCACATATTCTTTTTCCATTCATCTGCTGATGGGCACTTAGGTTGTTTCCATATCTTGGCTATTGTAAATAATACTGTGATGAACATGGGGGTGCAGATACGTTTTTGGATTAGTATCTTTGTATTTTTTGGATAAATACTCAAAAGTGGAATAGGTGGATCACATGGTAGCTCTATTCTTAATTTTTTGAGGAATCTCCAAAATTTGCATTTCCCTAACAATTAATGATGTTGAACATCTCTTCATGTGTTTGTTGGCCATCTGCATGTCTTCTTTGGAAAAATGTCTATTCAGCTCCTCTGCCCACTTTTAAATTGGGTTGTTTGTGTTTTATGTTGTTGAGTTGTGTCAGTTCTTTGCATGTTTTGGATATTAATCTCTTATTGGACATATCATTTGCAAATATGTCCTCCAATTTGGTAAGTGTGTTTTTGTTTCATTTATGGTTTCTTTTGCTGTGCAGAAGCTATTTAGTTTGATATAATCCCATTTGTTTATTTTTGCTTTTATTTCCCTTGCCTGAGGAAACATCTAGAAATTCAAATTAGTTATCTTATGCTGTTAAATAGCAAAGCCAAAAGCAAATTTAAAATTATAATATTTGTATAAATATCTGTATAGAATAATGCCTAAAGAAAAATTTTCAAGATTGAAAAAAATAATACATATGATGCTGTGGATCTCAAATATTTATAGCAACTCTAGGTCCTATATGATCCCAGTATCAAACACTCTAACATTTTTCTGCTTATAAGTCATTAGAATGTATAAAATTCCAAATATCTTAAGATTCAAACACTACCTCTTGCAACCAAGTTGAGAAAACAATTTTGGCAAACTATGAGTATGATATTTTACTTTGAATGGTTCCAGCAATAATATTATTGTAATACCCATTAACAAAATTATTCATCAGTGATTAGCAACAGAATAAACTATGTTTTTGGTAAGGCACGTATTTCTATTTTTATACCCAAAAACATGTACGTTATACTAAAACAGACATACATGCATATTTATAGCTTTTCTTAGGCATATATAACCTTAAAAAAAAATCCTTGAGTTCAAACTGCTCTCTCTCTCAGCACCCTTATTTTTAAAAATCTACTAAATATACAAATATGATATTTTCTAAAGTTTTGTTTTATAATATGCTCTACTACTGCATTGTGAGTGCTGTATTCTTCATTCATTAAATTTTGAGAAGGTTTCAGAGTCAAAATGAAACAAAACAAAACACAAATTTCATTTCTTCACAAACTGTTTTTTGTTTCATTCTCTATTTCTTATCCTTCTAGAACTCTTGTGATGCACATATTGGTATTCCTGATGGTGTCCCTCAGATCTCTGTAGGTATGGTTATTCTTCTTTATTCTCGTTCTTTGATTCCTAAGTGAATAATATCTTTGATTCCTAAGTGAATAATCTCAGTCTCCTTGAATCTTTCTTCTGCCAGGAGAATCTTTTGTTAAGCCCCTCTAGTAAATTTTTTGGTTTCAGTTACTTTCTCTTTACCACTAGAATTTCTATTTGGCTCATTCATATTTATAATTTTCAATCTTCTTATAGACATCCTCTATTTGATGAGACATTGTTCTCTCACTTTCCTTCAATTCTTTAGGACATATTTAAACATATTAGAGCTTATTTAAAGTTTTTTTTTTCTAATATGTTTAGTATATAGGCTTAATTTGGATTGGGTTTCTATTAGCTGCTTATTTTGCTATGTATGGACATTGTTTTCCTGTTGTGTATGTATGTGTATCATAACTTTTCTTGAAACCTGGACATTTTAAATAACATAAAGTGGCAATTCTAGAATTCAGAAAATTCCCAGGTTTGTTGTTTCTGTTTGTTGTTTTTATCATAGAGCTACTTACATTTTTTTCCCCAAATCTCAAGTGAAATAATTGTATGTATTATTTTTTATTAAATTACAACCTTTTTTGAAATTTGTCCTGAATACCTTGATTTATGACTTTCTCTCACACCTACCTTTTATAAATAGTTTTAATTACTTATATTCACAGAATAGACATATCCTTCCACCACATTGGATTTTCCTGGATTAGTAATATTTTAATTGGTCAATAAAAATATAGATTTCTAAGTAGTTAGGTGAAAATATAGATCACCTAAAAAAGTATTTCTTCTTATTCTATGCTGCTCTAGCCATCGCCTCATTTCCCATAGGGGGACATAATGAAGACCAAGTATGGCCAACACTCATAGTGGAGAAAGTTACAGAAAAAAAAAAAAAGGAATATTGATATCAGAAAGCTCTGACCTTATATAGTGGATATTGCCAATCCTGTCCTTCTTTGATAATAGAGAGGCATGTTATTTTTATTAACCTGCAATTTTATAAAATATGCTCTAGGGAAATGACATTTCTACCTTTACCTTTCTGGAATGTAAATAAATCTGAGTCAGGGAGGAAGATGTATCTAACTTTATTACTCAGAAATGTAAGTATATATGTTCCAGGAAAACACATGGCTACATTTCCAAGGCTACCTGCTATGCACACATATTTGAAAATGCAGTCTGGAGAAAGTAAAATGATTGCTTTTGAAGATGTTCAGAAATCTGAGCAATTCATGGAGAACTGTCCTTCAAGAAGAGATAACTAAAGCCTTGGAACAAAGCAGTATATGTTACATGTCTGAATTACTTATGATCTGAATTTTGCATCTGTATTTTCAAAGGTCAAATGAGGTCTCTAGGTAAGTGGACTTGGAGACAGTCTCAGAAAGTGATGCTTGTTCTCAGTTTGTTGTATATAAATTAATATGGATGGATGCCAGTGAGCATGAATGAAAAGCTTGGCCCCCCACAGCCAGAAAGATTGATTAGATTCTTTCAAAACCCCAAGAAAATTGAGTTTTCACTGAGGAAAACTGAAGAAGAGGGAAAATCCTGAATTATTTAGTACCCCCAAATAAATGTGAAATACATGGAAGTGACTTTATTTACCTTGATTTTATTTTATTAATTTTTCTGCCCCCAGAAGAAGTAGAAACAGATTAAATGATAAATTCTTCTGTTAAAAAGAAATTTAATTTTTAACATTTTTTCTGTAATTTAGCTCTTGAAATTTATTCAAGCTGCACATATCTATGCATGCCCACACAATGGTACAAATTTTTAAAAGTATTTTTGTTTTATATTTATGTATTTTGATTAATTTCTTTAAGATAGAGACAGAATTACTTGACAAAGTAAACAAATATTTTCAACTAACTACTTATATATTTCAAAAATATTTCCCAATTTTTAAAAAATTTTTAGTTAAATACATTCAGAATGAGTTCAAGAAAGAAAATGAGAAAAGGAATTGAGAAGTGAGATTAGAAATTATGTTGAAAACCTTGTGATAATAAGTGAAGAGATATGGGTTGATAGCCAGAGTTAATGTGGGCTCAGAAGATATTTTCTTCCTGGAAGATATTACAAAATATTTGTATGATACTAGTTAAAATCCATAGGAAAGAAACAAAAATAAGATTCAAAGATAGAGGGGAAATTCCTGAACTGAGGTCCTTCAGTTAGCAAGAGGAGAAAGATTCTAGTGCTTAAATATTGTAGTTGATCCTATATGTAATCAGTAAGGCTTCAAATATGATAGCAGGAATGACTGTTTTATATATATATATATATATATATATATATATATATATAAGCATGAATAGATAGAGACATGATTGTAGAGATTTGTGGAGTTTCTAAGTTGATTTTGTTTTTTCTAGAAAAAAAAAGTAAGAATAAAGCCTGGAAATATGTGTTGGACATATGAGGAGAGAGAAGAAAGTATAAAATACTTGTCAAGGAAGAATGCTTGGACTAAGAACATATCGAATCAGTACAAGTCTGTGTTTTGTAAATGATTTCTGTGTGCACCCATGCTAACTCCCCTCTCCTTTCTGAGTAAATGGAAGATTACTCTTCCAGGCCACTTTGTAGTTAGGTGAATCCACATGATGCTCTATTCCAATGGCTATAAGTAGAAAATGCACGTGTAACTTCTGATCTGACATAAAATGGAAGCCACCTGTTGAAATGGTGACATCAGACTATGAACTAAGTCTTCATGCTGAGTTTTAGGTTGGAAGTGAGGTACCCTGGAGAAGTGACAATCTTGTAGCAGAATCGCATGGGTGGAAAACAAACTTATGTGTGAGAAATTTATCACAACTTTAAAAGTGTTTTCTCTAGTTAAATGCAGTAGCATGGGTCTAGGCACAAAGTGGACAGAATATTGAGTTTTTCTTGATATAGAGAAGGAAAAATGTTCAAGGAAGTTGAATTAGTATACAATGAAATATTCAAATGTTAGAGCAATGTATTTAAACTGGGTTAGGTGAAAAGCAAAGACATGAAAAGATAATATTTGGTGAAAACTTGCTGATCATAATTTGTATATTCTGGTAAGCTCATAGAATTGTTAATTTTGGAATAATAGAAAATGTTATATGGGAAGATGGAAGTGATGTATAGAAAAAGAGGCACTTGCAAGGGCAAATTTTAAGTGTAGTTGTATGAGCAAGTCCATGGGATGTCCGTAGAAGCAAGGGGCTGATATGGAGTAGAGGACTTTGGCAGAAAAGAATTAACAAATTAAGAAGCCAGAACATTAAAATTACAAAGAATTAAAAAAAAATAAGTGATTTGTCGTCAGTTGCAATGGGCGGTTTCAACTTGAAGATACAAGTCTTTTCTCAATTACTGCAAATTTTTGCATTTGTTTTATAATTTTTTCTCATCCTAAATAATTTTCTGTAAAATTCTTTTCTAATTTTCCTATTACTACTTTTGTATTAAGCTTCATATTGTATAACCACCATTGTATTATCATTTGTCTATTTCCTTTAAGTTCAGGAAAAATTTCTCAAACTATGTTCATAGTTAATAATATAATATTCTGCCTTTTCTAATATACTTGTTACTGTTTCCATTGTATAATATATCTGGCAATGGAATATTTTATATTCTAATCTATTATGTTATTTCAAAAGGTTAGACATGTAAGAACTACTTACAGAAGAAGCGAATGTGTCTTACAAGGAACCAATGTCAAATATCTACAAGATTTCTATATAGCACAAAGATGTACTTTATGCTTTTTAATGCCTACAGATCCCCATGTTAATATTCAAAATTTTTATATAGCTCCCTTTCTTCTCATTTTTTAGAGCTTTAGAAAAGTATTCAACCTAACATCCTCTACTTCATTTTCACTTACTATAGGAGATAAGATTAAACACTTTGAGATGTATATATAAATATATATATATATATGTATACACACACATATATGTGTATTTATATACACATATATAATGACTACTCATTGTAGACTACAAAAACAATTATATCTAAATATAATTTTAAATTTATTTTAAAGTAATATATAAATATAATATAATAAAATATATTAGTATTAGAATTCAAGTCATTAAGAAAACTACTGAATTCTGTGTTAATTGGCAAAGTTATGTAGATGTATGCTAGATATAAAATATAAGACAAAGATGAATGAAAACAGTAATAGTTGGGAATAGCATAATAAACCAAGAAAAGTTAGCTGATTCTGGAAATGGTAATATTTTAATTAATAGAAAAATAAAGAAAGAAAAATTGAATTATATATTATCAAAAAATGAACTTGGACTTGATGGAAAAATAGGACCAATATTAACTAAAATAGTTTATGTGGTTTGTAAGTTTATATTGTATTTATGTTTAAAAACATAACTTACATAAATATTAACATAAACTTAACATGTTAAACTGAGGTAAGCATAGGAATAATATTCTATGCAATCCAGGAATCAACACCACACACACTTAAAACATTTAAAAGATTTTAAAAATGTATTAAAAGGGTTATTATTTTCAATATGAATGTAACATTAAGAGATAGAGTGATATCTGCTAAGAATACATTTATTTAAGAAATATAGGTGGAAATCTATTTGAAATAGTGTTTCTTAAGTCAGGAAGACTGGAGAGACCTTAACTTGGAATAAAATGATTTATACAGGGCTTCCCTGGTGGCGCAGTGGTTGAGAGTCCGCCTGCCGATGCAGGGGACACAGGTTCGTGCCCCGGTCTGGGAAGATCCCATATGTTGCGGAGCAGCTAGGCCCGTGAGCCGTGGCCGCTGAGCCTGCGCCTCCGGAGCCTGTGCTCCACAACGGGAGAGGCCACAACAGTGAGAGGCCCACATACAGAAAAAAAAAAAAAGAGATTTATACATTGTTAAATTATTGTGAAAAGTGCTTGTTACAAGTTCAATACAAATATGAATACATGAATATATGGATGCATAATTTTTCTTATCCTTCAATAAGACATGAAGACCCAGTGTTTAGAAAGTGTCCACTTCCTTCCTTAAGATCACAACTATAAAAGAAAATATTTTTCATTTGAAATTTAGAAACAGGATAAGAGAATTAGCTTTTTAAAATTAAAGCTATTACTCTTGTCAGGGACAATATTATTTATATATCTATGCATTTAAATGGAACCAAAATAGGCTTGTCTGATGAGATGTATGCCAAGATGAGCAAAATTAGTATTTTATATTATAAAAAGAGAAAGGTACATTTGTCTTTTATTTCATTTCCATCACTGAATTGTGTATTATATTATAACTAAATTTATTCTTTGTTACAGAGTTTATTCTTTCTTTACCATTTTCCTCCTCAAAATGTTGTCTATTACTTTTATGATAAGCATACATATAGTATTCAGAAAGACATTTACATTAATTCTTGTAATACTTTCTCAAAAATATTTAACCACATTTTAAATTTCAGAAATTCTGCTAGATTCTGAAGATAGAAGATAAACCCAATTACCTGGAAGATGGAGGAATATAGAAATATAGGTATTGAATTATGTAAATATAGCCATAGTCCAAAATAAGAATCATTTAAATTTAAAGGTTAAATTTCTTTCACCTAGTATAATGAATCCTCAAAATTTAATTTTCAGTTTGTTATCATGAAATAAGTCAAGGAATGTTTGCACAATGGATTGTGTGGACTGAAATTAACAATTATATATCATTTTACAATTTCAAAGCAAATAGAGGTGATATTTATACTGAAGTTTCTCTTTCCTTTTTGGCTTTGGGACTTGCCTCTATCCTCTTTCTTTTACATATTTTTTGTTGTTGTTTTAATTTTAGTGAGATGTAATGTTTCCAAAATTTATATAAATTTTATCGTACTATAACTTGACATTTTCATTCTACACTATGCTTTAAAAAACAGCCCCCTTTATACATGTACCTTTAGTTTATTCATTGTAATTTTTGTAGGGTGTTCCATTGTATAAATAAAGCACTTGTTAATTTATCCTAGAGCAGAACAGTTTTGATTTGTTTTGTTTAGCTACTGGAAAAAGTGTTGCAATGAACATCTTTGGCTATATTTTCTTGAATATGGATATGTGTTCAAGAATTTCTCTAGGTAGGCACTGAGGATTAGAATTCCTTTGTGGTTAGGGCATATATTTCTATCTGTCTAACATAGTCTTCTGCTGGACCTCATTTCTAACTTTAAGGTTAAGTTCATACTGTGTCAATTTGTTGGAGATAATAGTATTCCTTTGATTTGATGGATGGGGTTGGCAAAATTAAAAGTGTATTCCTCTTTCTTGAAATGTTTGTAATAATTTAGGAAATCTAGATATCACGACTAACCTTATCCAGAAAGGATGCATTTGCCAGCTTTCCTTCTTTCTGACAATATCACATATGTGTGCTGGATATTTAATGCTGTTTTACCACTCTTTGCAACTCTGATCCTTCCCAATCCATGGGAATTTTGAGAATCCATGTTAAATATGCATATGTGTTTTGTTATAGGGCACAACCATTATATCTCTAGATGAACTGTCCTTGGTTGTAATTTAGAGTGTGTAATTATTCAACTATGCAATTAGTACAATACAGGATTTCACAAATTATTTTTGATGTGTCTCTGTTAGAAACAGGCACAGATCTTACTCAACAGAGTAAATGGATCTGTCTTTGTTTTCATTTATCCACAATTGTTGCTTCAATTCCATCTGGAAACAGTCAATGTTTCTTTTCTTTCTCAAGGCTTTTACAGTAATCTGGGTTTTATGTTTTGTTTTTATGTTACCCACAAGCATACTGGAAACGTTTTACTACCTCACTATGATACAAATAATAAAGTCAATGAGATTGTGACAGATCAGTTTATTAACAAGAAATGCAGGAGGCTTCCGGGGAGATGGTGGAAGAGTAAGACGCAGAGATCACCTTCCTCCCCACAGATACATCAGAAACACATCTACACGTGGAACAACTCCTACAGAACACCTGCTGAATGATGGCAGAAGACCTCAGACCTCCCAAAAGGCAAGAAACTCCCCATGTATCTGGGTAGGGTGAAAGAAAAAAGAATAAACAGAGACAAAAGGATAGGGATGGAACCTGCACCAGTGGGAGGGAGCTGTGAAGGAGGAAAGTTTTCCACACACTAGGAAGCCCCTTCGCAGATGGAGACTGTGGGTGGCGGAGGGGGAAAGCTTCAGACTGTGGAGGAGAGGGCAGCAACAGGGGTGCAGAGGGCAAAGCGGAGAGATTCCCGCACAGAGGATCAGTGCCGACCAGCACTCACCAGCCCGAGAGACTTGTCTGCTCACCCGCTGGGGCGGGCGGGGTGGGAGCTGAGGCTCCATCTTCAGAGCTTAGATCCCAGGGAGAGGACTGGGGTTGGTGGCGTGAACACAGCCTGCAGAGGGTTAATGAACCATGGCTAGCTGGGAGGCAGTCTGGGGAAAAGTCTGGAGCTGCCAAAGAGGCAAGAGACTTTTTCTTCCCTCTTTGTTTCCTGGTGTGCGAGGAGAGGGGATTAAGAACTCTGCTTAAAGGAGCTCCAGAGACGGGCGTGAGCCGCGGCTAAAAGCGCGGACCACAGAGAAGGGCATAAGATGCTGAGGCTATTGCTGCTGCCACCAAAAAGCCTGTGTGTGAGCACAGGTCACTATCCACACCCGCCTTCCGGAGAGCCTGTGCAGCCAGCCACTTCCAGGGTCCCGGGATCCAGGGACAACTTCCCTGGGAAAACGCACGGCGTGCCTCAGTCTGGTGCACTGTCTTGCCAGCCTCTGCTGCCGCAGGCTCCCCCCACCCTCTGTGCCCCTCCCTTCCCCCTGACCTGAGTGAGCCAGAGTCCACGAAGCAGCTGCTCCTTTAACCCCATCCTGTCTGACCAAAGAAGAGACGCCCTCCAGCGACCTACACGCAGAGGCAGAGCTAAATCCAAAGCTGAGCCCCGGGAGCTGTGAGAACAAAGAAGAGAAAGGGAAATCTCCCCAGCATCCTCAGAAGCAGTGGATTAAAGCTCCACAATCAACTTGAGGTACCCTGCATCTGTGGAATACATGAATAGACAACGAATCATCCCAAATTGAGGAGGTGGACTTTGAGAACAAGATTTATGAGTTTTTCCCCTTAATTTTGTGAGTGTGTATGTGTATGCTTCTGTGTGAGATTTTTGTCTGTATAGCTTTGCTTCCACCATTTGTCCTAGGGTTCTATCAGTCCATATGTTTTTTTAAAGTTTTTTCTTAATAATTATTTTTTATTTTAATAACTTTATTTTATCTTACTTTATTTTATTTTACTTTATCTTCTTACTTCCTTACTTTTTTCCTTCCTTCTCTCCTTCCTTCCTTCCTTCCTCCCTCCCACTCTCCTTTCTTTCTTTCTTTCTTTCTTTCTTTCTTTCTTTCTTTCTTTCTTTCTTTCTTTCTTTCTTTCTTTCTTTCTTTCTTTCTTTTTTTCTTCTTCTACCACTTATTTCTTTCTATTTTTCTCCCTTTTATTCTGAGCCATGTGGATGACAGGCTCTTGGTGCTCCAGACAGGAGTCAGTGCTGTTCCTCTGAGGTGGGAGAGCCACCTTCAGGACACTGGTCCACAAGAGACCTCCAAGCTCCACATAATATCAAATGGCAAAAATCTCCCAGAGATCTCCATCTCAACACCAGCACACAGCTTCACTCAATTATCAGCAAGCTACAGTGCTGGACATCCTATGGAAAACAACTAGCAAAACAGGACCACAACCCCACCCATTAGCAGAGAGACTGCCTAAAATCATAATAAGTCCACAGACACCCCAAAACACACCAACAGACGTGGAATTGCCGACCAGAAAGACAAGATCCAGCCTCATCCACAACAACACAGGCACTAGTCCCTTCCACCAGAAAGCCTACACAACCCACTGAACCAACCTGAGCCACAGGGGACAGACACCAAAAACAACGGGAACTATGAACCAGCAGCCTGCAAAAAGGAGACCCCAAACACAGTAAGATAAACAAAATGAGAAGACAGAAAAACACACAGCAGATGAAGGAGCAAGATAAAAACCCACCAGACCTAACAAATGAAGAGGAAATAGGCAGTCTACCTGAAAAAGAATTCAGAATAATGATAGTAAAGATGATCCCAAATCTTGGAAATAGAATAGACAAAATTCAAGAAACATTTAACAAGGACCTAGAAGAACTAAAGATGAAACAAGCAATGACGAACAACACAATGAATGAAATTAAAAATACTCCAGATGGGATCAATAACAGAATAACTGAGGCAGAAGAACGGATAAGTGACCTGGAAGGTAAAATAGTGGAAATAACTACTGCAGAGCAGAATAAAGAAAAAAGAATGAAAAGAACTGAGGACAGTCTCAGAGACCTCTGGGACAACATTAAATGCACCAACATTTGAATTATAGGGTTCCAGAATAAGAAGAGAAAAAGAAAGCGACTGAGAAGATATTTGAAGAGATTATAGTTGAAAACTTCCCTAATATGGGAAAGGAAATAGTTAATCAAGTCCAGGAAGCACAGAGAGTCCCATACAGGAGAAATACAAGGAGAAATATGCCAAGACACATATTAATCAAACTGTCAAAAATTAAATACAAAGAAAACATATTAAAAGCAGCAAGGGAAAAACAACAAATAACACACAAGGGAATCCACATATGGTTAACCACTGACCTTTTAGCAGAAACTCTACAAGCCAGAAGGGACTGGCAGGACATATTTAAAGTGATGAAGGAGAAAAACCTGCAACCAATATTACTCTACACAGCAAGGATCTCATTCAGAGTTGATGGAGAAATTAAAACTTTTACAGACAAACAAAAGCTGAGAGAGTTCAGCACCACCAATCGAGCTTTACAACAAATACTAAGGGAACTTCTCTAGGAAAGAAACACAAGAGAAGGGAAAGATCTACCATAACAAACCCAAAACAATTAAGAAAATGGGAATAGGAACATACATATCGATAATTACCTTAAATGTAAATAGACTAAATGCTCCCACGAAAAGACACAGATTGGCTGAATGGAAACAAAAACAAGATGAATGTATATATGCTGTCTACAAGAGACCCACTTCACACCTAGGGACACATACAGACTGAAAGTAAGGGGATGGAAAAAGATATTCCATGCAAATGGAAGCCAAAAGAAAGCTAGAGTAGCAATTCTCATATATGACAAAATAGACTTTAAAATAAAGACTATTAGAAGAGACAATGCAGGACACTACATAATGATCAAGGGATCAATCTAAGAAGAAGATATAACAATTGTAAATATTTATGTACACAACATAGGAGCACCTCAATACATAAGGCAAATACTAACAGCCATAAAAGGTGAAATCGACAGTAACACATTCATAGTATGGAACTTTAACACCCCACTTTCACCAATGGACAGATCATCCAAAATGAAAATAAATAAGGAAACACAAGCTTTAAATGATACATTAAACAAGATGGACTTAATTGATATTTATAGGACATCCCATCCTAAAACAACAGAATACACATTTTTCTCAAGTGCTCATGGAACATTCTCCAGGATAGATCATATCTTGGGTCACAAATCAAGACTTCATAAATTTAAGAAAATTGAAGTCATATCAAGTATCTTTTCCGATGACAACACTATTAGACTAGATATCAATTACAGGAAAAGATCTGTAAAAAATACAAACACGTGGAGGCTAAACAATACACTACTTAATAACAAAGTGATAACTGAAGAAATCAAAGAGGAAATCAAAAATACCTAGAAACAAATGACAATGGAAACACGACGACCCAAAACCTATGGGATGCAGCAAAAGCAGTTCTAAGAGGGAAGTTTATAGCAATAAAATCCTCCCTTAAAAAACAGGAAACATCTCGAATAAACAACATAATTTTGCATGTAAAGCAATTAGAGAAAGAAGAACAAAAACCCTAAAGTTAGCAGAAGGAAAGAAATCGTAAAAATCAGATCAGAAACAAATGAAAAAGAAATGAAGGAAACAATAGCAAAGGTCAATAAAACTAAAAGCTGGTTCTTTGAGAAGATAAACAAAATAGATAAACCATTAGCCAGACTCATCAAGAAAAAAAGGGAGAAGACTCAAATCAATAGAATTAGAAACGAAAAAGGAGAAGTGACAACTGACACTGCAGAAATACAAAAGATCATAAGAGATTACTACAAGCAACTCTATGCCAATAAAATGGAAAACCTGGAAGAAATGGACAAATTCTTAGAAATGCACAATCTGTGAAGACTGAATCAGGAAGAAATAGAAAATATGAACAGACCAATCACAAGCACTGAAATTGAAACTGTGATTAAAAATCTTCCAACAAACAAAAGCCCAGGACCAGATGGCTTCACGGGCGAATTCTATCAAACATTTAGATAAGAGCTAACACCTATCCTTCTCAAACTCTTCCAAAATATAGTAGGGGGAAGAACACTCCCAAACTCATTCTATGTGACCACCATCACCTTGATACCAAAACCAGACAAGGATGTCACAAAGAAAGAAAACTACAGGCCAATATCACTGATGAACATAGATGCAATAATGCTCAACAAAATACTAGCAAACAGAATGCAACAGCCCATTAAAATGATCATACACCATGATCAAGTGGGGTTTATTCCAGGAATGCAAAGATTCTTCAATATACGCAAATCAATCAACGTGATACACCATATTAACAAACTGAAGGAGAAAAACCATATGCTCATCTCAATAGATGCAGAGAAAGCTTTCTAAAAAATTTAACACACACTTATGATAAAAACCCTCCAGAAAGTAGGCATAGAGGGAACCTTCCTCAACATAATAAAGGCCATATATGACAAGCCCATAGCCACATCGTCCTCAATGTTGAAAAACTGAAAGCATTTCCACTAAGATCAGGAACAAGACAAGGTTGCCCACTCTCACCACTCTTATTCAACATAATTTTGGAAGTTTTAGCCACAATAATCAGAGAAGAAAAGGAAATAAAAGGAATCCAAATAGGAAAAGAAGAAGTAAAGCTGTCACTGTTTGCAGATGACATGATACTATACATAGAGAATCCTAAAGATGCTATCAGAAAACTAATAGAGCTAATCAATGAATTTGGTAAAGTAGCAGGATACAAAATTAATGCACAGAAATCTCCTGCATTCCTATACACTAATGTTGAAAAATCTGAAAGTGAAATCAAGAAAACACTCCCATTTACCATTGCAACAAAAAGAATAAAATATCTAGGAATAAACCTACCTAAGGGACAAAAGACCTGTATGCAGAAAATTATAAGACACTGATGAAAGAAATTAAAGATGATAAAAATAGATGGAGAGATACACCATGTTCTTGGATTAGAAGAATCAACATTGTGAAAATGTGTCTACTACCCAAAGCAATCTACAGATTCAATGCAATTCCTACCAAAATACTGCTGGCAATTTTCACAGAACTAGAACAAAAAAATTCACAATTTGTATGGAAACACAAAAGACCTCGAGTACCCAAAGCAATCTTGAGAACGAAATACGGACCTGGAGATATTAGGCTCCCTGACGTCAGGCTATAGTACGAAGCTACAGTAATCAATACAGTATGGTACTGGCACAAAAACAGAAAGATAGATCAATGGAACAGGATAGAAAGCTCAGAGATGAACCCATGCACATATGGTCACCTTATCTTTGATAAAGGAGGCAGGAATGTACAGTGGAGAAAGGACAACCCCTTCAATATGTGGTGCTGGGCAAACTGGACAAGTACATGTAAAAGTATGAGATTAGATCACTCCCTAACACCATACACAAAAATAAGCTCAAAATGGATTAACGATCTAAGTGTATGGCCAGAAACTATCAAACTCTTAGAGGAAAACATAGGCAGAACACTCTATGACATAAGTCACAGCAAGATCTTTTTTGACCCACTTCCTAGAGAAATGGAAATAAAAACAAAAATAAACACATGGGACCTAATGAAACGTAAAACCTTTTGAACAGCTAAGGAAACCATAAACAAGACCAAAAGACAACCCTCAGAATGGAAGAGAATATTTTCAAATAAAGCAACTGACAAAGGATTAATCTCCAAAATTTATAAGCAGCACATGCAGCTCAATAACAAAAAAACAAACAACCCAATCATAAAATGGACAGAAGACCTAAATAGACATTTCTCCAGAGAAGATATATAGATTGCCAACAAACCCATGAAAGAATGCTCAACATCATTTATCATTAGAGAACTGCAAATCAAAACTACAATGAGATATCACCTCACACCAGTCAGAATGGCCATCATCAAAAAATCTAGAAACAATAAATGCTAGAGAGGGTGTGGAGAAAAGCGTACACTTTGCACTTCTGGTGAGAATGTGAATTGGTACAGCCACTATGGAGAACAGTATGGAGGTTCCTTAAAAAACTAAAAATAGAACTACCATATGACCCAGCAATCCCACTACTGGGCATATACCCTGAGAAAACCATAATTCAAAAAGAGTCATGTACCAAAATGTTCATTGCAGCTCTCTTTACAATAGCCTGGAGATGGAAACAACCTAAGTGTCCATCATCGGATGAATGCATAAAGAAGATGTGACACATATATACAGTGGAATATTACTCAGCCATAAAAAGACACGACATTGAGCTATTTGTAATGAGGTGGATGGACCTAGAATCTGTCAAACAGAGTGAAGTAAGTCAGAAAGAGTAAGAAAAATACCATATGCTAACACATATATATGGAATTTAAGAAAAAAAAAAAATGTCATGAAGAACCTAGGGTTAAGACAGGAATAAAGACACAGACCTACTAGAGAATGGGCTTGAGGATACGTGGAGTGGACAGGGTAAGCTGTGACAAAGCGAGAGAGAGGCATGGACATATATACACTACCAAACTTAAGGTAGATAGATAGTGGGAAGCAGCTGCATCGCACAGGGAGATCAGCTCTGTGCTTTGTGACCGCCTGGAGGGGTGGGATAGGGAGGGTGGGAGGGAGGGAGATGCAAGAGATATGGGAACATATGTATATGTATAACTGATTCACTTTGTTATGAAGCAGAATCTAACACACCATTGTAAAGCAATTACACTCCAATAAAGATGTAAAAAAAAATTAAAAAAAGAAAAAATAAAAAAAGAAATGCAGATGTTTTGTGGCTCCTGGCTCATCTCAATAGTCTCACAACCTTCTTGAGATTTTTTTCCCAGATTAGGAGAATAGTTATCTCTGGTCTTAGATTCCCACAACTTACAGGATCTATCAAAGTTCCTGCTAATGAAGAGTATGTAGCCACTTCTATAACATGTAAAATATTTTTTTAGTTAAAGTATAATACAGATTAGGGAAATCATTTTGTTAATGATCATGAATTGTATCTTTAATTTTGCTTTTAACAGGTTTTGACTTTTGGAAATAAAAGCAGTAAGATCTGGCCCCTTCTTTCCTTCTGTCTGCACTCTGATCATTCATCTGTTCTTTGAGGCAACAAGCATAAACTACTTTAGTTATATTAAAGGGCTAAAGCATTATGTGAGGATTCAAAAATATAACAAATCAACAAGAAATGATATACTCTGATATATAACATAAAAATATTAATTCTCAGATTGCTATGTCTGGCCTTGAATTGGCGAGATCGTCTGGAATTATCCTTGTTTGTAAATAATTAGAAAACAAGAAAAAAACCTAGAAAATATCTATTTTCAGTTATTGGACAAAATGTGGAGGAATGTGATTCCTGAGAAAGTGAAACAAATTAGGAGACACTTACCATAGCCTCATCTTTCTGCCCTGAGGAAATTCCTCAACTGTGTCGTAGTATGAACAGCAGAAAATAGTTTGGTGATCTTGCTAAGTTCAGAATTCATTTATATAACAAACAAAGAGCTTGGAGTATTCAAATTAATTTTGAGAAACGACAAAGTTTGAAGAATGACACTAGTGATTTCAAGACAATACAGTGAAAAAGATGTTTTTGTCTTTCTGATAAGAGTAGTCATATAGATCAATGAAACTTAATAGAAAGGTCCATTCATATATTATCCATTGGTTTTTGACAAAGATTAAAAAGATAAAAAGTTTATATAATGAGAAAAGATAGCATTTTCAACAAATGGTAAAAGGACATATAGATGTCCATGGGGAAAAATGAGAAAAGACAATGTTATCTCACAAAACAAAAAGTATCTAAGTGGATCATAGACCTAAAATTGAGATTTTTTTTTTTAACATCTTTATTCGAGTAAAATTGCTTTACAATGGTGTGTTGGTTTCTGCTTTATAACAAATTGAATCAGCTATATATATACATATATCCCCATATTTCTTCCCTCTTGAGTCTCCCTCCCATCCTCCCTATCCCACTCCTCTAGGTAGTCACAAAGCACCAAGATGATCTCCCTGTGCTATGCAGCTTCTTCCCACTAGCTGTCTATTTTACATTTGGTAGTGTATATATGTCTATGCCACTCTCTCACTTCATCCCAGCTTACTCTTACCCCTCCCTGAGTGCTCAAGTCCATTCTCTACATCTGTGTCTTTATTCCTACCCTGCCCCTAGGTTCATCCAAACAATTTTTTTTTTTTGGATTCCATATATATGTGTTAGCATATGGTATTTATTTTTCTCCTTCTGACTTACTTCACTCTGTATGACAGACTCTAGGTCCATCCACCTCACTACAAATAACTCAATTTTGTTTCTTTTTATGACTGATTAATATTCCATTGTATATATGTGCCACATCTTTATTCATCTGTCAATGGACACTTACGTTGCTTCCATGCCCTGGCTATTGTAAATACAGCTGCAATGAACATTGTGGTACATGACTCTTTTTGAATTATGATTTTCTCAGGGTATATGCCCAGTAGTGGGGAGATATTTCTTATAGAAAGCATACAAAAGAAATAATGATTTGAGGTTAGAAAATATTTTTAATAGTACACAAGTAAATCATAAGTGCAAACATATTGAAAAATGACTTGAAAAAAAGTAAATTTCTCTTCTTCTAAAGTATATGTCAAGCACAATGAAAAGGCAAAGAAGACCCTAGGTGGAAATTGCTGCAAATCACTTCAGTAAAAACCTTGTATACACAAACATGTACAGGACTCTTACAACTCATTAGTAAAAATCTGAATTATTGAATAATGAATAACAAATCATTATTTATCAGGGAGATGTAAATTAAAACCATGATTAAATGTTATTACATAAAAACAACGAATGAGTAAAATTTAAAAATTTGATAATATCAAAGTGTTAGTGATAATACAGAATAACTGGAACTCGTATTGTTGGTAGCAAATGCAAAATGATGCACCCATTTTGGAAAACAATTTGTCAGTTTCCCAAGAATGTAAAACATCCACTTAACAAGATTATTATGACCATTGCTCTTTTTTCCTCGTTTTAGTTCTTCTTTTGAAGTCTACTTTTTCTAAATTAAAAAAAAAAATTCTTTATATTGGAGTATAGTTGTTTTAAAATGTTGTGTTAGTTTCAGGTGTACCACAAAGTGATTCAGTTATACATAGACATATGTCCATTCTTCTTCAGACTTCTTTCCCATGTAGGTTATTACAGACTACTGAATAGAGTTCCCTGTGCTATACAGTAGGTCTTGTTGATTATCTATTTTATATATAGTAGTGTGTATATGTTAATACACAACTCCTAATTTATCCCTTCCCCAAATTCCACTTTGGTAACTGTAAGCTTGTTTCTAAGTCTGTGAATCTGTTTCTGATTTTTAAATAAGTTCATTTGTATCATATTTTTAGATTCCACATATAAATGATATCATATGGTATTTGTCATTCTCTGTCTGACTTACTTCAATTAGTATGATAATCTCAATGTCCATCCATGTTGCTACAAATGGCATTATTTCATTCTCTTTTACAGCTGAGTAATGTTCCATTGTATATATGTACCAAGTCCTCTTTATCCATTCATCTGTCTCTGGACATTTAGGTTGCTTTCATGCCTTTGCTATTGTAAACAGTGTTGCAGTGAACACTGGGGTGAATGTATCTTTTCAAATTATGGTTCTCTCCAGATATAAGATCAGGAGTGGGATTGCTGGATCATATAGTAGTTCTATTTTTAGTTTTATCCTTGTGTACTTGAGATTTAAATGTTCTATCTGGTCTTCTCCAGGAACTCTTATCTAGGTCATCTCTTTAACAAGTAAATTTCAGAAAAATAACTCTTATCAAAAGAAAGAACAAAAGAGGGATAGGCTATTTGGAACTTGACTTGTCAAGGACAGACACAAATCTTTAGTATCTTCTTCATAAGTATTAATATAAAGGGTATAGCTATCCAAACCAATGACCTTTATTTGTTCCATCAGCCAGAAACACAATTTGAATTCAATCTCTTTTGTAATTGGTGGATTTTTTATTATTGTACCTCATTCATGGCTGAAATTTTAGAATGGGACTATGAGGTCTCTGTTTGTGTCTGTTTTATGTGCTTGTATGTGCCTGTTTCTATGTTCATATGTGTTATAGATGTGTCACATTTTCTACCTGTAGATGGTATTGGAATATAACAGAAACTAACCCCAATGAAATTCAGCTTTACATGATCTGAGAAAATATTCAGTATTAAATCCAGCTTAAGTTTTTTGGTTTAATTAATTAAAGACAAACGTCTTTAGAGTTATCAACTCAAGTATGATACTTTTATTTATACTTAGTTTACTGAAAGTGAAATAAGATCATGATATCTCTGTTACAAAATTTGTCAGGAAGAAAAATAGCTTGGAATGATGGTTGACTTTGTCTCATGAAGTTTCCATGGGTAATCTAAATATAATTGTTGGGAACAAGTAAATTAAATAAATATAAATGGGATAAGAGCTTTTAGGTGAACTCTTTAAGAATAATTGTGTTTTATGGTATGTCTGCTTAAAAATGTTTTCTTTAAATCTTTTAGTAATTTAAAACTTTAGAGTTTTACTACATTAAATTAAATGATGAGAGTTCATTGAATGTCTAGATTATTTTCATATAAGATGAAACACTGAAACATTAATTGCTAAACAGGTCTAAGTTTACCTACTTTAGTCTTCCTATTACAGAAAAACTAAAACTGTCTGGGTTATTAGAAAAATGTCTTGTATCCCATTGAAAAAATATGCTACAAGGAAAGGTTTGTTTTTAGAAATTATGATAGGTATTCATAAGTTTGCCAATCAAAATAGCACTAGTATAATAGATTATAATTGCTTACTTCTTAGTTTTCACTAGAAATTTTTTCCAAGGGTTAAAAATTCTAATTAATGTATGTAATTAAAGCTACTAAAATTCATGAGGAAACATTTTCATATACAAGGAAGAAAAAACGTACAAAGAATGGAAATGCATGTTGATAAGAGAAAATTATTTTTGTCTAAAGCAAGGTAAAGGGTTAAAAGAGGGGAGAATGCAAAGGCCAATCAAAAAGGAAGTTATAGATGTTTGTGGAAAAGGAACCTTGAAAAGAGTTATGCTTGGGTAAGTTGGCTGAGATTGGAATGAATTAATTGAGCAAATTTTAATATCAAATGTCAGCTTGTAGAATGCTAGAATCGGTTTTCTTTATTGAGAGAACAACATTTTCCTAAATTGTTGATCTGATTTTCATAACAGATTGTAAAGTACCTTTAAATTTAAGTAATCTCTTTTAATGTTCTGTATTTGCCATTGAGATATGTACTTTCACTTTGGTTAAGTGAATAAGTATTGTTTCACAGTGATGTATGATACTATTCGACCAAGTAGTTAAAACCTTTGATATATTTGACAAACTTTCCCAAATCAAATCCTAAATGAAATCTTTTTGACCTCTTGTTAACTCTGCGATATTTTAGAGGGCCCCTGAAACATTCCAAAGAGAGATATTAAACTAATTAGGTTTATCTGGTATGTTAAATTATATGGGAAGCATGTCAAATGAGTGATGATAAGCCTTCTTAGATTATACTGTATGGGTGTTATCAATATAAATATTTTAGAAATTATATAAAATTCCTAAAATTTGGATATGTCTGAATATAATATCAGTCATAATTCTAGTTATTTTCTTAAAATATTGTATGTCACAAAAAATAACAAAATGTCTTTGTAAATTGCACTGTAATCAGATCTTTAATTATGCCTTTTTATGTCTTTTGTCATTTATAAAGAGTTAATTGTTTTACTCTGGTTTTACAGAAATGTTTCATCTTCAAGGAGATTCATATAAACATGCATTGACATATACAGGTTTCTGATAACTTTCAGATCATACCACTTAATAGGGTAAGAAATTATAGAACTCTACTGGAAAATTGTTGGCTTGTTAAAATGGCTAACAAAGGATCAAGTTCAATAGAAATTAATTGCATGGGTCTAAATAAACTGATGAGTAGGATTTTCATTTTCATAACTTTTTGTCTAAATTATTACTGTCTTTTTCAGTCTTTGTTTTCCAATATAAGGAAAACTTTCCTCTTAAGTTAACTATGATTGACAGCAATTTGCTAAATTATACCTTTGTAAGCAGAATTGAAACATTTATTTCTTTTCTCCCTACCTGATCCCTCTAGAATTTGAACTCTTAGTGAGTAGTCTTATTTTCATGGCAATAGTATTATTTACATAAGTTCACTAAGAATCTTTTCTCATTGTAACAGGACACAATTGGAAATATGGGTTATATTACCAAGGCTTTGGCTGAAGAGTCATATTTGAGAATTTGCATAGACTCAGAAATGATCAAACAGCTTTAAGGAACTAAGATTGACTTTATGGAGCCATAAAGCCCCTGGGAAAAACAGCCTGGTACCTTGCTTACTGAAACCCCAACAGCTTTGTAATGTGATTAAGTAAACTATCTGGAAGGTAGAAGAACCTCAGGATATTTGGGGACCTCAAGAAGAGAGGAATTCACCCAAATCTATAGGTATTATAGATGGATCTGATTGGAAGTCCTTAGCATGGTTTCCTGGCCTCCAAAGGCATTTATGAGTTTGATCTGTAAATTCCTTAAGAAAAGTTCCAGCAAAGAAGATTAAAAAGAGACTATATGATCAATTGCTATAATTAATAAACTTATGTAAATAATCAGGCCAAGTTTACTGAATCTCGACTTATTTTGAAAACAAATTAGTCTTCATTTGGCTATCTTTAGTAGAATTGAGGGTGATTTTAGAGAGGAAAAAAGTTGTGTTTCTGCAGAAACTATAACACACAGTTATGGATTTTTGACCATTATTCTGTGAATTGTTTGTGAGGTTTTGTTTTCCCATAAACTAGACTGAGTCTTGAATTCTAATTTCCTCAAAATTTGGCTCTAGCTCTTCAAAGTATTTTTTCTTTTGACTTGGAATCATTGAGAACCAAAGCTTCCCTTTTCCTGAAGACCTGCAAACTTAAGCTGAACAACTTGATATAAACTGAGAGATCACCTCAATAACCCATATGTAGACAATCTTCATTGCTGTTGCTGTGTAAGCCACTCAGAAAGTTTACCTTAACACTCAATGACATCATCAGAGACATTTCAAACTGCAAAAGATGCTTCAATACTGGCATCTAGAAATCTTCTCTATTGACAGCTCTCAGGACTCAGACACTGGGTTTATAATTTGCTCCAATCATTAACCTTTGTTTTTCTTTTTGTGTCCATGGAAATGCTTCTTATTAAATATCTAATTGCTTGGAAAAAAGTGTTGAACTTTCTTCTGATACACAGATAAATTACTTTGAGTCTGGTTATTTCTTTCAAAGCATATTTTAACTGTATGAGGAAATGCTCAGAGCAGCCTTTAGTCTGAGGCTAATTTACCCCCTCTACTAAGGTGATAATCTGAGTATTCTTCATTAAGTCTCATAATTATGAATTCCTTTTACTCTGGTTATGGATACTCTAACTCTTTCCATCAAATGTTAGTTTCAGAAATTTTTTACATACTGCTTTCTGGTGGTTCTTTCTCTGACATGCACAGTGAGTATAATCAGCTAAAAACTTGAGAGGACCCATCTGCAGATATTTGTCCCTCTCTGTGTGTCTCTCCTCTAAAAGATACTTTAACCTGCAAATTCTAGCTACCTTTCTAATATTTCACTCTTTGTCTTTGAATTTGTGCAGTTTTCTAATTGTTAAAGTAGAGGGAAAATTTCAGTCCCAGTTACTCAATCAAGATAAAAAGTAGAATTTGGTTTTTAATATTTAAGTGAACAAATAAATGACCCATCTCTAGGCTGTTTTGTCAGGAGTTGTAATTCTGATGTGTTAGTGAAAACAGGATATAACAGACACTCAACCATTAGGTGTTGAATGCTGCCCAATCATTCTCATCATAGCTATAGCTGAGTAATGGAAAATCCTTATCTTTTTTTTTTTTTACATTTTTCCAAAACATAGGTCAATAGTGTAATGCCTAATTATTAATTCAATAGATGCCAGAAAGATGTCTAATAAAATTTACCAACATTTCTAATCAAACCTTTTAGATAAACAGGAATAATTTACAAAATAAAGAATGAAGATCACAGTTAACAGTACAACTTCCCACTAAAGAGTAGAACACTAAAGACATCGACTGAATTCCTAAATAAGAGATAATAGTAAATACACATGACTCATATAAAATATATGAATATAACTACTGAAAAGTATAAATTAGACTTGATTCATGGTAAACAAAGAACCCTCTTGGTTAGGAATTATAAGTCATATAAAAATTTTCATTTCTAAAAATTTTCCATATATTGAATACATTTGCAATAAAAAGCCAATGCTATTTTTTTGTTATTTTACAAAGAATTCTAAAATTCATTTGGAAAAATAATTTTTTAAATACATTTTAGAAGTTTTAAGGAAGAACTAGCATAATTAGGAAAATCTGCAATCATATATTTGAAGAAATGAATGATTGGGTACATTTAAAATAGTGAATCTACTAGAAATTCTAGAAACTGGTCAAAGTATCTTAAAGATTAAAGGTGGTACTTCACATCATGTATAGGATTATTATTATGCTCTATGGAAGACTGGCTAACAACTTGGGAGAGATTAAAAAGACTAACTCATGCTATATGTAGTCATTTCCTAGGGCCAACATGACAAATTACCACAGACTTCTTTGAGGGTTAAAATAACAGAAATTTATTGTTTCACAGTCTGGAAGCTAGAAATCTGAAATAAAGTTGTTAGCAGGGCCATAATCCTTCTGAAGTTTCTAGGCAAAAATTCTTCCTTTTATCTTCTGGC
The DNA here is from genome assembly GCF_964374135.1 of Grampus griseus. Classification (NCBI taxonomy): domain Eukaryota; kingdom Metazoa; phylum Chordata; class Mammalia; order Artiodactyla; family Delphinidae; genus Grampus; species Grampus griseus. The sequence goes on along the minus strand of NC_139009.1, from coordinate 67,114,142 downwards.
TTCCTGTGGCCCTAGCCATTCCTTGGTTTGTGGCATCATCACACCAATCACTGTTTTTGTCTGCAAATGACATTCTTCTCTCTCTCTCTCTGTCCTCTTTTCTTTTTATAGGGACATCAGTCATTGGATTTAGGGCCCATTCTAAATCAAGGATGATTTAATCTCAAGATCCTGAACTAATTACATATACAAAGAATCCATTTCCATATGAGATCACATTCTGAACCTTTTCAAACTACTACATTATATCTTAAATTAATTACAGTTTTGTTTTGTTTCTTTTCCTCTCCTATTTAGGCAATTTTTTAACAAGGTACAAAGACAAATTAGCTCAAGTATAAGAATTTCATCATACAAAAAATAAGTGGAATAGCAGGGAATAACAATAATAAAATACAAAAAAGACCAAGATTGTTGAAACTATAGATGAATGTTGTTGTTCATACTATATTGGTGATAGTGCAAAATGTGGTTACTCCTGGATTCTTTATTTCAAGGATATTAGAATCAGTTATATAGATGAGCAAAATATTTTATAGTAAATTTTCTGCTAAGTGTTGTTATAAAATCAAAATATAGGAAAACACTTAAAAAGTACTGGTTAAATTATTTGTACCTGTATAATGGATGGGAATTTAAATGACATTTGAAAAAATTGTATTAGCTGTCAGTAAACTCATATATGATATATTTAAACTAAAAAACAACTTAAAAATCAATCAATAAATCGTCATTCATTTATGTGTTGTAACAATAAAAGTAACATTACTATTTTTTTCTATGAAATATAAATCCTATTTCACAGTCTTAAATCTGTAATGATAGCTCTTTAATAAATGTTTTATTTTCTTTCAATGTATTGATCAGGTAAGACATATTGTAAATAGTGATAGTTCTATAAAGCTATGTATTATCAATATTTTCAAATATTTTATTTTAGGCTAAAATATACAGTTATTTTTTTCTAATCTTTTGAGTATCAAGAGTTATATTTTTTTCAGCTCTATCAGTGTATATTTATATATTTTTCCTTCTTAATTGATTAGTCTTACAAGAGTTTATTTCATTGATTGTTTTTAAAGATATGTTTCATAAAACAGTTTTGTGTTAATGTTTATAAATAAGCTGTTTAAGATACAGAAATATATGTGTGCATATTTGGAGTATTATTTCATGGAAATTAATGGAATCAAACACAGATGAGGGGACTCCATGCTCTGTGGGAATGGCTTTACCCTGAGAAAAGAAACAATCTGGCATATTTAGCTACCCTCAACAATTAATCTGAGGATAACTTGAAGATGATATGTCCAGGTACAACTTGACAGTTGTTGCTAATGTCTATTCCAAATACATCTCCATTAGGAGAATTCATGCAAGCTATGGACAGAATACCTATAGGTAAAATATATTAAAAAGCCAACACTGAGATCCCCAAAATACCTCTATGAGACCCTTTTGAAAATGTTTAAATCAAGAGAAACACATCTGTCTGTTTTACAGTGTAAAAGTAAGTACTATTTTTTAGCAGAGTGGAGTTGATGTCTTAAAAGACTATGGCATGAATAGAAATGAAAGCTTGCCCTGGAGCACAGCACCTATGATATCAGGCCCCCAAGTGGTATAGAGGAAAAGTTGCAGTTCCTGGGTAGGACACCAACTGCCTTGCAGGTGATAGCCCAAGTGCCAAAACATGTGTGTTGGCTACCAACAGTGAATTTTTTCTTAATTATGAGATAATTCAGCATTTGTTTTAGATAGTTTTATACTGAACTTTATTTTCCAGTTATTGTGAAATAAAATTAAGTTTTATGTACATACTTGTTAGAATAATAAAATTTTTACTATGGAAATAATTTTCCAGGAGAAGTATTCATTCATGTAAGACTTCTAAAACTATCACAGCTATACAAATATACCAATATCATTTGAAACATACAAAAATATTTGTAGAATTTAAAATATCAATGTAATAATTTGACTTTCTCTGCTTAACTTCAGAGTAGCTAGGACATTTTTATAAGCCTCCACAGATTCAAACAATGAAACTTTCTGTGCCTGAATCCTAGTAAAAATGCAAGATAGTTTCACAATAAATTAGTTCCTGAGCATAGAAGAAGGACAATGGGTGGAAAAAATAACAAGAAATTTGTACTCTGGGATTTTTAGTTGTTGTTCAAAATATTGGTTTAGGAATCAGATATATTAAGAATAACTCTCTAGCTCTACCATTTACTATCTGTGTGACTTTTCTTAAAATTACTTTATATCTAAGCTTCTGTTTCCTTGTTTGTAAAATAGAATTAGTAATAACTATCTCAATAGATTTTTATAAAAATTATATAAGAAAAGATATAAAATCAATTAGCCCAGTGTCCAGAGAAAATTCCTAAAATAGGAATTATGATTAATACATAAAGAGTTTAAATATTAGTCAATAAAACTATTAATAACTTTAATTACTGGACTAATTTGATAAAATGAAGCACATTCCAATGTTCTTTCTGATTTACTGAAGAAGTCTCTTCTCTTAATTGCTTATGCCACAAGAAGTTAAGTAATCTCTTAGATGTTTAATTAAGAATTCCCAATATTCCTGTTATAATTAGTGAAAACACAGCTTCTGTTAACATGCAACATGCAGAACACGTTTCATAAACCAAGTTTTGAATGGGTGTAAATGCAGAAGTCCCTGAAGGCAGTTCCCAATCAGCCTACTGCTAAGTGGAATACACTCAGAATTGCATTAAATGTTTTGATTAAACATAAAAAGCTCTTGTTAAACAACCATAACGAAATATCTCATTAACTGTGATATAGGGTTGTGTGTGTGTGTGTGTGTGTAAGACAGATCATACTCCCCACTTTTCAATACAGAATAGTTAACTAATTGTCTGGTATTTGCATTATGTGTGGAAACAGCCACTTCCTTGGTCTTGATTCACGTTAGACAGCTAAAATTCATTTATCTCTCAACTTTGGAGTTTACAAGCTGTTATTAATATTTTCTACATTTATTGATCCATAATTAAAAGATCCTGTTGGTTTTGGAGTCAACAGAAACATAGAACTCCAGAACTCAATTGAACATATTTTAGATTTTGTGGAAGGACCACATCCTGAGGAGTAATCATTAGTATTTAGGTTAAAGAATTAGTATTTCTGAATCTTGTCTTAATTCAACCATATTCCCAGAATAAGCTCAAAACCAAATATTTCCTTTATTATTAGCTAGGTTTTGAACTCAAGTTATTTAATTCCCTGATAAACTGCAGAAACTTCCTGAAGTATGTGGTAGGCAAAACTACAATGGTTTATTTACTTTCTTGGCATCTTTTTATTGAGTTTCCATCCCAATCTGAACATTTTAGAACTGTGACACTTAAATATCACTGTGCATCAATATCATCTGTGTTGCTTTTTAAAAAATTATTTATCCTAAACCCAGCATGGGAATGTATTGAATTGATGACTGAAGTACCGTCATCAAAGTACTGAAGTACTTTAGCTTTTACCATACTAATGACCAGAAAAGCTAGAAAAGAAATACTCAAAAAAGTAGTAAAAGGGAGTATCAAGGAAGGGAGGAGAATATTCTCCCCCAAACCTAGAGTGAAACCAACCTAACCAACAACCTTAAACCCTACACAAATTAAAACTTCTCACACTGTAAGGAGTGCCCAAGTTCATGTCTTAAAAATGTGTGAATTTGACTTTTCATCTTCTAACTTTCCCCCTCAAAAATCCCTAACAATTTAATTTTTTCAGTATCAAAGTAGCTCAGTTTATTTAAGTCTATGAAATATTTTTCTTTACTTGTCTGTTAATCACTTAGTTAATATTTGTTTACACAGATTATTTTTGTAATAGTCCTCAAATCTTTTTCCTTGAAATTAAACATATGTAGCTTGAGAATGAAGATTGTTTTGAGACTAGGGATAGGATACTTATGGTACCTACACATATCTCTTAATTATATATATATTTTTGATATCTAAAATTCTTATCAGGTATCAGTAATTCCACTTTCCATTCTCTTTTTATTTTTATAACATAGTAAGATCAAATGCAGCAACATATTCTGTATTTGAAAAAGCTATTTTAGAGCCAAAGCTGACAATGCCAATATTAAACAGTTAATTGACATACAGAACCAGTATGTTTATGCTTGAGATATCTTAATTTTAGCTGATGGACAAATGTTCAGAATGATGGTAAAATTTTTGTCTTAATTATAATGGTTTAATTGCCAAAAGTTCACTGTATAAAAATTGAACCTATAGGAGTTGTAGACCTCCCTGTAATAATGGAGTAGTAAATTCTAAACATGTTATTTAAAACCTGCAATTGTACAAGTTATACAAACAGCACACATTTAGACTACCACTAGGGGACTTTTGTTACAAAATATATATATATATATATATATATATATATATATATATATATATATATATATATATATATATATATATATATATATGTATGTATGTATATATAAAGAATCTACTCCACTCTTCTTCAGTTAGTTGCCTTATTGTTCTCTGCAACAAACTCCATGGGACTTCTCTGAGTTTGTTGGACATATCCTGCTTCTTAAGCAAGGAACTCCATGACACCCCCTTCATTTTGCCTCTGTAGCTATCCTTGAAACCACCCAACAAAGTTCATAATTATTTGCTTATTTACATTAATGTTCAGTTAATGTGACTCTCCCATTAAATGTATTTATATTAAATTATAACAATATTTGTGTTATTTATGGGTAGGGTAGTAAGATGGGAGTGAGAACACTGTGAGGTGTCTCAGTTCATGGACAAATAATCAAAAGTTTGGTGTGCACATTTTAAGTTCTAGCATACAGTATAAGTCTGTGAAGATAATTCAAGTATTTAATAGGAAGACAAATATATAGGAGAGTTTTCTGTGCTAGAGATATATTTAAATCCTTGGGATCTTAGATAACAAAGGTAGAAAATTATATACTTGACAGAGAAAACTATAAGTCATCTTCAGAAGACAGCCTAATTTCCTAATCATTAATAGAACCTGTATTTTTATGTTAAAAAAAATGATGAGTACCTCTGGCCTCCACTGCATGATATAGGCACCTAGAAAGAGTATTGCTCTTACCCTGCCACAAAGATCTAGAATAACTTTTCAAATTCTTTTTGTTTTTAACCCATTAAGATCTAAGCTCACAGAGAAACAACTAGTCTCAAATAGAGATGAAAACTTGCAGGGAGAGATGAAATGGAAGTACTTGCTCACCTAGGGTAGAATAATGCAACTGAACACAGGTAAAAAACATTTGGCTAGAAGCGTTGATGACCTTGCTGAACGTAGAAATTGAGTTGGTGGGAGAGTGTGAAACCTAAGGACCTGTTGAATTCATGAAAGGCAATTTTGTTGCTTCTCTGTGAAACCTAATGAATTTTCACTGAAAAGCCCAGAAAAAAAATGCTAAGAATTGTCCATTGTGGTGACCTTGGGGAGGGGAAGAGCACTTATATGTGAAGCACAAGAAACTGCCCAGATTCTTCTCCCCTATACCCCTATGGAGAGAAGTTTGAATGTGAGGGGAAAAGGGAAATAGACTATGATTTTCTTTGGCATTACTAAAAACTCATGGCAGCTGGGGAAGGGAACAATTGGGGGGGGGAAATTCTTACTCCTGGTGGAGAAGCAGGATTATACACTGGACTCATAACTATAACTAAAAAAAGAATAGGAGAACTAAGATGACCACATCCATGAGTTCCCTGGAACAGTACTTGCCAAAACCTGAAGCTAATCAGAATAAGACACCCCTGCCACCAGGTTAATAGGTCTTAAATTACAAATAACAGCATTATACTACTGGGAGAGAAAAGATGACAAACAAGAACATAGAGAATAGCCTTCTCTGAGGTAGAGTGCAGGGAGAAGTTTTAAGCTCAGAATGTAAAAGACATGCTTGAACAAATCTACCCCACCCTAACATAATATATTGCTACAGTGTGCTGCAATGAAGGTAACCATGGCAATTGCAAACTTCAAAACCATCCGAAGCCCTAATTTAACTCAGACACTTGTAACAGAGCCTAGTAAAAGGGATTCTGTCCCCATTTCCAAGCACAAAGATTATTTACCTTTGTCTATATTGTCCTACACAATATATGTGGTTCTAAAGAAAGTAAAATGCATTTGAAAAGGCAAGATAAAACACACATTGAAGAGACAAGACGTTGTCAGATATCAATGATAAACAGAGACATTAGAATCATCTAATATGGACTGTAAAATAATTACTATTAATGTGTGAAAGGCTCTAAAGAAAACCTGGGCCACATGCAAGAGCATGTGAGCAACATCATCAGAGTCAAAAACTATAAGAAATAATTAAATAGAAATTCTAGAAATGAAAAAGATTTTATTATCAGAAATGAAGAATGCCTCTAGTGAGCTCATCAATAGATGTGAAACAGATGGGAAAACAATCAAATAATTTGAAGACATGTCAAGAGACATTAGTCAAATTGAAACACACACACACATACACACACATGTGCATGTGCATTTGATACGCCTGAAAACATATCAAATGAAATGAACAGCTAAACACAAGTTTTACTGGTGTCAGACTTCTTTTTTTATTCAAATATAGGTTTACTTGGTGACTTTGTAGAAACAGACAACACATACTCCATAATATCATGTAACAGAATAAACCTAGATAGTCTTTACCCTTCTATCTAGTGGTGAAGTATCATGGACATAGAATAAAGCAAAACAGATATTATCAACATAAAAATATATCAAAATTACATTGTGTGAGAGAGTACGTAGTTACTTTCTGGTAAACAGTATCATACAATAACCAGAAAATTTGAGCCTGCAAATAAAGGGCAGAAAAGGAATTTACAATACTCCTTCCCAATAGTGCGACTGAAGAAAAAAATGTGGAAAATCCTTAGCGATAGAGAAGGGGGCAAAACCAGTGGGCTAAAGGCAGAAAGAATAGGAGAACTGAGAAAAGAAAAATAACAGACTTCAATGCATCATCCTGTGTATTCTCTGTATGTTTGTGGCTAACCCTAATTTTACATTTGGGCCAGGGTTCAAACTGAATATTTTCAGACATTTGGAGCTTATGAAATGTTATATGAGTAAAGAAGTAAACAGGAAGTTTGGGAATATTTGACTCATTCCAGTACTCATGACCACTGATGTTCACCTAAGCTTCTGCAGCCAAACTCCTTTGTGACCTTTCTAGACATCAGTAATCATAAGGTATGTGGATATTTATATACTGTATAAAGGAAATACACAGTCTTTAAATCTATTCTCTTAAAAACAATATCTTCATCTAATTCCAGGAGATAATGCTTTCAGATTGTTTACATCTGAACAATTGTTCTCTGTTATAAAATCTTGTAAGAGAGGAAATTCATTATGAAACAAAAGCATTAGAAGATACTAGTCGGAATACAGAGAAAACAGGAGGTGGTTAGAGGGAGCTGAAGGTTAGAAGCAGTTGGAAGAGATTTTTAAAACTTCTGTCATTCATCCAAATTATTTTTCTTTGAACAGTGTTCCTTTGTATGATTGGTATTAAGCTTCTAATATTAAAAGATTTGTGAATCCATGACTTTGAATAGTCATCAATATCTGAATATGTGATGTGAACATCAAATTTCAAATGTGAAAAGAACATGGATTTCAAAGTTTAAACTCTGAGTTCTAGTCTAAGCTCTGGTATTTACTATGTGTGTTAACTTTGAAAATCACTTAAGCCTTCTGGGCTTCAATCTCACCATTTCCAAAATTGTTTTGTTACAAAATTACTAAGGCTTAAAATAGCTACAGAATGTGAAAGCACTTTTTATTCTATTTGATACAAAGGTAAGCATTATTTTTATGTAATTAATTAATTTTGCCCAGCTGCCTTCCTTTTTTCAAGGAGAACTCTTCATGGTTTGACTCCATGTCATATGGTTCTTGAGGGAATGGTCAATGACTATTCACCTTTCATAGCACCAGGGATGGGAATATTACCTCCCCCACCTTCACATCACTGAAATTCCTTCCCTGGGAATTTAAAAATTGGAACCAAAGAAAGCAAGTTCTTCTATCTAATGGTGAGGCTGTGAAGTTGTGGGCTAGATGGAACAAATAAAACCAGCCTGCAGAAAGAGGCTGACATGAAGATAGGAAGAATGCTGGCATTTTCCCCCTTGGTCTCTGCCTTTAGTGTCTTCTTGCTCTTCAGAAGGTTTTATTCCTTGGGTCACATAATTTTTTTTTCCCTAAATTAAATCACAGTGAGTTTTTGTCACCCAGAAGCAGAAATGATCTCTAGATTAATAAAAACAGTCTCAACCTTTATTGGCTTGCTTGTGGTGATTCAGCTCCCTACTGCAAAGGATAGTATTTCATGGAGATGGTAAACATTTTTCTATTAAAAATAAATTTAATAAGTATTAGGTGATAGGACAAACATGTGCTAGTTCACATTACCACTTCTTCCATAATGAAAGCAGAAGATAATGGAGACAAAGCAGAACAATATTTTCATAGATAGCATCCTGAAGGGAAATTTGGTTCAACCAAAATCATTCCATTTAAGTCCCTCTTAAACACAGTACAAAGCTCTGAAGCCATGAGAGCTAACCCAGTCTAGTATTGATTTTCATTGGTTTATTTGTTACCATTAAAAATAGAAAAACAGAAAAATGCTATGATATTATGGAGGATAAGTGAATATATCACATGTATATATTTTTCCCCTAAATCTAGTTCATGGGAGATGCTTTATAAATATTTGTACTGTAATGAAATTTTACTCTAAGTTTTATATTGAAGTCTTTCTAAATAATTTATTAATTATTTATAATTGTTTTTCATGCATTTCAAAGTTTAAAGGTTTGGCTTTTTTAGTTTTTGCATTCTCCTTTAAAAAAATAACTTCTTGAGGTGCTTCAAGATGGCAGAAGAGTAAGACATGGAGATCACCTTCCTCCCCACAAATGCATCAGAAATAAATCTACATGTGGAACAACTCCTACAGAACACACACTGAATGCTGGAAGAAAACCTCAGACCTCCCAAAAGGCAAGAAACTCCCCAGGTACCTGGGTAGGGAAAAGAAAAAAAAAGTGACAAAAGAATAGGGATGGGACTTGCACCTAGGGGAAGGATGGGACTTGCACCTGAAGGAGTAAAGGTTTCCACACACTAGGAAGCCCCTTCGCAGGTGGAGACTGCAGGTGGCGGGAAGCTTCGGAGCCGTGGAGGAGAACCCAGCAACAGGGGTGAGGAGGGCAAAGCAGAGAGATTCCTGAACAGAGGATCAGTGCCAATGAGCACTCACCAGCCTGAGAGGCTTGTCTGCTCACCCACTGGGGTGGGTGGGGGCTGGGAACTGAGGCTCCAGCTTCAGTCAGATCCCAGGGAGAGGACTGGGGTTGGCTGCATAAACACAGCCTGAAGGGGACTAGTGTGCCACAGCTAGCTGGGAGGGAGTCAGGGAAAATAACTTGAGCTGCCAAAGAGGCAAGAGACTTTATCTTGCCTATTTGTTTCCTGGTGCGTGAGGAGAGGGGATTAAGAGTGCTGCTTAAAGGAGCTCCAGAGATGGGAGGGAGCTGCAACTATCAGACCCAGGAGACGGGCATGAGATGCTAAGGCTGCTGCTGCAGCCACAAAGAAACCTGTGTGCAAGCACAGGTCACTATCCACATCGCCCCTCCGGGGAACCTGTGCAGCCCACCACTGCCAGGGTCCTGTGATCCAGGGACAACGTCACCGGGAGAACACACGTCATAGCTCAGACTGGTGCAATGTCACACTGGCCTCCACCGCCGCAGGCTTGCCCCGCATTCCATACCCCTCCCTCTTCCCAGGTTAAGTGAGCCAGAGGCCCTAATCAGCTTCTCCTTTAATCCTGTTGTGTCTGAGTGAAGAACAGATGCCCTCAGGAAACCTACACACAGAGGAGGGGCCAAATCCAAAGCTGAACACCAGGAGCTATGCGAACAAAGAAGAGAAATGGAAATTTTTCCCAGCATCCTCAGGAGCAGTGGATTTTATCTCCACAATCAACTTGATGCCCCATGCATCTGTGGAATACCTGAATACACAATGAATCATCCCAAATTTAGGAGGTGGACTTTGGGAGCAATTTTATATATATATATATTTTTTTTTTTTTTCTTTTTCTCTTTTTGTGAATGTGTACGTGTATGCTTCTGGGCGTGATTTTGTCTCTATAGCTTTGTTTTTACCACTTGACTTAGGGTTCTGTCTATCGTTTTTGTTTTTGTTTTTCTTTTTATAGTATAATTTTTAGATGGTGGATTTGTTTTTTTTTTTTTTTGGTTTGGTTGCTCTCTTCTATCTTTCTACCTTTCTTTAATTACTTTTTAAAAGTTTTTTAATAATTACTTTTTATTTTAATTATTTTATTTTATCTTCTATCTTTATTTCTTTCTTTCTTTCTTTTTTTTTTTTTGCAGTACGTGGGCCTCTCACTGTTGTGGCATCTCCTGTTGTGGACCACAGGCTCCGGATGCGCAGGCTCAGCAACCATGGCTCATGGGCCTAGCCGCTCCATGGCATGTGGGATCCTCCCAGACTGGGGCACGAACCCATGTTCCCTGCATCAGCAGGCGGACTCTCAACCACTGCACCACCAGGGAAGCCCTTTCTTTCTTTCTTTCTTTCTTTCTTTCTTTCTTTCTTTCTTTCTTTCTTTCTTTCTTTCTTTCTTTCTTTCTTTCTGTCTGTCTGTCTTTTCTCCCTTTTATTCTGACCCATGTGTATGACAGGTTCTTGGTGCTCCAAACAGGCATCAGGACTGTGTCTTTGAGATGGGAGAGCCAATTTCAGGACATTGGTCAAACAGAGACCTCCCAGCTCCACATAATATCAAATGGTAAAAATCTCCCAGAGATGTCAGTCTCAAAGCCAAGACCCAGCTCCACTCAATGACCAGCAAGTGACAGTGCTGGATACCCTATGCTAAACAATTAGCAAGAAAAGGAACACAAACCAACCGCTTAGCATAGAGGACACATAAAATCATAATAAGGCAACAGTCACCTCAAAACACACCACAAGACATGGACCTGCACACCAGAAAGAAAACATCCAGCCTCATCCACGAGAACACAGGCGCTAGTCCCCTCCATCAGGTAGCCTAGACAAGCCACTGAACCAAGCTTAGACACTGGGGCAGACATCAAAACCAATGGGAACTACAAACCTGCAGCCTGTGCAGAGGAACCCCAAACACAGTAAGTTAAGCAAAAGGAGAAGACAGAGAAACACACAGCTGATGAAGGAGCAAGGTAAAACCCCACCAGACCTAACAAATGAAGAGGAAATAGGCAGTCTACCTGAAAAAGAATTCAGAATAATGATAGTAAAGATGATCGAAAAATCTTGGAAAAAGAATAGAGAAAATACAAGAAACATTTAACAAGGACCTAGAGGAACTAAAGAGCAAAGAAACACTGGTGAACAACAAAATAAATGAAATTTAAAAGTCTCTAGAAGGGATCAATTGCAGAATAACTGAGGCAGAAGAATGGACAAGTGACCTAGAAGATAAAATACTGGAAATAACTACAGCAGAGCAGAGTAAAGATAAAAGAATAAAAAGAATTGAGGACAGCCTCAGAGACCTCTAGGAGAACATTAAATGCACCAACATTCGAATTATAGGGGTCTCAGAAGAAGAATAGAAAAAGAAAGGGACTGAGAAAAAACTTGAAGAGATTATAGTTGAAAACTTCTCTAATATGGGAAAATAAATAGTTAATGAAGTCCAGGAAGCACAGAGAGTCCCATACAGTATAAATCCAAGGAGAAACAAGCCAAGACACATATTAATCAAATGATCAAAAATTAAATACAAAGAGAAAATATTAAAAGCAGTAAGGGAAAAACAACAAATAACACACAAGGGAATCCCCATAAGGTTAACAGCTGATCTTTCATCAGAAATTCTGCAAGCCAGAAAGGAGTAGCAGGACATATTTAAAGTGATGAAGGGGAGGCCTTCCCTGGTGGCACAGTGGTTAAGAGTCCGCTTGCCGATGCAGGGGACATGGGTCCATGAGCCAGTCTGGGAAGATCCCACATGCCGCGAGTGGCTGGGCCTGTGAGCCATGGCTGCTAAGCCTGCGCAGCTGGGGTCTGTGCTCCCAGGAGAGAACACAACAGTGAGAGACCAACGTACCACATAAAAAAAAAAAAAAAAAGATGAAGGGGAAAAACCTACAAGCAACAATACACTATGCATCAAGGATCTCATTCAGATTTGACAGAGAAATTAAAACTTTACAGACAAGCAAAAGCTAAGAGAATTCAGCACCACAAAACCACCCTTAAACCAAACGCTAAAGGAAACACTCTACGCAGGAAACGCTGGAGAAGGAAAGACCTACAATAAAAAAACACAAGACAATTAAGAAAATGGTAATAGGAACATATATATCGATAATTATCATAAACGTAAATGGAATAAATGCTCCAACCAAAAGACATACACTAGCTGAATGGATACAAAATCAAGACCCATAAATATGCTGTCTACAACAGACCCAATTCAGGCCTAGGGACACATACAGACTGAAAGTGAGGGGATGGAAAATGATATTCCATGCAAATGGAAATCAAAAGAAAGCTGGAGCAGCAATTCTCATACCAGACAAAATAGATTTTAAAACAAAGACTATTACAAAAGACAAAGAAGGACACTACATAATGATCAAGGGATCATTCCAAGGAGAAGATATAACAATTGTAAACATTTATGCACCCAACATAGGAGCACCTCAATACATAAGGCAAATACTAACAGCCATAAAAAGGGACATTGACAGTAACACAGCCATAGTAGGACACTTTCACCAGTGGACAGAGCATCCAAAATGAAAATAAATAAGGAAACACAGCTTTAAATTATACATTAAACAAGAGGAATGAATTGATATCTATAGGACATTCCATCCAGAAACAACAGAATACATTCTCTTCTCAACTGCTCAATGAACATTCTCCAGGATAGATCATGCCTTGGGTCACAAATCAAACCTTGATAAATTTAAGAAAATTGAAATTGTATCAAGTACCTTTTCTGACCACAATGCTATGAGACTAGCCATCAATTACAGGAAAAAAATATTTAAAAGATACAAACAAATGGAGGCTAAATAGTACACTACTTAATAACCAAGAGATCAGTGAAAAATTCAAAGAGTAAATCAAAAAAACACCTAGAAAGAAGTGACAATGAAAACACGACCACCGAAAACCTATGGGATGCAGCAAAAGCAGTTCTAAGAGGGAAGTTTATAGCAATACAATCCTATGTTAAGAAACAATAAACACCTCACATAAATAACCTAACCTTACACCTAAAGCAATCAGAGAAAGAAAGAAAGAAAAAAAATATACAAAGTTAGCAGAAGGAAAGAAATCATAAAGATTGGACTAGAAATAAATAAAAAAGAAATGACAGAAATGATAGCAAAGATCAATAAAGCTAAAAGCTGGTTCTTTGAGAAGATATACAAAATTGATAAACCATTAGTCATACTCATCAAGAGAAAAAGGGAGAAGACTCCAATCAATAGAATTAGAAATGAAAAAGGAGAAGTAATAACTGACACTGCAGAAATACACAGGATCATGAGAGATTACTACAAGCAAATATATGCCAATAAAATGGACAACCTGGAGGAAATGGACAAATTCTTAGAAATGCACAATGCTTCTAAGATTGAAGTAGGAAGGAATAGAAAATATGAACAGACCAATCACAAGCAGTGAAATGGAAACTGTGATTAAAAATCTTCCAACAAACAAAAGCCCAGGACCAGATGAGTTCAGAGGCGAATTCTATCAAATATTCAGAGAAAAGCTACGACCTATCCTCCTCAAACTGTTCCAAAATATAGCAGAGAGAGGAACACTCCCAAACTCACTCTACAAGGCAACTATCACCCTGATACCAAAACCGAACACAGATGTCACAAAGACAGAAAACTACAGGCCAATATCACTGATGAACATAGATGCAAAAATCCTCAACAAAATACTAGCCAACAGAATCCAACAGCACACTAAAAGCATCATACACTATAACCTCATGGGGTTTATCTCAGGAATGCAAACATACTTCAATATACACAAATCAATCAATGTGATACACCATATTAACAAAATGAAGGAGAAAATCCATATGATCATCTCAATAGATGCAGAGAAAGCTTTCAACAAAATTCAACACCCATTTATGATAAAAACATGAAAGAAACTAGGCATAGAGGGAATTTACTGCAACATAATAAAGGCTATATATGACAAACCCACAACCAATATCATCCTCAATGGTGAAAACTGAAACCATTTCCATGAAGATCAGGAAAAAGACAAGGTTGTCCACTCTCACCACTGTTATTCAACATAGTTTTGGAAGTTTTAGCCACAGCAATCAGAGAAGAAAAAGAAATAAAAGGAATACAAGTTGGAAAAGAAGAAGTAAAGCTGTCACTGTTTGCAGATGACATGATACTATACATAGAGAATTGTAAAGATGCTACCAGAAAACTATTACAGCTAATTAATGAATTTGGTAAAGTAGCAGGATACAAAATTAATGCACAGAAATCTCTGGCATTCTTATACACTAATGATGAAAAATCTGAAAGTGAAATTAAGACACTCCCATTTACCATTGCAACAAAATGTATAAAATATCTTGGAATAAATCTAGCTAAGGAGACAAAAGACCTGTATGCAGAAAATTATAAGACACTGATGAAAGAAATTAAAGATGATAAAAATAGATGGAGAGATACACCATGTTCTTGGATTGGAAGAATCAACATTGTGAAAATGACTCTACTACCCAAAGCAATCTACAGATTCAATGCAATTCCTATCCAACTACCACTGGCATTTTTCACAGAACTAGAACAAAAAATTTCACAGTTTGTATGGAAACACAAAAGACCCTGAATAGCCAAATCAATCTTGACAATGAAAAACGGAATCATTCTCCCTAACTTCAGACTATAGTATGAAGCTACAGTAATCAAGACAGTATGGTCCTGGCAAAAAAAAAAAAAAAAAAAAAAAAAAAAACAGAAATATAGATCAATGGAACAGGATAGAAAGCCCAGAGATAAACCTATGCACATATGGTCACCTTATCTTTGATTAAGGAGCAAGAATATACAGTGGAGAAAAGACAGCCTCTTCAATAAATGGTGCTGGGAAAACTAGACAGCTACATGTAAAAGCATGACATTAGAACACTCCCTAACACCATACACAAAAATAAACTAAAAATGGATAAAAGACATAAATGTAAGGCCAGACACTATCAAACTTTTAGAGGAAAACATAGGCAGAACAATCTGTGACATAAATCACAGCAAGCCTCCTAGAGAAATGGAAATAAAAACAAAAATAAACAAATGGGACCTAATGAAACTTCAAAGCTGTTGCACAGCAAAGGAAACCATAAATAAGACAAAAAGACAACCCTCAGAATGGGAGAAAATATTTGCAAATGAAGCAACTGACAAAGGATTAATCTCCAAAATTTACAAGCAGCTCATGCAGCTCAATATCAAAAAAAACAAACAACCCACTCTAAAAATTGGCAGAAAACCATTTCTCCAAAGAAGATATACAGATTGCCAACAAATACATGAAAGGATGCTCAACATCTTTAACCATTAGAGAAATGGAAATCAGAACTACAATGAGATATCATCACACACGAGTCAAAATGGCCATCAGCAAAAAATCTACAAATAGTAAATGCTGGAGAGGGTGTGGAGAAAAGGAAACCCTCTTACACTGTTGGTGGGAATGTAAATTGATGCAGCCACTATGGAGAACAGCATGGAGGTTCCTTAAAATACTAAAAATAGAACTACCATATGACCCAGCTATCCCACTACTGGGCATATACCCTGAGAAAACCATAATTCTAAAAGAATCATGTACCACAATGTTTATTGCAGCTCTATTTACAATAGCCAGGACACGGAAGCACCCTAAGTGTCCATCAACAGATGAATGGATAAAGAAGATGTGACACTTATATACAGTGGAATATTACTCAGTCATAAAAAGAAATGAAATTGAGCTACTTGTAATGAGGTGGGTGGACCTACAGTCTGTCATACAGAGTGAAGTATATAAGAAAGAGAAAAACAAATACTGTATACTAAAACATATATATGGAATCAAAAAAACCAAAATGGCCATGAAGAACCTAGGGGCATGATAGAGGGGAATAAAGATGCAGACCTGCTAGAGAATGGGCTTGAGGATACAGGGAGGGGGAAGGGTAAGCTGGGACAAAGTGAGAGAGTGACATGGACATATATACACTCCCAAATGTAAAATAGATAGCTAGTGGGAAGCAGCCACATAGCACTGGGAGATCAGCCCGGTTCTTTGTGACCACCTAGATAGGATAGGGAGAGTGTGAGGGAGGAAGACACAAGAGCAAAGAGATATGGGGATATATGTATATGTCTAATTGATTCACTTTGTTACAAAGCAGAAACTAACACACCATTGTAAAACAATTATACTCCAATAAAGATGTTAGAAGAAAAAAACATATAATTTCAAAGGAAAAAGAACTTGTTTATAAATACCATAATTTCATTAAAAAATGAAAAAAAAATCTTTATGTTGTGTAACACTCATTTTTGTAGAATAAATCAAATGAATGCCATTTTCAAAACTTATGTGCATTATGAATTATTATAATAAAAGTCTAAAATCTTTTGAAGAAAAATTTTGAAAGAAATGGCATAATATTAAATTCATTTTAAGTGGCAAAATCTTAGCATGGATTTTAAAAGATATTATAATAAATGTATGTAGACATGACACATTATGTTAGGAAGACATTTCTTGTATATATATAATATACATATACATATATAAAATGTCAACCATATATATCTTATATATTATGTGAGTGTACCAGAAGGAGTCTACCTAGGGGGGTAAGAGAAAAGCAAACCTAATTACAAAACAACTTTTAATAAGGAATATGCATACTTCTAATTTAGAATAACTAAAGTGCCAATTGCCCACTTATAAGAACAGACTATGTCTTCTGATCCTTAAAAAATATAATAATTTAAGCAAATGTTCAGTATGGCTATATATATTTATATATTGTTTGCAATAAAAGTAATATGTTTAAGAATGAAAAATCAGAGTCAAGTATAGATAAGCAGAATTTCAAGTAAGGCATAATTTTATCAATTACTATTTTCATCAATATATCCATCTATTTCTTAGTTTTTTAGTAATTTTCCATTGAGTAACTTGGATTATTTAGGTTTACAATCATAGTCTCAAACAATATAATTTTATGTCACTTTTACTAATTTTTAAACCTCTCATTTACTTGTAGTTTCTAACCATATAGCCTTGTTATTGCAGCGTATGTAATAAAGGAAGAATAGTCATCACTAAAAATCCTGACTAGGCTGTGGATGCAGTATTTTGCCAGTATAGTCTTTTTAATTGTGTCTTGCAAATAATTCCATAATAATTATCTGTGGATTTCAATAATAAAATTCTCTGAAAAGGAATTGAACAAAACAGGTCCATGACACAGATCTTGGGCCATTCATTCTACCATAAGATTTATAGGGGAAATCTTATGAAAATGCAAAAGATTTGTATTTTTCTTAGTTTACTTCCAATCCTAGTTTATAGGTTTAATATCACATCTTCAAATTGTTATAAATAGTATTCATCAGTAAGTATTTGAAGGTAAATCAATTTTCAGTTCTTCTGTATAATCTGATTTTCTTACTGAAGCATGAGTAGTTATCATAAAGGTATGTGTATGCATGCGTTTCTATCTGTTTTTGTGTGTATGATTAAGGGCATCTACTCATTAAAATATTTTTAAAAACATCATTTACTTCCTATCCAATTTGTAATAAGTTATTTTGAAACTACTTCACAACAGCCTCTCACATATAGCCTTCTTTCTGATTTTCAGTCTTCTTTTCCAATATGCCCTCCTCCCATACTGTAAACGAAACAGGTGGACCTTAAACTTTTATAAATTATTGCATTTTTCCAAATACGCATTTTTCTTTTTACATTCAGGTATTGGCTCTGAGAATCAATGCTAACATGTCACATATTCTTAAAGGAAAGGTCCATTAAAATATCCTGAAAAATCTTCCTAGCAACACTGGATGGAAGGAATTTTATTTTTTGTTGTTACAGTTCACAAGCTTTGTAAAAATTTCTTTCACATAAGTATATCTGAGTTAGAGAACATTTTGTAGAATTCATGTAGTCATAGAATAAATTTTACAAAAAGAATCCTAGGCTCATAAAGAGAGGTACAGTTCTTAAATTAGCTATTTTGTATAGATTTTGGGAGACACAATTAGGTATGAGATTCTACATCTTAATGGCATCAGAAATGTCCTTAATTGATTGCAAGTGGCTAGAGGCAGACTATTTATATCTTAAGAATGTATATCAGGTGCAATAATCACTGTAGTGACTGTGTTACCAGAAAATTAAATATACGTGAAATAGGATGGACTTTGTTTTCTGTAATTAATCCATTTGTTGTATTATTGGACTAATATTACATTTACAATCACTTGTCTGTTATCAGTCTTGAGTAGTACTTCATTTTTAAATCATTAAGAAGATATATAACTGTATTCTCATTATAATACTTAACCCCAAAGTTTTCTCATGACCTTCTATAATTTATTCAGCAGACTTAACTCTCATTATGTGCATACAAACCAAATTGTACTGCTAATTTTTTCTTATAGATTTCCCTGAATACATATTATTAGATTATATTTATTAATGTTATTAAAATATAAAACATTATTTACAGAGAAAACTTATTAAAAAACTAATTTTATTTATAATCAAACAATATAAAATGTCTCATGTATTTTTAGATATACTGATATTTTATAGCTTATAACCATCCATAAATGATAGACCATTCATGCCTGAAGTCTATTCCTTTGGACATGACAAAGGACATTTCCTTATAAAGAACTTTAATATTTTATACTGTCAATGTTATTATTGCATAATTATTTTCATTTGAAGTGTAATTGATGAGAATTCATAGATTTTGAAGGCTAAGATTAATGATATCTGCCTAGGCAAAATTCTCTCTGTATTGTACTTTTTGTTCTGCAGGAAGGACATTTCTCCAATTAGCATTGCTATTCTTTTCTTTACAAGGCCTATATTTAGAAAATATCTGTTTTGTTAGTGATTCAAAAAAATTATCTCAAGACCAAAACATTTGAATGTTCATGTGTGATCTATGATTATACTGATAAACATATTTGAAGATTATAATAATTTCCCTTGCAAAGTTAATTGTAAGTCATTCTTCCCAGATGGTTTTTCTTAAAAATAAACTGCAATATAACATATTTTTTATAAACTTTTTTAAGGCTGAGGGAAGTTAAGTGATTCTGATATAATTCTTAGCAAATTATGCATTATAATTTGATGAGAGGTATATATGGAAACAATTACTGAAAAATATAGATTACAGGCATTTTTACTGAAATGTAACATTAGTAGTTTGAGTTGCTCTAAGGTATTTTTTTAACTAAGTTTGCGAAAATGTCTTCCTGAGGAACAAAGTTAATAAAAAGATGGTGTCTGGTCATCAGCATATCCATGCTCTGTGAGCAGAAAGGAAATAATATTGTTTATAAAAATATTATTTTCTCATTCAATCACAAATTTATTTATAGTCATTTGAAAGTAGAAAATTCTGGCAAAGAAAAATAATATCTAACTCCATTCCTTATATTCATCTGGCTTCAATGCACACGGACAAATTGCATACTAGATGTCACAACCACAACCGAGCCAGACAGAATTTTCTCTACTTTCAGCACCATTTCAACTTTGCCTTCAAGACCCATTTGCTTTGACCCAGTAACAATGGTAACAGTTTTTCTGTCAGTCAAGTTTCCTGACTACAAATAACTTTAGCTGTCTTAAGTGAAAAACAAATTATTGGGATGGTATGGGGGAATCACAGACTCATTTGGAAGCCTGGAGAAATAGACTTGGGAATGAGTAGGAAACAAGGTTTCTAGGACAATGATCAATGTCAGGCTACAGGAATGTTCTCTTTAAAACCTTTTTACAAATGCATGCTGTTTTGTATTTTTAGTGTAATCATACCTAATATAAATTCTCTAAATACTTTTGATTTAATACCTCCTACATTTATTTCCACTTTCATAATTAAACATCTACAGTAGAATTCTTAACTGGTACTCAACTAATCTACTTACAAGAGTAATGTGTGCACCACTCTCCTGTAAAACCTTCAAAACTAAAGCTCCTGGCATACTTGTGAGTCTAAATAGAAGCCCCCTCTGCAACAGGCCTGGACACATCTGCTCCAACCAGTTCTCTTGCACTTACCTTCTGTTAGCAAGTGAATTTGTGAGTCTTCAAATTTCACATGTTGAAGTCCTCAACCCCATGTAACTGTGTTTGAAGATAGGGATTTTAGGAAATAATTGGGATTAAATGAGGTCATAAGAGTGGAGCCCTAATCTAAAAGGATTGCTGGCCTTATAAGAAGAGGAAGAAAACATTCTTGTTCTAGCTCCATGGACACACACTAAGAAGTGTGAGTACACAGAGAGAAAGTGGCTGTCTGCAAGTCAGGAAGAGAGCTCTCACCAGAAACTTTACAGGCTGACACGTTGATCTTGAATATTCCAGCCTCCAGAAATATGAGAAAATAAATTTCTATTGTTTAGGCCACCCAGTCTATGGTATTTTGTAGAATTACTAACTGGGGGGACCTGCAGAGGGTTTCTGAGGTGTTATTAATGTGATTGCTTGTATTATTTATTAGACGTCATATAATATTTATCTTTTTAAGTATGACTTACTTCACTTAGTATGATTTTCTCTAGGTCCATCCATTTTGCTGCAAATGGCAATATTTCATTTTTTATGATTAATATTCCATTATATATATATAACTCATCTTCTTTATCCATTCATCCACTGATGGACACTTAGGTTGCTTCCATGTCTTGGCTATTGTAAACAGTACTGCTATGAATGTTGGAGAGCATGTATCTTTTTGAATTAGAGTTTTTTTTTTTTCTTGGTATTTGTCCAGGGGTGGGATTACAGGATCATATGGTAGATCTATTTTTAGTTTTTTAAGGAACCTCCATGCTGTTTTCCATAGTGGCTGCACCAATTTACATTCCTATCAACAGTGTAGGATGGTTGCCTTTTCTCCACATCCTCCGCAGCATTTATTATTTGTAGACTTTTTGATGATAGCCATTCTGATCAGTGTAGGGTGATACCTCATTGTAGTTTTGATTTGCATTTCTCTAATAACTAGCAATGTTGAGAATCTTTTCATGTGCCTGTTGAACATCTGCATTATATTCCATTTAAAGATATTATAAAATATTGGTTATATTTCCTGTGCTATACAATATATCCTTTTATCTTATTTATTTTATACATGGTAATTTGTACCTCTTAAACCCCTACTGCTGTATTGCCCCTCTCCCCAACTTGTGACCAGCTGTTTGTTCTCTATACCTGAGAGTCTGTTTATTTTGTTTGTTTATTTTTTTGTTTTTTGTGGTACATGGGCCTTTCACTGTTGTGGCCTCTCCCATTGTGGAGCACAGGCTCTGGAGACACAGGCTCAACAGCCATGGATCACGGGCCTAGCCACTCTGTGGCATGTGCAATCTTCCTGGACAGGGGCATGAACTGGTGTCCCCTGCATCGGCAGGCAGACTCTCAACCCCTGCACCACCAGGGAAGCCCTGATTTGTTTTTATATTCATTCCCTTGTTTTATATTTTAGATTCTACACATAAATGAAAACATAAGTATTTTTCTTTCTCTCTCTGACTTAGTTCACTAAACGTAATAACCTCCAGGTTCATCCATGTTGCTACAATGCAAAATTTTATTTTTTTATGGCTGAGTAATATCACATGGTATACGTATATTATGTACACCTCATATTTTTTATCCATTCATCTGCTGATGCACACTTAGGTTGCTTCCATATTTTGGTTATTGTAAATAATGCTGCTGTGAACACTGGGAAGCATATATCTTTTCAAATTAGTGTTTTTGTATTCTTTGCATCTATTCCTAAGAGTAGAATCACTGGATCATATGATAGTTCTACTTTTAGTTTTTAGGAAGCTTCATGCTGTTTTCCATAATGACTGCACCAGTCTAAATTTGTACCAACTGTGTACTAGGGTTCCTCTTTCTTCACATTTTTGTCAACATATGTTATTTGTGGTCCATTTGATGATAACATTTCTGACAGGTATGAGGTGAAATTTCATCCTGGTTTTGATTTGCTTTTCCCTGATGATTAATGATGGTGAACATCTTTTCATGTGCCTGTTGGCCATGTGTTTGTCTTCTTTGGATAAATCTATATTCAGGTCTTCTGTCTATTTTTAAATTGGGTTGTTTGTTTTCTTGATATTGATTTGTATGCACTGTTTATATATTTTGAATATTAACCCGTTATCAGTCATATCATTTGAAAATGCTTTCTCCCATTCAGTAGGTCATATTTGCATTTGGTTGATGGTTTCCTTTGTTGTGCAAAGATTTTTAAGTATAATTAGGTCCAATTTGTTTATTTTGCTTTGGGTTCCTGTGCCTGAGGATACAGATCTAAAAAATATTGCTACAATTTATGTCCAAGAGCATTCTGCAAATCCTTTTGTCTAAAATTTTTATGATCTCTAGTCTTATATTTATGTCTTCAATCCATTTTGAGTTTGTTTTTGTATGTGGTGTCAAAAAATGTTCTAATTTCATTCTTTTGCACATAGATATTCAGTTTTCCAAGTGCTACTTATTGAAGAGATTCTTTTCTCCATTGTGTTTTTTTGCCTCTTGTGTCATAGATTAATTGACTGTAGCGTGAGGGTTCATTTTTGGGATCTCTATTCTGTTGCATTGATCTCTATGTTTGTTTCTGTGACAGGGCCATATTGTTTTGATGATTGTAACTTTGTAGTATAGTCTGAAGTCAGGGAACATGATACCTTCAGCATTGTACTTTTTTCTCAAGATTACTTTGGCTATTTGGTGTTGCTTATGGTTCCATATAAATTTTAAGATTATTTGTTCTAGTTCTGTGAGAAATGTTATGACATTAGATAAGGGTTGCTTTAAATATGTAGATTCCTTTAGGTAGTATGGCCATTTTCACATTATTAATTCGTCCAGTCCAAGAGCATGGGATATCCTTCCATTTCTTTGTATCATCTTCAATTTCCTTCATCAGTATCTTACATTTTTCACAGTATAGGTCTTTTTTACCTCTTTTGTTAAGTTTATTCTTAGGTATTTTATTCTTCTTGGTGAGATTTTAAATGGGATTGTCGACTTTCTTTCACTTTCTGATTATTCATTAGTAGTGTATAGAAAAGCAGCAGATTTCTGCATATTTATCTGGTATCCTTGAACTTTACTTGATTTATTTATTAGTTCTAATACTTTTTTTTATAGTCTTTAGGGTTTTCTCTATATAGTATCATGTCATCTGCAGATAGTTACAGTTTTATTTCTTCCCTTCCAATTTGGATGCCTTTTATTTATTTATTTTTCTTGTCTGATTGCTGTGGCTAAGATTTTTAATACTATTTAATATAGAAGTGGTGAGAGTGGGAATTCTTGTCTTGTTCCTGATTTTAGAGAGAAAGCTTTCAGCTTTTCACCATTGAGTATAATGTTAGCTGTGGGTTTGTCATAAACAGATATTATTATGTTAAGAAATGTTCCCTAATACTAACTTTTATTATTAGTTTTTATTATGAACGAAGTTGAATTGTGTCAAATGCTTTCTCTGCATCTATTGAGAAGATTATGTGACTTTTCGTTTTCTTTTTGTTAATGTGGTGTATCACGTTAATTGATTTGCAGATATTGAACCATCCTTGCATCACTAGAATAAATCCCCTATGGTCATGCTGTATGATCCTTTTTATATATTGCTGGATTCAGTTTGTTAATATTTTGTTGAGGATTTTTGCATGTATATTTATTAGAGATATAGGTCTGCAATTTTCTTTTTTGTAGTGTCTTGTCTGGTTTTGGTATAACAGTAACAGTGGACTCAAAGAATGAATTTAGAAGAGGTTCCTCTCCTTCAACCTTTCTGGAATAGTTTGAGAAGTTCTTCTTTATATATTTGGTAGAATTCCCCTATGAGGCCATCTGATTCATGGATTGTTTGGGGGGAGGTTTTTAATTACAAATTCAGTTTCACTACTAGTGATAAATCTATTCAGATTTTCTGTTTCTTCTTAAGTTAGGCTTGAAAAAATGTTATGTTTCTAGAAATTTATCCATTTTTTTCTAGGTTGTCCAATTTATTGGCATATAACTGTTCATAGTGCTCTCTAATGATGTTTTCTTTAACCTGTTATATGGGTTGTTATTTCTCTTCTTTCACTTCTTATTTTGTTTATTTGGATCCTCTCTTTTTTTTCTTGATGATCCTGGCTAAAACTTATCAATTTTGTTTATCTTTTCAAAAACCAGCTCTTGGTTTCATTGATTTTTCCCCCTCTATATTATTTATGTTCACACTAATATTTAACATTTCCTTACATCTACTGATATTTGTCTTTGTTTGTTCTTTTCCTAATTATTTAGATGGTAGGTTAGGTTGTTTATTTGAGATTTTTCTTGTTTCTTGACATAGGGCTATATTGCTATAAACTTCCCTATTGGAACTGCTTTTGCTGTGTCCAATAGATTTTGGATTTTTTTTTTTTTAATTTTCATTTGCCTTGTTGTATCTCCTGATTTACTCTTTGATTTCTTCACTGACACATTGTTTTTTAGTAGCATGTCATTTAGTCTCCCTGTGTTTATGATTTTCCAATTTTAATTTTTTCTAATTGATATCTATTTTTATACTGTTGTAGTTG
The DNA here is from genome assembly GCF_964374135.1 of Grampus griseus. Taxonomy (NCBI): domain Eukaryota; kingdom Metazoa; phylum Chordata; class Mammalia; order Artiodactyla; family Delphinidae; genus Grampus; species Grampus griseus. The sequence goes on along the minus strand of NC_139009.1, from coordinate 67,089,117 downwards.
GAAGATATGCTCAAATATAATTTTTGTCCTCTTAAATTTGTTGAGACTTGTTTTGTGGCCTAGCATGTGATCTATATTGGAAAACATTCCATGTGCCCTTGAAAGAAATGTGTATTCTGCTATTTATGGATGGAATGTTTTCATCAATCTGGATGATATGTCCATTTATGTAAATGGGAGGTTAAAATACCCTACTATTACTGTATTATTGTCAATTTCTCCCTTTGTGTCTGTTAACATTTGTTTAATATATTTAGGTGCTCCTATATTAGGCAAATATATATTAATAAATGTTATATCCTCTTAGTGTATTGATACATTTATTTTTAATTAATGCTCTTCTTTGCCTGTTTTATAAACTTTGTTTTAAAGTCTACTTTGACTGGTATGAGTATCACTACCCCAACTTTCTTTTTGTTTTCATTTTCATGAAATATCATTTTCCATTCCCTTGCTTTCAGTCTGTGTGTGTCTTTAGCTCTGAAGTGAAACTCTTGTAAGCAGCATATAGATGGATCTCTTATTTTCATCCAATTATCCACACTGTGTATTTTTTGGAGCATTTAGTCCATTGACATTTAACGTGATTATTGTTAGGAGTGTACTTATTGCCATTTTGTTACTTGTTTTCTATTTGTTTTTGTAGTTCTTCTCTACTCTTTTCTTCTTTTAGTTTATTCCCTTGTGGTTTGATGATTTCCTTTGGTGGTATGCTTGTGTTTCCTTCTCTCTAGTTTGTGTGTATCTATTGTGTGTTAATCATCTGTGGTAACCATAGATTTCATATATGGTGAGCTATAAATATATCTATTAGTTTTAAACTGAGAGTGATTTAAGTTCAAACACATTCTTAAAGATCACATTTTTTACTCCCCTCTCCATCACCTTTTATGTTTTTGATGTTATATTTTATATTTTCATGTTTATCTCTTAACTGTTAATTGAAGTTCAATAAATATTACATTTCTTAACATTTAATCTTCCTATTAGCTTATTTAATTGTTTGGTCTACAGCCTTATCTATATATTTGCCTTTAGGAGTGGAATTTTTCCTTTCCTATAAATTCTTATAGCATTTTCATTTCCACTTAGAGAAGACACTTTAGCTTTTCTTTAGGGTTCATTTAGTATCAAACTCTTTTAGTTTTCACTGATCTGAGAAGTACTTTATATATCCTTTAATTCAGATAATAACCTTTCAGTGTAGAGTATCAAGTAGTAGGGTTTTTTTTTGTTGTTGTTTGTTTTAGTATTTTAAATATATTATGCAAAGTTTTTTGCAGGAAAATCAGCTGATAGCTTTATGGGGGTTCCTTTGTATAAGACTCTTTTTTTCAGCTTTAGGAAATTTTCAGTCATAATTTTATCAAAGGCATTTTCTGTCCTTTTCTCTCTTTCTTCTTGTTTTGGGACCATGGTAATGTGAATGTTAGTTAGCTTGCTGTTGTTCCAGAGGTCCTTTAAACTATCCTCATTTTCTAAAATTTCTTTTTCTTTTTTGCTGTTTTGATTGTGTGATTTCCATTATTCTATTTTCCAGATTATGTATGTATTCTTCTGTATCACCTAGTCTGCTGTTAACACCTTCTAGTGTATTTTTTTATATCAGTTATCTTATTTTTTTTCTCTGACTGGTTCTTATTTATATTTCTAGTTCCTCATTAAAATTCTCATTGTGTTCATCTATTTTTTCCAAGTTCAGTTAGAAGTCTTGCTATTAATGTTTTGAACTCATTATCTGGTAAATTATTTATCTCTGTTTCATTATGAATTTTTTCCTTGTCCTTTCATTTTTTTCCTTGTCCTTTTATTTTAAACCAATTCCTTTGACTTTTAATTTTGTTAAACTTTCTCTGTCTATGAATTTAGGTAAAACAGTTATCTATCCTGCTCTTGAAGGTGTGTCCTTATACAGGTGTGGTTCTATGCACCCTGTGTGTGTCCAGTGGCTTTTGTGGGAGAGATGGATCTGAAGTGACCATGGGTCATGTCTTCTCTCGCTTTGTGCTAGCAGCATCCCACCTTGGTGGGAAGTAAGGCTGGAGATGGAGGAACTTGAGCCAGAATCAGTTGTGAGCCAGGGCTTCTCCTCTGCTGAATGATTACCACAGCTCTCTAGGGGTGAGGTTAAGGCCAAAGTGGTCAATCAGAAGCCCAAGGGTCAGGTCCAAGCTGACCTCTAAGTGTGTGCTCTCCCTTGGCAATGGCACCTCCAACCATAGTGGAAAGCAGCACAGGCACTAGAGGGGCTGGAGCGAACACCAGGTGCAGTGCTGAGGTGCACTGGGACAGTCTCAGCAAACAGTCAGAGTCCCTGACAGCTCCCAATCAACTGCCACCACCTGCATGCTGGCAATGGCCAACTTCAACCTGTTCAGATAAAGGGAAATGTCCAAGCCAGCTTCATTCCTACCATGTGTTCACACTCTCTTAATGAATGGCATCTCCACCTCAATGGAGAACAGTATTGAAACAGGAGAGGCTGGAGTGGGTATCCAGTGAGGGATGGGGTGCATGCTGGGATAGTGTGGGCAAGTCAGTCAGAGCTGCAGCATCTTTTATGTGACCACATTTTCATGCACTCTTGCAATGGCTGCCTTTGCCCTCTTCAGCCACAGGGTCAGGTCCAGACTGGCCCCATTTTCTCTAAGTGTGTTCTTTCTCTTTGGCAATGGTAGGCTTTGCCTTAGTGGAGAGCTTCCCCAGAGCAAGAGAGTCTGGAATAGACCCTTAGTCTGGGCTGGGATGTGAACTATGGTGGCCTTAGGAAACTGGCAAGAGACTCAAGTTGTTTTCAATCTGTTTGCTCTGCCTTATTCCTTGGAGTAAGCAAACATCTATGCAGCTCTTCATGAGCAGAATCTTGGTTTCTTATAGCCGTCTGGTAAGTTCACTTGTTTTGAAACCAGCTAAGTAGACTTGTCTGTCCAGTGTTGGATTCCAGGGTTGTGGTGCCCATTTTGTGGCCTGAAGCCCTCACTCCTGATGGAAGATCCCTGAGCTTGTGATATCCCCCTCCTCTTCTGTGTCACCTACTAGGAGTGTGGGTCCCAAACTGATCATTTCTCCACATTTCCTACCCAATTTCATGTTGATATTTCTTTGCAACCTTCAATGTATAATAGCCTTACTACCAGTCTTCAGTTTGTTTTCAGCAAGAGTTGCTCCACAGATCGTACATAAAATTATTTAGACCATATTCTTTGTTCCTGTGTATGTGACCTTGTCCCATTTTTTTCTTATTTCAAGTGAGTTTACCTTAATCAAAATACCCTGATAAATTAGAAGGAAATGAAAAGGGCTGGGTTAAGTTCCTCTAGCTAATATTAGTTAACTCTTCATCAAGAACTGCTCTCTATATACAAGGATTAAAACTTAAGTAACATTAATATATGTGGATATTTGTGCCATAGTTGATTAATATCTGAGTGAGACCCTAATTCAAGATGGGGTAAGCACATTGTCTCCCCTGAGAGATATAAAGACTGAATTCTTACATTCAACCTTTTATCAATTCTGCAATATATATTTTGAACCAGTTATTTAGATCCACAGAGTGGTCCTGCTATCAGTCCTTAAAAAGGCTTACTTGGTTTGCAAATATTTTCTTCCATTCTGAGGGCTGTCTTTTCATCCTGTTTATGGTTTCTTTTGCTCTGAAAAAGCTTTTAAGTTTAATTAGGTTCCATTTGTTTATTTTTTTTTATTTTTCATTACTCTAGGAGATGGGTCAAAAATCTTGCTGAGATTTGTGTCAAAGAGTGTTCTGCCTATGTTTTCCTCTAAGAGTTTTATAGTGCCTGGCCTTACATTCATGTCTTTAATCCATTTTGAGTGTATTTTTCTATATGGCATTATGGAGTGTTCTAATTTCATTCTTTTACATGTAGTTGTCCAGTTTTCCCAGAACCAGTTATTGAAGAGGTTGTCTTTTCTCCATTGTATATTCTTGCCTCATTTGTCATAAATTAGATGACCATAGGTGCATGGGTTTGTCTCTGGGCTTTCTATCTGTTCCATTGATCTATATTTCTGTGTTTGTGCCAGTACCATACTGTCTGGATGACTGTAGCTTTGTAGTGTAGTCTGAAGTCAGACAGCCTGATTCCTCCAGCCTGATTTTTCTTTCTCAAAATTGCTTTGGTTATTCAGTGTCTTTTGTTTTTCCATATGAATTGTAAATTTTTCTGTTCTACTTCGGTGAAAAATGCCCTTGTTAATTTGATAGGAATTGCACTGAATCTGTAGATTGCTTTGGGTAGTATAGTCCTTTTCACAATATTGATTCTTCCAATCCAAGAACATGGTATATCTCTCCATCTGTCTGTGTCATCTTTGATTTCTTTCATCGGTATCTTATAGTTTTCTGAGTACAGATCTTTTGCCTCCTTAGGTAGGTTTATTCCTAGGTATTTTATTCTTTTTATTGTAATGGTAAATGGGATTGTTTCCTTAATCTCTTTTTCTGATATTTCATTGTTAGTGTACAGGAATGCAAGTGTATGTTTACCAGAATCACTTTGCTGTACAATAGAAATTAACACAACATTGTAAAGCAACTATACTCCAATAAAAATTAATTGAAAAATAAATAAATCAAAAGGTTTGCTTTGATTCATCTTTAAATTCTATGAGGTCCCACAATATTATTTTGGAGTGTGTGTGTATGTGTGTGTATATAGATTTTTCATTCTCTGAATCTAGTTATTTGATGAAAATATATTTGATAGAAAATTTTAATATAACAGGAAACCATATTCAATTATCATAAATGGATAGAATATTAATATTTTCCAGTTTATCCAAGAATCCTCAACCTGTTTTGCAAAATATAAGTAAAAGACTACTAAAAATATAGATAAAAATTTCAAAGGATTTCTAAGTAATATAACTTATGAAAAAGTATGCATGCAATTATGTAATAATTAATTCATTAGTGCACCAAAGGGATATAGTTTCAGGTGGAAATTATGTTTACAATTAATAGTATTGTATAATACTATAGTATTATAGTGTAAACAAACACTGAAATTATATGCTCAAATTACACAATAAATGCTAAAAATTTATTTAAAATAAAATAAACAAGGGCTTCCCTGGTGGCACAGTGGTTGAGAGTCCGTCTGCCAATGCAGGGAACATGGGTTCGTGCCCCAGTCCGGGAAGATCCCACATGCCACAGAGCGGCTGGCCCGTGAGCCATGGACGCTGAGCTTGCATGTCTGGAGCTTGTGCTCGACAACGGAAGAGGCCACAACAGTGAGAGGTCTGCGTACTGCAAAAAATAAAATAAACAAAAATAAAATTTAAAATGATTCCAAATTTTTTATTTAATAAATATCTAACAAAAATGTATTTTGATCCAACAACTTTACTAGGTAAATGGAAAAACAGATAATGATATGCTTAAGGTGAAGAACTTCATTTTATATCCAGCTGTCTAGAATGTATTAGCATAATGATTCTTTGGTAAGAACACACTAGGCAATTCAAAACCCACCCACTGAGGACTACACAACAAAATATTAATATAGTCTGCTTCACATCACTGACAAGCTCACAAAATAATAATAAAAATAATAATAAAATGAAGCCATGGTCTGGCCTGCAGACATTTATTAATTTGGAAAGGGCCAGAGGAGATGTTTAGTTATAGTTTAAACAGCCTAGGAAACAAGGGTTGAACCCTAGGACTCACCAACAATTGAGACCTGACTAAATACTGAAAGACTACACCCTAGGAATAGGTGTGAACCAAAAGAAAATAGCCTTCCTATAAGCTGTGGCCCAGCATCTACTCTTCTAGGTGCCACATACACACAAGAAAAACCCTAGATTACTAGCATCCCTAGGTGTCTATAAGAAGCAAAATAAAATTCTGTCTGAAGAGAGATATCATTATCCTAAACCTCAAGTAATTTCCACAAATAATATTTTTAACACAGTGTCTGGAACACAAAGATATCAGACATAAGAAAATCCAGTGAAACATACAGAAAATAAAACAATTACAAAAAAGAATATGACTCAGGGAGACTGTAGATATTTATGGATCTTAATATTACAAATTTTAAAGTACTTAAGTTTATTATGTTCAAGAAGATAAAAGATATGTATATCAGCAAAGAACAATAGATTCTAAAAAAATAGCAGATTATTAAAGTATGGTATATAATTAAGGTTTTTTCATGCATACTAAGAAACTACTGGAAGAACATTTTTAAAATAAATACACACCTAAATACCACATAGTAAAAAAAAATTAAAGTTAATACAAAGAGAAACTGGAAAATAGCTAAAGTAATGAGAAAAGAGAGACAGACAGAGAAACAGAGAAAAGCTTCCCAAAACAATTTAACAGAAAAAAAAAATGCTAGATATGTGAGGTGATAGATTTTATTTAACTAGTCTGTGATAATCATTTTATAATGTATGCATATATTGTACACTTTAAAAAACAATTTTATTTGTTAATCATACTGTTAATCATAATCATTATGATTTGTTAATCATAAAGCTGTTTAAAATTTTTAAATAAAAAAGTAACGACATCAACAGCAAAAACAAATTAATTGAGAACTAATCTCTCAAAATAATTAATGAATGCTGAGAGAAAATATAATAATATATTTTATGTACTTACCAAGTATACTGCCAATGTACAATACTGTACTTAACACAAATATTCCTTAGGAATGAAGGTTGAATAAAAATATTTTCAATTAAATTGTAAAAAAGAGATAATTTGAGACCAGCAGGCCAACAGTAAAGGAAATACTAAAAGTCATAATAGTCTTAATGAAATATGTATAAAAGAGTACAGGATATAATTCAGGGAGCAGTAAGTAGAATTAAATATTTTAAGGTGTTCAGGAAGAAACTGAAAATATAACCTAACATTAAATTTTGTAATTTAAGGTTGTAATTACTTTCTCTCAAATAAGTAATAAAACTTAAATATCTGAATTATAAGTTAAAGAAAGAAAAATGAAAGAATATAAAATTTAACACATTGTTTTTGGTTTTTATAAACTAGAAACAAAAGGAAAGACAATCTCAAAAGGAAATTAAGAAAATATTTGCATAAATAGTAGCATCCAAAAGAATAAAATACCTGTGGATATATTTGACCAAGGAAGTGAAAGACTTGCACACTGAAAACCATAAAACCTTCCTGAAATAAATTAAATAAGACCTAAATAAATGGAAAAACCTCAAACATCCATGGATTGGAAAACTTAATTTTGTTGAGATGTCAATATCACCAAAATTGATCTACAAATTGCATGCAATCCCTATCAAAATTCCAAAGCATTTTTTCCCCCAGAAATGGAAATGCCAATTCTCAAATTCTTATGGATTTGCAAGTGTCCTGCATATTAAAAACAATCCTGAAAAATAAAAATGAAGTTGCAGGACTTAGACTTTCCAACTGCAATATAATTGAGAGAACAGAAATAAACACAAACACCTATTACTAACTGATTTTCTATTAAGGTGCCAAGACCATTCACAGAGAAAGAAAAGCCTTCAACATTTACACAGTCGGATAACTGGATTTCCACATGCAAATGAGTGAAGTGGAAGATTTTACTATACCTCTCCCAGAAACATATCAAAGAAACAAAAAACACAAGAAAAAAATCTCAGTAAGGTTAGGTAAGGGCTTGGCAACACAATTAATGAACTTTATTTACTGGATATACGTAGATCACTTCATTGAACAACTTCATAATGCCCATTCTTTTTAAGAACACAAGAATATTTGTGAAAATTATCTGCTTTATTATTTGATTTGTAAGAATAAAATAATATTCTTCAATTCACTGATGCAAGGAATGAGACAAAATTAAATTACGTTTACCTCTAGTTTTCTTTCCTCTCCCCATTTTTCAGAATTCAATCAGTTCCTTATTATTGAGGCATTCTATTTTGTCATCTTAATACCATTGTTAGGTTTAGTCTAAGGCTAAGATTTTTAGCTTGTTGCCAACTCCTTTGTTATAGTTCTGTAGGTGAACTCTTGGCATGCTTAAGATAGTCTCAAGGAAAAAATATTTCTAAACTTCTTAATGTTCAAATTCACTTTTCCACAGCTTTCATTCTTGAAGCTAATATAAAATTGGCTAAGTATAAAAGTCTTGGCTTACACTGTCTTCCTTTGAGTGTTTTTAGGTGTTGCTATATGTCTTTTGTGACATTGAATTTTTCTGTGAATAAATCTGAGACAAATTTTATATATATTTTTTTACTCTTATAAGTTGCTTGATGTTTTTAACCTGGCCACAGAAGAAATATTTATATTTGAAGGGTAAATATTTTACTAGGTTATACTGTGGTATTGACTCTTCTGTATCTGTTATCTTTTGCATATGTTGTCTACATACCTATATATATATATATATATATATAAATTTATTGAAGGTATTCTCAAATTATGTATCTAGGGCTTTCCTGGTGCCGCAGTGGTTGAGAGTCCACCTGCTGATGCAGAGGACATGGGTTCATGCCCCAGCCTGGGAAGATCCCACATGCTGTGGAGCAGCTAGGCCCGTGAGCCATGGCTGCTGAGCCTGCGCGTCTGGAGCCTGTGCTATGCAACGGGAGAGGCCACAACAGTAATAAGAGTCCCACATATCACCAAAAAAAAAAAAAAAAATTATGTACCTAATATATTTTACATTTATTGTTTAAACTTTCTTCTCCATGTGCTCCAGTTAGGCATATATACATATCTATTTGATCTACTTTGCACACCTTCTGTTTATCTCTTTATTTCCTTGGTCTTTTTAAAATGTTTCCTTTGTTTGCTTTGCTAGTTTCTATACACCATGTCTCTTAACTCTTTCTTTCACGACGTCTATTCTTTCCTTTCATTTTATATCTTCATTCCCATGTTGTCTTGTTGATTGTTTTACTTCTTTAATGAACTCTGCCAACTCATATTTTATTCTCTTACCTTAACTGGTTTGTAGAGTTCTGTCATGGGAACAATTTCTTTATTACTACTGATTTAATTTATTGCAAAGTAGTTGGTCAAAATTGTATTAGATCTGTGACATCATGTAGTTCTGATGACTGATTTTTATGTATTTGTAAGTTATGCTTTTATTTTATTTATTTTAATTTTAGATGTTGGGGGTAGGAGTTTATTTATTTATTTTTGCTGTGTTAGGTCTTCATTTCTGTGCTAGGGCTTTTTCTAGTTGTGGCAAGCGGGGGCCCCTATTCATCATGGTGTGCAGACCTCTCACTATCACGGCCTCTCTTGTTGCAGAGCACAGGCTCCAGACGCGCAGGCTCAGTAGTTGTGGCTCATGGGTCTAGTTGCTCCGCAGTATGTGGGATCCTCCCAGACCAGGGCTTGAACCCGTGTCCCCTGCACTAGTAGGCAGACTCTCAACCAGTGCGCCACCAGGGAAGCCCCTATGCTTTTATTTTTATAGAGTATCCCCTTAAGAGATTTTTAGTGTTGGTACTATGCTAGAGGATGTTGCTGATTGTGATTTATATAGGAAATATTACTCTCTGAGTAGGTCCAGGGTATGTCCAGAATACATTTCACAAAGGTTTTCTCCTTTGATGATATGGAGACTATTGTTTCCTGCAAATACTGTTGACAAGTGGGACCCTATGGGCATTTCTAATTCTCCACTTCTTCAGTAGATTTCAGTAGATGGTGCTCAATTCAATTTCAATAGACATCTTGCATATATGGGACATTGATTATGTTTTACAATATGACTCCTTTCCTTTAAAAAAGTGGAATTTTGCTGGCATTTTCTAGGAGATTGCTGCTGTTCTCTCAACACTCTCTACACTTCTTTTTTTGTAACATCCTATATTAGGTTTTTAGCCAATCTCAGGTGATTTGGCAATTTTTACCTAATTTTAGTCTATGGAGTATTTCTGTCACCATTTTAACAGATAATTAATTTGTTTGTTTAACACTATATCTTTGTTTCATTTGTTAGGTTCCCCAAAGGGGAAAGATGCTAAGATTCAAATATTATATTATTGTGCCTGAAACTTTGAGTCATTTTAATTTTAGCCTTTAAAAGAGGAAAGTTCATGTGCTGCTGGTTCTTGGGTTGCTTGGAGTTCCCCTATTTCCAGGCTGTTCCAAGATATTACTGTTCAAATCTTGAATTTCAGTATCCTGAAAATAAATTACTCTGTTTTTCTTTTTTTTTGTTTGCTTAAGCTATCCGTGACCACCCAGAGAATTATTAAAATAGAATGCTGATATCATAACATTATTTAAGCTAATTTCAAATAAATTTTTGACTGTGTGTATGTGTGTGTGTGTAAGATAATAGTCCCTTTAGGGTACATTCTATGATATAATATAGCTTAATCTTAATCTGGGCATATGTGACCTTTTAACAATGCTGACCACAGCTTTATATCTTGGTATATCTCAAGAATAAAGAGAGTTTCTTTTATTTCTTCCACTAGACATTTTAAGAGATTACTTATTTCAATAAAGTTTCTGACATAGATATCATATTAAAATTTTTCAATTGTCCAAACATATCCTTTCAACAATAATGCACAATGCAGTCAAGAATAATATGATGCACTTGGTTGTTTTATCTCTTTAGTAACCTTTAATCTCTTTTCATTCTTGAACAGTTTCTTCAACTTTTAAAAGAATACTTACCTACAAGATTATAAAATTTTCCACAGTCTGGAATTCTATGATTGAACTTTCATTATTAGGTTTAGCTTAAACACTTCTGTGAGAATACTGCAGTTAGTTGATGTTGTACTCTTGTGATTGCATATCAGAAAGCACATATTCTTCCTTTGATCCATTTTTGATGATACTAAGTTTAATGACTTATTTAACTTACAGTTAACTATATCTGTATTGTAAGTATTTTTTTTTATTCTTGTAATTAACAAGTAATCCGTGGGCTAGTTTGAAACTTTTGGAAGATCTTACTATCCAACAGTTTTTTACAAATTGTTCAGCATCTTTTAAAACTACTAATGATTTGCCTGTATCAATTATTGCATTAATGATTACAAAATCTTAATTTTCTGAATAAAATAATCTTTCCACATTTAATAGCTGGCTTCTGTAGAGAAGAGTTTTTCCTTTCACCTCAGCCTTCTTTATAATGTTGATAATCACTAGGAGTTACATATTTTTTGTTGTTGTCATTGGATATGTGATAATCCATTATCAGCATGAATCTATTTTATGATCAAAATTAATCCCATGGGAGTCCCTTCATTCATCTTGTTTCTTTTGGTATAACTCCATTAGTTTCCAGGTACACTCTTGCTTGTTTTCAAAGAAAGATGTAGTAGGGCAATATCATTCATTCCCTGCCTCTGCTCTGATATCAACTTTTATTTGTTTGTTTGTTTTTGGAGAATCCACATCTCTTAAAACGGGGAATGGGATTTAGAATGTAAGATCTGGGCATATTGGGTTTGTTCACTGTTTCAGGGCTACTGGTGGCTGAAGGTCTTTTGAGTGAACAGAGCTAGGAAATAAAATATTTTAAAACTCAGTGTTTACTATGACAGCTCCAAATCAAATCAACCATCATAGGGTACTTCACTTTTTCCCAATCCATAATTATGTCTCCCTTCTCTTACAGTGAGAAACCTGGGTCCCAGAAAGATCAGCATATTGATTTATTTGCTCTACATGAAAATAAATGCATCATATTATCATAATTACTATACTAATATCTCTACCAAGAGCAAGCTTACCAAGTAAAGTTCAAGATTTCTTTACAGGTCTTTTGTTCTTAGACTACATCCCAGTAAAGATGCAAAATGCAAAGATACAAGTCTCTGAATTAACTATTTTTTGATGTAGCTTGATTAGCAATATATTATACCATTAAGTTTATTTGTTTTTTTGTATTCAATTTTGTTTCATATTTGTCAATCTTGTTGAATAAATTTTAATTTTTAGATGAATAAAATAAGTACTTGTGTCAAAATAATAAAAAACTGTCTATTTAAAGAAGTGTTACTCTCATATCTATCATTTTGTGCTCTCTTTCTGGCCTTTATTTTAAAAAAATTAATACACACAAATACATACATATAGTCTTTGGTACCCTGCTTTTTATTTAATAATATATCCTTGCTTTTTATTTAATAATATATATGTATGCTATTTTATTTTTATGGCTGTACAATGTTCAACTAAATAGATGTACCTTTGACTCTTCAACAAATCTTCTACATGTTTTGCAAATGCAAATATCACAATAAGTAAAATTCTGCATATTGTTTCACATAGGTGGAAATAAATTACAGGCTTAGATTTCTGGGCCAAAGAATAAATGCATAAATAGCTTAGTTAGAAATTGTCAAATTCCTCCTATGAGTAAGAGTGCTTGTTTTCTCACAGCCTTGATATATGTGTGTTGATCTGATAGATAAGAAAAACTATCTGGGAAACTCACATTTTAAATGACTGCTTGCTTTATTTGTTGGTTCTAATAGTTTTTTCTTTTTTTTTTTTTTTTAGTGATTTTCTTGAAGTTTACAAGCCATCAACCATAACATCATGGATTTCTCAAGGTACAAGGTTTCAGGAAAAAGACATGTGTGCTTTACCTTGGTTAATAGAGGTTATTACAATTATACACAAAAACACGAGAAAACAAGTATCAGTGATTTGTTAGTAAGAATTTGGGAGAGAATTCATTTGGGCTGATAGCCAGGTGAGATTTTACTGTAGAATGGTACTTTGTTACTTGAAGACAAAACGCATGCAGTATTTTGGTTTTTTTACTAGAAAATGTTCTTATCATGCCCTTTTAATTTCTAAATCACAGGCTACATAGTGTGCAAAGCGATTTTATCTTACTTCTAATATGAGAAGTAAAATGGGTGAAAGTCATCTGTTGATGAGCTAACACAGATTCTGTTACCGTTACAGCTATTAGTTCACTATTTATCTCCATGAAGAAGTTGTACACAAACTGTTATAGTCTTGAGTTAGACTCACTGCCCCTAACTGAAACTGTAAAGTCAAGGACAGGAATCAGCTTCTGCATTTTAGATAACTGCTTTCTACCATCCTTCTCACATATAGAGAGACCTAGCATTATTTATTTTTCTATTTCCAGGGAAAAAAAAGAAAGACTGAAAAATAGACAGAGTGAAAATTAGCTTTTAACTTCTTCGTACAGTCCAGAAAAATGTCCAACTGAAATTCACAAACAGAAAATAATTTCCAGTTTTATCTCAGAGCATTGGAGAGACTTTCCTAATAAAATTATATGTTACAATTTAAGTGAAATTAAACATTAGTATTTCCCTAAACTTAGATTTTAATTTTACAGGTTGGAAAATGAAGTATCATTACCAAGAGATGATGTCAATATTGTCGATGTAGCTATAAAAATGCAGATAAAGTCATGCATACCAAGCACTTTTATGTTTTACAAACACTCTTTGCAACCACATTAAAGAGAGCTTGCAACCCTCTGTTCATGAAATGTTAAGAAACAGGTGTGAGGACAGTAGCATAATGTCTCTTCCTGGCAGAAATCTGCTTGTATTTGCTTTTGAAAACCCAACTCTTACCCAAAGTTCCATGTCCATACTAATCTCTCTCGTTTCCTCTAGACCAAAATCTTCTCTCTCATTTGAAAGACCTTAAATACACACAACTCTGCTTTTTCACCAGACCAATGTGTGTGTCAATAAATTTAAAACATTAACATGTTGTCTTTTTCTTGTCATTTCTAGCCTTTTTTTCCCATCTATTCAACAATTTAAAAAGTAATCACCCGGGGGGACCTTGAAGATGGCGGAAGAGTAAGACGCGGAGATCACCTTCCTCCCCACAGATACACCAGAAATACATCTACACGTGAAACAACTCCTACAGAACACCTACTGAACGCTGGCAGAAGACCTCAGACCTCCCAAAAGGCAAGAAATTCCCCACGTACCGGGGTAGGGCAAAAGAAAAAAAAGAAAAAACAGAGACAAAAGAATAGGGACGGCACCTGCACCAGTGGGAGGGAGCTGTGAAGGAGGAAAAGTTTCCACACACTAGGAAGCCCCTTCGCGGGCGGAGACTGCGGGGGGCGGAGGGGGGAGCTTCGAAGCCGCGGAGGAGTGCACAGCAACGGGTGCGGAGGGCAAAGCGGGGAGATTCCCGCACAGAGGATCGGTGCCGACCGGCACTCACCAGCCCGAGAGGCTTGTCTGCTCACCCGCCGGGGCGGGCGGGGCTGTGAGCTGAGGCCGGAGCGCAGGGAGTGGACTGGGGTTGGCTTGAACATAGCCTGAAGGGGTTAGTGCACCACAGCTAGCTGGGAGGGAGTCCGGGGAAAAGTCTGCACCTGCCGAAGAGGCAAGAGACTTTTTCTTCCCTCTTTGTTTCCTGGTGCGTGAGGAGAGGGGTTTAAGAACGCTGCTTAAAGGAGCTCCAGAGACGGGCGCGAGCCGCGGCTAAACGCGCGAACCCCAGAGACGGGCGCGAGCCGCGGCTGAAAGCGCGGACCCCAGAGACGGGCGGGAGACGATAAGGCTGCTGCTGCCGCCACCGAGGGGCCTGTGTGCGAGCACAGGTCACTCTCCACACCCCTCTTCCGCGGAGCCTGTGCAGCCCGCCACTGCCAGGTTCCCGGGATCCAGGGACGACTTCCCCGGGAGAACGCACAGCGGGCCTCAGGCTGGTGCAAAGTCACGCCGGCCTTTGCCGCCGCAGGCCCGCCCCGCACGCCGTGCCCCTCCCGCCGCGGCGGCCTGAGTGCGCCAGAGCCCCCAATCAGCGGCTCTTTTAACCCCGCCCTGTCTGAGCAAAAAACAGACGCCCTCCAGCGACCTACACGCAGTGGCAGGGCCAAATCCAAAGCTGAGCCCCTGGAAGCTGTGAGAACAAAGAAGAGAAAGGGAAATCTCTCCCAGCAGCCTCAGAAGCAGCGGATTAAAGCTCCACAATTAACTTGATATACCCTGCATCTGTGGAATACCTGAATAGACAACCAATCATCCCAAATTAAGGAAGTGGACTTTAGGAGCAAGATCTATGATTTTTTTCCCTTTTCCTCTTTTTGTGAATGTATATGTGTATACTTCTGTGTGAGATCTTGTCTGTATAGTCTTGCTTCCACCATTTGTCCTAGGGTTCTATCCGTCCATGGTTTTTTTAAAAAAATTTTTTTTCTTAATAATCAATTTTAATTTTAATAACGTTATTATACTTTACCTCCTTTCTTTCTTTCTTTCTTTCTTTCATTCTTTCTTTCTTTCTTTCTTTCTTTCTTTCTTTCTTTCTTTCTTTCTTTCTTTCCTTCCTTCCTTCCCTCCTTTAGACAACGAATCATCCCAAATTGAGGAGGTGGCCTCTGACAGCAAGATTGATGATTTTTCCCCCTTTACCTCTTTTAGTGAGGGTGTATGTGTATGCTTCTGTGTAAGATTTTGTCTGTATAGCTTTGCTTCCAACATTTGTCCTAAGGTTCTATCCGTCCCCCTTTTTTTTTTCTAAATAAGAATTTTTTAATTCAATAATTTTATTATACTTTATTTTATTTTTACTGTATCTTCTTTCTTTCTGTCTTTTTTCCTTCTTTCCCTCCCTCCTTCCTTCCTCCCTCCCTCCCTCCCTCCTTTCTTTCCTTCTTTCCTTCTTTGCTTCTTTCTTTCTTTCTACCTTCCTTCCTTCCCTCCTTTCCTTCTTTCTTTCCTCATACTTCTACTAATTCCCTCTACTTTTTCTCCCTTTTATTCTGAACCGTGTGGATGAAAAGCTCTTGGTGCTCCAGCCAGAGTCAGGGCTCTGCCTCTGAGGTAGGAAAGCCAACTTCAGGACACTGGTCAACAAGAGACCTCCCAGCTCCACATAATATCAAACGGCAAAAATCTCCCAGAGACCTCCATCTTAACACCAGCACCCAGCTTCACTCAACGACCAGCAAGCCACAGTGCTGGACAACCTATGCCAAACAACTAGCAAGACAGGAACACAACCCCACCCATTAGCAGAGAGGCTGCCTAAAATAATAATAAGGCCACAGACACCCCAAACACACCACCAGACGTGAACCTGCCCACTAGAGAGACAAGATCCAGCCTCATCCACCAGAACACAGGCACTAGTCCCCTCCACCAGGAAACCTACACAACCCACTGAACCAACCTTAGCCACTGAGGACAGACATCAAAAACAGCAGGAACTACGAACCTGCAGCCTGCAAAAAGGAGACGCCAAACACAGTAAGATAAGCAAAATGAGAAGACAGAAAAACACACAGCAGATAAAGGAGCAAGATAAAAATGCACCAGACCTAACAAATGAAGAGGAAATAGGCAGCTTACCTGAAAAAGAATTCAGAATAATGATAGTAAGGATGATCCGAAATCTTGGAGCTAGAATGGACAATAGAATGGACAAAATGCAAGAATCAGTTAACAAGGACCTAGAAGAACTAAAGATGAAACAAGCAACGATGAACAACACAATAAATGAAATTAAAAGTACTCTAGATGGGATCAATAGCAGAATAACTGAGGCAGAAGAACGGATAAGTGACCTGGAAGATAAAATAGTGGAAATAACTACTGCAGAGCAGAATAAAGAAAAAAGAATGAAAAGAACTGAGGACAGTCTCAGAGACCTCTGGGACAACATTAAACGCACCAGCATTCGAATTATAGGGGTTCCAGAAGAAGAAGAGAAAAGGAAAGGGACTGAGAAGATATTTGAAGAGATTATAGTTGAAAACTTCCCTAATATGGGAAAGGAAATAGTTAATCAAGTCCAGGAAGCACAGAGAGTCCCATACAGGAGAAATACAAGGAGAAATACGCCAAGACACATATTAATCAAACTGTCAAAAATTAAATACAAAGAAAGCATATTAAAAGCAGCAAGGGAAAAACAACAAATAACACATAAGGGAATCCCCATAAGGTTAACAGCTGATCTCTCAGCAGAAACCCTACAAGCCAGAAGGGAGTGGCAGGACATACTGAAAGTGATGAAGGAGAAAAACCTGCAGCCAAGGCTACTCTACCCAGCAAGGATCTCATTCAGATTTGATGGAGAAATTAAAACCTTTACAGACAAGCAAAAGCAGAGAGAGTTCAGCACCACCAAACCAGCTTTACAACAAATGCTAAAGGATCTTCTCTAGGCAAGAAACACAAGAGAAGGAAAAGACCTATAATAACGAACCCAAAACAATTTAGAAAATGGGAATAGGAACATACATGTCGATAATTACCTTAAATGTAAATGGACTAAATGCTCCCACCAAAAGACACAGATTAGCTGAATGGATACAAAAACAAGACCCATATATATGCTGTCTACAAGAGACCCACTTCACACCTAGGGACACATACAGACTGAAAGTAAGGGGATGGAAAAAGATATTCCATGCAAATGAAAACCAAAAGAAAGCTGGAGTAGCAATTCTCATATTTTAAATAGACTTTAAAATAAGGACTATTAAAAGAGACAAAGAAGGACACTACATAATGATCAAGGGATCGATCCAAGAAGAAGATATAACAATTGTAAATATTTATGCACCCAACATAGGAGCACCTCAATACATAAGGCAAATACTAACAGCCATAAAAGGGGAAATCGACAGTAACACATTCATAGTAGGGAACTTAAACACTCCACTTTCACCTATGGACAGATCATCCAAAATGAAAATAAATAAGGAAACACAAGCTTTAAATGATACATTAAACAAGATGGACTTAATTGATATTTATAGGACACTCCATCCAAAAACAACAGAATACACATTTTTCTCAAGTGATCATGGAACATTCTCCAGGATAGATCATATCTTGGGTCACAAATCAAGACTTCGTAAATTTAAGAAAATTGAAATTGTATCAAGTATCTTTTCTGATCACAATGCCATGAGACTAGATATCAATTACAGGAAAAGATCTGTAAAAAATACAAACACATGGAGGCTAAACAATACACTACTTAATAATGAAGTGATCACTGAAGAAATCAAAGAGGAAATCAAAAAATACCTAGAAACAAATGACAATGGAGACACAACGACCCAAAACTTGTGGGATGCAGCAAAAGCAGTTCTAAGGGGGAAGTTTATAGCAATACAAGCCCACCTTAAGAAGCAGGAAACATCTAGAATAAACAACCTAACCTTGCACCTCAAGCAATTAGAGAAAGAAGAACAAAAAAACCCCAAAGCTAGCAAAAGGAAAGAAATCATAAAAATCAGATCAGAAATAAATGAAAAAGAAATGAAGGAAACAATAGCAAAGATCAATAAAACTAAAAGCTGGTTCTTTGAGAAGATAAACAAAATAGATAAACCACTAGCCAGACTCATCAAGAAAAAAAGGGAGAAGACTCAAATCAATAGAATTAGAAATGAAAAAGGAGAGGTAACAACTGACACTGCAGAAATAAAAGAGATCATGAGAGATTACTACAAGCAACTCTATGCCAATAAAATGGACAATCTGGAAGAAATGGACAAATTCTTAGAAATGCACAACCTGCCAAGACTGAATCAGGAAGAAATAGAAAATATGAACAGACCAATCACAAGCACTGAAATGGAAACTGTGATTAAAAATCTTCCAACAAAGAAAAGCCCAGGACCAGATGGCTTCACAGGCGAATTCTACCAAACATTTAGAGAAGAGCTAACACCTATCCTTCTCAAACTCTTCTAAAATATAGCAGAGGGAGGAACACTCCCAAACTCCTTCTACGAGGCCACCATCACCTTGATACCAAAACCAGACAAGGATGTCACAAAGAAAGAAAACTACAGGCCAATATCACTGATGAACATAGATGCAAAAATCCTCAACAAAATACTAGCAAACAGAATCCAACAGCACATTAAAAGGATCATACACCATGATCAAGTGGGGTTTATTCCAGGAATGCAAGGATTCTTCAATGTACGCAAATCTATCAATGTGATAAACCATATTAACAAACTGAAGAAGAAAAACCACATGATCATCTCAATAGATGCAGAGAAAGCTTTTGACAAAATTCAACACCCATTTATGATAAAAACCCTGCATAAAGTAGGCATAGAGGGAACTTTCCTCAACATAATAAAGGCCATATATGACAAGCCCATAGCAAACATCATCCTCAATGGTGAAAAACTGAAAGCATTTCCACTAAGATCAGGAACAAGACAAGGTTGCCCACTCTCACCACTCTTATTCAACATAGTTTTGGAAGTTTTAACCACAGCAATCAGAGAAGAAAAGGAAATAAAAGGAATCCAAATTGGAAAAGAAGAAGTAAAGCTGTCACTGTTTGCAGATGACATGATCCTATAGATAGAGAATCCTAAAGATGCTACCAGAAAAATACTAGAGCTAATCAATGAATTTGGTAAAGTGGCAGGATACAAAATTAATGCACAGAAATCTCTGGCATTCCTATATACTAATGGTGAAAAATCTGAAAGTGAAATCAAGAAAACACTCCCATTTACCATTGCAACAAAAAGAATAAAATATCTAGGAATAAACCTACCTAAGGAAACAAAAGACCTGTATGCAGAAAATTATGACACTGATGAAAGAAATTAAAGATGATATAAATAGATGGAGAGATATACCATGTTCTTGGATTGGAAGAATCAACATTGTGAAAATGACTCTACTACCCAAAGCAATCTATAGATTCAATGCAATCCCTATCAAACTACCACTGGCATTTTTCACAGAACTAGAACAAAAAATTTTGCAATTTGTATGGAAACACAAAAGACCCCGATTAGCCAAAGCAATCTTGAGAATGAAAAAAGGAACTGGAGGAATCAGGCTCCCTGACTTCAGACTATACTACAAAGCTACAGTTATCAAGACGGTATGGTACTGGCACAAAAACAGAAAGATAGATCAATGGAACAGGATAGAAAGCCCAGAGATAAACCCATGCACATATGGACACCTTATCTTTGATAAAAGTGGCAGGAAAGTACACTGGAGAAAGGACAGCCTCTTCAATAAGTGGTGCTGGGAAAACTGGACAGGTACATGTAAAAGTATGAGATTAGATCACTCCCTAACACCATACACAAAAATAAGCTCAAAATGGATTAAAGACCTAAATATAAGGCCAGAAACTATCAAACTCTTAGAGGAAAACATAGGCAGAACACTCTATGACATAAATCACAGCAAGATCCTTTCTGACCCACCTCCTAGAGTAATGGAAATAAAAACAAAAATAAACAAATGGGACCTAATGAAACTTAAAAGCTTTTGCACAGCTAAGGAAACCATAAACAAGACCAAAAGACAACCCTCAGAATGGGAGAAAATATTTGCAAATGAAGTAACTGACAAAGGATTAATCTCCAAAATTTACAAGCAGCTCATGCAGCTCAATAACAAAAAAACAAACAACCCAATCCAAAAATGGGCAGAAGACCTAAATAGACATTTCTCCAAAGAAGATATACAGACTGCCAACAAACACATGAAAGAATGCTCAACATCATTAATCATTAGAGAAATGCAAATCAAAACTACAATGAGATATCATCTCACACCAGTCAGAATGGCCATCATCAAAAAATCTAGAAACAATAAATGCTGGAGAGGGTGTGGAGAAAAGGGAACACTCTTGCACTGCTGGTGGGAATGTGAATTGGTTCAGCCGCTATGGAGAACAGTATGGAGGTTCCTTAAAAAGCTACAAATAGAACTACCATATGACCCAGCAATCCCACTACTGGGCATATACCCTGAGAAAACCGAAATTCAAAAAGAGTCATGTACCAAAATGTTCATTGCAACTCTATTTACAATAGCCCGAAGATGGAAACAACCTAAATGCCCATCATTGGATGAATGGATAAAGAAGATGTGGCACATATATACAATGGAATATTACTCAGCCATAAAAAGAAACGAAATTGAGCTATTTGTAATGAGGTGGATAGACTTAGAGTCTGTCATACAGAGTGAAGTAAGTCAGAAAGAAAAAGACAAATACCGTATGCTAACACATATATATGGAATTTAAGAAAAAAAAATGTCATGAAGAACCTAGGGGTAAGGCAGGAATAAAGACGCAAACCTCCGAGAGAACGGACTTGAGGTTATGGGGAGGGGGAAGGGTGAGCTGTGACAGGGCGAGAGAGAGTCATGGACATATACACACTAACAAACGTAGTAAGGTAGATAGCTAGTTGGAAGCAGCCGCATGGCAGAGGGAGATTGGCTTGGTGCTTTGTGACAGCCTGGAGGGGTGGGATAGGGAGGGTGGGAGGGAGGGAGACGCAAGAGGGAAGAGATATGGGAACATATGTATATGTATAACTGATTCACTTTGTTATAAAGCGGAAACTAACACACCCTTGTAAAGCAATTATACCCCAATAAAGATGTTAAAAAAAAAAAAGTAATCACCCTTGTTTATAGCCTTCAAGAAGGAAAAATACAGAATAGATAGATACTGTGTTTACAGGGAGTAGAAATAAATGTTAAAATGGCTTACATTAAAAAGGTGAAATTTGTGACACCTGTGAAAGAAAAAATCTACTTCCTTGCTTCATGGATAAACTCCCTCACTCTTGATCATCTGCTGGGTAAGTAATCAGCTTAAAATTTCTACTGGGAAATCTGGAGGTCCCAGGTATCTTGAACTTGCCTCAAATTTAGTCCAGAGATCATTGAAATCCTGGGGTAAAATGTGATTTTCAATATAATAGAGTTTAAAAGTGTGGTAGATTACAGAGTCTCAGATTCAATTTTGAGGTGAATAGTACCATGCTCTGAAATTATATTTAATGGACATCCCCTGACTTTTCATTCAATAAAGTCTCCACGGGTCTTCACAGAGAGCCCCAAGTCTCCCTAGAGCCACTTTCAACACTTCTAGTAGAGTTCAACTCACTTTCCAGTTGAGAAACTTATCTACAAGGACAAGTCAATGACTTCAAAGTCACTTATTTAATCAGGGACAGAGTTAGAAATAGAATCTGGCATCTATTAACATGAGTTTTTTGTTTACTCTAAAAATTAGATTGGTCTATAGATGTGACATTATCCAAAAGCCAAAGTCTTGATATATCTAGGATTTATTTTCCATTTGCCAGTCAGACTTTTTATCCTACTCTTGCTGATAAAACATTTTAATAAGGTTAAAGAAAAGGAGAGAAGTTGTTAGTAAAATGAAGGGAGGGGGAATGGAAGAAAAGAGGTAAATAGATGGTTGCAGGTGGCCAATATTACACATCTCAGAATTTTGCCCAAGGTTTTCCTTTGTGTTCACTAATGCTGTAAAAACATTTTTTGTCAGTTGCTCCCAGGCTATGCTGGCTGGCTTTCCTTGCTTGGTCATTCTAAGATGACTTCTATCCTGTGACGCTATTCCAAATCAATTACTAAGTTAGACCAACACAAAACATGTGGAAAGCCTCAGAGAGCTGAAAGAGAGAGACAAGATAAAAGGATCAATTGTGATCCCTGACAGTGAGGACATTATCTTCTGGGACACACCACCACTATCAAATCTGTCAGCTACTCCATAACCATACCTAGACAATTAGGGAGAGTTTCAGGGGAAGACTTTTTCCCTAACATATAATATCAACATCATAATCAGAAATAATACTAAAATGAAGTTCCTAGGATCACAAACATTTTTTTTTAAACACAGATATATTTTACCTAATGACATACATGCTTACAAATATGTATAGATTTATGCTTTATAGAACAGTACATTTTGTTAAATAAAGAGTCCATGTTTGGACTCTTCTTATTTTAATATTTTGTCCTATTTTCATACCATGTGTCTAATCAACGTTCTAAATTTAGATTGAATGCACAGGCAATAGCATTCCAAATAAAACTAACCTTTATTACATTAATTGAATGTGAACAAATGAAAGTTTATACTCATATTGCATCTTAATTTAGTTAGTAAATGGTTTGAACTTTTGATTCAAAGCAAAAATTAACTTTATAGGGCTTCCCTGGTGACGCAGTGGTTAAGAATCTGCCTGCCAATGCAGGGGACACGGGTTCAAGCCCTGGTCTGGGAAGATCCCACATGCTGCAGAGCGGCTAAGCCCATGAGCCACAACTACTGAGCCTGCGCGTCTGGAGCCTGTGCTCCGCAACGGGAGAGGCCGTGACAGTGAGAGGCCCGCGCACCACAATGAAGAGTGGTCCCCGCTCGCCGCAACTGGAGAAAGCCCTCGCACAGAAACGGAGACCCAACACAGCCAAAAATAAATAAATAAATTTATAAAAAAAAAAATTAACTTTATAAAATACTTGGTACTGGTTTTTAAGCACATTATGTTTAGTTCATTCAATATTTACTAGAAATATTACTGTTACATATGACCTGATGCCAGGATGTAAACTCACATTTTTTCTTAATTCCAAGTCTGTGCTTTAAATCATTCTAGAATTTTATCAAAGATTATTTACTTGGATTAGCATCAAGTAGCCTGGCCTGAGAACTGTTCCTATCTGATTAACATTATTATAAAGATTTTATAGTGATAAAGTGAAAAAAAACTTAAAAAAAATTATAGGTATAGGATTAGAGATAATAGTTTATGTTTTACATTATCTAGAGCAGCTAACTATAGTGAAAAAATCACTGTGAATAGGAAACAAGGGCAGATTGGAGTTTAAAAAAAGATACATTTTTATGAAAGATTTATGTAGAAGTTAAGATCACTCCAGCTATACCAAAGATACCCTAACAAGAAAGGATTTCCTGTAACTTTTTAAATAGTGTGTGTGTATGTATGTTTCTACCTCTTTGTTTTCGCAAAATAAGTCTCTCTGTTTCTTCTTTCAGTGGTTTTTACATTTTTGATTACAAAATAATCCAGCATATCTAGCAAACACCCTTCAAAGACATTTTATGTGCATGAAATATCTCAAAATTCTTGGAGAAAATTTTATTACAAAGAGTACAGTTATATATATTTAAAACAAAAATAAATTTCTTGCTTATTTTGTGTGTGCTAAAAATAATAACTTTTCTAATTTGTATCAAAGTGTCTTTTGACAAAACAGCATCAGATAGGGACAATATTTAATGTCACAGATAAAATAATATTTTGATGTAAAATAATTGTTTAAATCATTTAATCGTATTAGATTTGAGTATAACTCTGTATGAAAAGAACTTTAAGAAAATGTTTTCCTCTTTGTATCAATTCTTTGCAGTCAATTTACAATTACAATTCTATACAAATCTAGTTCAACAATCAGTAGAAACATTGGCTCCATCTCTATTTTCTCTATTTTATTCTCAGCACTTTGCTTCTTAAATTTGCTCATGCTAAAAATGGCTACTGAATTCAGCCATTACAATTGCATTCATGTAGCAGGAAAAAGGACATACCAAAACAAGCGAATTGTGTTTCTGGTTGAGTCACGTCCTTCAAAACTATCTTCTCATGTGTCTCATATAATATTTCTATTTACATCTGTTTGGCCAGAATTTAGTCATGTAGTTGCAGTGGAAGTTGGGAAGTATAATCTCTTAGCTAGGTGCATCAGAATCCTTCACAGAATACCAAGAAAGAATACTATATAGGGCAGGACCCTGTGGGACTCCTGGGAACAAAAGTCTTTCTGTGTCCCCCATTTCTTTGATTACAGGTAATAGGCTTCATTCAGCCTCCATGACCTTCCCGGAGTTCCAACAAGCAGGTTCAATCAGTTGCTAATTAGGAAAGGGAGGGGATACAGAGACAAGGGAGGAATAGTCAAGAGAAATAATAGTGCAGCCTTGGGGCAAGGTCTTGGTTGCCCATCAAGGGATATACATATCAATATCCTTGAGCTCTTTTGCAGATACTGAAACCCCCACTAGGTTGTAGAAGTTAACACTATTATACTCACAAGCACTTAGACTCCAGACTGGTTGGAAACAGGAAGTTGATAATGCTGACTCACACTTAACGTCACCACCAACCAATTAGAAGAATGTCCATGAGATGATCACCCTCTTTGAACCATTACTATAAAACTTCTCACTACCCCCTCCAGGTTGGGGCAATTTTTTTGAGGACATTAGCCCACTGTGGCCTCCTTTGCCTAGCAAAGCAATAAAGTTATTTCTTCTACTTCACCCAAAACTCTGTCTCTAAGAATTAATTCAGTGCTGGGGTACAGAGGCCAGATTTGGCTTCAAATATTGTGTGGCAACTCATTCTCTCAGCCACAAGATAGAGAAAATGAATCAGATAAACCAATTATTTTTATTATATTTTAATCCTAAGTATGTTTTCTCTTAAGATATAATTAATGATAAACTTTGTATGTTAGTTTGCTAGGGTAATCATAACAAAATACCACAGCCTGGGTAACTTAAGAAAAATTAATTTTCTCAAAATTTTGAAGATAATAAACTCAAGATCAAGGTGTGTATGGGTTTGATTTCCTCTAAGGCTGCTTTCCTTGGCTTACAGATGGCTGCCTTCTTGCTGAGTCCTCACATGGTCTTTCCTTACACATGAGCCCCTAATGTCTCTTCATGTATCCAAATGTCCTCTATTTATAAGGACAACAGATTGCATTAGGGTCTCCCTAACAGCCTTAATCACCCCTTTAAAGGCCCTGTTTCCCAAGACAGTCACATTATAAGGAACTGTAATTTAAGGCTTTAACATGAATTTTGGGGAGGCACAACTCAGTCCAAAACACTACACTTTAGGAGTGCAGTGGAAACAAAAAGATAAATTCAAACTTCAATATAATTAATTTTATTATAATAGATAGCATAATGAATTTGGTGAAATGGACTTTTGGCTCTTTTTACTATTTATATTGTTATTTTTTCATTACTTCTAGCAGTTTCTCCCCTGTTTCACTTCCTTAAAGAGAAAAGAATATGTCCTACTTTATTTTTTTCTAATTCAGAAACTAATAATTTCTATGTTAAAGCAAAATGTTACATAATTATATACTTCAGTGATTCACAAATGAAGTTTCAACTGCCTTATTGTGGCTTATCTACACAATAATTTTTTCTTCTTTTTTTTGAGAAAATGATAGTTTTATTTTCAAAAATAGTGTATATAATGCATTGGAGATTGAATCCTTTACACCAGTTTAGACTTGTAAGAAACATTTTTAATACCTATTTTAATTTAGATGCATATATATATATATGTATATATATATATACATTTTCTTATTGGCATACATTTGTTTTACAATGTTGTGTTAGTTTCTACTGTACAACGAAGTGAAGTAGGGTTCCCAGTGTTATATGGCACGTCTTCAATAGGTATCTATTTTATACACATTAGTGTATATATGTTAATTCCAAACACCTAATTCATCCCACTCCCCCTTTCCCCTCTTGATGTCCGTTCATTTGTCCTCTACATCTCTGTCTCTATTTCTGCTTTACAAACTGGTTCCTCTGTACCATTTTTCTAGATTCCACAAATAAGCACTAATATATGATATTTGTTTTTCTCTTTCTGACTTAATTCACTCTGTACAACAGTCTCTAAGTCAATCCATGTCTTTACAAATGACCCAATTTTATTCCTTTTTATGGCTGAGTAATATTCAATTCTATATATATATACCACATCTTCTTCATCCATTCATCTGTCAATGGACATTTAAGTTGCTTCCATGACCTGGCTATTGTAAACAGTGTTGCAACGAACATTGGGGTGCATGTGTCATTTTGAATTATGGTTTTCTCTGGGTATATGCCCAGTAGTGGGATTCCTGTGTCATATGGTAATTCTACTTTTAGTTTTTGCGAGAACCTCCATACTGTTCTCCATAGTGTCTTTGTCAATTTACATTCCCACCAACAGTGCAAGAGAGTTCCCTTTTCTCCACACCCTCTCCAGCATTTATTCTTTGTAGATTTTCTGATGATGCCCAATCTAACTGGTGTGAGGTGATACCTCATTGTGATTTTGATTTGCAATTCAAGAATAATTAGTGATGTTGAGCATCTTTTCATGTGTGTATTAGCTGTCTGTATGTCTTCTTTGGATAAATGTCTATTTAGGTCTTCTGCCCATTTTTGGATTGGGTTGTTTGTTTTTTTGATATTGAGCTGCATGAGCTGTTTGTATGTTTTGGTGATTAATCCTTTGTCCATTGATTTGTTTGCAAATAGTTTCTCCCATTCTGAGGGTTGTATTTTTGTCTTGTTTATGGTTTCCTTTCCTGTGCAAAAGCTTTTAAGTTTCATTAGGTCCCATTTGTTTATTTTGGTTTTTGTTTCCATAAGTCTAGTACTTGGGGCAAAAAGATCTTGCTGTGATTTATGTCCAGTAGTGTTCTTCCTATGTATTCCTTTAAGAGTTTTATAGGGTCCAGCCTTACATTTAGGTCTCTAATCCATTTTGAGTTTATTTTTGTGTATGGTGTTAGGGAGTGTTCTAATTTTATTCTTTTACATGTAGCTGTCCAGTTTTCCCAGCACCACTTATTGAAGAGAATGTCTTTTCTCCATTGTATATCCTTGCTTCCTTTGTTATAGGTTAGGTGACCATAGGTGAGTGGGTTTATTTCTGAGCTTTCTATCCTGTTTCATAGACCTATGTTTCTGTTTTTGCACCAGTACCATACTGTCTTGATGACTGTAGCTTTGTACTATACTCTGAAGTTAGGGAGTCTGATTCTTCCAGCTCCATTTTTTTTGTCAAGATTGCTTTGGCTATTCAGGGCCTTTTGTGTCTCCATACGAATTTTAAGATTTTTTGTCCTAGTTCTGTGAAAAATATCACTGGTAATTTGAAAGGGATTGCATTGAATCTATAGATTGCTTTGGGTAGTAGAATCATTTTCACAATATTGATGCTTCCAATCCAAGATAATTGTATACGTCTCCCTCTATTTGTGTCTTTTTTTAAATTTCTTTCATCAGTGTTTTATAGTTTTCTGAGTACAGGTCTTTTACCTCCTTATGTAGGTTTATTCCTGGGTATTTCGTTCTTTTTGTTGCAATGGTGAATGGAATTGTTCTTTAGTTTCTCTTTCTGATCTTTTGTTGTTAGTGTATAGGAATGCAAGAGATTTCTGTGCATTAATTTTTTATCCTGTTACTTTAGCAAATTCATTGATTAGCCCTAGTAGTGTTCTGGAGGTTTCTGTAGGATTTTCTATGTATAGTATCAAGACATCTGCAAACAGTGACAGTTTTACTTCTTTTCCAATTTGGACTCCTTTTACATCTTTTTAATTCTTACTGCTGTGGATAGGACTTCCAAAATTATGTAGAATAAAAATGGTGAGAGTGGACATCCTTGTCTTGTTCCTGATCTTAGAGGAAATGTTTTCAGATTTTCACCACTGAGAATGTTGTTTGCTGAGGGTTTGTCATATATAGCCTTTAATATGTTGAGGTAGGTTTCCTCTATGTCCACTTTCTGGAGAGTTTTTATCATAAATAAGTGTTGAACTTTGTCAAAAGCTTTTTATGCATCTATTGAGATCAGTATATGGTGTTTATTCTTTAATTTATCATGGTGTATCACCTTGATTCATTCATTTGTGTATATTGAAGAATCCTTCCATAGCTGTTATATATCCCACTTAAGCATGGTGTATGATCCTTTTAATATGTTGTTGGATGATGTTTGCTAATATTTTGTTGAGGAATTTTGCATCTATATTCATCAGTAATACTGGTTTATAATTTTCTTTTTCTGCAATATTTTTGTCTGCTTTTGGTATGAGGATGATGGTGCCCTTGTAGAATGAGTTTGGAAGTGCTCATTCCTCTGCAACATTTTGAAAGAGTTTGAGGAGGATGGGTGTTAGCTCTTCTCTAAATGCTTGATGGAATGCACCTGTGAAGCCATCTGCTCCAGGACTTTTGTTTGTTGTAAGAGTTTTAATTACAGTTTCAATTTCATTACTTATGATTGGTTTGTTCATAATATCTATTTTTTCATGGTTCAGTCTTTGAAGACTAAGAATGAATTTGTCCATTTCTTCGAGGTTTTTCATTTTTTGGCATATTGTTTCTTGCAGTATTCTTTTATGATGTTTTGTATTTCTGCAGTGTTCTGTGTAACTTCTTTTTCGTTTCTACTTTTATTGATTTGAGTCCTCTCCCTCTTTTTGTGATGAGTCTGGATAAAGGTTTATCAATTTTGTTTATCTTCTCAAAGAACCAGCTTTTAGTTTTATTAATCTTTGCTATCATTTTCTTTGTTTCTATGTCCTTTATTTCTCCTCTGATCTTTACGATCTCTTTCCGTCTACTAAATTTTTTTTGTTTGTTTGTTCTTCATTCTCTAGTTCATTTAGGTGTAAGGTTAAATATTTTTTTTGATATTTTTCTTGTTTTTTGAGGTATGATTGTATTGCTATAAACTTCTCTCTTAGAACTGCTTTTGCAGCACCCCATAGGTTTTGGGTCATCGTGTTATCATTGTCATTTGTCTCTAGGTATTTTTTGATTTCCTCTTTGATTTCTTCAGTGATCTCTTGGTTATTTAGTAGTATATTGTTTAGCTTCCATGTGTTTGTGTTTTTTTTACAGTTTTTTCCCGTAATTTATTTATAATCTCATAGTGTGGTTGTCAGAAAAGATGCTTGATATGATTTCAATTTTCTTAAATTTACCAAGGATTAATTTGTGACCCAAGATATGATCTATCCTGGAGAATGTTGCATGTGCACTTGAGAAGAAAGTGTAATCTGCTCTTTTCAGATGTAATGTCCTATAAAGGTCAATTAAATCTATCTGGTGTATTTTGTCACTTAAACCTTGTGTTTCGTTATTAGTTTTCTGTCTGGATGATCTGTCCATTGGTGTAAGTGAGGCATTTTAAGTCCCCCACTATTATTGTGTTACTGTCTATTTCCTCTTTTATAGCTGCTAGCAGTTGCCTTATGTATTGAGGTGTTTCTATGTTGGATGCATATATATTTATAATTGTTATAACTTCTTCTTGAATTGATCCCTTGATCATTATGTAGTTTCCTTCCTTGCCTCTTGTAATGTTCTTTATTTTAAATTCTATTTTATCTGTTATGAGTATTGCTACTCCAGCTTTCTTTTCATTTCCATTTGCATGGATATCTTTTTCCATCCCCTCACTTTCAGTCTCTATGTGTCCCTAGGTCTGAAGTTGGTCACTTGTAGACAGCATATATGTGGGTCTTGTTTTTGTATCCATTCCGTGACCCTGTGTCTTTTGGTTGGAACATTTACTCCATTTACATTTAAGATAATTATTGATATTTATATTCCTATTACCACTTTCTTAATTGTTTTGGATTTGTTTTTGTGGGTTCTTTTTTTCTCTTGTGGTTCCTGCCTAGAAAATTTCCTTTAGCATTTGTTGTAGTGATGGTTCGATGATGCTGAATTCTATTAGCTTTTGCTTGTCAGTAAAGTTTTGATTTCTCAGTCAATTCTGAATGAGATCCTTTCTGGGTAGTTTAATCTTTAATATTTGTTGTAGGATTTTCCCTTTCATCACTTTAAATATGTTCTGCCACTCTCTTCTGGCTTGCAGAGTTTCTGCTGAAAAATCAGCTGTCAACCTTATGGGGCTTCCCTTGTATGTTATTTGTTGCTTTTCCCTTGCTGCTTTTAATATTTTTTTCTTTGCTTTTAATTTGTGATAGTTTGATTGATATGTGTCTCAGTGTGTTTCTCCTTGGGTTTATCCTGTATGGGACTGTCTATGCTTCCTGGATTTAATTGGCTACTTTCTTTCCCATCTTAGGCAAGTTTTTGACTATAATCTCTTCAAATATTTTCTCAGACCCTTTCTCTTTCTGTTCTTCTTCTGGAACCCCTATAATTTGTATGTTGTGCATTGAAGGTTGTTCCAGAGGTTTCTGAGACTGTTCTCTGTTCTTTTCATTCTCTTCTCTTTATTCTTCTCTGTGACAGTTATTTCCATTTCCACAATTCTATCTTCCAGCTCATTTATCTGTTTTTTCTGCCTCAGTTATTCTGCTATTGATTCCTTCTAGAATATTTTTTTATTTCAATTATTGTATGTTCATCACTGTTTGTTTGTCTTTTACTTCTTCTAGGTCCTTGTTAAATGTTTCTTTTATTTTCTGCATTCTACTTCCAAGATTTGGAATCATCTTTAGTATCATTACTCTGAATTTTTTTCAGGTAGACTGCCTATTTCCTTCGTTTATTTGGTCTTGTAGGTTTTTACCTTACTATTCATCTGCTGTGTATTTCTCTGTCTTCTCATTTTTAACTTACTGCATTTGGGGTCTCCTTTCCACAGGCTGCAGGGTCATAGTTTCTCTTATGTCTGGTGTCTGCCCCCAGTGGGTGAGGTTGGTCCAGTGGCTTGTGTAGGCTTTCTGGTGGGGGGGACTGTTGCCTGCGTTCTAGTCATGGGCCACAACCAGTAGTGTGTTTTGTGGTGTCTGTGAGCTTTGTATGACTTCAAGCAGCCTGGTTGTAATGTGTGGGGTTGTCTTCCTGTCTTTCTAGTTGTTTGGCATGAGGTGCCCAGCACTGGAGCTTGCTGGCCTTTGGGTGGAACCAGGTCTTAGTGTTGAGATGGAGACCTCTGGGACAGCTTTTATTCATTAATATTCCATGGGGCTGGGAGTTCTCTGGTGGTCCAATGTCCTGGATTTGGCTCTCCCAATTCGGAGGCTCAGGCCTAACCCCGGGCCGGAGCACAAAGACATTGTAAGCCACACAGCTTGGAAGAAAATGGAAAAAAATAAAATAAAAAATGAACAAACAAAACCCCAAGACAAATGGTAAAAACAAAACTAAACAGACAAAAACACACAAGGAAACATACACACACACAAAACACACAAAAAGAAAACAAAATTGAGGGGAAAAAAAGGAAGAAAGCAACCACACCAATAAACAAACACAAAAATAAAAAAATAAAAATAAAAACTATACTAATAAATACAAAATGTCCAAAACAAACACAGAAAACAAACTAAAAAAAGCAAAGAAAGTAGAAAACAAACACAAAAATGATCCAAAATATAAGTAAAAAAAAAAAAAAAAAGATGAAAACAATAAGAAAAAATACAAAACAAAAAAGAGGTAAAAAGGTAAAGTCAAAGTAGAAAAACAGAAAATATGAATAAAAAAGAGGATAAACACAAACAAAACCAAGGGGGGAAAAAAAAAACAAGGATAAAACACAGTGTAACAAAAAAGTACAGTAGAAATAGGAAAATCATATTAAAAGTATATTAAAAATAAAAGTATAAAAAAGAAAAGGAAAAGTAAATACAAAATATTAAAAGAATAATAAAAAATAAACAACAATAGAACAAAACAGAAAAAAATGTAAAAGGATATATAGTAGTAATAATAGTAATATTTTTCTGTGGCCTCAGCTGGCAGTGCCCTTGCCCCAAAAGTGAGCCACAGCCAATTTCTGCTTACTCAGGAAGTCCTCTAATATTTCTTGGTAGGTCTCTGGACCCACTGTTTGCAATATTGGGCCAGCTTGGACTCTGACCTAGCCTTACTCCCACGTTTACTCACCTCCAAAGTCCACAGTTGTGCCCAAAGTCCACAGCATTTATTATGGGAACACTCACTGTGTATTCATATATTTCACAGATTCAAGGTTTACCAAGCCACTTACAAGGGTTTAATCTGCAGTTCCTGCAGCTGCATGGAGAAGTTTCCCTTTCTCTTGTTTTGTCACACCAACCCTGGAGTTCAGCTTTTTTTTTGCCCTGCCTCTACCTGTTGGCCACCCTCAGGCATCTCGTCCCTGCCCAGGCAAGAGGGGGCAAAAGAAGAAGTTGATTAGGGCTCACTTGCTCATGCAGGCTAGGGAGAGGGAGAGATACAGCCACCACAGTTGGGATGTGCAGGGTGTGCCTTCAGCAGCAGGGGCCAGCAGGAAGTTGCTATAGCCTGAGGAGTGCTGTTCTTTCTCCCGGGGAAGTTGGCCCCAGATTGTTCGACACTCAGCAGTGGTGGGCTGCACAGGCTCTGGAGAAGGTGTGGGCAGTGACCTGTGCTAGCACCAGGACACTTGGTAGCAGTGGCAGCAGCCATCACCTGCCTCTAGGGTCCGAGATAACAGCCATGGCTCGTATCCACCTCTGGAGCTCATGTAGGTGGTGCCCTGCTCTCTTCCACAAGAAGTTCTTTCCCTGTGAGTGCTCCAAGGCAACAGGACACTGCCTACAGGAGCTCCAGGGGCAGGTGGGAGTCACTGCCACTATTTTGGGCCCCAGAGGTGGGCACTGGCCGCCATCATGAGACCCACAAACAAACACCAGGCCCAGCTCCTGAAGTCCCATGAGGGTTCAGAGATTGCCCGTACCTAGAAAATCTGTGAGCAGGTGCCAGGCCTTGCCCCCACTGTCCCTGGAGCATGCAGATATCACCCACCCTTAGGAAATCTGCAAGCAAGCACCAGGCCCTGCTCTCACTGTCCCAGGAACGATCAAGTACTACTGTAGCTGCACACCCTACATCAAGGGGGTAATGGCCAGCACACACTGAGGAAAGAAGCAGAAAGTATCCAAACTAAAATCAGCCCCTTGATCCCGGGAAAAGAGGGCAGAGTATAAGGACATCTCTTGCAAAAACACAAAAATCACAACAAACTTCTGAACAGTCAATAAAATACATTGGAACATACCAAGAAAGATGTTTTACATTCAAAGACAAAGAGGAAGACACAATGAGGTGGCAGGAGGGGCTATTTTGCATCATAATCAAATTCCATACCCATTGGGTGGGCAAAACACATACGGGAAAATAATTATATTGCAGAAATTCTCCCACAAAAGTGAGAGTCCTAAGTGCAATGTCAAGATCCCCAGCCTGAGGGTCTGGCATTAGGAGGAAGAATCTCCTGAGCATATGGCTTTGAAGGCTGGTGGGGATTGATTGCAGCAGCTCCACAGGACTAGGGGAAACAGAGACTCCACTCTTGGAGGGCACAATAAGGTTTCATGTACACAGGGACAAGCACAATGCAGTAACTCCATAGGAGTCAGACCTATAAGTCTTGGAGGGTCTCCTGGGAAGGTGGGAGGTGACTTTGGCTCACTGGAAGGGGGGTGTAAGGACACTGATAACAGAGGCCTCAGAGAATATTGATTGGTGTGAGCTCTCCCAGAGGTCACCATTTTGGCATCAAGTCCTGGCCCTACCCAACAGCTAATAGGTTCCAGTGCTGGAATGCCTCAAGCCAAATAGCCAGCAGGATAGGAACACAGACCCTCCCATCAGCAGTGTGCATAAAGCCATAGTGAGCTCACAGCCAGCTATAAATACAGCCCTGCCACTAAAAGGAAAATACCCAGCTTCACCCAACAGTGGGCAGGCACAAGTCCCTCCCACCAGGAAGCCTCCACAAACCTCAGGAACAACCTCACCCACCAGAGAGCACATACCAGAAATGAGAGGAGCTACGATTCTCCAGCCAGCAGAAAGGAGTCCACAAACACAGAAAGTTAGACAAAAGTGAGACAGCAGAGAAATATATTTCAGACAAAGGAACAAGATAAAAACGCACAAAAACAATGAAATGAAGAGGAGATATGAAGCCTATATGCAAAAGAATTTAAAGTAATGATAGTAAAGGAGATTCAAGGTCTTGGGAAAAGAATGGAGGCACAGACTGAGAAGTTACAAGAGATGTTTAACAAAGAGATAGAAGATTTAAAGAACAAACAGAGATGAACAATACAATAAATGGAATGAAAAATACGCTAGAAATAATCAATAGTAGAATAAATGAGGCAGAAGAACAAATAAGTGAGTTGGAAGACAGAATGTTGGAAAACTCTGCCACAGGAAAAAAAAAAAAGAATGAAAAGAAATGAGGACAGTCTCTGAGACCACTGGGACAGCATTAGATGCACCAACATTCACATTACAGGGGTCCCAGAAGAGAAGAAAAAGAAAGGATCTGAGAAAATATTTGAAGACCTTATAGTTGAAAACTTACTTAATATGAGAAAGGAAACACATTCAAGTTCAGGAAGTGAAGACAGTCCCATACAAGATAGACTCAAGGAGGAACACACCGAGACATATATTAATCAAACAGACATGTTAAACACAAAGAAAAAATATTAAAAACAACAAGGGAAAAACAATAAATAATATACAAGGGCACCCCCATAACGTTATCACCTGATTTTTCAGCAGCAAGGCAGTGGCAGGATATATTTTGTGATGAAAGGAAAAGATCTACAACCAAGAATACTCTACCTAGCTGGGGTCTCGTTAATATTCATCAAAGAAATCAAAAATTTTACAGACAAGCAAAAGCTAAGAGAATTCAGCACCACCAAACCAGCATTACAACAAATCCTAAATGAACTTCTCTAGGTGGGAAAGAAGAGGCCACAATAAGAATCAAGAAAATTGAATAGAGAAGCTCAGTGGTAAAGGCAAATATAAAGGGTAGGAAATCATCTACACACAATTATGATATCAAAACCAGCTATCATGAAAAGATCAGAGTACAAATTTGTGATATTGGGAATGCATTTGAAATTAAGAGATCAGCAATTTAAAGCAATCTTATACATATATAGACAGTGACATAAAAACCTCATAGGAACAACAAAACAAAAATCTACAATAGATATAAACATAAAAAAGAAAAAGAAAACTAAACACATCATTAAAGATAGACATCAAATCACAAGAGAACAAAAGAGGAAGGAAAAAAAAGGACCTTCCAAAACAAATCCAAAACAATTAAAGAAATGTAAATAAAAACATTCATATTGATACTTACTTTAAATGTAAATTGATTAAATCCTTTAACCAAAAGACATAGACTTGTTGAATGGATAAAGAAAACAAGAGCCATATGTATGCTGTCTACAAGAGACCCACTTCAGACCTAGGGACACATACAGACTGAAAATGAGGAGATAGAAAAAGAATTTCCATGCAAATGGAAATCAAAAGAAGGCTGGAGTAGCAATACTCATATCAGACAAAATAGACTTTAAAATAAAGATTGTTAAGAGGGACAAAGAAGGACACTACATAAAGATCAAAGGATCAATACAAGAAGAAGATATAAAAATTGTAAATATACATGCACCCAACATAGAAACATCACAATATATAAGGCAAATGCTAACAGCCACAAAATGAGAAATCGACAATAACAAAATAATAGTGGGAGATTTTAATACCTCACTCTCATCAATGTACAGATCATCCAGACAGAAAATAAGTAAACACAGGCCTTAAATGACACATTAGACCAGATTGAGTTAATTGATATTTATAGAACATTCCATCCAAAAGCAGCTGAATATATTTTTTTCTCAAGTGCACATGGAATATTCTCCAGGATGGATCATATCTTGGGCCACTAATCAAGCCTTGGTAAATTTTAAAAAAAACAAAATCATATCCAGCATCTTTTTCGATCACAACACTATGGAATTAGAAATCACTTACAGGAAAAAGAAAAAAAGAAAACTGTAAAAACCAGACACACATGGATGCTAAGCAATATGTTACTGAACAACCAGTGAATCACTGAAGAAATAGAAGAGGAAATTGAAAATACCTAGAAACAAATGACCAAAAAAAAAAAAAAAAACTTTGGGAAATAGCAAAAACAGTTCTAAGGGGAAGTATATGGCAATACAACTTACCTCAGGAAACAAGAAAAAAACTCAAATAAACAACCAAACCTTACACCTAAAGCAACTATATAAATAGGAACATAAAAAAACCAAAGTTGGTAAAAAGAAAGAACTCAGAGATCAGAGCATAAATAAATAAAAGAGGCAAAGAAAAGGATAGCAAAGACCAATGAAACTAAAAGCTGGTTCTCTGAGAAGATAAACTAATTTGATAAGCCTTTAGGCAGATTCACCAAGAAAAAAAGGGAGAGGTCTCAAATCAATAAAATTAGAAATGAAAAAGAAGTTACGACTGACACCACAGAAATACAAAGGATCATAAGTAACTATTAAAAAAATATATATGACAATAAAATGGACAACCTAGAAGAAATGGTCTAATTCTTAGAAAGATACAACCTTTTAAGACTGAACCAGGAAAGAATAGAAAATGTGAACAGGTAACCACACGTACTGAAATTGAAATAGTAATGAAAAAACATCCAACCAAAAAAGTCTAAGACCAGATGGCTTCACATGTGAATTATCTCAAACATTTAGAGAAGAATTAACACCTATCCTTCTGAAACTCTTCAAAAAAATTGCAGAAGAAAGAACATTTTCAAGCTTATTCTAATGAGCCCACCATCACCCTGATACCAAAACCAGACAAAGATGTCACACACAGAAAAAGAAAAATTACAGGCCAATATCACTGATGAACATAGATGCAAAAATACTCAATAAAATACTAGCAAACCAAAACCAACAATACATTAAAAGCATCATACACCACAATCAAGTGGGATTTATACCATGGATGCAAGGATTTTTCAATATCTGCAAATAAATCAGTGTGACACACCACGTTAACAAACTGAAAAATAAAAAAAAAAACATATGATCATCTCAATAGATGCAGAAAAGCTTTTGACAAAATTCAACACCCATTTATGATAAAATCTCCCCAGAAAGTGGAAATAGAAGGAACTTAACATAATCAAAGCCTTATATGAAAAACCCACAGCTAACATCATTCTCAATGGTGAAAAACTGAAAGCATTTCCAGTAAGATCAGGAAAAAGACAAGGATGTCCATTGTCACCACTTTTTTTCCACATAGTTTTGGAAGTTCTAGCCTTGGCAATCAGAGAAGAAAACAAAATAAAAGGAATCCAATTGGAAAAGAAGAAGTAAAACTGTCATTGTTTGCAGATGACATGATACTATACATAGAAAATCCTACAGAAGCCACCAGAAAATTACTAGAGCTAATCAGTGAATTTGCTAAAGTTGCAGGATACAAAATTAATGTATAGAAATCTCTTACATTCCTATACACTAACAATGAAAGATCAGAAGAAGAAATTAAGGAAACAATCCCATTCACCACTGAAACAAAAAAAATAAAATACATAAGAATAAACTTACCTAAGGAGGCAAAAGATCTGTACTCAGAAAACTATAAGATACTGATAAAAGAAATCAAAGATGACACAGATGGAGAGATATGCCATGTTCTTGGATTGGAAGAATCAGTATTGTGAAAATTATTATATTACCCAAAGCAATCTACAGATTCAATGCAATCCCTATCAAACTACCAAGGGCATTTTTCACAGAATTAGAACCAAAAGTTTTACAATTTGTATGGAAACACAGAAGACCCTGTATAGCCAAATCAATCTTGAGAAAGAAAAGTGTGTCTGGAGGAATAAGGCTCCTGGACTTCAGACTATACTACAAAGCTACAGTCATCAAGACAGTATGGTACTGGCACCAAAACAGAAATATAGATCAATGGAACAGGATAGAAATCCCAGAGATAAATCCACTCACTTATGGTCACCTAACCTATGACAAAGGAGGCAAGGATATACAATGGAGAAAAGACAGCCTCTTCAATAAGTGGCGCCGGGAAAACTGGACAGCTATGTGTAAAAGAATGAAATTGGAACACTCCTTAACACCATACAAAGAAATTAACTCACAATGGATTAAAGACCTAAATGTAAGGCTGGACACCATGAAACTCTTATAAGAAAACATAGGCAGAACACTCTGACATATATCACGGCAAGATCTTTTTTTGACCCACCTCCTAGTGTAATGGAAATAAAAACAAAAATAGACAAATGTGACCTAATGAAACTTAAAAGCTTTTGCACAGCAAAGGACACCATAAATAAAAGTAAAAGAGAACCCTCAGAATGGGAGAAAATATTTGCAAAGAAAGCAACTGACATAAGGTTAATCTCCAAAATATACAAACAGATCATGTGGCTTAATATTAAAAAGACAAACAACCCAATCCAAAAGTGGGCAGAAAACCTAAATAGACATTTCTTCTAAGAAGACATACAGATGGCCAAAAAGCACATGAAAAGATGCTCAGCATCACTAATTATTAGAGAAATGCAAAGCAACACTACAGTGAAGTATCACCTCACACCAGTCAGAATGGCCATCATCAAAATATCCACAAACAGTAAATGCTGGAGAGGGTGTGGAGAAAAGGGAACCCTCGTACACTGTTAGTGGGAATGTAAATTAATACAGCCACTATGGAGAACAGTATGGAGTTTCCTTAAAAAACTAAAAATAGAAATACCATATGACTCAGCAATCCCACTCTTGGCATATACCTGGAGAAAACCATAATTCAAAAAGACACATGCACCACAATGTTCATTGCAGCACTATTTACAATAGCCAGGACATGGAATAACCTAAATTTCCATCAACAGAAGAATGGATAAAGATGTGGTACATATATACAATGGAATATTACTTAGCCATAAAAAGGAATGAAATTGTGCAATTTGCAAAGATGTGGATGGACCTAGAGACTGTCATACAGAGTGAAGTTAAGTCAGGAAGAGAAAAACAAATATCCTATAATATTGTTTATATGTGGAATCTAGAAAAATGATACTGATGAGCTTATTTGCAAAGCAGAAATAGAGAGACAGATGTAGAGAATGAACGTATGGATATGGGGGAGGGACAGGGGAGATGAATTGGGAGATTGGGATTGACATATATACACTAATATATATAAAATAAATGACTAATGAGAACATACTGTGTAGCACAGGGAACTCTACTCAGTGCTCTGTGGTGACCTAAATGGGAAGGAAATCCAAAAAAGAGGGGCTACATGTATATGTATAGCTGATTCACTTTGCTGTACAGCAGAAACTAACACAACATTGTAAAGCAACTATACTCCATTAAAAATTAATAAAACATATATTAATTCTTATTCAGATTTACTATTTTAAAGACAAAAAATATTTTGTGTTTGTTCCTCCAGTAAACTTACTACAATTTTTGAATGTCTTAAAAATAATTTCTAGACGAGTCTGAAATTTTGTACAATATCAGACATATTATTAGGATTTGGCATATAGTGTAATACCAATAAATGGGAAGGTATATCTGCAGTCCTACTTGCCTTCCTTTATAAATATGTAAATGAGGCATTGTCAAATATCTATTTTCAATTATTTTTGCCATATCAGAATTCCACTGTCAGTTGCTCAAACTTTTGACATTTTCAGATTGTGATTTCTGACTTGTAATAGCTCACAATTGTAGCTGATCCAAATTTTAAAAAGCAGCTTCCTTGAAAGAAAGTGTTCCCAAAATTTTATTCACTAAAATAATTTGAAACCAAATAAATTAAACTGATTTTTTTCTTGATGAAGGCAAGCCCTCAGAGGGCATCATGTTTCTTTGGAGAATTACAACAACACTGATAAAAATGGATTGCTGCTTGGAAGAAATCTATGGGCATCAGATTTGTAAGAGGACAATAAAACACATTGTACTGCTGCATTATTCATTAATCTTTTGGTTAAAGTGACATTGATTCAAATTAGATTAAGCCACAAAATAATATTCATTGGTCCACATATCTGGAAGACTACATATCTATGCTTATTTCAGGTGAGAATTGATCCCAGGGTTCAAATATGTCACCAGCAACCTGTGTCATTTTCTGCATCTCTTGTTTCTGATTTCTTTCTGGGACATCCTCTTCTTCATTATTATAAATGTTATCTATAGAGCTCCAGTTTAACAAAGAACTTATTTTTCATCACTTCACAGGCAGAGCTCTTCTCCTTCCCAACTTCCATGTCACTAATTCTGCCTACCTCTCCTTCTACCACTCTGAAAAAATAATAAATCAAGCAAAACCAAATCAATCAATTAACTAGACAAGCAAGGAATTCCAATTCTGACTGGCTTAGCTTAAACCATATGATCATCCTTAAACAAATTACAATCTAAGTGGAAGAATTAATCTAATTGAAAAGTTGGTCTGTGTGTGTTGTAGTGACTGCTTCTTAACAAATTACCCAAAAACTTAGTTGTGAAAAATAACCATTAATTTTGCTCATGCATTCTGAAGGGCATGGTGGGGAAGCATTGTCTGCTTCACTGTTGTCTACAGGGGCAGAAATCTGAAATCATCTGAACTCTCTCTCTCTCTCTCTCTCTCTCTATCTATCTATCTAATCTATCTATCTATCTCATATGTCTGAAGGTTGATGCTAGATAGAGTTGAACAGCTAAGGAACAGTACAGACAAAACTCCTCATGTACCTATCTCTTACTCTATATGGTCTCCTCACCTGACCTCAGTATGAAAGCTGTAGGGTAGCCAGAATTTTTACATGTCAGCTCAGAAACTTCAGAAAGAGAGAGCAGGTAGAAGTTGTACTGCCTTTTTCTTAGAGTCAGAAATTATGCAATGTAATTTCAGACACATTCTATTCATTAGACGTGAGTCAACAAGCAAATCGATATTCCAAAGACTCATATTTTGTGAGAGGAGACTTAGAGAATTTGAAGACATGTTTAAAACAACCTCAATGTGCCTAACTCTGGGAAGGTTAAGTAAGACATTTTGATAGAAATTTCTACCATGTAGAAGAAGGATAGGTAACAAAAACAGGTGCATGTGTGCTTGGTACCAGCATATGAGAAAGGAATAAATAGTAATTACAATCAGTTTTAGGGGTCTAATATACTACAGATATTATCTTATTAATTATAATTTGTTGTTACAGTGCTAATGAAATTAACAGTTACTTAAATTGTCTCTGAATTATCACTAAGCCTTGTTCATTGTTATACATTTTTATTAATCTTTCAATTTATGAGTATTAACATTGCTTTTTCTATCAATTGGTTGAAATAGATCTTTACAAAATTTCTCTACAGAGAGTAAACAGGTTCAGATTTTTCTTAAGCCCTATTTACTCTGTGTGGCTTTTATCTTAAAAAGGAGCATCTGGTATAAGCTTTTATTTTCAACATTAAATTACTGAGGATGCTGTGACTTTATATTTTTCTTCCATTGTCTTGAGTTTCAGTAGAATAGATGAGATATGTGAGTTAATGTTCTATTGTTAGTATGAAGTTAATCTTTATTTTTGACTTTGTTTTTATACATTTTATGGAATAAGTTTTCTCCCCTTTCTGTGTTTTCACGTAGATGTAAGAATGATATTGCATGACCCACAGTGAACATTTTATTACACATGGAATGTATTTCTTTTTTTGTCTAGAAAACATATATACCCTATAATTTTGGCTCCAACTTCTGCCCTATTTATTTTGTTCTATCAGTAATCTCCAGTAATCTGCATTTTTAAATCACCAGTTTACAGCCTCCACTTGCATCTTTTATCCGTTAATTATCCTGTTGTCCTGTGAATGCTTGGGAAAGCTTTTCAAATTGTTCCCCATATCACTTAATCAACAACTTCTGATAATTCAAAACTATTTCTCAAACACTTTTCAGATCATGGAATAAATCATTTTCAGAATTAATATCTTCCTTTAAGTCTTTTGTATTTTGTTCAATATATGTGATTCTGTACTATATTTTTCATGGGTTACAATTACTCCGACACTGTTTATCAAGAGATGGAGTATGTTAACTCTATCTCCATCCTTTTGACAGTGCCACCCTATCTTGAATAATATAATTTGTAGTAAGCTTTGAAATTGGGAAATGTGAGTCTTCCAACTTTGTTTTTACTTTTCATTATTGTGGCTATTCTGGAATCCTTGAATTTCCAATGAATGTAATTATTGGCCTAAAAATTTCTGTGAAAAGTCCAGGTAAAATTTCAGTAGGGAATGCATCACATCTGTCAATTTATCTGAGGACTATTGACATCTCAACAATATTGTCTTTCAATTTATGATTATGGGATACCTCTCCACTTATGTAGGTCATCCTTAATTTCTTTCAAAGATGTTTTATAGTTTTCAGTGTACAAGTCCTGCACTTATTTTGCTTAATTTATTCTTAAACACTTTATTCTTTTATATGCAAGAGCATAAATAAGTGGAAATTGTTCATTGCTACTATAGAGTAGTACAACTGATATTTTATATTGATTTTGTATCTTACAGTCTTGCTGAACTCATTTATTACTTCTAAGAGTTTGTGTGTGTGTTCATGAAATCCTTTGTAATTTCCGTATCCACTAGTATGCCACATCTAAACACATGTAAACATTTTTACATTTGTCAAGACATAACTCTCATATTTTCCTTTAGTTCATGAGGCATGCTTTACTTTAACTCCTGGAAGATATTTATAAGAGCTGATATAAAGTCTTTGTCAAGTAAATCCAATGTCTAGGTCTTCTCAGGGACAGGTTCTTTACTCTATTTTTCCCCTATGTCTGTACCATACTTTTGTGATTCTTTGCATATCTCATAATTCTAATTGAAAACTGAATATTTAAAATTATATAATGTGGCAACTGTGGAAATAAGATTTTTGTTCTTGTTTTCGTATGTTTGTGTGTGTGTGTGTGTGTGTAAATTTCCTGAATTAATCTGTAAATTCTGGATCATGTGCTACCACTGAACTCTTTCTTTGATTATCTTAGTGATCGGCTAATAAGTGCACACATTTTACTTAAATGCTTTAATCCAATAAGTCTCCCAGGTGTTGCTGAGGAGCCTTGCGTGTTTTTTAGGCACATTTTTAATACTAAAGATGTGCCTTTTTCTTCACTTTGAAGTTTGAAGCTCAACCAAAGGAGAGATTTTAGAGCCTTCTCAGATCTTCCTGAGCATATGGACTGCCTCACACATGACCTTCCAGATTCTCAGGAATATGTCAGAGTTTTGCAAAACCTCCTATGGACATCCCATTTTCCAATTTTTTTAAGTTTTTTGGTCATCTTCCCATTTGCCTCAATTGTTATCATTGGCTCAAACAATTGTGGTATAAACAATTGTGGCTGATGGTTTTTAACAACTGTCCTGGGATGAAAACTTTTCACTCTAATTCTGACTCAGATCAAATAAGAACAAGCTCTGCAATTTGGGTTTGCAGGGGTTTTCCAGGTCAAATCACAAAAAAATCTGTAGGAATGAGGCTCCATGGGGGTACTCCAAATTTATTCTGCCCCATCAGGACACTAACTTCAGGATGTGCTCCCATTCATTTATTTTAAACAGATACATAAAAGTACTTGAAGAATGTTATCCAATTTATGCAGTGAGCAGAAGGTAGCTATCTTAAGATTATAAATACTATAAAACTTTGTGTAAAATCTATCTTTACTAGAAAATGTTAGATGAGTTTTTATTTGAAGTATAGTTGATTTACAATATTGTGTTATACAATATTGTATATTGTCAGGTATACAGCATAGTGATCAGTATTTTTGCAGATTATATTCCATTATAGGTTATTACAAGATAATGGATATAATTCCCTGTGCTATACAGTAAATTCCTATTGCTTATCTATCTTATATATTGTAGCTTGTGTCTGTTAATTCGATATTTTCTTAAGATTGAAAATAAGACCAGGTCACCGAATATCATTACACAAATTACCATAACTTCAGTGCAATTTAAATTATAATTCCTGACAAATTATTTATTTAGTAAATACTCAACACACACATTCTAAATACACACATAAGAGCATCTATCCAATAATACTTCAATTATTTTTTAAAAAGAATTGGGAAGACTTTTCCTACCTAAAAGGATGGCATATCTTAAAGAAGCCATGTTAATAAAACAATGTCGTATAAGCATCACAGTAAACAAATTAGCTTATTGAACAGGATAGAAATTTTAAAATAGAAATAAAACACATATGAATGAATCTGTTTTGTGATAAAAGTATTACAAAATTTGGACAAAGTGTGGATTGTTTAAGAGATGATGTTGGAAAAACTGACCCTGAAGAAGAGCATACATCACTATATACACTATATATATGGGAACAGTAAAA
Source organism: Grampus griseus (assembly GCF_964374135.1). Taxonomy (NCBI): domain Eukaryota; kingdom Metazoa; phylum Chordata; class Mammalia; order Artiodactyla; family Delphinidae; genus Grampus; species Grampus griseus. Next base: position 67,044,296 of record NC_139009.1, on the reverse strand, counting down.
CTGTAAAAGTAATAGAGTAACCAAGGAAAATATATTTATACCCTTAGGTTTGATAAGAGATTTTAATAAAGTATTTGCAAGCACACATAATAAACAAAAAAAATAAAATTTTGGTTTCAGTACTGTCTCATTTAGTATTTTTGTTCAATCAAAGATACAACTGAGGGCTTCCCTGGTGGTGCAGTGGTTGAGAGCCTGCCTGCCGATGCAGGGGACATGGGTTCGAACCCTGGTCTGGGAGGATCACACATACCATGGAGCAACTAGGCCTGTGAGCCACAACTGCTGAGCCTGCGCGTCTGGAGCCTGTGCTCCGCAACAAGAGAGGCCACGATAGTGAGGGACCTGCGCACCACAATGAAGAGTGGCCCCAGCTCACTATGACTGGACAGAGCCCTTGCACAGAAATGAAGACCCAACACAGCCAAAATAAATAAATAAATAAATAAATAATTTAAAAAAAGACACAAGTGAAAAATAAACTGGGACAAGAGAGAAATTGAGGTATTTGAAAAATTAACACCTGAAAAACAATTTCCATATTTACAATATGTAAGTTCATATCAACAAAATAAAAAAATAGAGAACGAATACAAAGAGAGCTAAGCTTATTAATAAGCAATCAAAAGAGGCACCTGTATATATACTCAAGAAAAATGACACTCTTGTCTTTTAGTAAATATTTTCAAGATATTTTTTACAGAATTGTATGTGCAAGCAGATTATTGGAACCATCCTTGTGATTGATCACTAAGAAAAATAACATAAAAGTAGGGCATGTGTAATACATATGATGCCATAATAGGTAGTAAAAAGCAGTGTATAAACAAGAGGTACTCAAAGCATATGGATGGATCTTAAAACATGAAGTTGAGTAAAAACAAGAAGAAAAATAGAATATTATTGTATTATTATTGCTCCATACAATTTTGCCTGTATACAATACAAACATGCAAGAAAAAATGCATTATGCTTTAAAGGATACATATAGGTCTATGTATCTACATTGACTTATATGTATCATTGTGTATGCCTATGCAAGCGTATATGTATGTCTATGCCTAATGTATTAGAGTGAGTGTCTTTGTTGGGGGTAATGGGAATATCGAATGCATATGGCGAGTAGAATGGGGAAATCCATGCTTAATTCTTGCACTACAGGTCCAAAATAGTGAGAGAAAAAATAAAAACAAAGCTATTCTAAACTAATGGGTAAAATCTTAAATAGATCTTGACCTGTAATACAGTGTTTTTTTTGTTTTTGTTTTTCTTTTTTGCGGTACACGGACCTCTCACTGTTGTGGCCTCTCTCGTTGCGGAGCACAGGTTCCGGACGCGCAGGCTCAGCAGCCATGGCTCACGGGCCTAGCCTCCGCGGCATGTGGGATCTTCCCCGACCAGGGCATGAACCCGTGTCCCCTGCATCGGCAGGCAGGCTCTCAACCACTGCGCCACCAGGGAAGCCCCAATACAGTGGTTTTATACTTTCCTCCTACAACCTCTTTTCACAATCAAACTATTATTTATATAATAAATAAATGTTAAGTTCATGGATGATGATGCCCAGTACCTTGGATATGTTTTCCTATAATATCAAGGTAATAAAAAAATCTACTTCATAATGATGTTATAAAGGTTATATAATTTAATATGTGGAAATGTTTAGAACAATGTTTGAGACATATTAAATGCTCTGTAAAATTGCCTTCTTGAAAATTTTGACTGTTAATAAACATAAAGAAAAAAAGAAATTATAAATTAAATTTCAAAATATATATACTATATATATGTACTTTAGAATAAAGGACATTATAATGTTATTTATTCATGTATTAAGTGACTAGAAATCTGAATTCAAATTGTTTCACTTCTAAGGCTTACTGGTAGTCTCAATTTTGAACTGGTCTTTGAATAATTTAAGAGTTTAATAGTTAACTATGACTATATTAAATATGTATAAATAAACACATATCTTTATATATATGCATACATTGGATCATACAGCTGAAAAGCCTAGAAGAACTGCATTCATTTGAATGTTAATTTCAACATTCACACATCTTCAGAACTTTTGTTTTGTTTTCTTCAATTCAGTTAACCCAAAATATCAAAATTAATATCATATCAGCATGTAACCAATATTTTAAAAATTAGTAATAAGATACTAATCCAAATCCTGTGTGTTCTTTACACCTGCAGCATATCTCAGAGGCCCTTGCACTTCAAGTACTGTACTAGCCAGCCCCGTGTGACCAGTGACTACGGTAAGCGACATCGCAGCCCCCTGAACGTGAGGCTCAGACTCCTCAGGTGGGAGGCTGCTTGGCAACCTTGCCTCTCCTCCCTCTCCGGTTCCTTCCACACACCCCTGCCCCCTACACCTAGGCAGGATTGCTCCTGGCTCCTTGACTCTGCTATTTCTTAATTCCACACCTTTCTTCATGCTGTTCCCTCCCCCAGGCATTCTCTGCCCCTTTTCTCCACCTACCAAGGAAAAACTTTGGTTTTATTTATGTGCATTCTGTGATGTTTTTGACATTTTTTTTCCCCTCTGTGACTCACTTTCACCATTAGGGCAGCTCATCTGATGAGTAAAAGTATATGTAACTGTTCCTAAACTCCCATCCTCATACTATTCCAGCTCTCCCAATATTCCATTACTTCTCAAGGAGTTAGACAAAGCTTCTTCCCTCACTGCCTTAGCAAAATGTTCTGAATACCACATGGCCAAGATTGGGTCTATGATCATCTCAGAACTGAATTCTATGGCTAGGAGGGTAGGAGTCCTTCATGGAGCTTGTGATGAATCATTCCCATAGAACTTTAGAGAGTGAAATGGGGATGCTGTTACACAAAAGAAAATTTGGAAGCTTTAGTGAGAGTTCTTAGGAGTGAGTTTTTGGTAAGGAACCAAAAGATATCAACTTTAGAATGAATATCTGGAACACTTAATAGTTCTAAGCATTCCCTCTAGAGTCTTACTTTTTTTTTTTATTATAAAGACAACATGTGTGGCTCCATTTCGTGTCTGTTTGCCTCATGTATTTAAAGACTTTCCCAATATGTCTATGTTCTTGGCTCCTCCTGTGTCAGCATTTCAGATACTGACAAATCCATTGGTTTCTCTTATTGATATTGTTCATAGGGCACTTAGATACTTTGCTGTAACAGGCAAAAATGGAGAAGAAGCACAAAATTTTGCCTGAAAAACAATCTGTCCTACAGAGATATTCAAAGTCATATTTATGTTATTCTTGTTATAAACAAACAAAAGCAAGTGCATATAGTTTGATGAAATCTGTTCAGCTGTGAAATTATCAGGGTCAAGCTAAAGGATATAGGTTGGTTGCATTAGCTAACTACATGTTCAATTTTCCTTACAGCATGAGACTAAGAATCAGTGACTCTGACCCTCTGAAGTGGCCAACCAACATGATACTGGAGATGTCCCTGGTAAAAGAATCAGGCTAATTTCAGAGTCCGAGGATGTACTATACTTTTCTTTAGAGGCATGACACAAATTTGAGAATGCTTTCAAAGAATGTGTATAGAGTTGGAAACAAGTATAGGATGCTGGAGTTTTTTCTGTCTCACCTATAGATGTCAGATTGCAGAAAAACACAAGCTGGAGACCCCATGTTTGAGGGATTGATAGATTGTTTAGAGAAAAAAAATATATGACAACAAAAATAACCGTAATAAATTTATCTCTGACCACCAAATGGCAAGGATCAGGATTTTATCCAGGCAACGTGGGGCTTTTTCATGATTAGTCTAAACTGCAAGTGAATATTTTACTTGATATTGCCATGTCTAACATGAAAAGCACTAATAGAGCTTGTTTTGCTTCTGTCACAAAGTAGGTATTTAATAAATATCTGTGCAAAGTAGGTACAAAAAATAACGGAGAATATCTCAATACTGCAAATTTTGCTGTATTGAGAATAAACATCAAAATGTCATTAAGGTACAGATTTAATTCTTAGACCATAGTTTATAAAATTCAGGTGTTTGTTAGATATAAACCTGCTACATCCCAGAAATAATATTGTCAGTGTGGTCAGGTCATCAGGAAACCTTCTAGAGAAGCAAGCACAACAGGTCAGTATGTATAGTCAGATGTTCTGAGTTCAAATAACAGGAAACCACAAAACAATTTACATTGAACAATATATATATTAATAATTATGTATAAGACATTTAGAGGCAGGACATAACTAAATTTAGAAAGGTTAGTTTTTAACCAAAACTTTCTTTGTTAACACCCAGCAATGTCAACAAAGACCCAGTTCTTCTTCTTCTGTGCCACGCTGAGTGTGTTTGATTTGTCTGGCCCTCAGATGAGGCGATGGCTGGTGAAGAGCAAGGAAGGTGCTGCACACTGATGTAGCCAAGGCAGGTAAATTCATTCTGCCAGCTGGGATTAATAGCCCCATTACCTGCATTACCAAAACCTCATGAAAATGTTCCCATTGTGCCTTGTACAGTCATATGAACATATGAAAGACTAGACTAGACTAAGCATTTCAATGAGATTCATGTCCTGAATGGACTAGTTTTTTCTCACCAGGCAGAGATTCCAGCAGGATTGAGAGTTTTCTTTGATAAGTCTGGTGAGCCCTGTCATCTAGCATGATACTGGATGCCACAGATGTGGTCATTGTTATGTACTCTGTTCTACTTCACACATTTTTTGCTGGCTAATTTTTCAAGCTGGTTTTGCCTGTTTTTATCAGGGAGTAATTGTTTAAATGTCAGATCTGTGGGTGGATTTAATCTATTTTGCTTATAAAAAAATTTACTTATTTTATGTCTTGATGATTTCATTAGAAATTTGGAAGACTAAGACAGTGGGTAGAAAACTACACTTTATTTTAACATTTTTACTCTTTACGTGATACCATGTAAACCTTTCTATTTTTATGCATCTGAACATTAATATTTAAAAAACACATTATGCATCAATATGAACATTTTGATCTGCTCCTTTATCTTATATTACTTTATAGGAAAAAATGAAATGTCATTGATGGTAACACTGTAGGATATATAATTATCGCTATTAATACAATTCATTAAGTGGAAAAAATAACAACTTACTTTTAATGAGTCTCCCAGACATAAATTTGTTTCAGTCTACAAACTCATTTATATCTTTGTGGTATATCCAAATTAAATTAGCATTCTCTGACGTTCTCAGAAGTGCTCTTTCTTTGTAAAGTAATAAACATAGCACATAGATGAAAACAATTTCTTTAGTCAAGTTTTATAGTACTTGCATGAAATTATTAATACTTCTGGCAAACTTTTAAAAATTATTATTCTTTTTTTTCGATTGGGTAAACTCAAACATCATTATATAATGATATCATGAAAAGTCACTTGTCTAAAGAATTAACATGATACATATAAAATATTACAGAATTATTTGTATCCAAACTATTGCAGATATCACCACATAAATGTAGAGGTAATGGATAATGGATAACATGGGAAACTCTAGAGTAAACCGCTTGGATTGGAATTCTGGCTCAGGCATTTTCTAGATATGGTCATGAAGCTTAAACCCTTTATGCTTTAGTTTTCTCACTTGTAAAAGTAAGAATAAAAAGAGTACTTTCCAAATGAGTGATATGGCAATTAAATATTGTAATATAGGTAAAATGCTCCTTAAAGTCATATTATTTTAATTATTAAATAAGATATATTTTCTTGAGTGTGTATATATATGAAATATATGAAAATACGCATTTTATCTTTGCCCCCAATTCCTGACACAGAGATTCTAAATATCTTGCAATTTCCTGGATGATAAGAACATCTTTTGTTTTAATGAGACAACTGTTAGTGGGCTCCTGGATAGCTTCAGAATGGGAACAGGTCACAGGAAAGACCAAGTCATGGTTAAAGCTTGGAACTTTCAGCCTCAACCCCATTCTCCAGAGAGGAGAGAGGGGCCAGAAACTGAGTTAATAATCAATCATGTCTATGTGATAAAACCTCCATAAAGATCCCTGAACTACAAGGTTGCAGAGCTTCCAGATCGGTGCACAGTTGAGGGTAGTGCCCCCTAACTCCACAAGGACCTTTCCAGACTTTGCCTTATGCACCTCTTCATCTGGCTATTTATCTGTATCCTTTATCATATCCTTTATAATATACTGGTAAACGTAAGTAAATGTTTACCTCAGTTCTGTGAGTTGTTACAGCAGATGTTGAACCTGCTGAGGGGACTATTTGGAGCCCCAATTTATACGTGGTTGGGCAGAAGTACAGGCAATAGCCTGGGACTTAGGACTGGTATCAGAAGTGGGGGGATGATCTTGCAGGACTGAGTTCTTAACTTGTGGGTTCTGTGATAATTCCAGTAGTTAGTGTCATGACTGAATTATAGGACACCCAGCTGGTGCCTGGAGAGTGGGAGATTGGTTGGTGTTGGGGAAAAAACCCCACACATTTGGCAATGGAAATAGCGTGAGGGTAGAGGAGACTAGTTTTTATTTTAACATTTACAAGGCAAAGTATGTTCTTCTACAAAATAATACCTACTACCATAATTTGCTGGTCTTTTTTTTTTTTTTTTTTTTTTTGCGGTACGCGGGCCTGTCACAGTTGTGGTCTCTCCCGTTGCGGAGCACAGGCTCCAGACGCGCAGGCTCAGCGGCCATGGCTCAGGGGCCCAGCCGCTCCGCAGCATGTGGGATCTTCCCAGACCGGGACACGAACCCGTGTCCCCTGCATCGGCAGGCGGACTCTCAACCACTGCGCCACCAGGGAAGCCCTGCTGGTCATTTTTATTAGTAGTTTTTATATTTAATCTTTAAAATTCATTTGAATTTCTGTGCTTTCTCATGCCAACTTTTGTTTGTTTGTTGTTTTTTTTTTGGCTGTGCCATGCAGCTTCTGGGATCTTAGTTCCCTGACCAGGGAACAAACCCGTTCCCCTGCAGTGGAAGCATGGAGTCTTAACCACTGGACCGCCAGGGAAGTCCCTCATGCCTACTTTTTTAAACCTCTTTTTTTGTCTTTATGTACATCTTATTCTTCTTGTAGACTCTTCTCCAAACACTTCTGGTTTTGCACTGTGCAGTTTATTGGGTTTCAGTATCTGCTGTTTAATATACAAACTGAAAAAGGCATATGTTCTGAGAAGGAAAATATAAGATAAGGTGGAACAGAAAATACAAAGTGTATGTATAATTTGTTGGTTGTAAATTTGAAGGTATAATACTATGTAGGGTAGGGTGAGCATATTTCAACTAATAAAGCCACTATTTCAAAATGTTGAGAACTGGATAGGTAGCATTTATAACCCAACCAGATGGTATTGTGAACTTGTAGTAGTGTGTAATTTTAATGACTTATCCAATCAGAGATTAAGATGGTGTACTCGATTACATTTTGTTTCAAGATGTATAGGAACCCTGCTAATTTCTTGTTTTGTTTTTTTGGCTTTTTTTTTTTTTTTTTGTCTTGAAAGGGGTAACAGAAATTTGTTGTTTTATAATTCTCACCTGTTTTTGATGAGTACTTAGTGTCAAGAACTAGGAGGGGTCTGACAATTTTACCTTATGGGCAGACTAATAATTTAGCTTGCCACAGTTTTCTTTTTTTTTTTCTTTGCGGTACGCAGGCCTCTCACTGTTGTGGCCTCTTCCATTGTGAAGCACAGGCTCCGGACGCACAGGCTCAGCGGCCATGGCTCACGGGCCCAGCCGCTCCACAGCATGTGGGATCCTCCCCAACCGGGACACGAACCCGTGTCCCCTGCATCGGCAGGCGGACTCCCAACCACTGCACCACCAGGGAAGCCCTAGCCACAGTTTTTTATAGTTACTAGCAGAAGACATGAGACTCCTGGGCCAAAGTCAAAATGTTTTATTACTCATGGCATAGAGGCAGTATGAGCTTAGTGTTCACATCTGTTCCACTTGTCCCTCACATCTTACCAGGGTGACATGGAAGAGCCCATATAGGATGCTGCACACTCAGTGGATTGTACACTCAGCTGAAGAAACTTAAGCTTTAAAGAGTGATGCCAGCCAAAATGTCCAACCACTGCCCCAGGGAAGGGAGCCATTATCATTAATATTATAAACAGTAACAACAAGAGCAACAAGAACAAAACTTCCCTTTTCCTCAGAGGGACACACTATGGCCATCTTCTATTTGCTATAATAAATTCTTGATAAAATAGTCAGAACAAAGACTGTCAGTACTACTCAGAAGGTGTGTAAAATATTAGAAATCCATAGAGAATTGTGTCTTAGTTATATAAAGAATTGTTACTGGTCAATGGAGAAGAGATAAAATATTAAACAAATGTTGCTGGGAACACTTGTTCTGAATATGGAAAATAATCAATAAGACATCTAGCTCATGTAATAGATTTACAAAACAATCTCTGTGGATTAAAGACTTAAATATGTAAAGCAACATTTTAAAATGTTCCAAAAAATAAATGAGAATGTCTTGTAACTCTAGGTTGGGATGGAATTTTAAAACAATGCACTAAAATCAGTTATATAAGAGCTAAACTTAACTACATTTACAAAATTTCATGTATATGTGTTTTAAAAATCTTAAGACATCATTTAAAAACTGGAAAAAATATTGGAAAAACATGAAATTTATAAAGACATATGGAGAGATTTATAAGTCAATAATAAAATGAAAAATAATATAATAGAAAATTAGCACAACTCTTGAACTGGCATTTCAGGAAGAAATAAACACAAATGACTAATTAACATGTCAGAAGATTCTGACATTCAATAGCTATCAGGGAAAGTACACTAAAATTAATTTGCAACACTATTTTAGATATACTTGGGACAACAGAATAAAAAATAAATAAATATGTTTTCAAAGATATGTAACCACAGGCCTTATACATATGCTTGCAGAATAGGAATTTTTCTTTTTTTTTTCCAGACTTGAAAATAATTTTCATTACACAAATAAAATTGAAGTTATATACATAAAACAATGCAGAAATCCTACTTCTAGATATACATTCTAATTACTCAAACAGAAAGATGCTCATGACAGCACTTTTTAGTAATAGCAAAACCAGTGCATAACACAAATATTTGTCACCATGGGAGACATGATGAGAATGAAGAAGCAAAGTGTGATGTATTCAAAAGAAATATATAGTAGTAAAAAAGAATGAACAACAGCTCCATTCATCAACATAAAGTAATGTGTTAACATAATATTAAGCAAATCCATAGTTACAGAATACATACTGTTTCCATTTATGTAACGTTTCAATCCTACAAAGCTAAGCAGTATATTATTCAGAAATACTACTCTAAAATAATGATTAAAATCAAACAATAAATTAAAAATGGGATACAACTATAAAAACATCATAGATGAAAGTTATAAATCAAATTATGAAATACGTGAACAATGAAAACCTAGATGAAATGTATGCCTTACTAGACTTATAGGTGTATTTCCAAAATTAGCACAAGAATAGGGACACTTAATAGACCGAAAACTTACTAAAGAATTTGAAATGATATACAGCCTTTAATAGCTTCTCAAATAAATATTTAAATATCTTTTTATTCTTGAAACAATTTCCAATTTAGGGAGTTAATTGCATTTTAGACATTCAATGTTTAATGATAAAAAGGATACTTGTTATGTTCACAAGTGTCAGGAAACAAGCATTTTTCTTTTGTTGGCAGAACATACATTTCACAAAATTTCTGGAAGGGTAGTTGATTAATGTATCAAAACCATCAATGTTTGCACCAAAATTTTCCTTTTATAAATCCATACACCAAGGAAGTAATTATATTAAAAATTGTAACTTATAAGCTCTGACATGTATTGTACTGTTTTGTACAGTACCAAAATCTAGAAACACACAAAAAATTTGTTAATAAATATGGATGCAGCCTTAAAAGAGAAAAGTTTTCATCCTTTTAAAAATGTATACAGGGCTTCCTTGGTGGCCCAGTGGTTGAGAGTTCGCCTGCCGACGCAGGGGACACAGATTCGTGCCCCGGTCCGGGAAGATCTCACATGCCGCAGAGTGGCTGGGCCCGTGAGCCGTGGCCGCTGAGCCTGCGCGTCCGGAGCCTGTGCTCCACAACGGGAGAGGCCACAACAGTGAGAGGACTGCTTACCGCAAAAAAAAAAAAAAAAAAAAAAAAAAAGAGTAGATTTCTCTCCCCACTCTCCACTCCAGAGAAGCTCTGTTTTTGAATCCTCTGACCAGAAAGAGGTCCTTGCCTGCTGCACAGTTCTTCAATTTGGGCACCTTCAGGTCAAAGTTTGGAGATAAAGGAAGAATACACCAAACAAAATAGGAAGCTCACTGCTGTACTGGTAGTTATTCACATTTTTATTTCTCTGCCCAATCTGTTTGATATTATTCACTTTCCAGAGTCCTTGTATTCTCTCCAGAAATTGTAGCTGTACATTGTCTCCTACATACAAACCTTCAAGTTGCAAACTTTCAAAGATGTGAATGTACGTTCCATCTCCCTCCTAATATCTCCCTCCTCCTCTCCTTCCTCCAGTCAGTAACTCTTCTTGCCTGTTCAATCGATGTCATTCACTGTATGCCAGCTGCTGTATTATACTACTGTGTTTTTCAAGGTACTGTAGTGTAAGATTAGAAATGTTTTCTTTATCTTTTGTTTGTTTGTTTTTTATATATTATTTGCATGAAAAGTATTACAAATCTATTACAGTACAGTACGATATAGCTGATTGTGTTAGTTGGGTACCTAGACTAACTTTGTTGGACTTAACGAACAAATTGGACTTACGAACGTGCTCTCAGAATGGAACTCATTCGTATGCAGGGGACTTACTGTAATCTGTGGGAGTAATTGACATTAGTGGTTCTACTCCTTGTCGGATAGCACGGGAAAGTAATTGGTGCATTTTTGAAAACTATAAAAAAATTCCCCTATTGCAAGACACTACCTACAAGGACATAGTTACAATAAACATACAATTATATGATGGGTGTGGGTATAAATTGAAGCCATGCAAGGTATGCAATACACAGTGTGCATAGGCCCCTATGAGATAGCTACCTGTTTCCTGATGTTGGTCCTTCTATTTCTGTACTCCACATAGCGTCTTCAACTTCTACATTTTCTATCCATTGCCCTTTATCCTTGCTTTCATAGATATTTTTTTGTCTAGTGTGAACTGCTTGCCCACTAATTTGTTCTTTACTCAATCTTTTCTGCAATTTATTATCTTTGTTGTGTTCTTTATTTTATTTATAAACTTCATTCTTTTTCTTCTATATGGTTCTTGTTATGACTTCCATTTTCTGCTTCATATTACTAATTACCTTGTTGAAAGATATTTATTATAGTTATTTTAATTTCTAGATTTTTCTGTTCTATTTATTCCAGTTCATGTTGCACCTATAACTTATTCAGTATCTTTCTTTATAGCAGTTGAAATTGTGAGATATTTAGTTATTTTGGCAAACAAGCTGAATGTCTGACAGTATCAGCTTTCCTGTATGGTAAAGTGTAATGGAAAAGCTAAAGGCCATATGAAAGTTTGGGTCCTTCTCAATGGGTTTAGGAAGAGGGCATATAAAACTGCTAATGATCACATCACTTCACCAGGCAACAGTTCTACTAATGAGTCACCCTTAAAGACTTACAAGGGAACTCGAGTTGGAAAACATACTCTCTATCTCCATAGTTTTATGTGCCATTGAGGGGGATTTGAAGTCAGAACAGTTGTGAATGCCTGACATCTGAGAGTCAGTTGCACCTCTTTTTACAGCTCCTCACCCAAACAAGGTATTGTGCCAACCCAGCAATATCACAATTCACAACTGAGCAGCCTGGGCTGTTGCTGGTCATTTCTGTTGTGATAGATCAGTCAAAGACTTTCCCAAATAATTTAAATGGGTGACAACTGTAGAACTTAAATCTTTCCCCCAGTGTATTCTCTTACCAAGGCAATGCCACCTTCTCTTCCATGAGTTTCTGCAATTTCTGTATTTTTTCCACAGCTGATTTTGGAGAATACAGACAGCAGCACATTCCATTTGCCACCTTGTCTGGAAACTTTAAACTCTTTTACAATATTACCTATTTTTAATCCCTATGTAACTTGATTCCTCCAAATGATTGTTTAGGAATCCTGTCTTTCAATCCTTATATCACTAGGAACATATGTAGAAATCTCCCTTTGCATTAGAATTATTTGTATTATTTCCATGCTCCCAATAGATAGTTTTCCAGATTACTTTTGCATTTTCTTTTGTTTTCAGATACTTTGCACACTGTTTTCATCAATAAATATTTTAGAAATCATTCTATCCTGATTATTTAAAAGATAAAATATTCTATTACTTAAAATTGAGGAGGTGTTAAAGTATTACTGAGAGGAATTCAAATACATAACTATTTCCTATTCTTTACCACAAATATACATATTTATGGAGGAAGACTAAGCTAGAAAGCTGTTGAAAAAGAAAGCAAATGTGAAAAAATTATCTAATGCATATCCCAGAGGATTATCCTCATTATTATGCAAATAATAGATTCTACTAATGAAATGTTCAGAGTACTAGATAATGCAAAATAATAGATCCTCTGCCTAGTTATAACCTTTCATTAAACAATGCTGAATTAGAGGTAACATACTCACAGCACATCTTACATTTCCCTAACAGATCAAAATAATATGCTTTATTATAATGATGCCATAAAGAATCATGATAATATACTTTCCCCACAGGTAGAAGTTATAACTAACTCAAGTATAGGATAGTATTACATATAATACAATCCTAAAGTTCAACATGGTTGGCAAATGCAGTTTTCTGATTAATTATATATTTTAACAATGAATAACTATTCATTTAACACCTACACTGTGTGTGTGCAGAATATATGATAAGAATATAGTACAAGACAAAGTACTAACTAAATACTTAAGAGTTTAAAATGCATTTGAACAGACAATATACTTTTTCCTGAAAACAACAGAAGAGATGTACAACACCTGTTATAATTTGAAGAATAAATAGCAAGTGTAAAAAGTGTTATTATTTAGATACTGTATCAAGACAAGAGGATTTGAATACAAACAATATATAAATGTCCTCAAAAAGCTTCAATTTTAAAAGTATTTTGGTTATTACAACATAGATAAATAATAATTCTGAATTTGTAAGCTTATTGTTTCCTAAGTTTTAATTTTGTATTTTAGGTTTACTGCAGTTTGAATATATTTAAACAATTTTTACAAAATGTAATATGATTACAACCACTAATTACCTATTTCTCATATACATACTAGCACATATATGTAAACATAAATATACACACACATATATATGTGTATGTTTCTATGTAGATAGATGCAAATTTCTTAATATGTTGATAAATGAAATATTGTTTAAGAAGGAGTCTGACAGAAACATTTACAGAGAGGGAGAAATTCACATGACTGCACAAAGGAATGCTCATATAGTTGAAACAAAAATAAATATGCCAAAAAACCAAGTTGTGTAAGGAAATTGCTTAGCCTTATAGGTGTAAGAAAAAAAAATCACAACATAAAATTGGATGCAATTTGCCAAAGACATCAAATGAAATGGGATAAAAAAGTTCTTAAATATATAGAAACAAGATGACTATAACAGAAAATGCAACCTTTGCTATCCATGGAGACAAAACTTTGAAATTCTATGACATAAAGAATCAATCAACCATTAACATAAATTTGTTGTACGTTTATTACTAGTAAGAAAATCAGAAAGCAAAAAGGAATGTCTGACTCTTAATATTTTTCCCCACTCTGCAGTAGGGTGTAAATATTCAGATGCAAGATCATAAAGTCTCTTAGCTTTCTCCACTCCCACTCCATAAGCACTACTGGGCTTCTTTCTCTGAAGAGAAACTACAGAGTGATGTATAAATAGCTATCTGTTACCTTCTCTGAAGAGAAGATAGGTTCATATATTATTTTACCTTTGACCAGCTCTGTGACATTGGACAGGTGAGTTATGCTCTGAAACCTGTTTCTCCAGCTTCCAATATTTTTCACAGTATTAATTTGATACTGTATTTTACTTTAGTCGCACAACTTTCCTGTAAGGGGGAAACAGGGTATAGATACTAATAAGGAAGTCACCTCTGCCAGGTCTTGTTGATACCATTTATGAATATCCTGGTAACACCTTTTCACTGATGTCCATCCATTCCAGCTTTTTTTTTTTTTTTTTTTCAGTACACGGGCCTCTCACTATTGTGGCCTCTCCCGTTGTGGAGCACAGGCTCCGGACGCACAGACTCAGTGGCCATGGCTCACGGGCCCGGCCACTCCGCGGCATGTGGGATCCTCCCGGACCAGGGCACAAACCCGTGTCCCCTGCATCGGCAGGCGGACTCTCAACCACTGCGCCACCAGGGAGCCCAATTCCAGCTTTAAATAAGGCAATGGAAGCCCAAAATTTAGTTAAATTGGTTGGTGAAGTATACTAAATGTAGGGTGACTCCATATTTGTGTTATATTTCATTGAAAACATGCCTAAAAAGAGCTACATGCACTATAGGCTCTAAAAGGATTTTTAGTGAAACTATTTTAGTGTTGTCACTTTGGTTGGTGGCCAATGACAGCTCAGCAGAAAGACATATCCAAGAAACGAACACTATACTATAATCAAAATTGAATCTCCCATCTGATGAATAGGGCACTTCCTGAGGGTAGAGCAATTTGTCTAGTTCATCTTTCTGGAATGATTATCTCCCTACAGAGTTTTCAATCCCTATGTAAAGGCTATCCCATTTATCTGATAAACAAACATGTTGCACGTTTTGTGACTGTCAGGGATATTTATATTGTTTCTGACTTGTCAATGTAATATGTAATGGGGAAATGAACATCTCCTCTTCTAAAGCTTTTCACTTACATTGGTTTATTATTTTGGGATCACTTCCCAGAAGTGGTATTACTTTTTCAAATAATATGAATATGTTTATTGTTTCAGATACTTCTTGGTGAACTGCTTTAAAAAAGTGGTGTGTGTAAATTTACAGTTCTTCTAAAATATACAAATTGAGCCAATTTCATTGCATATGTACCATAACTGCAATATTAAAAAAAAATAAAAAATGAGAGAAACTCCACAGCAAAATGCAATATAGCTCATGAAAATAAATTTGATATGTATAATACAGATGATTTCTACAAAAATGTACAATAACAATATTATCTGAAAAGAAGGAAAAATGTGATCATACTTATAAACTGAAAATGTACTGGAGTTTTTAATCAAAAGATTACAGCAAGAAAGGCACTTAGCTCGGAACATTGTAAGAAGAATCACTTCAAGTCATTTCAAACATTATTCTCATGCTGTATAATTTGATGCATATCATACAACTTTAAAAAATAAAACAATTGGTGACACTAAAATTACAAGTACTGTTACTAGAAATAATTAGTATCCATTATACCTAATACCAATAACCACAAAAAATTAGAGTAAAATTCCATTCACAATGTTAACATAAACTACAAATTATTATGACATTTGGCTATATACAAAGAACAAGCAGTTAGAGTTTATAGTAGAAGTTAGCATAACATATTTAGGGATAACTAATAAAAATAACAACTCTTTTTATGGTGATAGTGGGGATGCAGAGCTTGGACACAATTAAGTGAAAAACAACATGTAAAAGCAGCAAGAAAGCACTAAATAGAAAATCAATGTGGGACAACTGGTCTTACTGGGTATTAAAAGTTATAAAACATCAAAAATGGTATTGGTATATAAATAGAAAGACCAAAGTGAATAATAAAGAAAATCTAGAAGAGTAAATTAATGTAGGAAGATATGGTATCTCAATTCTTTGGTGAAAATAGATAACTTTCAATAATGTTGGAGTAATTTTGTAGCCATCTGGAAAAACTATATATTTGGAAACTTATTCATACTAGCATATATACTAGCATAAGTTCCAAATGTATCAAGGATTTACATGTGTAATAACATAAAAATCACAAAAATGTAAAAAGTTTTTGAATACTACTTTTATATGAAATATGCTGTAAATCAAACATAAGAAAATAATTAAAAATATATTGTAAAAACAGCAGACATAGCTGCATATCTTAAAAACATAAGTAAAAGTAAAATATAAATGAAAACTAGAAATAAACATTTTAAATTTCTATCAAAATCTGTAATATATAAAACTCATGATGTATAAAGATTTTTGATGATAATTGATAGGAAAAGAACAGCAGTCCTATAGAAAAATGGCTCTGAACTCACATTATACAGATGTAGACTTGAAAATAATATTTAAACATAGTAAAATATAATCCATCTTATTTTTATTAAGGGAAAACAAAGAAATTTTACAATGATACCACTTTTATTAACAACATTGCCAAAATTTAAAAGTTTAATAAAATTATCTTGGCAAAGATATAGAGAAACAGGCACACAAAATATTGGTTGTGGCTTTAGAACTTGTTAGTATACTTATCCAAATTTCAAATATGTATAGACATTGACCTAATAATCTAATTTTTATTGTTTAAGCTTATGATATACTTGAACAGTTGTTTGTCATTATTTATTGAGCTTATATATCATTGAAAAGGACTTAAAAAAGTGATATATTCAGCAATAGAGGGTAGTTAAACACATCATGAAATAGACATACAATAGAACACTAGCTACACAAATGTCAAAAAAAATATAAAAGATGTTTTTGAATATAATCTAGATCTAAATCTAAAAATCTGAATTTATTGAAAATTAGGGAGGAATGTTAGTAAATAATAAATGAGAATGAAATTGAGCATTAGCATTCAAAATTGCAAGCACATACATAATTCACAAATGAAAAACGAAATTTAAACTTTGTTTAACCAAGTTATCCAGAGATTTGTGCACGTGTAGATATAGCTTAAAATTATAAAAATTATGTCATAATGGCACTAGGACAATATAGGTTAATAGGGTGTAAAAGAAAGTCTAAAAGTTATCCAAAGTGTACATATTGGGAATACAATTAATGTAGCTTTCCAAATTTTGTATTAAAGGCAAGTTATTCCAGAATGTACAGGATTTATTTGATAAACTGATAATTTACCCTTATCTCATATCCCAAATAAATTTTAAGTGAATTAAAGTTTTCAATGAAAATACTTAAAGTTTTGACATAAAGAATATAAGTTAATATTTAGATACATGAGATTTATAAAAATGTTACCAAAAGCAAGTAAATAACATTTTTGAATAGAGATAATAATAATAATATAAAGCTGATATTTATTGATATTTGCCTGCTAAATATTTTCCCCATGTTATCTTACTAATACATGAAGTATGTGGGTCCATAAATTTCCTAACAAATCAAATTAAAATTCAAACATTAAAATACTTAAATTATAAAAGTTAATATAATATCGTGAAAAGAAAGAACAATGCTATTTAATTCAAAAATCATTTTATTTATATTGTCACATGAAGCTTGAACAGCAAACAAATGGAGTAAAAATTGTCACTGTTTCTTTTCCTTCATTCTGTTTTCTGCATCTGTCTGATCCTTTCCCTCACTGAACTCATGGTCAGAAGTGCTGACAACTTACTTGGCTACTTGTTTCATTTTTAAGGAGGGTAGTTAACCTTTATTTTTTCCCAAACTTCCAACAAAATCCCATGGTCAAATTGAATCTTCTTATGCCCTATGCTCAACACTGAAATTATCATCGTGGCCTGACAATGGTCATGCTAATATGTTTAGACCTGAGCCGCGTGCCCCATCATAGAAGTGAATAGATGGTGATGGGCAAAACAGGTGTTGTATAACCAAGAATAAAGGTGAATTGAGTCTAGTGGGGGAAAAAGAAAAAAAATGCTCACTTTAAGTATATGTGACAACTATTGTATAAACATCCTCAGCATATTAAGAATTTCCCCAAATCACTAAGATATAGAGAAACTTCCCAAGAAAGGCATAAGTTAAGGAAACAATATGTAAGTTAACACTGAAGGAAATTTAAAAGGCCAATAGAGGTTAAAAAAAAAAAACAATTTTAATTGTGATGAATGGGATGGCTAATTAAATCATAATGAGTCAGAAATTTAGATCTATTAATTGGTCCATAATACTTTGGCTGTTTTAAATATAATTTTCTTTGTGCCAAGAGTAAGGCATCGCTATTCTTCACAGCTGGTAGAAATGTAAAATAGTAAATGTAAAAAAACCTACCTTTATATGTCTGCCTATACATCTTTCTCAGCATATGCACGTATGTGTAAGTAGAATAATAAATTTGACAATGCGTATGAAGACCTAAAAACTGTCTTCCTCATGTTTTTAATATAGCCATTTTACTACTGAATATTTATGCTTAAGGTAAAAATCATAAATGTGAGCAAAATTGCATGAACAGCAGTCTACACTGATCTGTTTTACATTTATAATCTTTTAAACAAAAATATTCCTATTTAACTTATGGTATTAGATGGAAAGTAATAAACATTACAAGTTGTATAACAAGAGATGATTAAAAAAGAGAAATGTTCATAATGCACTGCTAGATAAAAAGTATAGCTCTCTATAGAAAACGTGAAAAATAATGATAATAAAAATCAAACCTACTACTTCATCACCCTGAACATACCGGGAAACAAAGTGTGATGTAGTGACATATGTACAGTGTACATGTACACATGCAGGCCTTATGTGTGAGGACCTACTTATTTTTTAGTGTTTTCTGTACCAAGTCTAAAATATATATGTAAAATTGGAAATCATTATAAATTTATTTTTCCTTAATAATCTGTGCAAAAAAATTCTTACACTTTCATGAAATAATTATTAATGAGAGATTAAAAATTGTCATGTATCTGTGACTGGAAATTTCATTCTATCCACTAGCTATTTTTAGATTTTTTTGATCAGTTTCATAGCTTTAATTCTACCTTAAAAGTACGGAATCTTCATCATTCAAAGAAGTAAAACTAGGTTGTATATTGTCAGGACAGAAATAACACATCTATTGATCTGAGCAACATATTTTTAAGTTTGTAGACTAGAACCCAATGAAGTTTAGGGGTAGTTGTATCACAGTACTGGTTTATATGGAAATTACTCTGAATATGAGCAATTGTGCAAGATTTGCACATTTCATTTTAGACATAGTGATGGTGATGGTTATAGATTTCTTTTTAATGAGAGGGGAAAAGAAATATGATGATTATGAAATTTATCTTTTTTCTTTTACTGTAAAAACAGTAAAAATGTTTTCTCCAACTCAACCTTAGAAAGATACTTAGGTAGTGATGCAGATACCAAAATCAATTCTACAAAAGAAGTCCTGTTAAGAATGTCAGCAGTCTAACTTGTTTGCTTGCTTGAAGGCCATTGGAATTCTCAGGGTTTATCTTTACTATTCCATATATAAGGTCAGGTTAGCAGCCTTATTAAATCCAAGCACAAATACAATGGTAGATCTGATTCTTATTCTTCTCCCTGTGAATGTTATGAGTGTCACACACTGATAGGATTGAAGCTGTGTTGGGGCCAGTTAGCTGACTCATACACAGACAAAGGATAAAAAACAACAAAAAAATGTCTAGGTTGACAACTGTGATATACTGTACAGATCTCCAGTGATGAGAACAAAAAAGGGGGCTCAATTCTGTGTTCTAATACTAATATTTTGGTGACCTCTTAGCAAGATACTTAACCATTAAATGTTTATTAAATTGTATACTTTTATTATTTATTTATTTAACATATTTATTGGAGTATAATTGCTTTACAATGGTGTGTTAGTTTCTGCTTTATAACAAAGTGAATCAGCTATACATATACATATATCCCCATATCCCCTCCCTGTTGCTTCTCCCTCCCACCCTCCGTATCCCATTCCTCTAGGTAGTCACAAAGCACCGAGCTGACTTCAGAATCTCTCTTGTTTTCTCTCTCTCTTCCTATCTTTATCCATCTCTACCTCTCTCTCTATGTCCATATGTGTGTGTGCTATATGTGTGTTTTATATATGTGAATATATATTCAAATCTCGGTCAGTTGTATTCATTTAGAACTAGCAAATGGAAATTGGAATTACTATACATTAAATGCAACGTAAAATTTCAGATTTAAAGACTAGTATCTATTCCTTTTACATATTTCATTTTGTATCATGAAGGCATGATTCATGACTAGTTTCTCTTCTTTTATGGCATATTGCTATAATGAGTTTTCATAATAATGCTTCTTGCTCACAATATTAAAATAGGCAAAACGTTCTATTGAATGAGCATATTAGGAGAAATAAAGTGCCTTAGCCTGGTTTAAAAGATAAAGATATATCTATCACTGGCATGAAGAAGAATACTCTGACAAAATATTCTTTCTCATTGTAGTAAGAGTTTTAACTCAATAATACAAATGAGTTCAGTTCATCAATTCTTTAAAATTTTACTTTGTAAGGAATTTTGAATTAAATTAGAAAATTCCAGTAACTTCCCCTTATTATTAGAGAAAGAAGGATTCCATATATAATTGGACAGAGATGAATATAATTTATTTTTAGTTTTCCTCTTTGTGCCAACATTAGGCAAGCCACCAAATTTATATTGATTACAGGGGGTTATAATATTCTTATTCATCATCTTATTCATGACTGCCTCTGAGGTATCAATACAGAGAGTGTTAAAATTGGAACATTTTTTAATGCATCATCTGAAAACATGGGCAGGGGGGAATAAATAGAGATATGCAATTAATTGTTTCCCAAAAGCAAAAGTGCTAAAGGTAAGATCCAGAGATAAACAGTTGAAGTTGGTTAAAGGAAATGTTATCACCATATTGGTGAAGAAGCAAAAGTGAGCCAGCTGATAAAACTTTCAAGAAATGAGGTTGAAATAACCCCAAATTCCTGGGAAGACTAAAATTAAAAGAAGCATGAGCTTTGAATGAACTGGAAGATTAGGGTATAAAAAATGCAGTGAATATGGAGGTAACAATAAGAAGTGAGGAGAAATTTTACTCCACTTCCAGGTCTAAGGACTATTGGAAATATTAAAAATAATCTATTGGAAATATTGGACATTTAAAAAAAAAAAAGACACAGAAAACAAATTTCACTATAGAGCACTTTTCAGAGAAGCCCTTGAAAAAACAAGAGGTTGTACTGATGATTAAAAATTCCCACCAGAGGTGCAGTTTTTTTCTAATTGATACTGGGAAAAATAGGAAGATACGAAATTATAGTTTTATTTGAAGTATAGACTAAGAGGTGATATTCTTTGCTTTTCCAGAAAGTTTTATAACATTTTTTGTCATCATATTTAAATTATACAAGAAAAAAATGAAGTATTTTGAAGCTACAGTCTTATCAGTGGAGTATCTCTTTGCACCGCTGTATCCATTGAATTGATCGAACCTGTATTTGCTTTACCCATTTTCTAAGCTTTCATTTAAGGTTGTGATCATAAACACAGACCTGGTGCCTGCAGTGACCTTTAATTCCACTCTGCAAATGCAGAAAAGTTGCTTTCTGTTTTGCTGTCATTATTACTTACTGGAAAAGTCAGGCCAGTGAACCCTCTCCTGTCACTTGAACAAATGTGGCTCTAAAAGAGTATGAGTGTTTGTCCTCACCTTACACACATGAGAAAGAGAACAGGAGAACAGGGAATGTTTGTGATATTGCAGCTGACAACAGTCATGAATCTACTGAAGTAGAACAAGGACAGCAAATCTTATGGTTTTAAGTTTATCATAATACAAGTTGTGTTATTTGTGACATTATGCTATATATTCATGGATAATAGGTGAGTTGTGCACAGTACGACAAAAATTTCACTCTCAGTTTCACTTTCTTTAGCAATTTAGAGTAAATGATTAATGTAGAGAATGATCTAACAAGATATTTAGAAAATCCTAAAAATATGGGTAGTTTGTTAACCATCACAAACTACAATCCAAATCGGGAATGCCTGAGATCAAAGGATTATCTGGGAAAATATATTCAGATTGATATTGTGACATGAAAGCTCTAGAACACATGGCTTCCATCTGTTTATATTTCCTCTTGATGATCCTAAGGAAGACTCACCGTCCAAATTTGGTAATCTCTTGAATAAAGTGCCTGGCCCATCAATCATGAGCATTGATGATTCTGGACAGGCATCATATGCTGGGAAACACAAACACTGGTGAGTTTAGGTAATTGCATTTCTTTAATATTATATTGATTATGAATTCAAAAAGAAATTAAAAAGTAAGGGTACTTAGATATAAAACACATTCCTAGTCTTTTGTGAATAATTTAGAAAAGTCATTAAATTACAAAAGGAAGAGAGAGACACCAATATTTAACATTTAGTATCTTTTACAGATTTGAAAATATAAGAAAAAAGTGTGCTGTATTAAGAAACAAATGCAAGTTTCCTTGACATTTTTGTCTTAATTTTCAGGGAGAAAAATAATATACCCAACTCAAAATAACCTTTTTAAAGGAAACAGGCATTATTATTTTTATCTATAATGATGTTTGGTTTAAAAAATATATAGCTATAATGTATAAACTTGGGAATTTTTTGTTAACTTATTCAAGAAAGTAAAAGTCACATCTATGTTTCTTTTTATTCTAGTTTTATTAATTCACAGTAAATAAATAATTTTTACCAGTCTGTTAAGTACATTGTTCAGTCTAAGTTTCATTATATTCCATTATTAACCAATTATGAATACTAAAAATGAACAGTTATTTAATGGAGCCTATATAAACAAGATTAAATGTAAAGCTGTTACTTGCATTTTGACTTGTATTTATCCAAAATGCTCTGAGAAATTCAGTAAGTGGATACTGAAGTATATGTTACTTTTTAATAGTCTGAATACAGATTAGTACAGAGGAAATAAGGAAGGTCATTTGGCTTTACTGACAGTTTTAAATATAAACCAAATAGTAATTCTATAAGTGGTATGTCCATAGATTTCTACTAAATTGCCAGCCAATTTATTATTTGGACATTTGTCTTCCCAGTGTGTTCAAAACTTTGTTTCAGAATAAGAAATATGTATCAATCCCCCATGTATCTTTAAATAAATGGAGACCTAAAACCAGTTTGAATTCCTTTGGTTCATTTTTCAGTTGCAAGTTGTCAAGGAGCATCCCCTCTTCCCAAAGCTCATATTGTGTGCAGTTGTAAATTGCTATTCTATTTTGACAGGCTGCTGTTCTGAAGGATATGGCTATTTATTTCAACAGGGAATTTTTTCTGGCTACTAAACTTTCTAGTCTTGAAATGAATTTTCTATTACATAACTGACCTTTCAACTATCTAACCCCTAAACACATAAAAAAATTTCCCTTCTATTTATCAACATTGTTCTTACTGTAACATTTGTTTTGCTTCTCTCTATGTATGCATTTTCCAAGAGTATGACAAGGGTAGTTGAAGGAATTAATGGTGGGGAATAAGCTATATGTGTGAATTTATGATCCATAAAAAAATATTTCAAAATGATTATATTTCCCCTGCACTAGTAAGAATATTATCTCAACAATTCTAGTAGTGCCTTTTTTTTCTCACTCCTTGTACATCACTTAACTATACAAATATATTGATTTGCTAAAACACTTTGGCTTAGAGATTCTAGAATTTTTTTCCTCTTTTCATTTTGCTGTTAAAACTTAAATATCAAAAGCCAGTATGATGAGACAATAGTTATCAGTAAACACAAATTAATTCTCAATCTAAGCATACTTGGCATTTTCTAAATGCTGACACCATATCTTATAGTGTTGCTAAAAGCTAAAGATAATGCAAAACTAAACTCTGTAACAAAAACTACTCTTTTCTTTTGGTGTGGGGGGGGCAAGGGCATTTCCACTCCAAGAATCATCCCTCTATTGATTCCTTGTTAGTTTCCCACTACTACCTATTTTTATAGGTCAACAACAACAAAAAAATTATCTGATCACACAAACACATATTCTCTTCATAGAATTAAAAGAGAAACTTTAAATAAAATCTCTCATATTTTTAAACTGAATGTCCTCACTCTAGCATTGATTTTGATGGACAGAACAGTTGAACAGGAAAAGCTGTGGTTCAGAGAGATACACACACAATAGTGACATTAAAATGTATTATTATTTGTATTAATGTTGAACACTGTGACAAAGTGATCTTGGCATTCATTCAAAGGAACTCTTCAGGCCTATTCTTTTCAACTCATTCAAGTCATAGATATACCTCTTGAACAAAATTGGCTAGATATTTTCCAAGAACTTGGGCATCTTCCATGACATTTCCCTTCCTGGATCCAGAATAGTCAGTTCTTCTGAGAGTTTCATCATATCAAAATTTTGTTACAACAGGAAAAACACAACAAAATCCAACAAACAAAACAAAGTGAACACCAACAATTCCTTCCTGAAAGCCAGTTTAAAATAAATAATTTATAGATATCTTCAAGATGAAACTGCCTATGGAAAAAAAAAAAAAGAAATAGTGTGTAAAGACCACAGTGGTGGCCCAATTTTAATGTTGAACAGTTGTTACATTTTCTCATAAATTGAGGTACATATGGGTAACCTTGTGTCTTTTGCTTTGGTAAGAAATTATACATTTCTTAAAGTGGGATAGAAAATAATATGAACATTTCTTGGATAGGTATTTTCAGGTGTATAAAAAATTATTAGACTTTAAAATCACATTACATAAACTTTTATTTTCCCAGTTGACAACTAATAAGAATCATTCCAATTTTTTCTATAATATTTCAACTTCCTATGCAATTTTGGCCTTAAAATATCATACATTATACATATAATTTTTGAACATACATTTTTTATAAATAATGAGTCTAGATCATTTAAAGAGCTTGTTTCATGAAAATATTGTTCCATGTGGTAAAGAAAATAATTACAAAGATAACTATTATGGTCTTTGTTCTCTACAGATTAAAATGTGAATGGACAGAAAAAATAAAGGAGATTTACTTACTTCCCTATAAAGGGAAGAAGTTTTCCTACTGATAGATGTCAGGGACATGTAGAGGGGCAGGAAGTGGAATCTGGGTGGGAAGAATTTGAGATATACATTTGCCAAAAATCTGTATTGTAATGAATGAGGAAACAATTCAAAAGGAATACAATTAAGAAATGCAATTAGGAAAAAGATAATATTTGCAGGCATAAAACTTTTAAAAGAATAAATAACATACATATTTGTGATACGATTCTTTTATCACTAATTCCTTTGGATTGTTCACATGTACTATCTGAACCCAGAAAACAATTCACTAATTTGGCAAAATGTAATATCAACATACGAAGCTCAATAACTATCACATCATAAATAATAAAAAGTTAAAAGACATAATGGAAGAGAAGAGCTTACTTACTATGGTCACAAAACATAAAATAATTAGAAATAAACATCATAAAATTGGGTGAACTAACCCAATCAGATATTAAAACATAGACCATCTAAATTTTAAAATTGTACTACTGGTAGATACACGATCAAGTAGAACAGAAATAGAAAGTCCAAAGGACACTAAAGAAATATAAAACTTTAATATGATAATAAGGTTCGTGTTCCAAATTGCTGGGATCACAATAAGCTTATTAATAGATGATAATGGTACAATTAGTCAACCCTTTAGGATAAAATTGCATCATTTGTTAAAATACACCAGTAACACCTTAATGTTTAAGATCTAAATGTAGAAATGAGCAATATAAACATACTAGAAAAAAATATGACAGAATTCCTTTAAAATCTGCATATTCATAAATATTTTCCAACTATGTCTCAAAATTCAGATGCAATAATAAAAACAGTTAACAAATATGATAGACAAAATTTTATAATAATTCCATTGCAAAACACAGTTAGCAATATCAAAGGCAATGGCCAAATGGATAAAAATATTTACAGTATATAACACCACAGAATGAAAGGGCCTGTAACCTTAATTTTTAAAAAATCTCAAAAAAACATTGAGGGAAAAAAGCTGAAAACTCAATGTAATAATAAATAACAGATGCAAAATTAATTTTTTAAATGCTCAAAAAAGATATAAAATAGTTCTTATATATATAGAAATATATTTAAATTCACTTATACCTGAAATGCAAATTAAAGCTATACTTAGTCACAGTGTCTCATCTATTAAATTGACAGATGCCAAAGACATGACAACATATGCTGTTGGCTAAGCTGTGGGGAAAAGAAGTATCATTTTATTATTGCTGCTGGGACTGTGAAATGGCATAACCCCTGTGAAGGCAATATCTACCAAAACTGTATATGTATTTACCATTTGATCCATAAATCCCACTTTCTAGAATTTACACTGTAATTTTAAAATATGTGTTAAGTGTAAAAAACACAGATGCCACTTAATAAGTCTAAAATACTATTTCTGGGGCAAGAAATAACAGGAAAGATGAATATATGAATATACCTGCTTAATTTTTAGGAAAGTAATTAGTTACCTATAAAGGTCAGGAGTGAGAAGAATCGTAGGAAAAAAAGAAAGAATGAGATTTTATATAGTGAGATAAATCAATATTATTTACCTTATTAATGGAAATTTGAACCTTGACCAACAACTCCTCATTTTCCCCACATCCCAAATCTTGGCAAACACCATTCTACTACTCTCCATTTTTATGAGTTTGCTTTTTGCAGATTCCACACATAAGTGACATCATATAGTATTTGCCTTTCTCTGTCTGATATTACACTTAGCAAAATGCACTCAAGGTCCATCCATGTTGTCACAAGTGGCAGAATTTCTTTTTCTCATGACTGTATAATATTCCATTGTGCATATATATACTTTATTCATTCATACATTGATTGACAATTAGGTTATTTCCTTATATTGGCTACTCTGAATAATGAAGAAATAAACATGAGATTGCAGATATTTCTTCAAGACCTTGTTTTTATTTCCTTTAAATATATATCCCACTACTGGGCATATACCCTGAGAAAACCATAATTCAAAAAGAGTCATGTACCAAAATGTTCATTGCAGCTCTATTTACAATAGCCAGGACATAGAAGCAACCTAAGTGTCCATCAACAGATGAATGGATAAAGAAGATGTGACACATATATTCAATGGAATATTACGCAGCCATAAAAAGAAACGAAATTGAGCTATTTGTAATGAGGTGGATAGACCTAGAGTCTGTCATACAGAGTGAAGTAAGTCAGAAAGAGAGAGACAAATACTGTATGCTAACACACATATATGGAATTTAAGAAAAAAAATGTCATGAAGAACCTAGGGATAAGACAGGAATAGAGACACAGACCTACTAGAGAATGGACTTGAGGATATGGGGATGGGGAAGGGTAAGCTGTGACAAAGTGAGAGAGAGGCATGGACATATATACACTACCGAACGTAAGGTAGATAGCTAGTGGGAGGCAGCTGCATAGCACAGGGAGCTCAGCTTGGTGCTTTGTGACCGCCTGGAGGGGTGGGATAGGGAGAGTGGGAGGGAGGGAGATGCAAGAGGGAAGAGATATGGGAACATATGTATATGTATAACTGATTCACTTTGTTATAAAGCAGGAACTAACACACCATTGTAAAGCAATTATACTACAATAAATAAATATATAAATAAATAAATAAATAAATAAATAAATAAATAAATATATACACACACACAGAGAAGTGGGATTGTGGATCATATGATAATTCTAGTCATAATAATTTGAGAAACTTCGGTAATGTTTTCCAGAGTAAATGTACCAATTTACATTCTCAGCAACAGTGCACAATGGCTCTTTTCTCCACATCTGTGCAAACACTTACCTTTTGTCTTTTTGAAGATATTATATATATATAATAATATCTTTATATTATTATATATATAATATTATTATATATAGTTATTCTAAAAGGTGCCTGGTGATATTTCATTGTGATTTCATTTGCATTTCCCTGATAGTTACTCATGTTAAGCCTATTTTCATGTTGATACAGTTTGGAAAAATGTCTACTTGGTTTCTCTGTCATTTTCTTAATTTTTTTATTTTATATTGGAGTATAGTTGATTAACAAAGTTGTGATACTTTCAGGTGTAGAGCAAAGTGATTCAGTTATACATATACATATATCTATTATTTTTCAAAGTATTTTGCCACTTAGGTCGTTATATAATATTGAGCAGAGTCCCTGTGCTATACAGTAGGTCCCTGCTGGTTATCCATTTTATTTTATTTTATTTTTTTCACATCTTTATTGGAGTATAATTGCTTTTGATTGTTGTGGTAGTTTCTGCTGTATAACAAAGTGAATCAGCTATATGTATATGTATATCCCCTTATCCCCTCCCTCTTGCGTCTGCCTTCCACCCTCCCTATCCCACCCCTCTAGTTGGTCACAAAGCACCAAGCTGATCTCCCTGTGCTATGCAGCTGCTTGCCACTAGCTATCTATTTTATATTTGGTACTGTATATATGTCAATGTCATTCACTCACTTCGTCCCAGCTTACCCTTTGCCCTCCCCGTGTCCTCAAGTCCGTTCTCTACATCTGCGTCTTCATTCCTTTCCTGCCCTTAGGTTCTCCAGAACCATATTTCTTATTTAGACCCCATATATATGTGTTAGCATATGATATTTGTTTTTCTCTATCTGACTTACTTCACTCTGTATGACAGACTCTAGGTCCATCCACCTAACCACAAATAACTCAATTTCATTTCTTTTTATGACTAATATTCCATTGTATTTATGGACCACATCTTTATTCATTCCTCTGTCGATGGACACTTAGGTTCTTTCCATGTCCTAGCTATTTTAAATAGAGCTGCAATGAACATTGTGGTACATGACTCTTTTAGAATTTTGGTTTTCTCAGGGTATATGCCCAGTAGTGGAATTGCTGGGTCATATGGTAGTTCTATTTTTAGTATTTTAAGGAACCTCCATACTGTTCTCCATAGTGGCTGTATTAATTTACATTCTTACCAACAGGACAAGAGGGTTCGTTTTTCTCCA
This sequence comes from Grampus griseus, assembly GCF_964374135.1. Lineage (NCBI taxonomy): Eukaryota > Metazoa > Chordata > Mammalia > Artiodactyla > Delphinidae > Grampus > Grampus griseus. The sequence continues at coordinate 67,015,258 of NC_139009.1, read as the reverse complement.
CACCCTGTCCAGCATTTATTGTTTGTAGATATTTTAATGATGGCCATTCCAGCCAGTGTGAGGAGACACCTCATTGTACTTTTGATTTGCGTTTCTCTAATGATTAGTGATGTTGAACATTCTTTCATGTGTTGGTTGGCAAGCTGTATATTTCTTTGGAGAAATGTCTATTTAGGTCTTCTGCTCATTTTTGTATTGGGCTGTCCATTTTTTGATATTGAGCTGCATGAGCTGCTTGTACATTTTGGAGATTAATCCTTTTCCAGGTGCTTCATTTGCAAATATTTTCTCCCATTCTGAGGGTTGTCTTTTCATCTTGTTTATGGTTTCCTTTGCTGTGCAAAAGCTTTTAAGTTTCATTAGGTCTGATTTGTTTATATTTGTTTTAATTTCCATTTCTCTAGGAGGTGGGTCAAAAAGTTTCTTGCTGTGATTTATATCATGCCTATGTTTTCCTCTAAGAGTTTTATGATGTCTGGCCTTTAATTTAGGTCTTTAAACCATTTGGAGTTTATTTTTGTATACAGTGTTAGGGAGTGTTCTAATTTCATTCTTTTACATGTAGCTGTCCAGTTTTCCCAGCACCAATTATTGAAGAGGCTGTCTTTTCTCCATTGTATATTCTTGGCTCCTTTATCAAAAATAAGATGACCATATGTGCATAGGTTTATCTCTGGGTTTTCTATCCTGTTCCATTGATCTATATTTCTGTTTTTGTGCCAGTACCATACTGTCATAATTACCATAGCTTTGTAGTATAGTCTGAAGTCAGGGAGCCTGATTCCTCTAGCTCCGTTTTTCTTTCTCAATATTGCCTTTGTTCTTCAGGATCTTTTGTGTTTCCATACACATTTTGAAATTTTTCATTCTAGCTCTGTGAGAAATGCCATTGATAGTTTGATAGAGATTGCATTGAATATATAGATTGCTTTGGGTAGTATAATTTTTTTCACAATGTTAAATCTTACAATCCAAGAACATGGTATATCTCTCCATCTGATTGTATCCTCTTTATCTTCTTCCATCAGTGTCTAATAGTTTTCTTAATACAGGTCTTTTGTCTCCTTAGGTAGGTTTATTACTAGGTATTTTATTCTTTTTGTTGCAAAGGTAAAAGGGGGTGTTTCCTTAATTTCTCTTTCAGATTTTTCAGCATTAGTGTATAGGAATGCAAGAGATTACTGTGCATTAATTTTGTATCCTGCTACATTACCAAATTCATTGTTTACCTCTAGTAGTTTTCTGGTAGCATCTTTAGGATTCTCTATTGTAGTATCATGTCATCTGCAAACAGTGACAATTTTACTTCTTTTCTGATTTAGATTCCTTTGATTTCATTTTCTTCTCTGACTGCTGTGGCTAAAACTTCCAAAATTATGTTGAATTATACTGGTGAGAGTGGGCAACCTTGTCTTTTTCCTGATTTTAGTGGAAATGGCTTCCATTTTTCATCATTGGGAAAGATGTTGGCTGTGGGTTTGTCATATATGGTCATATTATGTTGAGGTAAGTTCCCTCTATGCCTACTTTCTGGAAATTTTTTAATCATAAATTGGTGTTGAATTTTGTCAAAGGCTTTTTCTGCATCTATTGAGATTATCATATGGTTTTTATCCTTCAATTTGTTAATATGGTGTATCATATTAATTGATTTGTGTATATTGAAGAATCTTTGCATTCCTGGGATAGAACCCACTTGATCATGCTGTATGATCCTTTTAATGTGCTGTTGGATTCTTTTTGCTAGTGTTTTGTCGAGGATGTTTGCATCTACGTTCATCAGTGTTATTGGCCTATAGTTTTCTTTTATTGTGATATATTTGGTTTTAGTATCAGGGTCATGGTGGCCTCGCAGAGTGAGTTTGGGAGTGTTCCTCCCTCTTATATTTTTTTTGAAGACTTTGAAAAGGATAGGGGTTAGCTCTTTTCTAAATGTTTGATAGAATTTGCCTGTGAGGTCATCTGGTCCTGGGCTTTTCTTTTTTGGAAGATTTTTAATCACAGTTTCAATTTTGGTGCTTGTGACTGGTCTGTTTATTTTTTTCTATTTCTTCCTGGTTCAGTCTCAGAAGGTTGTGCTTTTCTAAGAAATTGTCCATTTCTTCCAGATTGTCTGTTGTTTTGGCATATGATTGCTTGTAGTAATTTCTTATGATCCTTTGTATTTCTACAGTGTCAGTTGTTACTTGTCCTTTTTCATTACTTTTTTTTTTTTTTTGGTGGTACATGGGCCTCTCACTCTTATGGCCTCTCCCGTTGTGGAGCACAGGCTCTGGACGCGCAGGCTCAGCAGCCATGGCTCACGGGACTAGCTGCTCCACTGCTTGTGGGATCTTCCTGGACCAGGGCATGAACCCGTGTTCCCTGCATTGGCAGGCAGACTCTCAACCACTGCATCACCAGGGAAGCCCTCCATTTTCATTTCTAATTGTTGATTGAGTCTTCTCCCTTTTTTTCTTGATGAGTCTGGCTAATGGTTTATCAATTTTGTTTATCTTCTCAAAGAACCAGCTTTTAGTTTTTTTCATCTTTGTTATTGTTTCCTACATTTCTTTTTCATTTATTTCTGATCTGATCTTTATGATTTCTTTCCTTGTGCAGTTTGAGTATTTTCTTGTTTCTTGAGGTGGGATTGTACTGCTATAAATTTCTCTCTTAGAACTGCTTTTGCTGCATCCCAAATGTTTTGGGTCATTGTGTTTTCATTGTCATTTGTTTCTAGGTATTTTTTGATTTCCTCTTCAATTTCTTCAGTGATCTTTTGGTTATTTAGTAGTGTATTGTTTAGCCTCCATGTGTTTGTATTTTTTACAGTTTTTTCCTGTAATTGATATCTAGTCTCATAACATTGTGGTAGGAAAATATACTTGATGCCATTTCAATTTTCTTAAATTTGCCAAGGCTTGATTTGTGACCCAAATATTATCTATCTTGGAGAATGTTCCATGAGCCCTTGAGAAGAAAGTCTATTCTGCAGTTTTTTGGTGAAATGTTTATAAATATCAGTTAGTCTATCTTGCTTAAGTGTTATTTAAAGCTTCTGTTCCTTATTTATTTTTATTTTGGATAATCTGTCCATTGGTGAAAGTCAGTGTTAAAGTCCCCTACTATGATTGTGTTACTATCAATTTTCCCTTTTATGGCTGCTGGCATTTGCCTTATATATCGTGGTGCGCCTATGTTTGGTGTATAAATATTTACAATTGTTATATCTTCTTCTTGGATTGATCCCTTGATCATTATGTTGTGTCCTTCTTTGTCTTTCATAATAGTCTTATTTTAAAGTCTATTTTGTCTGATATGGGAATTGCTACTCCAGCTTTCTTTTCATTTCCATTTGCATGGAATATCTTTTTCCATCCACTCACTTTCAGTCTGTATGTGTCCTGAGGTCTAATGTGGTTCTCTTGTAGACAGAATACTTACAGGTCTTGTTGTTGTATCCATTAAGTCAATCTATCTCTTTTGGTTGGAGCATTAAATCATTTACATTTAAGGTAGTTATTTATATGTATGTTCCTATTACCATTTTCATAGTTGTTTTGAGTTTGTTATTGTAGGTCTTTACCTTTTCTTGTGTTTCCTGCCTAGAGAAGTTCCATTAGCATTTGTTGTAAAGCTGGTTTGGTGTTGCTGTATTCTCTTAACTTTTGCTTGTCTGTAAAGGTTTTAATTTCTCTGTTTAATCTGAATGATATCCTTGCTGGGTACAGTAATCTTGGTTGCAGTTTTTTCCCTTTCATCACTGTAACTGTGTCCTGCCACTTCCTTCTGACTTGCAGAGTTTCTGCTAAAAGATCAGCTGTTAACCTTATGGGAATTCCCTTGTATGTTAATTGTTGCTTTTCCTTTGTTGCTTTTATTTTTTTTTTGCTTTATATTTATTTTTTGATAATTTGATTAACATGTGCTTGGCATATTTCTCCTTGGATTTATCCTGTATGGACTCTCTGTGTTTCCTGGACTTGTTTATTTCCTTTCCCATATTAGGGAAGCTTTCAACTATAAACTCTTCAAATATTTTCTCAGTCCCTTTTCCTTTTTTTTCTCTTCTTCTTCTGGGGCCCCTATAATTTGAATGTTGGTGTATTTTATGTTGTCCTGGAGGTCTCTGAGACTGTCCTCAATTCTTTTCATTCTTTTCTTTTAATTCTCCTCTGCAGTAGTTATTTCCAATATTTTATCTTCCAGGTCACTTATCCATTCTTCTGCCTCAGTTATTCTGCTATTGATTCCTTCTAGAGTATTTTAAATTTCATTTATTGTGTTATTCATCATTATTTGTTTGCTCTTTAGTTCTTTTATGTCCTTGTTAAATGTTGCTTGTATTTTCTCCATTCTATTTCCAAGATTGATCATGTTTACTATAATTTATCTATATATATTTTTTCAGGTAGACCCTCTTATTTCTTCCTCATTTGTTTGGTCTGTTGGGTTTTACCTTGCTTCTTCACCTGCTGTGCAATTCTCTGTCTTCTCGTTTTGCTTAAGTTACCGTGTTTGGGGTCTCCTTTTTGCAGACTGATGATTAATAGTTCCTGTTGTTTTTGGTGTCTGCCTCCAATGGGTAAGGTTGTTTCAGTGTGTTGTGTAGGCTTCCTGGTGGAGAGGACTGGTTCCTGTGCTCTGGTGTATGAGGCTGGATCTTGTCTTTCTTGTGGGCAAGACCGCATCTGGTGGTTGTTTTTTGGTGTCTGTGACATTATTATTATTTTAGGCAGTCTCTCTGCTAATGGGTGGATTTGTGCTCCTGTCTTGCTAGTTGTTTGGCATATGGTATCCAGCACTGTAGCTTGCTTGTCATTGAGTGGAGCTGGGTCTACATGTTGAGATGGAGATCTTTGATATAACTTTTGCCATTTGATATTACATGGAGCCAGGAGGTCTTTGGTGGGCCAATGTCCTGAAGTCAGCTCTCTCACCTCAGAGGCTCAGGCCTGACACCTGGCTGGAGCAGTAAGACCCTGTCAACCACATGGCTCAGTAGAAAAGAGAGAAAAAAGCAGAAATAAAAATAAAATAAAGTTATTAAAATAAAAATATATTATTAAAAATAAAAAAATAAAAGTAATAAAAAAGAAGAAAGCTACCCAACCAAAAAAAAAAAAAAAAAAAAACAGACAAAATCACACAAAGAAGCATACACACTCACAAAAAGAGAAAATGGAATATATATATATATATATATATATATATATATATATATATATAGAGAGAGAGAGAGAGAGAGAGAGAGAGAGAGAGAGAGAGAGCAACCAAATTAATAAACAAATCTACAAAGGAAAATAAGCGCTAAATACTAAACTAAGGTAAACATAAAACCAGAAACAAATTAGATGCAGAAAGCAAACACCAATTCTACAGTTGTTCCCAAAGTTCACTGCCTGAATTTTGGGATGATTGTTTGTTTATTCAGGTATTCCACAGATGCAGGGTAGATCAATTTGATTGTGGAGATTTAATCCTCTGCTCCTGAGACTGCATGGAGAGATTTCCCTTTCTCTTCCTTGTTCATACAGCTCTGGGGGTTCAGCTTTGGATTTGGCCCCACCTCTGCATGTAGGTTGCCTGAGGGCGTCTGTTCCCCACCCAGAGAGAACAAGGTTAAGTAGCAGCTGATTACGGTGCTCTGGCTCACTCAGGCCAGGGGGAGGGTGGGGTACAGAATGCAGTGTGAGCCTATGGCAGCAGAGGTCCCATGACATTTCAACAGCCTGAGGCATGCTGTGTGTTCTCCAGGAGAGTTGTCCCTGTTTTACAGGACCCTGGTAGTGGCAGGCTGTACAGGCTCCCAGGGCGGGAGGTGTGGATAGTGACCTGTGCTTGCTCACAGGCTTCTTGGGGGCTACAGCAGCAGCCTTAGAGTTTCATGCCCGTCTCTGGTGTCTGCCCTGATAGCCGAGGCTTGCCCCCATCTCTAGAGCTTGTTTAGGCAGTGATCTGAATCTTCTCTCCTCGCCCACCCTGAAACAATGGTGTCTGGCCTCTTAGGCACCTCCAGACTTTTGCCCGGACTCCCTTCCAGCTAGCTGTAATGCACTAGCCCCCTTCAGGCTATGTTCACACAGCCAACTGCAGTCCTCTCCCTGAGATCTGAACTCCAAAGCCTGAGCCTCAGCTCCCAGCCCACACCCATCGTGTCAGGTGAGCAGACAAGCCTCTCAGCCTGGTGAGTGCTGGCTGGCACCAATCCTCTGTGTGGAAATCTCTCCACTTTGCCCTCTGCACCCCTGTTACTGCACTCTCCTCTGCAGCTCCGAAGCTTCCCCCACCCCCCTGTCTCTACCAGTGAAGGAGCTTCCTAGTGTGTGGAAACTTCTCCTCCTTCACAGCTGCCTCCCAGAGGTGCAGGTCCCATCCCTATTGTTTTGTCTCTGTATTTTCTTTTGCCCTACCCATGTACGTAGGGAGTTTCTTGCCTTTTGGGAAGTGTGAGGTCTTCTGCCATCATTCAGTTTGTATTCTGTAGGAGTTGTTCCTCATATAGATGTATTTCTGACATATTTGTGGGGAGGAAGGTGATCTCCACATCTTACTCCTCTGTCATCTTGAAGTTCCTCTGGTTATCCATTTTAAATGTAGCAGTGCCTCTGTCCATTTTTAATTGTATTGTTTTGTTTGTTTGTTTGTTTTGCTATTGAGTCATATGAGTCATTTATATATTTTGGATATTAACCACTTACCAGATGTATGATTTTAAAATATTTCTCCCATTCTATATGTTGCCTTTCTCTTTTGCTGTTTATGATAATATTAAATATAGAAACTTCTAAAAAACTCCACCAAAAAGTTTTCAGAATTAATCAACAAATACAGTAAAGTTCCAAGATACAAAACCAATATACAGAAAACAGTTGTGTTTCTATACAAAAACAATGAAACATCTGAAAAAGAAAACAGTCACATTCACAATAGCATCAAATATAATAAAACACTTAGGAATAAATTTAAACAAGGAGGTAAAAGATCTGTGGACTGAAAACTACAAGCCTTTGGAGCTAGTTACTCTACCAGTTTCACTGGAGTACTCGCATATTTTTAAAATTTTAGATTTTAGAACATTTTATCTATCTGAAATTAAATTTAGATCAGCTAGAATGATTTAATATTGAACATGAACAGAAAGTAATGAACCTAAGTACACATAATATTCACACAGAAGAAAATTTAAGAAGGATATTAATACTACTTACATTTGAATATCATTCTAACTGTATGTTTTCAATAAGATATATACTAAGGACAAAAGACTGCACAGGACTATTGAACTCTGCTAAGTAGCTTTACTGTTATAGTGGTACATTTGATTATCTTTACATATATTATGTTGCACAATAAAATAAATTAAGGCAGCAACTCCTTAGGACTCAAAATTCTCACCATATAAGTAAAATATAGTGGAGAAAAGCTCTGTTTTCTTGGCTAATATTCAGAAGCATTAACATCAACTTGTGATTTTTCATACTATGTATTCCCTTCTCACCACTAAACCAGATTAAACCCAGTGATATTCTACTAGTAATGTATAAAGCTAGGGCCCAAATGTTGATTTCTAAATTCCATTCCACATAACTGAGGCACTCTTACCATCTCTTATTAAATATCATCCCCTTCTAACAGGTTGACTGCAGATCTAGATAGAATAAGTAAAATAAAACTTTATCCCAAACAATTTCTTTGGGAAAAAAATGTCCTCAGAGACTAATTGGAATATTTAAAATAGCAATTTGTGTATCAAAGGAAATAGTGATGATGATGGATTGTAACACTGAGTAAAGGAAAAGTACCCATAAGCTCCACATGGATAATCTAAATAAACATGAAAGAAAGAAAGGGAGGAATTTTTTTTTAGGAGACAAACAACAGCCAATAAATGGAAAAATTTCACTTGGTGACTTGTATATCCACCAATGCTCCATAACTAAATGGCACCATCAACAGGACAAACTGAAAGGATATTACCCTGTTGTGATAAATACACATTACTTTTGTTGTATTACTGTCAAAACATTTTAACTTGGATCCAATCCTGAGGCAACTATCAGACAACCAAATATATACGTATTTAAAATAACTGGTGTATACTTGTTGCCAATAAAAAAAAAAACAGCCTAAGTTAGAAAAAAAAAAGAAAAAGACTTATCTAAATTAAATTTAGACTAAAGGACAAAACAAAAAAATTCAGTGTATGATCCTTAATTATATCTTAGAGTAAGAGAAAAAAATTCAGAAGTTGTTTATTGGGACAATTGGAAAGTTGCATGTATCAATGCTAAACGATTGAGAGAAATGCAAATATTACCTTTATTTAGAAGGTTGTTCTTGCTCTAAGGAGACACATGTTGAGTGTTTGTTGGTAAAGCATTGTGATTTCTTCAATATACTCTGAAATGGATTAGCTAAAAAATAATGTCTATGTATGTATGTCTAGATGTGAATATGTATGTATGCATGTACATCTGTGTGTATATATTTATGTATGAAGGATGAGTGAAAGCAAATATATCAAAATGTAAATAACGTATGGATATGGCTGAAGAGGATATGGACATATTTTGGTTTGATATATTGCAAAATGTAAAGCTCGTAGACAAATTTTAATAGAGTTATTGTGACCATAAAGCAATCCAAGCCAATTCAGGTATGTGGCCCCTTGTGACGTGAATCACTGTGTAGCACACATATGCCAGACAAGGTCTGAAAGTTCCTTCAAATACTTTCTTCGCATCAAAAGTGATACAGAAATGCAAGTGTGGCCTGGGGCTTTGATTGGTGCAGGTAGAGCTCGACTGCATATCATCTACTCTCTACACTTCAGAGGGCCATTGGAGCTTTGCCTGGGAAGCAGGAACTAGGGACATGGAGCGATCACTATGTTTTATATACTGGCCACAGTGTCCATATAAATGGGATTCTGTTTTATAGCCTACATATCAAGAGAGCAAAATTTTGTTAGTTCTTTGCTAGTTGGGAAGGAAAACAGAAATCAGAAAAGATGTTGCAAGCCCTTATTTTTTCAATCTGTACTCAGACTATCAGAGGACATTTAGGAGCAAATTACAATACATTATAGTAGAAAATGCACCTTAGGTTTTTACAGCAGCCTCCACTAAAAGTATAGGTAACTGTCAACTATTTAAATTTTAAAATCTATAATTGTAAATAAGGAAGCCTGGAAATAAGGAAGGAATAAAGAAAAAATGGAAGCAACTAAATTGCTCCTATTTAAAGAAGAAATCAAAAAATGGAAAGACAAATATTTAGAAATGTAAAATAATGAGAATATTTTGTGCCTGACAAATTTAATTTTAAATAGCAGGCTATGTGTCCTTACATTTTTAATAAAGAATATACAGATGCCATTGGAAATAAGCAAGACAAAGTAAAGCATCTGGAAGAATTTTATTTAATTACACCAAAAAATAAAACTAAAAACAGCAAAATCTTTTAAGGTTTTTAAAATAATAAAAATCTCCCCAAAATTAAACAGTGCTAGGAAAAGATGAACAAAAATAATTTAGTTACAGATGGGATTAAGTGAAAATTATTACATAAATTGAATGTAATCTCATTTTTAAAAGTTCATAAAAATTATGATTATCAGTGTACTTATATATGTATATTGTTAATGAGCAATATTTATTCAAGTAGAAAATCTAATTAAACCCACAATCTGGTTTAAGTAGTAAATTGTTTCATCGAATTACAATTAAATATTACCCAACTGGACACTTGGTAATTGCTTTTAATCAAAATTTTGTATGTAGTCTCATGAGTCTGTAAACAGAGCCTTTATTATTTCAATAAATAACAAAATAACATTTTTAAATATTTCAGAATATGGACATAGAAGCGTAAGTCATAATAATTTTTAGGGGAGTTGAGGAGGATGGCGGAAGGGGGAGTTGAGGAAGATGGCAGAAGAGTAAGATGCGGAGATCACCTTCCTCCCCACAGATACATCAGAAATACATGTACACGTGGAATTGCTCCTATAGAACACCCACTGAACGCTGGCAGAAGACCTCAGACATCCCAAAAGGCAAGAAAGTCCCCATGTACCTGGGTAGGGCAAAAGAAAAAAGAATAAACAGAGACAAAAGAATAGGGACGGGACCTACACCAGTGGGAGGGAGCTGTGAAGGAGGAAAGGTTTCCACACACTAGGAAGCTGCTTCATGGGGGGAAACTGTGGGTGGTGGAGGGGGGAAGCTTCGGAGCCTCGGAGGAGAGCACAGAACAGGGGTGCGGAGGGCAAAGCGGAGAGATTCCCACACAGAGGATCAGTGCCGACCAGCACTCACCAGCCCAAGAGGCTTGTCTGCTCACCCGCCGGGAAAGACGGTGATTGGGAGCTGAAGCTGGGGATTGCAGGGAGAGGACTGGGGTTGGTGGCATGAACATAGCCTGAAGGGGTTAGTGCGCCACCTATAGCCAGGCGGGAGTCTGGGAAAAAGTCTGGACATGCCAAAGAGGCAAGAGACTGTTTCTTCCCTCTTTGTTTCCTGGTGTGCTAGGAGAGGAGATTAAAAACGCCTCTTAAAGGAGCTCCAGAAATGGGCGTGAGCCACGGCTATCAGTGTGGACCCCGGAGACAGAAATGAGACGCTAAGGCTGCTGCTGCTGCCACCAAGAAACCTGTGTGTGAGCACAGGTCACTATCCACACCTCCGCTCCTGGGAGCTTCTGCAGCCTGCCACTGCCAGGTTCCCGTCATCCAGGGACAACTTACCCAGGAGAGCACACAGAGTGCCTCAGGCTGCTGCAACGTCACACTGGCCTATGCCACCGCAGGCTCACCCCACATCGGTACCCCTCCCTTCCCCCGGCCTGAATGAGCCTGAGCCCATGAATCAGCTGCTCCTTTAACCCCGTACTGTCGGAGTGAAGAACAGACGCCCTGAGGGGACCTACACGCAGAGGCAGGGCCAAATCCAAAGCTGAACCCCAGGAGCTATGCGAACAAAGAAGGGAAAGGGAAATTTCTCCAAGCAGCCGCAGGAGCAGCAGATTAAATCTCCACAATCAACTTGATGTACCCTGTATCTGTGGAATACCTGAATAGACAACGAATCATCCCAAATTGAGGATGTGGACTTTGGGAGCAAGATTTATTATTTTTTCCCCTTCTCCCCTTTTTGTGACTGTGTATGCTTCTGTGTGAGATTCTGTCTTTATAGCTTTGCTTTCACCATTTGTCCTAGGATTTTGCCCATCTGTTATTTTTTTGTTGTTGTTGTTGTTTCTTCTTACTTTAAAAAAAAACCTTAATAATTATTTTTATATTAATAACAATATTTTATCTTTTATATTATCCTCTTTCTCTCTCTCTTTCTTTCTTTCTTTCTTTCTTTCTTTCTTTCTTTCTTTCTTTCTTTCATTTTTTCTGCCTTTTATTTTGAGCTGTGTGGCTGAAAGGCTCTTGGTGCTCCAGCCAGGAGTCAGTGCTGTGCCTCTGAGGTGGGAGAGCCAACTTCAGGACACAGGTCCACAAGAGACCTCCCAGCTCCACATAATATCAAACGGTGAAAATATCCCAAAGATCTCCATCTCAACACCAACACCCAGCTTCACTCAATGACCAGCAAGCTATAGTGCTGGACACCCTATGCCAAACAACTAGCTAGACAGGAACACAACCCCACCCACTAGCAGAGAGGCTGCCTACAATCATAAAAAGGCCACAGACACCCGCAAAGACACCACCATATGTGGACCTCCCCCAAGAAAGACAAGATCCAGGCTTATCACACCAGAACACAGGCACTAGTCCCCTCCACCAGGAAGACTACATAACCCACTGAACCAACCTTAGCCACTGGGGAAAGACACCAAAAAAAAACCAGGAAGTATGAACTTGCAGCCTGCAAAAAGGAGACCGCAAACACAGTAAGATAAGCAAAATAAGAAGACAGAAAAACACACAGAAGATGAAGGAGAAAGTAAAAACCCAACAAACCCAACAAATGAAGAGGAAATAGGCAGTCTACCTGAAAAAGAATTCAGAATAATGATAGTAAAGACATACAAAATCTTGGAAATTGAACAGAGAAAATGCAAGAAACATTTAACAAGGACCTAGAAGAACTAAAGAGGAAATAAGCAATGATGAACAACACAATAAATGAAATTAAAAATACTCTAGAAGGGATCATTAGCAGAATAACTGAGGCAGAAGAATGGATAAGTGACCTAGAAGATAAAATAGTGGAAATAACTACTGCAGAAAAGAAAAAAGAATGAAAAGAATTGAGGACAGTCTCAGAGACCTCTGGGACAACATTAAAAGCAACAACATTCGAATTATAGGTGTCCCAGAATAAGAAGAGAAAAAGAAACGGACTGAGAAAATATTTGAAGAGACTATAGTTGAAAATTTCCCTAATATGGGAAAGGAAATAGTTAATCAAGTCCAGGAAGCACAGAGAGTCCCATACAGGATAAATACAAGGAAAACATGCCAAGACACATACGAATCAAACTTTTAAAAATTAAATACAAAGAAAACCTATTAGAAGCAGCAAGGAAAATACAACAAATAACACTCAAGGGAATCCCCATAAGGTTAACAGCTGATCTTTCATCAAAAATGCTGTAAGCCAGAAGGGAGAAGCAGGACATATTTAAAGAGATGAAAGAGAAAAACCTACAACCAAGATTACTCTATCCAGCAAGGATCTCATTCAGATTTGATGGAGAAATTAAAAACTTTAGAGACAATTAAAACTTGAGAGAGTTCAGCACCACCACACCAGCTTTAAAACAATGCTAAAGGAATGTCTCTAGGCAAGAAACACAAGAGAAGGAAAAGACCAACAATAACAAACTCAAAACAATTAAGAAAATGGGTATAGGAATATACATATCGATAATTACCTTAAATATAAATGGATTAAATGTTCCCACCAAAAGACACAGACTGGCTGAATGGATATAAAAACAAGATCCATATATATGCTGTCTACAAGAGAACCACTTCAGACCTAGGGACATATACAGACTGTAAATGAGGGGATGGAAAAAGATATTCCATGCAAATGGAAATCAAAGGAAAACTAGAGTAGCCATTCTCATATCTGACATATAGACTTTAAAATAAAGACTATTACAAGAGGCAAAGAAACATACTACATAATGATCAAGGGATTGATCCAAGAAGAAGATATAACAATTGTAAATAATTATGTACCCAACATAGGAGCACATCAATACATAAGGCAAATGCTAACAGCCATAAAAGGTGAAATTGACAGTAACACATTCATAGTAGGGGATTTTAACACCCCACTTTCACCAATGGACAGATCATCCAAAATGAAAATAAATAAGGAAACACAAGCTTTAAATGATACAACAATGATACAACAAACAAGATGCGCTTGTTATAGGACATTCCACCCAAACCCAACAGAATACATATTTTTCTGAAGTGCTCATGGAATATTCTCCAGGATAGATCATAGCTGGGGTCACAAATCAAGCCTTGGTAAATTTAAGAAAATTGAAATCGTATCAAGTATCTTTTCTGATCACAACACTATGAGACTAGATATCAATTAAAGGAAAAGATCTGTAAAAAATACAAACACGTGGAGGCTAAACAATACACTACTTAATAACCAAGAGATCACTGAAGAAATCACAGAGGAAAAAAAAATACCTAGAAACAAATGACAATGGATACTCGATGACCCAAAACCTATGGGATGCAGGAAAAGCACTTCTAACAGGGAAGTTTATAGCAATACAATCCTACGTTAAGAAACAGGAAACATCTCAAATAAACAACCTAACCTTGCACCTAAAGCAATTAGAGAAAGAAGAACAAAACAAACCCAAAGTTAGCAGAAGGAAAGAAATCATAAAGATCAGATCAGAAACAAATGAAAAAGAAATGAAGGAAACGATAACAAAGATCAATAAAACGAAAAGCTGGTTCTTTGAGAAGATAAACAAAATTGATAAAGCATTAGCCAGACTCATCAAGAAAAAAAGGGAGAAGACTCAGATCAATAGAATTAGAAATGAAAAAGGAGAAGTAACAACTGACACTGCAGAAATACAAAAGATATTGAGAGATTACTACAAGCAACTCTAGGCCAATAAAATGGACAACCTGGAGGAAATGGACAAATTCTTAGAAATGCACAACTGCCAAGAGGGAACCAGAAGGAAATAGAAAATATGAACAGACCAATCACAAGCACTGAAGTTGAAACTGTGATTAAAAATTTTCCAACAGGGCTTCTCTGGTGGCACAGTGGTTGAGACTCTGCCTGCCAATGCAGGGGACACGGGTTTGTGCCCCAGTCCAGGAAGATCCCACATGCCACGGAGCGGCTAGTCCATGAGCCATGGCCACGGAGCCTGTGTGTCCGAAGCCAGTGCTCCACAGTGGGAGAGACCACAACAGTGAGAGGCTCTCCTACCGCCAAAAAAAAAAAAAATAAATCTTCCAACAAACAAAAGCCCAGGACCAGATGGTTTCACAGGCGAATTATATCAAACATTTAGAAAAGATCTAACACCTATCCTTCTCAAACTCTTCCAAAATATAGAAGAGGGAGGAACACTCTCAAATTCATTCTATAAGGCCACCATCACCCTGATAGCAATACCAGAGAAAGGTGTCAGAAAGAAAGAAAACTACAGGCCTATATCACTGATGAACATAGATCCAAAACTCCTCAACATAATACTAGCAAACAGAATGCAATAACACGTTAAAAGTATCATACACCATGATCAAGTGGGGTTTATTCTAGGAATTCAAGGATTCTTCAATATACACATATCAATCAACGTGATACACCATATTAAGAAATTGAAGGAGCAAAACGATATGATCATCTCAATAGATGCAGAGAAAGCTTTCAACAAAATTCAACACTCATTTATGATAAAAACCCTGCAGAAAGTGGCACAGAGGGAACTTTCCTCAACATAATAAAGGCTATATATGACAATCCCACAGCCAACATCATCCTCAATGGTGATAAACTGAAATTATTTCCACTAAGATCAGGATCAAGGCAAGGTTGCTCACTCTCACCACTATTATTCCACATAGTTTTGGAAGTTTTAGTCCCAGCAGGCAGAGAAGAGAAAGAAATAAAAGGAATCGAAATCAGAAAAGAAGAAGTAAAACTGTCACTGTTTGCTGATGACATGATACTCTACATAGAGAATCCTAAAGATGCTACCAGAAAACTGCTAGAGCTAATCAATGAATTTGGTAAAGTAGCAGGATATAAAATCAATGCACAGGGCCTTCCCTGGTGGCACACTTGTTGAGAGTCTGCCTGCTGATGCAGGTCACAAGGGTTCATGCCCCAGTCTGGGAAGATCCCACATGCCACGGAGAGGCTAGACCCATGAGCCATGGTCACTGAGCCTGTGCGTCCAGAACCTGTGATCTGCAACAGGAGAGGCCACAACAGTGAGAGGCCCATGTACCGCAAAAAAAAAAAAAAAAAAATGCACAGAAATCTCTGGCATTCCTATACACTAATGATGAAAAATCTGAAAGTGAAATTAAGAAAACAATCCCATTTACCATTGCAACAAAAAGAATAAAATATCTGGAATAAACCTACCTAAGGAGACAAAAGACCTGTATGCAGAAAATTATAAGACACTGATGAAAGAAATTAAAGATGATACAAATAGATGGAGAGATATACCATGTTCTTGGATTGGAAGAATCAACATTGTGGAAATGACTCTACTACCCAAAGCAATCTACAGATTCAATGCAATCCCTATCAAACTACCAATGGCATTTTTCACAGAACTAGAACAAAAATGTCACAGTTTGTATGGAAACACAAAAGACCCCGAAAGCCAAAGCAATCTTGAGAACGAAAAATGGAGCTGGAGTAGTCAGGCTCCCTGACTTCAGACTATACTACAAAGCTACAGTAATGAAGATAGTATGGTACTGGCACAAAAACATAAATATAGATCAATGGAGCAAGATAGAAAGCCCAGAGATAAACCCACACCCATATGGTCACCTTACCTTTGATAAAGGAGGCAAGAATATACAGTGGAGAAAGACAGCCTCTTCAATAATGGTCCTGGGAAAACCAGACAGGTACATGTAATGGTATGAAATTAGAACACTCCTTAACATCATACACACAAATAAACTCGAAATGGATTAAAGACCTAGATGTAAGGCCAGACACTATCAAACTGTTAGAGGAAAACATAGGCAGAACACTCTATGACATAAATCACAGCAAGATCCTTTTTGACCCACCTCCTAGAGAAATGGAAATAAAAACAAAAATAAACAAATGGGACCTAATGAAACTTAAAAGTTTTTGCACAGCAAAGGGAACCATAAACAAGACCAAAAGACAACCCTCAGAATGGGAGAAAATATTTGCAAATGAAGCAACTGACAAAGGATTAATTTCCAATATTAGGAAGCAGTTCATGCAGCTCAGTAACAAACAAAACAAACAACAGAATCCGAAAATAGGCAGAAGACATAAACAGACATTTCTCCAAAGAAGATATACAGATTGCCAACAAACCCATGAAAGAGTGCTCAACATCATTAATCATTAGAGAACTGCAAATCAAAACTACAATGAGATATCATCTCACACCGGTCAGAATGGCCATCATCATAAAATGTAGAAACCATAACTGCTGGAGAGGGTGTGGAGAAAAGGGAACACTCTTGCACTGTTGGTGGGAATGTAAATTGATACAACCACTATGGAGAACAGTATGGAGGTTCCTTAGAAAACTAAAAATAGAACTACCATATGACCCAGCAATCCCACTACTGGGCATATACCCTGAGAAAACCATAATTCAAAAGGAGTAATGTACCAAAATGTTCATTGCAGCCCTATTTACAATAGCCAGGACATGGAAGAAACCTAAGTATACATCATCGGATGAATGGATAAAGATGTGGCACATATATACAATGGAATATTACTCAGCCATAAAAAGAAACGACATTGAGCTATTTGTAGTGAGGTGGATGGACCTAGAGTCTGTCATACAGAGTGAAGTAAGTCAGAAAGAGAAAAATAAATATCGTATGCTAACACATATATATGGATTTAAAAAAAAAAAAAAAAAAAGGTCATGAAGAACCTAGGGGTAAGATGGGAATAAAGACACAGAACCTCTAGAGAAGGGACTTGAGGATATAGGGAGTGGGAAAGGTAAGCTGTGACAAAGTGATAGAGTGGCATGGGCATATATACATTACCAAACGTAAAATAAATAGCTAGTGGGAAGCAGCCGCATGGCACAGGGAGATCAGCTAGGTGGTTTGTGACCACCTAGAGGGCTGGGATAAGTAGGGTGGGAGGGAGTGAGATGCAGGAGGGAAGAGATATGCGAACATATGTATACGTATAAGTGATTCACTTAGTTTTAAAGCAGAAACTACCACACCATTGTAAAGCAATTATACTCCAATAAAGATGTTAAAAAACAAATAGTAAATAAATAAATAAATAAATAAATAAAAAGAGCTCTATAGTTTGGACATAAAAAAAATAATAAAAAGACTTAATATTACAGCCAATACCTCCCACAATGTTTAGGACAATCTCTTCTAGCTTTCTACATGTGATTCAATTCCTTTTGTTAATAAATAGAATCTCTGTGTGACCCTTTGAAAAAAGTATTTGTTCCAGATGAGGATATTCCTTATTGAATGAAAAAGGCAAAATATCAGAAGGAAATTTCATCAATGTTTTCTTTTTTCCATTCACAGCTTTCCTACCGGATTTCAATTGTGACAGGAAGTACAAGAATAATCTTGCAACTATGGAGAAAAAGTGTCAATGTGGAAAAAAAAATTCAGCATTGGATGACTTCACTGAGCAGCTTCAGGAACTTGCAGTCCTGTTTGGAGAATCCCTCTGATCCATTTTCGATTACAGACAGCAGAATGAAACACAAAAGACAATAGCATGAAATTTACAAGTGAGTTTTTTGTGACCATCTAGTGATGATTAACCGTCATTCTTTAAGTTATTACTCCCAAAATAAAGAAAAAAGATTAAAGATTGAGAAGGAGAAATCAACATTATCTTTTATGATATGAGCATTCACCAGGTAAACAACTATCAGTTGGAAAATTACTTGCACTGGTAAATATATAAAAAATTTTAAATATAAATCTCATCAGATGTGACTTCTTGGAAAAAGTTGGCATGAATACCAGTCCAATTTTCTTTTCTGAAAATCTAATAACTTTCCAAAGAGAATAAGTATAAGTAAAAACAAACATAGACAGTAAAAAAAAAAAAAAAAAAAATTCTAAACTATAGCAAAACACTTTACAATCACTGAAACTAAAATACAGAGCCAACAAAAGCTATATGCACTAATGAATATGTGCTAGTTATGTATGATCCATATTTAATAACTATCACATCTGTACTATAGGTTCCTTTTGACAAGGGTGGCATGAGAGAAAAGGTTTAGGTGTGTAGGGAAAATACTAAGGGAGAAATAATAATCTTCTTTACTTAGAGAGGTTAAACTTTAGGTGCCCAATGGCCTTATATAAAATGTTTAGCAATTTTAGTGGAGGTTATTTTTTTAAGACTCATTCTCTGGTGATATTTATAGAGAATTAATGATGTTTATAAAGAAAAGTCTTATTGTTTCTAGTAGCATAATAATGTATTTATGATCATAATTAAAAATTCTTATTATAAGTATTCTGAAAGTGTTGAAAATGAAGTGGTGGCAGTTATCAAATGACCAATAAATACAAATTATCAAAGAATTATCACAGCCTTAGGAAAATAATCTGCCGCTTGAAATATTTAGCAAATTTTGAAGATAATAAAATGTGACACGAGCAATGAATTAAATATATCTGAAGTTATTGACTTTGGTACAGTCATGGGGAGTCATTGATATGGTAACCAGTAACACCAGATGGGGGAGTGTTAGTTATGCAATGCGAGAGAAGTCGTATTCAAAAAAGGTAGACAAAAAATTTCATGATTGAAATTGTGTAAAAAGATATTATTTAAAAATGGATAAAATATAGGAGAGTATAGAATATATTTGTATATTTATACATTCTTCATATATATAAAGAACTTATTAATGTTGACATATACAGGTGTTACATTCTTTTTCTTAAATGAAAATCAGCCACAAAATGTAAATATCTATTAAGTAGTGATGCTAAATTTGGGATCAGGCAGAAAATTCTGGGGGGAAAATGTCAAAGTTTCTAAGAATATGCTCTTCAAAAATCACTGTGTCCAAACAGATACTGTCAACAATGCCTGCTTCTGCTCCTGTATCCTCTATTTCAGTTAATGTAACCATGACTTTCCCAATCAGAAGTATTCTGTTTTCTTGCTCACATACTCCCAAACAATAAGTCACTATATTCTGTCCAGCGTTTCTCTTTAACATCTCTTGAATTTATCTTGCTATTTTCACTTATGTTGCCTTCCCCTTAGTACAGATCATCACATCTTACCTCAGTTACTACAACTGCATATTCACACTCTTCTCTATGAATCAATACGACTCTTCTTTAAACCTAGCTCTTCTCTGCTGATGCAGTTGACTTTCTAAGTTGCAAAATTGCTCATGTCACTCCTTAGCTAGATTGATAGTTATGATAGTTGTTTTTAAATATAACTCTTTATGTTTATACTCTATGCAACCTCCAACTGTAGTTGACATCTTAACTGACAATATATTAAACAGCCTATGGGTGAAAATTTTCAAGTATTGCAAAGAGGATTAATAAAAGATACAGTGTTCTCTGTACTAAGGGAGGATTCATTTAAAACAAACAAAATCAACTAAAATAATTGACAGCTAACTTTCTCTACTAAATGAGAAACACCAAAAAGTATTTTCGAACCTATTTACTGTAATATACATATTGTCTTCTTCAAATGTCCAAAGGAAAAAAAATGAAACTATCATCAAAATGAAAATTTCTAGGAGATTCAGCAATTGAATGTAAATAATTTATTTAATAGTTTTGCTGCATCTATATTAGTAATGTACATAGCTCTTTTCTACTCTATTCGTGAGTGCTACTCTTCAGTTTTATCACCACTTTTAGTGGAGAATCCAAATTGAGACCAGAACAAAGAAAACTTGTGAAGTCACCACTGCCCTTCTTCCTTATGAATTTGCTTTATCTACCCCTACTTTAGAGATGAAAAATCTGAAATATTGAGGTATTACAAATCATACTGAAGCCCAATATCTAAAACCACCAGAATAGAGTATCATCCAAATTAAGACACTTGATGAGGGTGTCAGAGAATATTAAATGTCAAAACAGGGACACAAACTCAGGATAGCTGAATTGTAGTCACAACCTAATGCCATGCCACTTTCTAGAAACCAGGATATATAGTTCATAATATTTGGAGTTCAAATGCTTACATTCACAATAAACCTTTATATTTGTGTTTATCAATAATGGTATTGTTTTCATTATCACAAACACTCTTACTTCAAAAGTCTCCTGCCTACAGAAGTAGTTGTAAAATATCTTTGCAATTGTGGTAGATTATAAGAGTTAGTAATCTCTGATGAGCTTTATCTCTAGATTAGAATATTGATTAAAAATAATGAGCTTTTACACCTGGATGAAAGAATAATGTATTCCACCAATTGTCCAAAGTAATTGGTAAGAGTCTATGAACAATTTTTGGATTTACCAAACTAGACAGACATAATAACGAAGAGGAGGACAGTAAAATCTCTGGTCTTGGAGTCCTATAAGATAAAAACACCTTTTGAATACCAAGGAATAGTGGAAATTATTCATTAATTTCTCATGGAAGAAACAGAAAGGGGCTAGTTGTTGATAAATATGAATGACATTCATTCGATTATGTTTATGAAATAAGTGAATTCTCTTTGAGTTGTAAGCCAAGTGTTTGTTGGCCTCTGTTTATATGTATTGCTGTACAAA
Source organism: Grampus griseus (assembly GCF_964374135.1). NCBI lineage: Eukaryota > Metazoa > Chordata > Mammalia > Artiodactyla > Delphinidae > Grampus > Grampus griseus. The sequence continues at coordinate 66,994,305 of NC_139009.1, read as the reverse complement.
CCCCCACATATTTATAAAGGTGCAGGTACCTGTCCGTCTGAACTCATGGCCAAATAGGGGTACACTTCAAAGGGAAAAATGTATATAGAGAATTATTCCTTCCACTTCTTAATTCTGTTGAGCCTAAATGTGGAGATATAGTAATAAGGCAGTGTTTGAATCAGGAACTATACATCTAGTCCTGGGTTTTGCCAGAAAAATATTTAAAAAATAAGCTGATAGTAACAACGAGAAAAATTTTCATACAAATAATGATTGCATGAAACATCAACAATTGTAACCACAAAAAGGAATGAAAGTATTTCCATGCTAATAACATAAATTTAATTTTATTGAATCCTTTAAGTCCATTCTACTTTTTTCACACTTTCTACAGGAATCTATTCTTACATAGAATTTTTTGAAAAAACTGTCATAATAAATCAGAAAATTTGTCTGAATAGTTCAATATTTTTTCTCACAGTGAAAAAAAGTTTGTGCTTTTGCAAATCATGTGTTCTCTCCACAATATTATCCAGAGAAAACGAAGACTCAAATACAGAACCAAATATAAAGTCCAGAAACAAACATTACAATTTTATAAATTATAAATATATAGAATATACGATTTATATTTATAAATATGTATACTTATATATAAATATTTTAATGAAAATGTGGCATAAATATGGCATTGAAAAATGGTTGGGACAGTCAATTACAATTAAAAAGAAAAATTGAAATATGTACAAAATAAAAATGCAGAAGCATAATTATATACATAAACATAAAGGCTTTTATTGAAGTATAATTGATTTACAATGTTGTTAGTTTCAGGTGTACAGCAAAGTGATTCAGTTATACATACACACAAACACACACACACACATATATATATTCTTTTCCATTTTAGGTTATAACAAGATATTGAATATAGTTCCCTCTGCTGTAAAGTAAATCCTGGTTGTTCATCTATTTTATATATACTAGTGTGTATTAATCCCAAACTCCTAATTTATCACTCCCTCCCCGCTTTCCCTTTTGGTAACCATAGCTTGTTTTCTATGTCTGTGAATCTATTACTGTTTTGTAAATAAGTTCATTTGTATCATTTTTTTAGATTCCACATATAAGTGATATCATAGGATATTTGTCTTTCTCTGTCTGACTCTCTAGATCCATCCATGTTGCTACAAATCACATTATTTCATTCTTTTTTATGGCTGAGTAATATTCCATTGTATATATACACCACATCTTTATCCATTCATCTGTTAATAGATATTTAGGTTGCTTCCAAGTCTTGGCTATTGTAAAAGCTGTTGCTATGAACATTGGGGCCCATGTATCTTTTCAAATGAAAGGTTTTGTCATTTCCAAATATATGCCCAGGAGTAGGTTTGATGGATCATATTGTAACTATTTTTAGTTTTTTAAGGAACCTCCATACTGTTCTCCCTAGTGGCTGTACCAATTCACATTTCCACCAACAGTGTAGGAGTGTGGCCTTTTCTCCAAACCCTCTCTGGCATTTATTGTTTGTAAATTTTTTGATGATGGCCTTCTGACTGGTGTTAAGTGATACCTCATTGTAGTTTTTTTTTTTTTTTTTTTTTTTTCTTTCGGTACGCGGGCCTCTCACTCTTGTGGCCTCTCCCGTTGCGGAGCACAGGCTCCAGACGCACAGGCTCAGCGGCCATGGCTCACGGGCCCAGCTGCTCCGCGGCATGTGGGACCCTCCCAGACCGGGGCTCGAACCCGTGTCCCCTGCATCGGCAGGCGGACTCCCAACCACCGCACCACCAGGGAAGCCCTCTCATTGTAGTTTTGATTTGTATTTCTCTGATAATTAGTGATGTTGAACATCCTTTCATGTGCTTTTTGGCCATCTGTTTGTCTTTTTTGGAGAAATGTCTATTTAGATCCTCTGTCCACTTTTTGATTTGGGTGTTTGTTTTTTTGACATAAAGCTGCATGAGCTGTTTGTATATTTTGGAGATTAATCCCTTGTTGGTTGCATTATTTGCAAATATTTTCTCCCATTCCATAGGTTGTCTTTCTATTTTGTTTACGGTATCCTTATCTGTGCAAAAGCTTTTAAGTTTAATTATGTTCCTTTTTTAAATTTTTGCTTCTTTTTCCATTACTCTAGGTTACTGATTCAAAAAATATTGTTACAATTTTAATCAGAGTGTGCACGTATGTCTTCCTCTAGGAGTTATATATTATCTGATCTTACATTTAGGTCTTCAATCCATTTTGAGTTTATTTTGTATATGGTGTTAGAGAATGTTTTAATTTCATTCTTTTTACATGTAGCTGTCCAGTTTTCCCAGCACCACTTCTTGAAGAGACTCCCTTTTTTCCATTGTATATTCTAGCCTCCTTTGTTGTAATTTAATTGGCCATAAATGTGTGGATTTATTTCTGGACTTTCTCTCCTGTTTCACTGATCTATCTGTGTGTTTGTGCCAGTACCATACTGATTTGATGAATGTAGCATTGTAGTGTAGTCTGAAGTCAGGGAGCCTGATTCTTCCAGCTCCATTCTTCTTTCTCAAGATTCTACCAAACATTTAGAGAAGAATTAACAACTATCCTTCTGAAACTATACTAAAAATCTGCAGAGAATGGAATACTTCTAAACTCATTCTCTGAAACCACCATCAATCTGATACCAAAACCAGACAAAGATATTACAAAAAAAGAAGATTGCAGGCTATTATCACTGATGAACATAGATGCAAAAATACTCAATGAAATACTAGCAAACCAAATCCTACAAGGCATCAAAATAATCATACACCATGACCAAGTGGGATTTATCCCAGGGATGCAAGCATTCTTCAATATGCATAAATCAATCAATGTGATACATCACATTAACAAACTGAAGAATAAAATCCATATGATCATGTCAATACAAGGAGTAAAAGCGTTTGACAAAATTCAACACCCATTTATGATAAAACTCTCCAGAAAATGGGCATAGAAGGAACCTATCTCAACATAATAAAGAACATATATGGCAAACCCACAGCAAACATCATTCTCAATGGTGAAAAGCTGAAACCATTTCCTCTAAGATCAAGAACAAGACAACGATGCCCACTCTCACCATTTATTTGTATTCTACATAGTTTTGGAAGTCCTATCCACAGCAATCAGAGAATAAAAAGATATAAATAAATCCAAACTGGAAAGGGAGAAATAAAACTACCACTGTTTGCAGATGAAATGATATTATACATAGAAAATCTTAAAGACACTACCAGAAAACTACTAGAGTCATCAATGAATTTGGGAAAGTTGTAAAATACAAAATAAATGTAGAGAAATCTGTTGCATTTCTACACACTAACAATGAAATACCAGAAACAGAAATTAAGTAAACTGTCTCATTTTCCATATCATCAAAAAGAATAAACTACCTAGGAATAAACCTACCTAAGGAGGCAAAAACCTGTACTCTGAAAAGTATAAGACGCTGATGAAAGAATTTATAGACAACACAAACAGATGGAAAAATATACAGTGTTCTTCAACTGGAAGAATCAATATCGTTAAAATGACTATACTGAAGGCAATCTACACATTCAATGCAATCCCTATTAAATTACCAATGGCATTTTTCACAGAACTAGAACAAAAAGTTAAATGTGTATGGAAACACAAAAGACCCTGAATAGCTATAAACATAAAGTTTAAGGGAAGATTACCACAAATATATTAATCTCAGTATTAGTGAACATGCATCTTGTCTTATGAGAGGAAGCTTTCTATGCATAGAAGTAATAGGAGAATAATAAAAGTAAAAACTTTAATTTGCATAAATGTATAATATTCTCTAAGTTCTTTTAAGTAAATATAAGAGGCAAATGAGAATTGAAAAAACATTTTTACATGGAATACAAAAAATAAAAGTGTTAAATTATATAACATTCATTAAACATATAAAGCATCTCATATATCACATTTATGGAGGGTCTTAGTCATGAATATATAAAATAAATAGACATACAGATTAATAAATGCATATGAACATCAACATGTATATCAAACTTAGTAATTTGAAATACAATTACTTATTTCTATTTGTTTTACATTTCCCCCCTCTATCACTGGTAATTCTATTATGTAAATCTATCTATCTATCTATCATCTAAAACATCAACTTTCTTCCAAATATCAGCACTGTGCAGAAAGACAAACTCAAGGAAATGTCACCTCTATTTCCCTTCCTTCTATGCTGCCCCGGTCTCATCCTTGCCATCCCATTGCCACACCCTCCTGTAGGAAAACAACCCATTAAATTTTCATTTTTTATTTATTTATTTTTTGCGGTACGCAGGCCTCTCACTGTTGTGGCCTCTCCCGTTGCGGAGCACAGGCTCTGGATGCGCAGGCTCAGCAGCCATGGCTCACGGGCCCAGCCACTCTGTGGCATGTGGGATCTTCCCGGACTGGGACACAAACCCATGTCCCCTGTATCGGCAGGCGGACTCTCAAACACTGCGCCACCAGGGAAGCCCTTCATTTATTTTTTATACTACTGTTTCACAAGTAAGAAGGTACAAGTATATATTCTTATTTTCCCTGATGCAGAGTGTCTGGGGCTGAATTCTGTGCCCACAAAATTGAAGCTTTAAACCCCAGTACCTCAGAATGTAACTGTCTTTAGAAATAGGGCCTTTAAAGGGTAACTACAGTTAAATGACATCATATGGTGAGCGCTAATCCAATCTGATTGATATCTTTATAAAAAGATAAAATCTGGATTCACAAAGGGACACCAGGGATGTGCACACAGAGGAAAAACTCTGTGAAAACACAGCAAGGAGGCACCATCAGTAAGCCAAGGAGAGAAGCATCAGAAAAACTATAGCTGCTGACACCTTGATTTTGGATTACTAGTTCCTTAGAATGGTGAGAAAATAAATTTCTCCTGTTACTCCACACAGCTGTGTTGTTTTGTTATGGCACCCTTAGCAAATTAATATACATAGTCATAAAGCATTTATTACATGTCTATATTCAGAGATTAACATTTAAATTTATAAATCAAGAATAATTATCAGGGATCTTTTAATTGTTAATCTCTAGAAGCAATCTGACTATATAAAAATAACTGCTGTTAAATTTAACTGCTGTTAAATTATATTAAAGCCAGTAGACATAATTTTATATACTATTATTAAAATTAGTTTAGACGAAAAATCATAAAATGCTTATCACCCTTTGTGCTAATGGGTTCTAAAAATTCTATTTAGAGAAACAAGTGCACATCCAATAGCAAATAAGTAGAAAGACTCTGCAATTGTTGTAGCTTCTCTGTGTCATGTTACCAACTCTAGCCTAAACTCTATAGGAAGCTCATAAAACACTTTTGTCTGTTGTTTTTGCATCAAAGTCTTGTAAAAATTCTATCACTAGCTGCCTAGCCACTGAGACTAGAATGCAGTCTGCTTCATAAGGCAGGGATGCAGAGGAGAATTACTCTGAGCAGCAAGCAGGTACAGATACAGGGCTGGCTCTACCAACACTAACAAGTCAAGAATCATTATATTTCCTATTGAGAAGAGCCAGGCAATGGAGGTGGAAAAAATTGAGTAAAAGTACGATGTTTTCCCACCATAGTTACATAAACAGTACCAACTGCTGATTTAAAGGGCAGCCAGTCTTTTGCTTCCAGCAGAGCCAGGCACGATTGAAGCAGTTTGATAGTGAAGAGTATTTTCTATGTTCTATAGTATTATTCAGCTCAATTTCAGCATTTGTTTTATTTCCAAAGATCAAGCCTGTTTTGTGGTGTCAATGGAAAATTGAGAAATGATATCCTTGCAAATGAAGGGGATTTAAGGTAAAACTTGGAATTACACTGATCAGTTGAAGTCTCTAAGAGTGAAAAGGAAATTCTTAAAAATTGGAAGAAACATGTGTAGCTTTGTTATAGAGATTTGAATATCCACAGGAATAGTCTACAAATTTCCAATTCCATATTTTGTTTTGTCTGTCCAGTTCTAGAAAGAAAAAGAGAGCATAATCAAATTAGACAATTTGAGGAGAGTTTAAAAAGGGGATATTTTCAAAGATATAAAAAGTGTTTGGGCAAAATATAAAGGATAGAACACTACTAGGGAACTCTTACGAGGTGGGAGGGAGAGCCTGGTACTACTCTACTATGGAAGTAGGTGAGAGAAATGGAAAGTCATTAATGGAACTGGAAACACAGGGTCAAGCATAAGGAGTGTCCTCGGCAGGAGCTGTGAAGTCTATGATAACACATCCTAAAGGAAACCAAGGGCTAATTTCCCCTACCTTAGTCTTTTCCTGCTGGAGTTCATTATTGAATGAACTAAACTAGATGTCAGAGAGAATAAAGGTTAATTTTATATGTTAATTAACCTATGCTATAGTAACCAACTTTAGGTCAAATACTAGTCTAGATGTTGCTGTGAAGGTGTTTTTTAGATGTAAGTAGCATTTAAACTAGTATACTGTCAGTAAAGCAGATTATATTCCATAAAGTATATAGGCTTCATCTAGTCAGTCAAAGACCTTAAAAGAAAAGACTGAGGTCCCCCTAGGAGGATGGAATTCCATCTCTAGACTACCTCCAACTCAAGACATCAACATCAGGTCTTGCCAGAATTGCAAGCCTACTGGTCAGCTCTTCAGACTTTGAACTTGCCAGCCCCCAAATCACGTGAATGTGAAAATCTCTCTCTCTCTCTGTATATATATATATACATACACACACACACACACACACACACACACACACACACACATATATATATAGTTTGTTCAGTTTCCTTGGAGAAGTCTGATTTGTGCAGAGGGTAAGGAAGCACCAAACAATTTCTTACATATAGAATTTGTATCCAGGTCTCTGCATGTAAATGTATCAAATTGGCTATGGTGTAAACAGTTTCAAATCTTCTAGGGAATACTAAAAGAATAATCAAAAGTTTTGAAAATTATATGACTGACACTAAGTAAAGCCAGACATTGGAGGAAATTGCCTTTCTGTTATGCTAATGTAAGTGTCCTAACACAAACCTCATCATTTTATAGCAATGATGCAGCAGCAGCAGCAGCATCACCTGGGAACTTGTTAGAAATGAAAATTCTCTGGCACAACCCCAGATCTAAGAATCAGCAGCTCTGGTATTAGGGCTTAGGAGCTTGTGTTTTAGCAAGTCCTCTCTGTAGTTATGATGCATACTAAAATTTGAAAATCACAGTTGATTGATTAAATTGGAAACCAAATATATTTTGACATAGTGCTAGCTTATATTTATCATTATTTTGCCTAGTTTGTGACTATAATAAGAAATAAAGACCATTAATAAAGACTGTTAATTCAATTAAGTGTGGTCTATCAATAATGTATATTTTAATTAATTATGAAGAATAAACAAAAATTGGGGCTACTAGAAGGTGTTTATTTCAACCCATCACTGGGGATGCCAAAAAAGCCATAGGGAAGTATAAGAATATGACAAATTAATAATATTTTTTTAAATAGTGTCACCCTTGGGGAAAAAAACAAAGACAGCTGTGACCTGCCATGGGAGGAAATAGCAGTAGAGTGTAGAGAAGATCCAGGTGTCAAAATTTGAAAATAGATGTATCTATAGAATGTAAACACCATCTTATCAGAAACTCCTGTCCAGGACCAGCCAGAGATGGTGAAGGAAAAAAAGCTTTTGTAAAAACCATTGTGGAGGTTCAGGGAACATCAAGGTAAGATTGGTATGCAGCAGGTGGAGGTGGCCAATCCCAGGCTATGGCAACAAGGCTATCTGCTTTATGCCATGTCCCAGCTTAAATTCACCAAAAGAGCTTAATGTGAGACTTGGACCCCACCACTCTCCTCAGGTATATATTACCTGTAAAAGTGGCTGAGCTAATCAAGGGAAATGAGCTAATGGAAAAATAATTAGATAACTGAGGATAGAATCACTGTTACAATGAAGGTGATAAGCCAAATAGAGATGTAATAGGTGAAAGGAAACTAATGAGGGCATGAACTTAGTACTTGTAATTATGAAAACTCACATCAAAATACCAAGTATACAAAAATGTAATATTTTACAGAAAGAAAATGGGACAAAAACAAAAACAAATTATTGATCTGTCAGATCTGGTTAAGGAAATCTTTTTTAAAGACATATATAACAGAAAGATAGAAAACAAAAAATCAAATTTAAAATACATGTAAAAACAGAAATGAAATTGTCAATATCTATATACTAAAAGTCCAGTTTTTAAATGTTTGTGATTGAAATTTCTATTCTTAGGAAGCCAGAGAAGTTTACATTGGACTAAGATTACAGCTCATAACAATTATGAAAGATACATTTTTTAAACATTATTTAAAGCCATTGGGGAGCAACCATAAGCTGGGGTAATAACAGCCCATTTCAGGCCTCTTAGATCATCCAGAATGCCAAACACCAGATATACGAATAACGTCAGCCAAGATCACCAGCCCCATGCTGGCCTAACCAGGACTGCCTATGTCAGACAGACCATAGTTAACACTGCTGTATGGTATAGTATAACTGAAAGTTGCTAAGGAAGTAAGTCTTAAAAGCTCTCATTACAAGTTAAAAAAACAAAGATATGCTTCCATATCTTTGCCAATAACTTGTATAGTCATATTTAAAAAAAAAATTAGTCATTTTAATAAGTGTGTAGTGGTATTTCATTTTGTCTTAACATATTTCCCTAATGACTAATGATATTGAACATCTTTTCATGTCTTTATTTGTGATCACTATATCTTTTTTGGTAAAGGACCTGTTTAAAATTTTTTTTTTGCCTATTTTTTAAATAGGTTATTTTCTGGTTACTGAGTTGTGAGAGTACTTTATACACTGTTTACATACAGCATATACAATGCATATGTTGTTTACAATGTATACATATTGTTTGCAAATATTTTCATCCAGTCTGTGTGTTTGTCTTTTTAACAGTCTCATTTGAAGAGCAGATGAATTCAATTTGATGAAGTCCAATTTATCAATATGTCATTTTATGGACTGTATTTTTGTGGATATATCTAGGAAATTTTAGCCTTAACCTAAGATAACCGAGGGTTTCCCTTATTCAGGGCCTGGTCTAGGGTGAGATGAGTAAGTCACCAAGGCACATAATTTAAGGAGACACTCACTTTCAGAGCCATGCAAGTGTAAGCACATTGCTCCTCTTTCTTGTGCCTATCCCACCACTAATAAGGGCAAAGATTTTTGTCTGTGTAGCTCTTTTCTGTATTCCCAGTGATTATAACAATTCCTGGCATATACTAGAAACACAATAAGCATTAGTTAAATTAAAGAATAAAATAAAGAACAATGTTTTCAATTTTAGAAAGCCCCGGACAGGTAAACATGAGATACAAAACAATCATTGTACTTCCAAGTGTGAGGTTTTAACTATTACAGACACGGTAGTGGATAGATAGATATATTAGTCCTAGAAGTAAATATATCTGTTTATTCATAATAATCATGGGATTAAGGAGTGATTTCAATTTTCTTCTCTATGCTTTTTTATTTGCTGTATTTAAGATAATCATTTATTATTTTTTTAACTTAGTGAAGAAAAGCAGTGGAGGTTGATAAATTGGATTCTATTCAACTAGAATACCAAGGAATACTCCCACATTCTTTCAAATGCTGAATGTAACTTTTTATTTTCTCAAAAGTGCCAGATATGTGTAGTATATTAGAACAAGATAAAGAGAACAGTGGTCCATTATTCAGTTTCAATGAAGGCCTTTTTACTAAAAGGGAAAAGTCCCTAGACTTTAAAAAGCATATTGCCTCAGTAGATGCTATTATTTTTACCTAGATATACTCTAAAATACTTTATGTGCATTAGGGCTTCAGTAAAGAAAGTAGTTTCCTTCTCTTTGTGGGTCCCTTTCCCTGAATATTTCCAGCAATAAAATACACCACCCATGTAATGGGTTAGGAGGCCTGTGGTTTCTCATGCCTCTACCAACTTTTCAACTGTCTTTAGGAATGACACACTATTAATTATAATTCTCCCAATGTTTCCATTTGGTTTATTTGCTGCTACTATTATTATAGTTTGTTTTGTTCAATTTCTGTCTTCATAGATTTTTTTTAAAATAAGGGCTTTATTCGTATATCTTGAGTTTTATTTGAGGACTTAAAATAATGGTGGGAAAATGTGAATGCTCAACTTTTCTCAACTAAAAAGGTGTGTGTGTTTGTGTGTACACATGTTCATATACAGGTATGAGAGTAGAGTTTATGATTTTAAGCTATTTTAATTTTTTTTTAATTCCAAAACTAATCACTTATGTTTTACTAACTTTGGTATACTATAGAATACATAAGTCTTGACTGTTGAAGTAATAATATTATATCTTTGGTGTTTATTATTATCTTATAATACATGTAACCTGAATAAGGAAGTCCCTTAAATACTTATTTTGAATCAATAAACTAGTAATTCTAATTTATAATGAGTATATTACTGAAATCAGCTATCTTGTGATTAAACACAAACTCTTATCTGGATTTTTAAGGTTCTATTTAAATGGGTTTGCTAATAAAGCATAAGTTATTGATGTTGTTTAGACAAATTTGAGATCATGGTCTTAAAGAGTTCAAGTCTACTAATAAGGAGTATAATTAGTTTTATACCATAAGAAAATTTGAAAGTATATTTACCATTACCTCTGCTGAATTTATTTCCAGTGGTTGGTGCATGTATGACAAATAAAGCCTTTATAAAATCTCTGTTTGGAGGAATAGTTTGTTTGTTTGTTTGTTTTATTACTCAGAACAAATTTCCAGCTAAAATCAATTTTTAAATCCTGCAATTACTATTTCTTAAAAGTGTTAAAAGTTGAGGAGAGAGCAGATAATTGCTAACTAAAATTGGGAGGATGTGAGAATCTAGACAGTTAAGAAAAGTACCTCTTAAATAACTTTTGCTCTGAGTATATTTTAAGGTCAAAGCAAACTGAGGCTTTAGGCCAGTGACCTTGAGGAAAAAAGATATGAAAGACTAGGTTCAGGTTCTACCCATTACAGAAAAAGCACCTCTAATGAGCTGTGAACCCAAAAGGTCACAAAATTAGAATGAAAATTAAAGAAAAGGAACCCACTTCTTCCCCATGAAAACTGCCACTTCCAGGAGACTGCAAGAGTGGAGTAGATTAAAAAAATAATAACAAAAACAACAAAAATCCTTGAGAAATTGTGGCTATAGGTCAGCTCTCTCACGGATTTTTCTTTTTTTGGTAGCTAGAATTTTCAATACCATAATGAATTGCCATATAAGATTGTCTCCAAGACTAAAAGATTTAACATAAGAAAGAGGCTCAGAAATTCAGAGGATAGTGTAAGAAAGACCAAGATAATTTTATGTGGAATATAAGAGAGGAATGAAAAATTAAAACAGAGGCAAAAGTCAAAGAAATAATGACAATGAATTATCCAGAACTGATAAAAGACACAAGACCCAGATGCAAATTCACAGTGTATCTGAAGCAGATGAATAAAACTATTTTCACACTGACATGAATGCTGATAAAAGAAAGAAAACAAAACAAAGCAAATGAAAGGTGAGCACTAGCCCAAGAAAAATGACAGATAGACTACCTTAAAAGGAATAGCAGTAGGAATGAAGATTTCCTACAGTCTAACAGACCCTTGAATACAGTAGAATTATTTTTCCAGTGAGTGATAAAAATAATTACCAAATTAATGGGGATATATGTATATGTATAGCTGATTCACTTTTTTATAAAGCAGAAACTAACACACCATTGTAAAGCAATTATACTCCAATGAAGGTGTTAAAAAAAAATTACCAACTTAGAATTCTAAGATTAGTAAAAACATATTCCAAAAACAAATGAGGATGCAATTTAAAATTTCTAAAACTACATATTGATACATACACAAGTTAATTACAGTAAACACGAAGTGCAATCCTAAACAATATAACTTAGCCTAAAGGAGAATGATTATCAATGGATTTAGAAAATAAATATAGAGCCAAAGTGTGATAAATGCATGGATAAATAATACTAATGCCAAGTGAGGTTTAATTTAAAATGAGATATAATAAACATCAAGGAAAAAGAAATAACATATCAGTTGTAAAGTTTGTAAATGATGTAAAGTGTTTTAAATGTAACATTTGTGAGAAAGGGTTTTTTTTTTATTATTAAAATTAAATGTTGATTGGGCTTCCCTGGTGACACAGTGGTTGAGAGTCCGCCTGCGGATGCAGGGGACACGGGTTCGTGCCCCAGTCCAGGAAGATCCCACATGCCGCGGAGCAGCTGGGCCTGTGGGCCATGGTCGCTGAGCCTGCACATCCGGAGCCTGTGCTGCACAATGGGAGAGGCCACAGCAGTGAAGGCCCGCATACTGCAAAAAAAAAAAAAAAATTATATGTTGATAAAATAAAAATATATGTTTTATTTTTGAGGATTACAAATATGACTTTCACAATAGTGAAAGTGCCATAAAATTAATGATAAAAAAATCATTCCAACAGGATAACTAAAGAGATAAGAACCATGGATAAAGTAGGGAAAATGTAATGCACAGATGAAATAGTGGATTTAACTGAAACATCAATAATTACATTAATTCTATATGGAACAAATTCTTAATTAGGAAAAAGGTAGAATTTTGGAATAGATTTCTAAAAAATTTAGACTACGTAAATTAAAGGCTAAATCAAAAGAATAAAGAAAGGATAAAATTAATGGTTGTAAAGATATAAACCATGCAAATAATAACCAAAGAAAGCTTGTATGTCTAAATACATATATTAAAAATCCTTACAAAGATTTGCTAGGGATTAAAAAAATTTATCCCATAATGAGTAAATAATACTTCATCAGAAAGATATAGCTTTATGCATCTAGACTATGGCTTTAATAAATATAAAAATTAAAGAATATAACAAGTATTTAGTAAATTCACATTCATAATCAGAGATTCTGATTATTGGTAATTGACAATAAAATGATGAGGGAGAAATAAAGCAAGTGAAATAGAAGGAATCAGGAACAGATTTTAATTGTAAATGGATATTTTTAGAAGAATCTTCTTGCTAATTTTAGAGTATACCTTTTCTCAATCACACTGGGAACTTTCCAATATTGAACATATGATTGGGTATATATAATATGTTAACCTTACCATAAATAGTTGGAAATCAAGAATAAACCAGAAAATCCACATATGTTTGGAAATTAAGAAAATAGTTCTAAATTATCTTTGGATTAAACTAATAACAATAAAAATTTAAGACCAAAGGATAATTAAATGGCAAAGTAGTATTTTAAAGAAAATTTCTGACTGTATTAAAGAGAGGAATGTTTAAACATTAATAAGCTAAGTATTCATCTGAAATGTTAGCAAAAACAAAAAGAGGACAGCCCTAGAAAATTAGAAGGAAAAAATAATTTTTAAATTACTGATAAATGTGATATCTAAGTTAAGTTGAGGAACATAGTAGAATGAAACGTTATGCCATAACATGGTAGACAGGACTGTCAATGTATGTTTGACTACAATATATGATATACAAATTAATAAAAAAATACTGTTATATGAAAGCTTAGAGATAAATATAACAACAAATAAATAGAGTAGTAGGAAAACATTTGAACAACACTTCATAAAAGCTAAATTAGATTAGAAAAATATTGAGTAAGGTTTGAAAACTCAGTGGAATTAAAGAAATGCAATATAAAGTCAAACATTCATCAGACTGACAAAATTTTAAAAGTTTATGAAAATGAAGTGATGCTGAGTATGTATGGCAATGAGCAATTTCACATCCTGCCTTTGGGAAAATACATTAGCCATTGCACTTCAGAATTTATTTAGGTAATTTCTACTAAAGTTGAAGATGCCCATATCCAGTGAAATAGCAGTTTTATGTTTAGAGGCATAAAGCCCCAATCAGAGATGGTTAAACTTTTATATGTGTCGATCTTATGGCAAACTAATAGTACCTACAGACCACTTCTCAGGATAAAGTTTAAGTAAATACATTGAAATATTTAAAATTTTAATGAAACAATTATCAAAATATTAATAGAAAATTATATAAACACAGGGAATGTCATAGAGTGAATTCATTCATCTGAATTATTTGACATTTATTTAGAACTCATTTGGTTTTATATTTACTATATAACACTAGATGTCAGAAAACAACAACAAAGACAAAAACAGAGAGTCTTATATGGTACAGATAAAGAGAAATATCTAGTTCTTGGGGATGCTATTATAGGGCATATTGTTAACTCAATGTGGGGTCTGATTACAGAGACTGAAACATTGGGTATGACTACCTTTTATATTAATTTCTTTAGCTAATGTCAAAGGGCTTTTATATGTCAGGCTTGTCTATATACTTCTAATAAAAGAGTCAAGACTCTGCTCTCATTTACCAGATATTCTAATTCTGAGAGACTATGATATCAAGTAGTAATAAATGCTATGATAAAGGTAAGACTGGATAAGAGGGCATGTAAGATAGATGTGAAGGAATGAATCATGAATTGTAAAGATATCTAGGGAGAAAGCATCACCATTTCATAGAAAGTTCATCAATGTTTACAATTCCGAGACATTGATAAAAAGACAAAGAGCAATAGTGATAATTTATTCTAACAACAGCAGGATGGAAGAGAATGGGTCTTATTAAAAATAGAAATTAGGGCTTCCCTGGTGGCGCAGTGGTTGAGAGTCCGCCTGCCGATGCAGGGGACACAGGTTAGTGCCCTGGTCCGGGAGGATCCCACATGCTGCGGAGCAGCTGGGCCTGTGAGCCATGGCCACTAAGTCTGCGCATCCGGAGCCTGTGCTCCACAACGGGAGAGGCCACAACAGTGAGAAGCCCGCGTACTGCAAAAACAAACAAACAACAAAAACAAAAATAGAAATTAATGCACAGAAACTCAATATTTATACAGTGCCTAATTAAAGAAAAAATAATTTAGTGACAAGGTCCCTGAAACAAGAGGCAGTCATGCCAGTGTCCATGACCAGTGACAGGACAATGAATGCTGACAGGAGGGTCGATAAGGTGGCAGAAGGTAGAAATATGTGTATTCTTACCACTCCACAAATCCCATTTAATTCTCTAAACTTAATTTTTTAATCCTCCAATTGTCTTATGGGTAGATAGATGGAGAGTCTGGGGATGATCTTATATTAGACCAAACTTTTATTCATAGTGCAGTGAATGAGCTAATGCACTCCAGAAAGGAGATTTATATTAAATTACTTGATAATTTCTGCTTTATATGTGGCATATGGAAAGTATATGATTTTGTTCCTTCACTATGAAAAAACTCATACTGATCTTGAAGTCAAATTTTGTGCAGTGAGTTCCACACTTCCATTTAATATCGAGGTTAAATGGGAAAATTACCTAATGCCTTTGAACTTTCTTTTACTCCTCTTTTTAAAAAGTTGATAGTGATATTTCCTGACACATTATTAATGTCACTATAGATCTCATATTATATAGTGCTTAACAATGTTTTTGGCACATTGTATAAATGATATGTTTGTTATAAATATTAATAGTCATTGCAAAAATTTACTCTCAGTAACTATTCCTTAAAAAGATAAACCTGTAATATAAAGTAGAGCAGATAGTATGTATTTTTGCTAATTTGATGTTAAATAAAGTAATATGAAGTTAGAATATAGAACAGGGTTTCTCAGTCTTGACACTATTGATATTTGCTTCCAATAATTATCTGTAGGAAAAGGAACTGTCCTGTGAATAGTAGGGTGTTTAGAGCATCACTGAACTCTTCCTACTGCCAGTATCACCCTCCTCCTTCCCATTTTGATAATAAAAATTGTCTGTAGATATTGCCAAATGTCCCATGGGAGCAAAATTGTCCATGGCTGAGAACCACTGATATGGATGATTCACAGTCATGAAAAAAATGTTGTACCCTCAATATGTGATAGAAGAAAGAGTAAAATCAAACCTTCCTGGAATTTCACATGGAGACACCTCTTGATCATTAGTCTTTCAATCCTATGTTGCCTCAGGCATTACAGTTTAAAAATGAGTGACATAAAAATAATCAAATACCTTGTTGGCTGATTTAGTGGGATATAGGCTATTGTAAGCTGAATAGACCCACAATAAAGGACTTACCATTATGTATGCCAGTACAAAAGTGACATTTGACTAGCTAGTGGCTTTGCAGACAAAATACGAAGAATTCCCTACCTAGAGAAAAGAAAAGAGAAAGATTTTTACTTAATCTACCTGATCCCAAAGACCTTTAAGTGTATCATATAATTATTTTTTTCCTTGAAGCTTTATTATAAATAAATTATATTTTAAGATGTAAAATTATTCTACAGAGGAATTTTATACATTTTTAAAATCCATTAACTCAAAATACTTAGTAAAAATATAATTTACTTGCCCCATATCTAGAAACATGGAAGAGTAAATATTGTGAAGAAACTTGGATATATTTTTTAAAATCTCTTTAAATGTGTAACTGAATTGTGAAAAGAGAAAAAATCCACAAGGGTCAAAAATGTAGAGAAAGCACAAATTCAGAGAAGTAGAAGTCACAAAGATAGTGTAGTTCATATTTCATATAATTTAAATATTGTATACATTAAAATAACTTTCTAAATTGTAACTGAATACTTCTTTAACAAAAATACCTCCATCATATTTTAATTGATCATATAAATATTTCCACTGAAAATTAGAATAATATATAAAAGCATAATGAAAATACAAAACTTACTTCAACTCCCGCCATCATTTTGTTGGCCATCTTTGCATGCAAACTTTATATTCTGATATACGCATGAACACACCCATATAGAATTAATGTAATTTTACTGTAAATATAGCTTTTATTTACTATTTCAGTAAAACTATCTCATGTATACTCTCAGCATCTTGATTTTTACTGATTTAATAACACATAGTGGAATCCTCCCAAATCAACTTCATAGAGCTAACTCATATTTTTTACCAACTACACAACGTTGCATGTATAGATACAATACAATTCATTCACTTCCCCATTGACGGGAAACCTTTTTGTTGTCAGTTTTTGCTACTATAGAAAAGGCTGTGAAAAGCATTGTTGTATGCATATCTATGAATGATGAAAAATGGTAATTTAAAAATTGTATTTCATATGTGATGTGTGCATCATAATCCCCTAAAGTGTGGGGACAATTGTTAAAAAGTTTATTATACTTTCATATCCAAATGATTAGAAATGAACATTTAGTAATATTTGAGATACAGATGGATTTATTTATATAGCTTTAATAAATATATGCATGTTTGTGTTAGAGCTTAGTGCTCAAAGAATCTCCTTGATAGGCTGAGAAGTCTACCTTAAATGGGAAAAAATTTTGGAAAGGATTAGATATATGTATATGTATAACTGAATCACATGGCTGTACACCTGAAACTAACACAACATTGGTAATCAAGCTATGCTCCAATATAAAAGTTAAAAAAATATAAAAATTGTATTTCAAAATTAAGTTTAAAAAGGGTAAAATATGTTAATTTACACTTGCATGTATTTTCTCCAAAAATAGTCTTTGAATTTGTTCAATCTCTTAGATATATTTTGCTATTTAATTTTTATAATAGAATATAGCTTTTCTTTTACATTGAAGAATCACTGTAATGCATTTTATTTATTTATTTAATTTTATTATTTATTTATTTATTTATTTTTTGCGGTACGTGGGCCTCTCAATGCTGTGGCCTGTCCCGTTGCAGAGCACAGGCTCCGGACGCACAGGTTCAGTGGCCATGGCTCACGGGCCCAGCCACTCCACGGCATGTGGGATCCTCCCGGACCCAGGCACGAACCCGTATCCCCTGCATCGGCAGGTGGACTCTCAACCACCGCACCACCAGGGAAGCCCTGTAATGCATTTTAAATGTATAATTTTGCTATGAATTTCAAATTGTATATCATCCTCATCAGCATACAGAACCCATACAATTTCTGCTGATGAATTTTATTGAATATTTGAGGTTAATATGAAACCGTATTGTTGCCATTTTTGATGTCACAAAATAAGGCATTTGTAGAACATATTTCAGTATATATCCACATAACCTAGATAGATCAGAGAGAGAGAGAGATGATAGATTTAAAATCACAACACAGAGAAAACTACCAAACTAAGTGTACAATTCAAAGGACTATCCAAAGTAAGTATCAGTAAAACACCACCTAAGTCCAAAAAATTACCAGAATAAAACTACTCTGATATTCCTGCTGGATCACTAGGTCTTCCCACTTCATGAAGGATAACTGCCCTGACCTCCAAAAAATCTATTTATTGATTTTAAAATAAAATTAAATTTTATTGACAGGATCGCACAGTGTTCTCTCTAGGCTTTTTCACTCAAAATTACATGATTGTGAGATTCATCTGTGTGTTATATGTAGCTTCAGTTCATTCATTTCAATGTGGTACATTATCCCATGTTATGAATATATCCAACATTTTTTATCAATTCCAATGTAGATTGATTTTGAGTTTTTATTTTTAAATTTTTTATGTTTGTCTATCATTGCAGCTATTAGGAATAATACTGCCATGGACAGCTTGTTCCTATCTCTTGGCATACATATGAACACAATCCATTTTAGGTTTTTCTTGGGAGAGGAATTACAATCATAAAATTTTTATATTTTCAACATTTATTGATAATGTAGAAAATTTTCCCAAATGGTATTCCATTTACATTCTCATGAGCAGTTGTGAGCACTTATTCCTCTACTTTCTTGTTAACCTTAAAAAATGTTAATATGTCATTTGTAGTAACTCCTGAGATGTATGTTGTAGCTCATTACAGTAGACATTGCATTTATCTGACTTCTATTATATTGAGGAATTTTTCATATAATTACTGAACTTTGGAAATTCTCTTTTGTAAAATACTTGCATAAGTCTCTTGCTCAGTTTTCTATCCTGTTGTCTTTTTTATTGAAATAAACACACCTAATACAGGAACACAGAGCCACTCTCATACAATGGACTGGTTCTTTATTGCTTACATCTTTTATAAATATTACTTCTTCTCCCACTATGTGCCTTGACTTTATTTTTTTAAGTTGTCTTTTGAAGAGCAAAATTATTAATTTTATTATAATCTAATTTAACCATTAATTTTCCTTTATGATCAATGATTTTTATATTCTGTTTAAGAAATCATTGCTAATTCTGTGATAATAAAGTTATTCTCATCTTTTTTTCTAGAAGCATTATTATTTTTATCTTCATACTTAAATACACAGTCCATCAGGAATCATGTTTCTATTTAATTTCATCCATTTTAAGTCATAGATTCCACCACCACTTCTCTATGGTTCCCAGAAAACTATTCATTAGGAACAATGTAGAGCCCATCATTTATCAAGTATTATCTAAATCACATATTCAAGCAGTTTTATTTCACACTTCCCAAACTTCTAGGAAGTTTCTGTAATATTAATGTTTGGTTTTCCAGAATTAAAAATGCAACACAGGTGGTAGATGAGAAGGAATAAAAAGGAAAAATGTGTGTGCATGTATATTTTATTTGGGGATTATCCTTTTGTAATTTAACTAGTTAAAATTAGTCACTTAGTAATGCATTTATTTTGGAAATCTTCAAATTATATGATTTGAAGTCGTCTTCAATTACTTTATCCTGTGTAATCTATGACACAGGCTATAAATATGTGAATGGTTACTACTTCATGGATAGTTTACAAAACAGAAATGCAAAAAAGATAGTGCTCTCATGCAAGTGGAGGAAAAATCTACTGCTTACTTTATTTAATGGATAAAACCAAAAGTTTTGTTGGTAATAAAAATAGTCTTTTAGAATTATACAGTCATTTGGAGTGCTATAAAAAAGCTGTTGTCAATAAAAGGTGTGATTAATACTATGGTTTCATTCCATTTTGGTGGGTAATTAGTTATTATCATTATTTATCACTTTATTTTATGGTTATTGCTTGAACTTTCAGACTAAATATTGAAAGTATAAACAGTGTTAATTTAATTACAGTATTGGAATTTTGAATGCTGCATGCAGTGTTAAGATTATTAATAAGTATATTTCAAATGAATATTTAATGATAATTTGAATTTTTGCCTGATTTCTTGCTCATCATAATTCTGAAAAAATTGATATGTTTGTAGTCTTGAAAATTGTCATGCAGAAATAAATGTCATTCCCATGGGGATGGTTTCAGGAATTAAACTTTATGATGTTTATAGTTAAATAAGGAGACAATACTGATAAAGGAGAGAAATCTTAAACCTTTAATAAATTATATATTCATTATTTAAAGACATCTACTAAGAGAGACCTAAAAACCCTTAAAATATCACATAATGTAAAACATTATGAAGACAGAATGGCAATTACACACTCTAGTTTTTTTTTTTTTTTCTATGTAGGAAAACAGTGTCTCTATTAAGTTTAAGATAATTTTAAGATTTATCTTGAACTTTTCTGATTCTATTTTACTTTTTACATCTAACCCCTTGTAATGTTTATCAGAACATCAGTTATTTGCATCATTAAAAGGCTAATAGATATTATGGGTGGGAAAATAATCTCATTTGATCAAACAGAAATTAGCAGGGAAGAAATATGAAGAAGGATGGCATTTAGAGTGTTTTGAAAATTCTTCTTGCGTACTTTAATGAAAGTCAACACATTAAAAGTAAGGATACAAATAATATGGAAGTATCCTCTTGTGGCAACATCCTTGGATTAATCAGAGATAAAAGGCATTTCTATGCAGAGTGCAATACACATATTGTACATATATACATGCAGACAAACAACTAAAAAAATAATTTACTGATGTTTGCAGGTTCATAAAAAATCAAGGTGGAGATATTTTGGTAGAGACAGAAGTGTATCTGAATTATTTCAGCCAGATTCCCTGGGAAAGACTGAGAACAAAATTTGCACACTGGAAGTTGAGGAGTGCTCTTATAAATATCTGTGAGAGAACAAGAAGCAGGACTGAGAAGAGGGAGAACAGTTCAGCTTCAGATGATTCTATGAAGAGCTCTGAAACTCATATAAGTCTTCAAAATTATTCTCCATTGAGGCACAAAGGGAGTCAGAACTACCACAGAGAATAGTGAGTGGAGGTTGGCTGCTCTTGGTAAGAGTGTGTTAAGCTGGCATAATGCAGGTTCCTAAGCCAATTCCCAGGAGGAAACTCTTTTTTGAGATATGAGTAACCAACACTCCCAGACACTGTAGGAATGAGTTCTGAAAAGAAGTGTGTGGCACATTATAACATTTACTCCAATATACTGAGTAATGAGAATGATACATATCTCAAAAAGTTCTCGAAGGTGTTATTACCAAAATGGAGGATTATGAAGCTTCAGTCCTCCATCCTCCACAGAGACACTGAGTTAATAATAATATACAGAGCAGAATGTCTCTGTGAAAATTCTAGAGACCAACTGACTTCTCAGAAGAAACCATGCAGACCAGAAGGGAATGTGAAGATATGTTTTCAAAGCACCAAAAAAAAAAAAAAAAAAAAAAAAAATAGCTATCAACCAAAAATACTGTATCTACAAAAATTATCTTTCAAAAATGGAGAAATTGAGATTTTCCCAGATAGACAAAAGTTTAGGCAGCTTATTACCACTAGAACTGCTCTACAAGAAAGAGATATTAGATCTTGTGTTGAGTGTCTGGTGAGGAACTTCAGCCAACGTCCCGAGCTGAGGTGTTGGCTCACAATTTCATGAGAAACTCTGGTCTGAGGGTCTGGATACAAAGCCTCTGCACAGAGCCCTCTACGAGCAAGTGAAACAGACTAAGCCAAAAGGGAAAAAGGGTGGATTGGCTAGGCCTGAAGTGAGATTGCCAGAATTATGTCTTTCCAGATGAAATATGGATCTTCTGGCAACAGGAGACATGTGGCTGACAAGGTCTAGGTGTTCCAGCTGGGTGTCAGGCCTGAGCCTCTGAGGTAGGAGAGCTGATTTCAGGACATTGGACCACCAGAGGCCTGCTGGCCCCAGGTAATATCAGTCAGTGAAACCTCTCCCAGAGATCACTGTCTCAAAACTAACACCCAGCTCAACTCAATGACCAGCAAGCTCCAAGACAGAACACCCCATGCCAAGCAACCAGAAAGACAGGAACACAACCACACTCATTAGCAGAGAGGCTTCCTAAAATTATAATAAGTTTAAGAACACCCCAAAACACCACCAGATGTGGTCCTGCCTACCATAAAGACAAGATCCAGCCTCATCCACCAGAACACAGACACTAGTCCCCTCCACCAGGAAGCTTACACAACCCACTGATCCAAACTTACCTACTGGGGGCAGACAACAAAAACAATGGGGACTACGAGTCTGCAGCCTGTGAAGAGAAGACCCCAAACACAGTAAGTTAAGCAAAATGGGAAGACAGAGACATACACAGCAGATGAAGGAGCAAAGTAAAAACCCACTAGACCAAAGAAAAGAAGAGGAAATAGGCAGTCTACCTGAAGAAGAACTTAGGTAATGATAGTAAAGATGATCCAAAATCTTGGAAATAGAATGGAGAAAATACAAAAAACGTTTAAAAAGGACATAGAAGAACAAAAGAACAAACAAACAATGATGAACAACACAATAAATGAAATTTAAGACTCTCTAAAATGAATCAATAGAAGAAAAACTGAGTGGAAGAAGGGATAAGTGACCTGGAAGATAAAATAGTGGAAATAACTACTGCACAGCAGAATAAAGAAAAAAGAATGAAAAGAATTGAACAGTCTCAGAGACTTCTGGAGTAACATTAAACACATCAACATTCAAATTATAAGGGTCCCAGAAGAAGAAGAGAAAAAAGAAAGGGACTGAGAAAATATTTGAAGAGATTATAGATGAAAATTTTCTTAATATGGGAAAAGAAAGAGTCAATCAAGTCCAGGAAGCACACAGAGTCCCATACAGGATAAATCCAAGGAGAAACATGCCAAGACACATATTAATAAAACTATCAAAAAGTAAATACAAAAAAAAATATTAAAAGCAACAAGGGAAAATCAACAAATAATATACAAGGGAATCCCCATAAGGTTAACAGCTGAACTTTCAGCAGAAACTCTGCAAGCCAGAAGGGAGTGGCAGACATACTTCAAGTGATGAAAGGGAAAATCCTACAACCAAGATTACTGTACCCAGCAAAGATCTCATTCAGATTTGATGGAGAAATTAAAACGTTTACAGACAAGCAAAAGTTAAGAGAATTCAGCACCACTAAATCAGCTTTAAACAAATGCTAGAGGAACTTCTCTAGGCAGGAAACACAATAGAAGGAAAAGACCTACAAGGACAAACCCAAAATAATTAAGGAAATGGTAATAGGAACATATATATCAATAATTATCTTAAATGTAAATGGATTAAATGCTCCCACCAAAAGACACAGACTGACTGAATGGATACAAAAACAAGACCCATATATATGCTGTCTACAAGAGACCCACTTCAGACCTAGGGACACATACTGACTGAAAGTGAGGGGATGGAAAAAGATATTCGATGCAAATGGAAATCAAAAAAAAAAAAAATCTGGAGTAGCAATTCTCATATCAGACAAAATAGACTTTAAATTAGACTATTACAAGAGACAAAGAAGGACACTACATAATGATCAAGGGATCGATCAAAGAAGAAGATATAACAATTGTAAATATTTATGCACCCAACATAGGAGCACCTCAATACATAAGGCAAATGCTAACAACCATAAAAGGGGAAATTGACAGTAACACAATCATAGTAGGGGACATTAACACCCCACTTTCACCAATGGACAGATCATCCAAAATGAAAATAAATAAGGTAACACAACCTTTATATGACACATGAAACAAGATGGACTTAATTGATATTTATAAAACATTCCATCGAAAAAAACAGAATTCACTTTCTTCTTAAGAACTCATGGAATATTCTCCAGGATAGAAAATATCTTGGGTCACAAATAAAGCCTCAGTAATTTAAGAAAATTGAAATCATATCAAGTATCTTTTCCGACCACAACACTATGAAACTAGATATCAATTACAGGACAAAGACTGCAAAAAATATAAACATATGGAGGCTAAATAATACACTACTAATTAATGAAGGAATCACTGAACAAATCAAAGAAGAAATCAAAAAAAATACCTAGAAACAAATGACAATGAAACCACGATGACCCAAAAACTTAGGGAGACAGCAAAAGCAGTTCTAAGTGGGAAATTTAAAGCAATACAATTCTACCTCAAGACAGAAGAGAAAACTAAAACAGCACAAGGAAAGAAATCATAAAGATCAGATTGGAAATACATGAAAAAAAGTTGATAAACCATTAGTCAGACTTATCAAGAAAAAAAGAGAGAAGACTCAAATCAACAGAATTAGAAATGAAAAAGGAGAAGTAACAACTGACGCTGCAGAAATACAAAGGATCATGAGAGATAACTACAGGCAACTCTATGCCAATAAAATGGACAACCTGGAAGAAATGTACAAATTCTTAGAAAAGCACAACCTGCTGAGATTGAACCAGGAATAAGTAGAAAATATAAACAGACAAATCACAAGCACTGAAATTGAAACTGTGATTAAAAATCTTCCAACAAACTAAAGCCCAGGGCCAGACGGCTTCACAGGCGAATTCTATCAAACATTTAGAGAAGAGCTAACACCTATCCTTCTCAAACTCTTCCAAAATATAGAAGAGGGAGGAACACTCTCAAATTCATTCTATAAGGCCACCATCACCCTGATACCAAAGTCAGATAAAGATGTCACAAAGAAAACTACAGGCCAATAGCACTGATGAACACAGATGCAAATGTCCTCAACAAAATACTAGCAAACAGAATCCAACAGCACAGTAAAAGGATCAGAAACCATGATCAAGTGGAGTTTATGGCAGGAAAGCAAGAAGACTTAAATATACGCAAATCATTCAATGTGATACACCATATTTACAAATTGAAGGATAAAAACCATGTGATCATCTCAATAGAGTCAGAAAAAGCTTTTGACAAAATTCAACACCCATTTATGATAAAAACCTTCCAGAAAGTAGGCATAGAGGGAAGTTACCTCAACATAACAAGGGCCATATATGAAAAACCCACAGGCAACATCTTTCTCAACGGTGAAAAACTGAAACCATTTCCACTAAGATCAGAATATGAGAAGTTTACCCAGTTTCACTGCTATTATTCAACACAGATTTGGAAGTTTTGCCACAACAGTCAGAGAAGAAAAACAAATAAAAGGATTACAAATTGGAAAAGATGAAGTAAAACTGTCACTGTTTGAAAATGACATGATATTATACATAGAGAATCCTAAACATGCTACCAGAAAACTACTAGAGATAATCAATGAATTTGGTAAAGTAGGAGGATAAAAAATTATGAACAGAAATCTCTTCCATTCATATACACTAATGATGAAAATTTGAAAGAGAAATTAAGGAAACACTCTCTTTTACCACTGCAACAAAAATAACAAAATACCTAGGAATAAAACTACCTAAGGAGACAAAAGACCTGTATGCAGAAAACTATAAGACACTGATGAAAGAAATTAAAGATGATGCATACAGAGGGAGAGGTATACCATGTTCTTGGATTTGAAGAATCAACATTGTGAAAATGAGGCTACTACCCAAAGCAATCTACAGATTCCATGCAATCCTATCAAACTATCAATGACATTTTTCACAAGTGGAACAAAAAAAATTCACAATATGTATAGAAACACAAAAGACCCTGAATAAGCAAAGCAATCTTGAGAAAGAAAAATGGAGCTGGAGGAATCAGACTCCCTGACTTCAGACTATATTACAAAGCTACCATAATCACGACAGTATGGTACTGGAACAAAAACAGAAATGTAGATCAATGGAACAGCATAGAAAGCCCAGAGATAAACACACACACATATGGTCACCTTATCTTTGATAAAGGAGGCAAGAATATACAATGGACAAAGACAGCCTCTTCAATAAGTGGTGCTGGGAAAAATGGACAGCTACATATAAAAGAATGAAATTAGAACACTTCCTAACACCATACACAAAATAAACTTCAAATGGATTAATGACCTAAATTTAAGGCCAGACACTATAAAACTCTTAGAGGAAAACATAGGCAGAACACTCTATGACATAAATCACAGAAAGAAGCTCTTTGACCTATGTCCTAGAGAAATGGAAATAAAAACAAAAATAAACAAATGTTACCTACTGAAACTTAAAAGCTTTTGCACAGCAAAGGAAACCATAAACAAGATGAAAAGACAACCCTCAGAATGGGAAAGAAATATTTGCAAATGAAGCAACTGACAAAGGAGTAATCTCCAAAATATACAAGCAGATCATTCATCTTAATATCAAAAATAAACAACCCAATCCAAAAATGGAAGAAGACATAAATAGACATTTCTCCAAAGAAGTTATACAGATTGCCAACAAACACATGAAAAAATGCTCAACATCACTAATCAATAGAGAAATACAAATCAAAACTACAATGAGGTATAACCTCACATCAGTTAGAATGGCCATTACCAAAAAATCTACAAACAACAAATGCTGGAGAGAGTGTGTAGAAAAGCAAACCCTCTTGTACTGTTGGTGGGAATATAAATTGATACAGCCACTATGGAGAAGAGAATGGATGTTCCTCAAAAAACTAAATATAGATCTACCATATGACCCAGGAATCCCACTACTGGATATATACCCTGAGAAAACCATAGTTCAAAAAGAGTCATGTACCACAATGTTCACTGCAGCACTATTTACAATAGCCAGGACATGGAAGCAACCTAATTGTCCATTGACAGATGAATGGATAAAGAAAATGTGGCCCATATATAGAATGGAATATTACTCAGATATAAAAAGAATCAAAATTGAGTTATTTGTAGTAAGGTGAATGTACCTAGAGTCTGTCATAGAGAGTGAAGTAAGTCAGAAAAAGAAAAACAAAAGCTATATGCTAACACATATATATGGAATCTAAATAAGAAAAATTGTTCTGAAGAACATCGAGGCAGGAAAGGAATAAATGCACAGACGTAGAGAATGGACTTGAGAACACGTGGCGGGGGGGAGTGTAAGCTGGGATGAAGTGAGAGAGTGGCACTGACATAAATACAGTACCAAATTTAAAACAGATAGCTAGTGGGAAGCAGTCACATAGCACAGCGAGATCGGCTCCGTGTTCTGTGACCACCTAGAGGGGTGTGATAGGGAGGGTGGGAGGGAGACACAAGAGAGAGGGGATATGGAAATATATGTATACATATAGCTGATTCACTTTGTTATACAGCAGAAACTAACACAACATAGTAAACATTATACTCCAATAAAGATGTTAAAAAAAAGAGAAAGAAATATTAAAGGGAGTCCTAAAAAGACCTAGACAGGAACACGAAGCAAATAAAGAGGTTCTGTAGTAAAGACGATGACATGGACAAATGTATTAACTCATAATACTGTAATTTTGGTGCATAGAATTTAAATAATAAAACATAAATTATAAATCTATGTTAATGGGCAAACAATGTATATAGATGTAATTAGTCACATCTGTAACAAAAAATTGGGTGGGTGGAAGTGTAAAAACATAGAGATTTTTCATGCAATTGATTTAAGAGATTTATAAATGTAAGGTATTTTATGTAGTTACAATAGAAACCACAATGAAAATATCTATAGAATACACACAAAAGGAAGAAGGAGAAGGGCTTGAAGCTTATTATGACAAAAACAAATCAATGAAACGGAAAGTAAGGCAGTAAGAGAAAAAAAGGACAAAAAGGTTATAAGACATAGTATAAGTGACTAATAAAGTGGCAATAGTAATTACTTAATCAGTAATTACTTTAAATATAAAAGCATTAAACTCCCCAATAAATAGTTATATTGTGACTGAATGGATAAAAGAAGTTTGTATCCAACTACATGCTGTTTACAAAGACTCATTCTAGATTTAATGAAACACACAGGCTGAAAGTGAAATGAAGCAAAAAGATAATCCATGCAAACAGTAACCAAAAGAGAAGAGGAAAGTCTATACTAATATACAAAATATACTTAATTCAAAAACTGTTACAAAAGACAAAGAGCAACATTATACAATGATAAAAGTGTCTATTTACCAAGAATATATAAAAATTATCAATGTTTATGCCTCAAGTCTCAAAGCTCTGAAATATATGAAGCAAACATTCATAGAATTAAATGGATAAGAGACAGGAACATAATAACACCCAAATATTAATAATGGGTAGAACAACCAGATAGAAGATCAATAAGGAAAATAGAGATCTTGAACAACACTATAGACAAATTCTTGAATCCATAACAAATTCAAGAAGATTGAAATCGTACAAATCTTTTCTGATCTCAATTGAATGAAACTAGAAATCAAGAGCAGTTGGAAAACTGGAAAATCTAAAAAATGTGTTGAAATTCAACAGCACATTCTTAAACAACCAACAAGTCAAAGACCAAGTCTCAAGGGATATTAGGAAATGCCTTGAGACAAATGAAACCAAAACACCACACACTAATACTTGTGGAATGCAGTGAAATCTGTGCTATGAGGGAAATTCATATCCATAAATGTTTACATTTAAAAATGAATGATCCAAAATCAACAACATATAATTAGACATTAAGAAACTAGAATAAAGAATAATAAATAATAAATACAAAGCTAGCAGAAGACAGGAAATAATGAAGATTGGAACAGGAATAAATGAAATAGAGAATAGGAAATCAATAGAAAAGAATCAAGGGAACAAGAGTTTTGAACTCAGAGACATTTGTACACCCATGGTCTAGATAATACCACTATTTGCAATATCCAAGAGGTGAAAAGAGCTCTAATTCTATCAACAGATGAATGGATAAATGAAATGTAGTATATAATACAATGGATTGGTAAGCCTTAAAAAGGAAGAAAACACTGTCATATGCTACAACATAGATGAATCTCAAGACACCATGACAAGTAAAATAAGCCAGTCACAAAAAAGCAAATACTATGATTGACTTATGTGAGTTATCCAAAGTAAAATCATAGAAACATAAAGTAGAATGGTGGTTACCAGGGGGTAGGGGCAGGGGAAAATGGGAATTGTTTTTGAATAGGTATAGAGTTTCAGATTTTCTAGATGAAAAGTTCTGGAGATCTGTTTTACAACAATGTGAATATACTTCACACTACTGAATCATATACTTAAAAATGGTTAAGATGGTAAATTTTCCTATTTTTATTATAACAACAATTGCTTTATATCTATGTGCATATATATTTATGTGATATGTGTTATTTATAATAATATAATTACATATTTTATTAAATATATTAAATATTATTTTATATAATATTAAATATTATACATATAAAATCAGTCTCTGGGGATGGGATCCAAGCTTCAGTATTTTTAAGGTTTCCTGGGTGAAAACTATGTACAACTAAGGTCAAGAAATGGAAATCTGCTTGGCACTGAACTAGTAAGTGGACCTAGTAAGTGACTCTGGACCTCAGTTTCCTTATTTGTAAAATGAGCATAATAATGCCTGCCCTGTTTGTTTATATTATATGAGAAAGGTCTTTCTAGACCTCAAAAAGTAACCAAAAAATCAAGTTTTGGAGTAAAATCTTGATAGAATCTAAGTGTTGGTTATATGTGTGTTGACTGTTGAATTCTTTCAATTTACTATATGTTTGAAAGTATTTTTAATTTAAAATCAGGGGTTTTTTTGTATTGAAAAAAAACAACCGTCAACAATTTATGCATGATCTCATGGCATTTTATTAAAAGAAAAAAGTACTCTTAATCATTTGGTAGGTTAAATGATTGCTGATCTTAAGTATTTACTTCCCCTCCCAGTAAGAGTATTATATTTCTTTGCTCTATGAACATCAGGATTTCCCATGTTACTTGCTTTGGCCAGTGAAGTCTGAACAAGAGTGACATATACCTGCCACTTCTGAAAAGAATCATGGTTCTTAGTGGTCATGAGGCCAACTTTTCCCAAGCTCGAATAAAGAGAAGAGCTGCAGGTGAACCATCAGGATATGTAAGAGGAACAAAAAATAAAACTGTTGTTGAAAGCAACTAAGATATAGAAGGCTTTAATAATGCAATATAACAAGAGCTCATTAGCACAGTTTGAAATCTCTTAAAATAAAATTATCTCTAACAAAACTAATCACCCTGATGAAGAAACAAATGTTAACACTTAAGCTCATTTGTACAGTTTCAAAATATCTAGTTAAAACTATGGAATAAAGACCTTATAATTAACAACACTTTTAAGTTATATCTGCACTTTCCTCCATTTAACAATGTATCTTTTGAATTGTCTTATATTATCCCAAGTAAAATCTACCATCTTTTCTGATGAATTAATTGTATTCCATTTTTAAAACGTGCTGTACTTTCATTAACCAATTTTCTGTTAAGGTTTTAATCTATCTTTTATTAATACAAATAATGCTGCAATGAAAAGCTTTATAGAAACCTCAATCCAGTTTACTAAATTAACTGAACTTCATTCTTTTTTACTGACTGCACCTTCAAGTCTGCACTGTGAGCTCAGAAATTCTCCATACTATGTAAACACTTGTGCAGGTCCTAGAGTTTGTCAGTCATGCTCACATAATAACATGTCTCCCAATCATTTAAGGTAAGACATATTAACAAGTGTCATATGAACGCAATTAATTTTCATCCAGTTAAACAATTATTTTTATTCTCCAGTTTGGGAATGCCTCACCTAGGAAATCTCCAGTGAAGTGGATTAAATGGTAAATATTTTCATTCTCTTGCTTTCTTTTCCATTTAATAGCTGCAGTTTGGGGCTCTTTTAAATTGGGATATTGAGTAATGGAGAAAGATTAAGCATCAGAAATATTTACTGGTAGAAAAAAAGTAAGAATTTTATCTGGCAAAATTTTAATCTGATACTATTGATCTCTGGATGTGGTAGAATCCAATGCTGATTCTTTCTCCCCTATCATGGATTTTAGGGTTCTTTAAATAGTCCCTAACTTTAGATAAAAATGCTTTGCCTGTAGTATATTTGCCATGGGTAATGTCATCTCCTGCTGGTAACTTAAACATCCCTCCTCACTTTGGAGTTTCTAGCAACACATCCCTTTGTAAATATTATCTCAGAACTCCTGAAGTACTTACTATGGAGTCATCATCTGCTTTGGGGGAAACTTGCACACTATTGGAACTGTAATGCCAATACGCCCCTGTCTCTTTGCTTTCCCGCAGGAAGGGGCTGCTGCAATGTAAACTTCTCCTTTTTCAGGCATAATTCAGACACTGGACATCATGTTCCTTCACCAGCACAATAAACATGTCCAGCAGTCTTAGAGGGTTGTTGAAGGCCCCATCATTAAACTTGAGAAAGATAGTATTTCCTCTCCTTTCACATGGAGAAAGTACAGAAAGTTAACAGAGTACTGAAGTTTTCTCAAATTCTCTCTGAAGTTATCCTCATCAGTGACCTCCTGAACCACTCAACAGAATCTTAGCATTTTCCTATAAAGACCAGAAAGGGAAAGGCTGTCCTAGGAAAGCTGGTTTCACAATTTCTCAGCATGTTTAGGCCAGGCTGTGAAGCAGCTGGCTTTAGGATACCGGGACATTATAACATAGTACAGAAAAAAGGAAAACATGAAAGAAAATAACATTCAACCTATTGTTTCATAACTTGACATTTACATGCCATCTCTATCAGGACGTATCCGCAGAGGTGTAACTACTTTGTCAAAGAGAATGTGCACTGTTAAAGGAACTGTCTTCATACCCTCAAATAAGGCCACATCCATTTCCATTACCAAAAAGAGTTTGAAATTACTTGTTTACCAATTTATTTTTCACTCAGTTTAAGCAGGATACTGCTTTCACCCTTTGGATAGATGAAAACACTATAATTAGTTTTAAAATGTATTCTTTAAATAATTTTTGTAGTTACATATCTTTTCATTTGTTGATAGACTCTGAGTTCATATTTTAAAGTGTGACTGCTTTATCAACTTGTATGTCATTTTACAGATACTGTAATAATATTATCAATATAATTAAGTTTCTCTATATTTGTTGCCAGAGTGAATAATGATAGTGTAATTTGATCTATGATAAATGTATTACAGTATTATAGTCTATTATTTAATTCACTGACAATCATCTTAGTAATTAAGTTAATTAAGCTAGACATCTAAGCATCATCTTTGACTTACACCTCTTGATGCTAAGGATCTTGCTAGATGTTCACTTCTCTTCTTTCCCAAGGCATATCATATATTTTAAGATTTTGTACAAAATTTGACTGCATGATTCCATATCTAGGAAGTAGTAAAACATGTGTTCAGTAGTCTACCTACAGAAAAACTTATAAACATTCTATCAAGCAACTGAGAAATGTTTACACAAATTATTTTTCCCATGTGATTAAGTGATATCCTATGAAGGACATTTTATTAATTTAAAATGCTCCTTTTAAATTCAAGTTGAAGACAATATTTTAAGTTAATAGAGTATTACGTTGTTTCAAAACCACATTCCTATATATGTGTGTGTGGAGATATATATGATATATAATCATATAAAGCCCATTTAGCCCATGCATCTAAAGCCCATTCATAGAACATAGAATATATGTGAAACATATACACTGTATACAATTATATATGCATCTATAAGCTCATTCAAAGGACCAGAGCTAGCTTTATATATATACATATAATTTAAGTATAGCACTTGGTATGTTTTTGTTTTAGATAACAGGGTTATAAATGCTTTTATTGTGGTTGTTCTTTAAGCATTCTATATGTGCCATATAATTTTCACATCAGAAAATTATTATATGTGATTTAATATACATGAATATAAATATAATAATAAGGTTGTGAGGGTGAAAAACATAAAATTAAGTAATTAATACAAATAAATAAGAATAAGAAATTGTGATATTAAAAACAGAAATGCATACATATAGTTTTATATATCTGCTAGAAATGAACTATAAATTTGATGCCTCTTTAGACATCAAACCAGTAACAGGCAATAAGAAGATAAATAAACTGGAAGGTCAAGTATAGCACAGGTTTTCTAGGTGGCAAAATTGAGTCTGTTTTTCTCTTTTTGTCCATTTAGAGAGGATACTGGAGAGTGTAACAGTGGTATCTTTACAGTATTACTGTTGTATCAACAGTAAGAGTTTTTTATTAGGCTGTTTGCTATAATGTTCCATGACAACTTGAAAAAAAGCTATGACTAATAAGGTAAACTAGCTCCAGGGAAAACAAATATATATATTTTTTGAGGAAGTCAGATGAAAAAGGGAATGATTTAAAAACAGATGTCAAAGCTCAGTGATTTTCCTATATCAAGTTTGATCTTGATTGTATCTTTAAAAGGTTAACATTCCCTGTGGGAGGTTCCCTTTTTGGGTAAAAATATTCTATTTTAGAATTACCGATGGTGAAAACCTACATGTGTCCTAGAGAAACACTGTTTCTGAGATATTTAAGTAAGCTATTATTTGGAGAAATCTTCAAAATAGAACCTTTCTTGAAGGTACACTGGATGTTCAGAAAAATTATTTTAACTGCCTCTTTACAATTTTACTATGAAATAATATGGTCTATAAGAAAGATTCTGGAGCAAAACATAAAAGTATGGAGGAGGATGTACATTGTTTAACCAGCTGCTATAAATTTAATGTGGTAAGGTTGTCACAAAGAATTTTATTGATTTTTTTCCAAGATACTTACGTACACATTTATTGTGTCTGTTCCCAAATTTAATTTACTCTGAAT
Organism: Grampus griseus; assembly: GCF_964374135.1. Taxonomy (NCBI): domain Eukaryota; kingdom Metazoa; phylum Chordata; class Mammalia; order Artiodactyla; family Delphinidae; genus Grampus; species Grampus griseus. Next base: position 66,960,368 of record NC_139009.1, on the reverse strand, counting down.
TCCAGTAAGAGCATATTAATTGTTATTTAAAATGAAAGTAAAGAAATATGATTTCATTTGAATAAAGATTTAACCAAATACAAGCATTGTGTTGACATTAAATCCTTTATTTTTGCCTGACTTTGAAATATGTCACATAATTTGAAATTTATTTTATCAACGTATGCAGCATGACTCTTTTTCAAACAAATTTTCAGTTTGTGTTCTTCACTATTGTATATTTATTAACATAAATGAATTATTTAATTGATTTGCACCAGTACCATTAAAATATATAGATTCCTATTAGTTATTTTTTTTTAATAGTATAGGAAGACTAAGACTTTCTGGCACCATACCAAGAGTTTAATAGTAACCCAGTGAATACCCTTTAATTGACATTCTCTTTTTCCATTTTATAACAAGGAATTGAAAACATTGCTATGGAAGACATATTAGGAATGTGGCTTAAGAAGATAGTTCTTTCTTTTTTAGCTCGCAACAGTTGCATTTTTGTTTGAATCTGTAGGTGTTTGAATCTGAACTCCAAAACATTTTAATTCCTGAGATATCACAACTTTCAGTTCCATCCTTTCATGCAGTTTCTGGAGGGAGGGTAGTTAAGATGTTAGTAAAGTTTAACTTCATGACTGAGGACGTGTTTATACGGTAATACTTATCTGAGCTATACACTTATAGTTTTTGCATTCACTGTATGTATCTGAAACTAAAAAGAAAAAGAAAAAACAAATATGCAGTAGATCTTCTCTGTGCTGTAGTCAATGATGTAAAACCTGATTTCAGCATTTGATACCTAATAACAGCCTTTATCTGTGTTTTCATGGTCTCTGGTTCATGCTTTGGATATTGGAATTTAGGAGGACTAATAAATAGCACCTCTTGTATCAATTAGCTATTGCTACAAACATGCTTACACTACAGCATGGCTGAAAACTATAATCCTGTATTCTCATCAATCTACAGATCAGCTGGGAATTGGTTGATCCAGGATGTGTTCAGCACGCACTGGGATTTGACTGAAATTAGCTAGGGTCTGCCACTCCCCATGTGTGTTTGGGCAAGGACCCTACCAACAAGGGCAACAGCTGCAAAGGGAATTGGTGTTTAGCAAAATTCAAGCCTCCTCAAGTCTAGACTTAGAATTGGTATTGTCAATTCCTCCTCATTCATTTCGCCAAAGAACTTTCTTTTTTTCTCTACTGGAATTCTGAGCAAACTGAAAGAAAGAAAGAGAGACAGAAGTCAGACAGTTGGAGAAAACAAAAATTGAAGAGTAACTTTCAACATGGGCCAAGTTGGCTTGTCCATGTTTCATCCCTTTATTAGTCTCATTTAACTTACATGTCTGTGGTATCACTAAAACACTAGATATTCATTCCACTGAGGATTCCTATAAATTTACTATACCATAATCCTGAATTGCACATACCCAGTTGTTTACATAACTCACCAATCAGATTAATTACTCTTAGGGTGGACCAAAAATACAGATTATAGAAAATTGCTACAGAAGAACACATGGAGATTGGAGGAAGAGTGTTAAATAAAACAAGTGAATTTATTAAATTATAATAAAAATCACAGTAATAACTAAAAAGGTATAAAAAAGAATCAACACAGATGAACTCTAAGAAGTAATACATAAAATCAAAGAAAACATATTTGAAAGATCAGTAAAATGGTAAATGCCTGGACAAACTCATTAAAGACTACACCGTGGTAAGGTTTATGGATACATGTCACTTGCACCATACAGTACAGAAGTAAAATAGGATTCATTGCTGAAATTCCTACAAGCATAGATGCAAAATACTATACACAATCTCCTTACTTTTTGGTGTGATACAAAAAGTGTGCTTATTCTGGAAAAATCTAATGTGGCTAGTATTCCCTAAGTCATACTTCAATAATGCACAATATGTTTATAGGAAAAGATCTCAGTAATATCTATATGACTATGTAAAGATTGAAGTTCCTTGACTGAGGAGGTGTTATTATTAAAAGTGCCTAACAGGGCATAGATAGGTCTTCCAGGGCATTTCAGTTCAATTTCAAAGTAAAACAGAAAAAGAAAAATAAATAAGAAATTAAATCCAAATATATATTGAGAAGACTAAAACTGTTAAAGATATTTGAACTTAATGTTCTGTTTCCACATGGGACATAGAAAGGCACAAGGGAATGTCACTCTAAGAAGAAGGAAAAAAATGAGTGATTTTAAAATTGTAGTTATTCAAATCTACCAGAGTGCTGAGTTCTCAAAGCAACCATATAAACTGAATTCCAATGAGTGACAAGTTTTTCCAAGGAAGGACAGATCACGTTACTTCTTTCAGCTTTGATAGAGCATAGAAGAAAGAAATGGAAGCCATAAAATTAAGTGAGAAGAAAAGAACTGAAGTATTTAAAATTTTACTAAGGCTTGATCAGGTCTTTTTTTTAATTAATTAATTTTTTATTGAAGTATAGTTGATGTACAGTGTTATGTTAATTATTGCTGTACAGCAAAGTGATTCAGGTGTGTGTGTGTGTATATATATATATATATATATATATAAAAAATATATATATATATATATATACATTAATTTTTATGTATATGTTCTTTTCCATTATGGCTTATCATAGGATATTGAATATAGTTCTTTGTGCTATACAGTAAGACCATGTTGTTTATCCATTCTATATATAAAAGCTTACATATGCTAAACCCAAACTCCCACTCCATCCATCTCCCAACCCCCTCCACCTTGGCAACCACCAGTCTGTTCTCTATGTCCATGATTCTGTTTCTATTTCAGAGATAGGTTCATTTTTGTCATATTTTAGATTCCACATATCATATGATGTCATATGTTATTTGTCTTTCTCTTTCTGATTTACTTCACTTAGTATGATAACCACTAGTTGCATCCCTGTTGCTGCAAATGACATTATTTCATTCTTTTTTATGGCTGAGTAATAGTCCATTGTATATATGTACCATAACTTTTTTATCCATTCATCTGCTGATCGGACATTTAGGTTGTTTCCATGTCTTGGCTATTGTGAAGAGTGCTGCTATGAACATAGGGGTGCATGTTAAGGCTTGATCAGATCTTGCATGAAAATTTAGAATTTTTAGTTACCCAAACACAGGGAGTATGCACTGTCTTGTCAGGTTTTTCTGTAGGAGTTCACACCATGCTCATAAGAAAGACTGGGTGGAAGGCAAGAGACTTGAATGACCATCTTAGTAGTACAAGTGTTCAAAACTTGCCCATATTTCAGGGTAGAGGCAGTAAACCTCTATAATTGGTGTCCTGCTGGTATGCAAGATGGAGATAACTGCCACTAGTGGATAGGAATGAAACCTACTTGCACCCTGCTCCTTCTCCTGATATAAATAAAATGTCAGCTGTTCTGGGTGAATGGTAGCAAATGTACCTATTCCACAAAACTTTTCATTGACACTAGACTATAGCTATCTACTGATTAGAGAGACAAAGAAAACTGGTTCATGTGCCCAAAGTCCTGATGATTGAAGGCAGAGCTCAGATATAGCAGGTGGGAAGGACAGGGAAACAACCTGTTCTCTTTAGGCCAGGAGAAAACAAACTATAGTCTGGGACTCATTCCATCCCTCAGCTTGCTTTTTTGTAAGGCTAATAAACTAAGAATATTTGAAGAACTTTTGCTTTCTTTTTTCTTTTTTACAATTTCAAAGGGCTAAAAATTTAGACTATATGATACAAAGCTTAAAGTAAATACTATCTTGTTCTTTATAGAAAATATTTTACAATACTGATCTAGAACATATTATGAAAACTAAGCACATGTTGCTTGACACTAAGGAAGGGTCAGAAAGATGGAGAAAGAGTTTTCTCTCATGATATATACACACTGTCATATAAGACTGAGCCTGGAAAAGAAAAACTGAGAAACCTCTACAAACCCATCATGAGCTTTAAGTCAAGCAACATGCATCACCAAGAAAGAGAGACTTCCTCTGTGGTGTGGGTATGCATGGCCCGCTGAATCTGAGGGTGAAACAGGAATACTTAGAATAACTATCCAGTCCTCTAGACCTCACATTAGGCACAAGGAGGCAACTGAATCCTAGTATTTTGAGGTGGCCATTATTTGCACAGTGACCTTGAATCCTATGGTACACTGGAGCTCACCACCCAAATATGGATAATCCTCATTATTTGTGGATTCTTAATTTGTGAATTCTCCTACTTGCTGGAATTTATTGTAACTTCAAAATCGAAGTACCAGCACTTTTGTTGTTTTTTTTTGTGGATACACACAGAGTATTGAAAAATTAGAGTCACCCAACATGCACATTTCTTAGTGAGGTCAACCAAGGCAATGCTCTGCTTTGTCTTGTCAGCTCTTCTGTTGTAAACAAGTGTCCTTTTCATGGTCTATTAACGTTATATATTTTTATGTTTTTCTTTGGTGATTTTGCTGTTTTAAATGATCCTTAAGTGTATTTCTAGTGTGTTGTGTATTGTGTAGTGTTCTAAAGTGCAATAAGGCTGTGATGTTCCTTATGGAGAAAATACCAGTGTTATATTAGCTTCAGTCGGGTGTATATTATAGTGCTATTAGTCATGAGTTTAATGTTAATTTATCAATTAGGTATAATTAAATAAGATTTCTTTTAACAGAAACAAAAACCCCACAAAACAAGGTTACATATTGATCAGTTAGTGAAAATGAATTGACCTGACATTTTCAGGAACCTGATCCCGGAACTCCTCTGGAAGCAATGGTTCAGTATTCACAAATTCAATTTTCTCAGCTACTTTATAAAGCATAACTACTTCAAATATTAAGAATTGGCTGTAATGCAAGCCAAATCTAGATCAACTATGCATTAACTAGACTCAACCCTCCACACAAATATTCTGACAAAAGAAAAGCATGCCCAATTTTCAAACATAAATTTTCTTTAACAGTCTCTGATGGGCTGTTTTTGCTTCTGTTTTTACACACAATGTTCAGAATTAATGAAAAATAAAACAATACACAAAAATACAAGGAAAAAACATTGTCAAGACATAAAATAGTCAACAGAAGGAGACACTGAGGGGAACCAGATATTCTATCAGAATAGAGACTTTAAAATAACTCTGGTAAATATGTCAAAAGATCTTGTGGGGAAAAAAGACAACATATCTGAGAGAGAGTAGGGGAATTCAGCAGAAACTATACAATAGATTGAAATGGAAGTATTAAAATGAGAAACAATACCAGACATGAGAACTTCTTCTGATGGAATTATCACAAGAAAAGATACAGAAGAAATATAAGTGAAATTGAAAATAAATCAATAGGAATTTTCTAAATCGCAACACAAACAGAAAAAAGAACAGAATATCCAAAATCTGTATAAGAATATCAAATGGTCTAAAGACTCATACACATAATTGAAATCCTAAATTCAGAGGAGAGAAAGAGAGCAAGGCAAAATGTATTTGAATATATAATGAATAAGAATGTCACAAATGTAATGAAGACAAAAACCTGTGTATCCCTGAACCACAGAGAAATGCAAGTAGAATAAACATAATTTTTTTTAACCTGGCACATCATAGTCTGATTTTTGAAAACCAAAGATAAAAATCTTGAAGTCAGCTAGAGGAAAAAGAAATATTATATAAAACCTAACAAAGGCATCAGACATTTCTTCAAAAACTATGCAAGGAAAGAGACAATAGTGTGATATTTCTAAAGAATAAGGAGGAAAAAAAAAGAACTGTCAACCTAGAATTCTATTCCCAGTCAAATGTCTTTCCAATCTAAAGACAAAATAAAGATTTTTTAATATGAATAAGAACTGAGTATTTATTGCAGGAAGGCCTATTCTATAAGGATTGTTGAAGGTAGTTCATCAGGTAGAAAATTTATAATACCTATGGTGATAAGGATCTATAGAAATAAATGAAATCACAAAAATAGAAACATGAGTAAATATTATTTTATTGTAGTTTTAAATGTATTTAAATATGATTAAATGAATTGAATAGAAAATTATACCTAAAACAAAATTGGAAACAAGGTATACCCATGAAATATAAAATTCAGGCATAAGGTATAGAGAACTACAAGATCTGCTTTTTGTAAGCAAAAATATTGGATAAGGCAAAGGAAGGGAATAGTCTTCTAACAACTGTGAGAGCTATAACACTCAAAACTATTACTAAGTACTCATTGAAAAGCTTAGTGTGTCTGTCTGAAAGAAGCAGCAAAACCGTGAGATTTGTATACCTAAATTCACCTCAAGGGGTATGAAGAAGGCCATGATAAGGCTTGCAAGTGCTAAAGAAATCTTCGTTTTATTAACTTCTGAAACCAACACTATAAAACTACTTTCTAGGACAAAGGCCTTACACTGTGGATTTTTCTTAGAGTTAAAAATAAATCAAGTGGAACAGGGATGAAGAAAAAAGAAAGTGCAGACGAAAGTGGAAAAGGAAAGCGGTGGAGGCTAATTTCAGAAAATAGAAGGAAACATGTTTTAACATTTCACAAAAGAAAAAAAGAGGGGGCTTCCCTGGTGGCGCAGTGGTTGAGAATCTGCCTGCTAATGCAGGGGACACGGGTTCGAGCCCTGGTCTGGGAGGATCCCACATGCCGCGGAGCAACTAGGCCCGTGAGCCACAACTACTGAGCCTGCGCGTCTGGAGCCTGTACTCTGCAACAGGAGAGGCCGCGATAGTGAGAGGCCCGCGCACCGCGATGAAGAGTGGCCGCCGCTCGCCACAGCTAGAGAAAGCCCACGCACAGAAACGAAGACGCAACACAGCAAAAATAAATAAATAAAATAAATTATATTAAAAAAAAAAAAAAGAAAAAAAGAGGGACATGTTGAATTATACAGGTGGGAAAATTACTTCGCTACACTTTTTCTTGCTAAAAGTACAAAAAATGTGTATCTCTTAAAACTGAGCAACAGTAAAGGAGTGTTAAATAACTATGTTATAAGAATCAACTAATGTTCCTACAGAAAATGAAGGCATGCTAGAAATACACATCTGCAAAACAAGTAAAAATGATACTTTAATATTTTAAAATAAGCTGAAAGAATTTAAGAAAATCTAAACTACATATACTTCGACTATTCAGATTATGGGGGTAATGACAGGGAAAGAAATGAAGCGATTGCTAGTGGGTTTTAATATTGTTCTTAATGGGGAAACAGTGGAAAATAGACCTCTCATCGAAAATGTAAGATAAGACTAATAATGCTAGTGTTATTGTTGAGGTAATAGTACAAAGGTAACAGAATTTAAAATCGCTGATACATATGTATTTGTACATATTTTGTGTGTGTGTGTAGAGAAAGGGAAAGAGATCACTTGTTAAGATTATTATTATCTCAGATAGGAAGGGAATACCTTTGCATAAAAAGGAAATCTTTATATTATCAATAGAAGACTAAATGCCAAAAAATAATCTCATTTCTCCCTGTGTTTACTTATAAATTTAATATGAACCTAACCAAAATAACATGAAGTATTTTTCTCCTATCAGACTGGCGATAACCAAATGTTTGATGACAATTTTCTTGATGATCCCTTGGGAATATAGACACTTGCATAAATTGCTGGTGTGAATTAAAATAATACAAGGCCAGTATCAGCATGGAGATATAGAGACCCAGAAAGACATCATTCTCCCCAACCTGTGAATTAATGACTTTTCTTGAACTCATCAAAGAAGGAAGGTTGTAAGGCAAGGCATCGAATCAAAGGATAAAACAGGGTGAGAATGAGGTTTTGAGTTTCAAATGACTGCTGTGAACTTTCTGTACAGGTCAGAAGATTACATGTAACTAGGAGGGAAAATAGGAAATGTGTTTGCAATTTTTTTTTCTCTTCTGTTTATGTTTTGAGAGGAAAAATTTGGCCTAGATGCAACAACTGAGATTAAAAAGAGCCCTAATTTCATTTATCCAAAGGGAAAAATACACTGAGTTAAGCTAACTTACAGGAAAAGTTTCCAGAAAATAAAAATGTTTGACACCCAGTTAAATTTGATTATCAGATAAATAAATATTTTTATATCTATGTGTCATACAATATTTGGGACATTCTGCTATTAAATGGCTATTCATTGTTTGCTGAAAATCAAATTTATCTGGGCATTCTACATTTTATTTGACCACACTATTTACAATGAACATGATTAATTCCACAGTAAATTCATGAAACTAATTTACTTAGAATATATATTGCTATTCAGGAGCTCTGCAAATGAGTTCTAAAAAAAGTATTTTGGGAAGAAAAATGACATAAAGAGAGATGACATACACAGTGTTTCGTTTCAGGTATTTTTTTTCCCATCTCTCCTTATAGTCATGAGTATATTTTTCTATATTACTTTATAATCCTACCTGTTGTTTAAAAGATAAAGATGTTATAAATATATTTAGTTGGATTAGTATATGATACAACTATCACTGGGTTGCTAGAGAACTGGGGACTCATGACAAATTTAGTTCTTTGGCCATGTACAGAAGTAGAGGATCAAGTTGATAGATGGGAAGGAAGCAGCTGCAAGCTGTACTTCATTTATCAATTATACTCATTTTTCTTAGTGGTGTAATGAATATCCAGGGAATGCCTAATGCCAAGAGTGGAAAATTAATAAAGCAGAGGAAGAAGTATAATGCAGAACAAAAGGATTTAGAGAAATCAAGGGAAACCTGAAGAAATAATTCTCTATTTTGACCCTCATAATCAACATCTTTTGAAACAGAGGATCAGCCAAGGAGTGAGTACCAATACAGTAAGTCCCCTACATACAAACAAGTTCTATTCTGAGAGCACGTCAGTAAGTCCAATTTGTTTGAAACTCCAACAAAGTTAGCCTAGGTACCCAACTAACACAATCAGCTATATATTATAGTACTGTACTGTAATAGGTTTATAATACTTTTCACACAAATAACACATAAAAAACAAACACAAAAAATAAAGGAAACATTTTTAATCTTATAGTACAATGCCTCAAAAAATACAGTAGTACAGTGCAGCAGCTGGCATACAGGGGCTGACATGGAGTGAGCTGAAGGATTGTCAGCAATAGGAGACAGAGGACAAGCTGCAATTTCTTTCATGCCTGACATTGATGGCACCGGTTCTGGTTCCTTGCTGGAACTAGATGCATGTTCACATCTTTGAAAGTTCACAACTTGAAAGTTCTTATATAGGGGACTTACTGTATTCTGCATTTTAATTGGCTGCTACAGATGTTCCAGAGGTAAATTATGTTTCAACCAGAAGTCAAATGTCATTTTTATAACATATTTAGCAAGACATATTTATGATAGTTTTAATTGGTTTACAGAAGGAAAAAAGCCTAAACTATAGCTCTTTTTGGCTCTTTATTGCTTAAACATGTCCTGTTTTCATTCCCTCTCTCTCTCTCTCTCTCTCTCTCTCTTTCTACCCTCCTCTTTCTCCTCCTCCTCCTCCTCCTCCAGACATTCACAAAAATAGAGGTTATTACTGCCTGTCACAAACTCTGGTCAGTAAGGGACTCAACCATCACTACAGAAAAATATGTTTAAGCATATATCTGCACCCTCATGCTCATTGAAATATTATTCATAGTAACCAAGATGTGGAAACAACCTAATCGCCCTTCAGAAAATGAATGGATCAGGAAAATGGGGCATATATTCACAGTAGAGTATTTTCAACCTTAAAAAAAGAGAATCCTACTGCTTATGACAACATGTATAAACATGGAGAACATTATGCTAAGTGAAATAAGCCCAACACGTAGTGCATGGTCTTACTTATATGCAAAATTTAAAAATGTCAAACTAATAGTAGCAGAAAGAATGGTGTTACCAGGGGCTGGGGGTTGAGAGAAATGGAAAATATTGGTCAAAGTGTGCATGCTTTCAGCTAGAGATGTATAAGTTCTGGAAACAATTTGCAGCATGGGGACTATAGTTAATAATAACATATTGTATACTTGAAATTTGCTAAGAAAGTAAATCTCAAGTGTTCTCACACTCCCACACACACAATGGTAACTATGTGAGGTGATGAATATGTTAATTAGCTTGATTATGGTAATCATGTCACAGTGTATACATGTATCAAAACATCCTGTACACCTTAAATATATATAACTTCTATATGTCAATCATACCTCAATAAAGCTGGGGAGGGATCATGACCAATCTATGCAGATTTCATTTACACTTGACTTGTTCTGAATACTATTTTTAAAGTAAGAGATAAGAAAATTTGTATATTTAGTGATTAGTTCATAAAAAGTACTCAATGGCTTAAGAGTTAGTGAAATACATTGAAAGTTTATAATCCGATGTCCCAAATAAAAAAAAAAAATATATATATATATATATATATATATATATATTTGTCTGCCCTAACAGATCTTCCCCATTTTGGATTTCTTTAAAAAACAGAATGCCAAGCTTATTTGCTGTTAGCCCCATGTAAAGTGGAACAATTTCTGGATTGGGACAGGAAAATGTTTAGACTGTGTGTCCACTGCTCTGGCTTACTCCATTCAGCTGGTCCTGGAATCTCTTACATGTCTTTTCTGAGTACCAGAAGAACAATTGCTATTTACATCAAACAATGTCTTAGTCTGGTCTTTAACCAAACTTTTTAACATCTTGTTACCCAAAGATTTTGTTAAGTTCTTAGCAATAGTAATGGTTTTTCTTAAAGCATTTGTTTTCCACAATATCTACGATTTTCTGTGTAAATTTATGAGTGAATCTTTTAAGGCTCTGTAGCTCTGTATTATATCAATTACTCTTTCTTAAAAGTATCATCACTTTGTCTATTTGACAGATGAGTGAAGTGATATTTAGAGAAGTTGAGTAAATTTCTCAAGGTCACACAAACATTGAGTGACACAGCTAGTATATTAAAAAACCAGGACTCTCTAACTTCTAAACCCAAATGCTAAGTCCGCATGCAATCCTGTCTCTCTGTATCTTACATGCCAACTAATTAATGAATTAATGAGATATTTTAAGCCAGAGGACATGTCTCAGATATTATCTATGATTCAGCTTATGAATTGAAGTAGAACTAGTGATTCTCAAATGAAATTGCACATCTGGGAGGCTGATATAAAATGCACATTCATGGACACCACCCACAAATTATTATTTAGCATATGTTGGAAGAACCTCATCCATGTGTCTTTTTAAAAGGCACCACAGATGATTTTGATATAGAAAGTTCAACATTCCTTTAGAACATCCATTCAACTAACTGCAACTACATTCTTAAGAGGGAGAATCTTTTGGTATAGGAAGAATATTTCCTTCCATTTCTCCATTATAAAAAATAAAAACTTTACAACACAGTTGTAAACAACTTTGTACAGATCTGAATTCTCAATGAAATCATAAATCAATCTAAAGTCATTGGAGAACTCATTTAAAATTTTAAAGTGAAAATAATTTTAAGACATAGATAAAAGATCAGAGATTTTAAATAAAGTTACTCTGGTAATAATAATAGAAACAATATGTACCATGATTTAAATAACAATTAAATTAAATGCATAAAACTATTTTTTGAAGATAATAGATAATTTATGGTAGCATTATATTTTGTGTTTTTCAAAGGCAATATTTCCTTTAGATAATCATTCACCTGAAATTATCTTTCGTTTATTTTTTAACTGAGTATCTTTTACCTCAAAAAATTTGATATGATCATCAGTTACTTTGTTTATTTCCTTTTATTGACCAAATCCTGCTCAAATATACCAACTTATAAATATAACCTTAGTTGTAGCTAATTTTTATGGCATTCTGAAGATTTCTTAAGCTCTTGAGCTAACACAACATTGTAAAGCAAGTATACGCCAATAAACATTTTTAAAAAAATAGTCAGAAAGTGACATACACATATAAAAGACAGGTTAAAGATAAGAAAGCATAATAAATTAAGATTTTTAAATCTCTAATATCAAGAAGGCATAACTCATATTTCACTAGGCCTAAAGCTAATCTAAAGAATAATAACAAACCAACTTCTTACTGAAACCTTACTACGTGCCAGAAACGTTTTTCAAACAAGTTAACTAGTCTATCACAAGCTTGAAGTAAATATCACAGAAAAAAATTGGAAAAAACAGCTAAGTTAATTTTCAAGGCCACATAGTTAATAATAGGATTAAATATTAAACATAGATTAAACTTATCCCTGTGAGGGATGATGATGAAAGATTCAAATAATTTATTTAAATATGATAATTTATCAACTAAGATAATACATTGTCTAAGACAATCAAGAATAAGCTCCATAACACTGCCCTCAGAGTTCCAGAAATATAACCATAAGTGACCAAAAAAAAAAAAGGCAGTTTATAAAATGACAGTTTAAAAGCTTCTGATCATGAATACTTTAATATTTTTAAATGTACAGGAAATACATAGTAGTAAGGATCTCAGTCAGTCATAATCATTTCCTTATAAAGAATTTGCCATTTGTAAAGCTCCTCACAGTGATCAAATGAAATGCCAGTCTAAGCCATTCACCTTTAGCATAGATAAATGTATAATTTGTGTGTGATTGCTGTGGAAAATTAATCAAAACCTCCCATGTTAAGTATTCCATAGAATACTCCCTTTTTATGGCTTTTAATATAGCTTGATAAAATATGTTTTTTAAATTTATCAAAAGGCATATCTATTCTTCAAAAAAAAAAAAAAAACTAATGTCTTTCCTGATATGAAAGAGAACCCCAACCCATAGATGTGTAATGGGAAAGAAGATACAAGTCTGCTGCTTACCAAGTTTTTAAACTAATGTTGATAGCTGGGATTTTTACTCTAGTAGGATTTCAAGAATAAAATTTTCTCATAAATCGTAGGGAAACAAATGAAGGATTGTTATGGAAAGAAACTGGAAGACACAGAGATAGTTTAACCATAAAAGGAAGTTGAAAACTACCACATATATTCCAAAGATATTTCATTTTTACTCAACTATCAAGTTAAAAAAAAAAAACTTAGCTAGACTAAGAAAAAAAGGGAGAAGACTCAAATAAATCAGAAATGAAAAAGGAGACATTACAACTGATGCCACATGAATAAGAAAGACCATAACAAACTATTATAAACAATTATACACCAACAAATTAGATAACTTAAGAAGAAACGAGTAAATTCCTAGAAACATACAAACTACCAAGACTGAATTACAAAGAATTAAAACACCCAACAGAATTATAACTAGTGAATTGATTGAATCAATGTCAAAACCTCCTACCAAAAAAATCCTGGGGCTTCAACTGAAAATTCTACCAAGCATTTAAAGAAGAATTAAAACCAATCCTTCCCAAACTCTTCCAAAATATGGAAGAGGAATGAACATTTCTAATTTCATTTTATGACATCATCATTACATTACCCTGATAGCAAACTCAGACAAAGATATTATTAGAAAACTACAAAATAATACCTCTGATGAATACTGATGCAAAATTCTAAACAAAATACTGGGAAAACAAATTCATCATCACATTTAAAGGATTATACATCATGATCAAAGGGGATTTATGCCTGGTTTTGCAAGGGTAGGTCAAAAAAATTGATAAAAATACACCACATTAATAGAATGAAGGACAAAACTACATGAGCATCTTTATTGATGCAGAAAAAGTATTTGACAAGATTCAACATCCTTTTATGATAAAAACACTCAACAATCTAGGAACAGAAATAAACTACCTCAGCATAATAAAGGCCATGTATGAAAAGCCCACAGCTAACATCGTATTCAGTGTTGAGGACCAAAAGGCTTTTAAGGTCAGGAACAAGGCAAGGATGACCACTCTTTTTACTTCTACTGAACATAGTACTGGAAATCCTAAGCAGAACCATTATGCAAGAAAAATAAATAAAGACATTCAAAAAGTAAAGAAAGAAGAAAATTTTCTCTCTTCACAGATGATGTGATCTTATATATATGAAACCCTAAAGCCTCCAACAAGAAACTATTGGAAGTAATAAATTCATCAAAGTTGCAGGATACAAATCAAGATTAAAAATCAGTTATATTTTTATCAGTTGTATCTATATACTAACATTGAATAATTCAAAAGGAAATTAAAAAGAAAAATCTTATTTGCAGAAATATTAAGAAGAATAAGATACTTTTTTTTTAGCATCTTTATTGGAGTATAATTGCTTTACAATGCTGTGTTAGTTTCTGCTTTATAACAAAGTGAATCAGCTATATATATATACATATATCCCCGTATCTCCTCCCTCTTGCGTCTCCCTCCCACCCTGCCTATCCCACCCCTCTAGGTAGTCACAAAGCACTGATATGATCTCCCTGTGCTATGCAGATGCTTTCTACTAGTTATCTATTTTACATTTGGAAGTATATATAAGAAGATAATTTGTTTTTTATTTTTTATTATTTTTTTCTCTTTTTTTGCGGTACACGGGCCTCTCACTGTTGTGGCCTCTCCCATTGTGGAGCACAGGCTCCGGATGCGCAGGCTCAGTGGCCATGGCTCATGGGCCCAGCCACTCTGTGTCATGTGGGATCTTCCCGGACCGGGGCACGAAGCCGTGTCCCCTGCACTGGCAGGTGGACTCTCAACCACTGCGCCACCAGGAAAGCCCAAGAATAAGATAATTTGGAATAAACTTAACCAAATATGCAAAAGATGTATACACTGAAAACTACAAAAAATACTGAAAGAAATTAAAGAAGACATAAACAAATGGTAAGATATTCTGTGTTCATGGATTGGAATGCTTACTATTGTTAATATGTCAGCTTCCTCAAAGCAATCTGTAAACTTCCTATCAAAATCCCAATGACTTTTTTTGCAGAAGTGAAACAGCCAACCTTCAAATTTGTATGGAATGTAAAGTACCTCAGATAGCCAAAACAATCTCAAAAAGATTAAAAAGTTCTTAAAAATATAGTACAAAGTTGCAGTTATCAAGCAGTGTGGTACTGTCATATGAAGCCCAGACATATACTCATACATCTTTGACAAATTGATTTTTTTTTTTTTTTTGCAGTACGCGGACCTCTTACTGCTGTGGCCTCTCCCATTGCAGAGCACAGGCTCTGGATGTGCAGGCTCAATGGCCATGGTTCACGGGGCCAGCTGCTCCGCGGCATGTGGGATCCTCCCAGACTGGGGCACAAACCAATGTCCCCTGCATTGGCAGGTGGACTCTCAACCACTGCACCATCAGGGAAGCCCCCTAATTTGAGGCCATACTAGAAAGGACTATAATCAAGATGCTAACCATAGATATTAAGATTACAAGTAATATTTTATTTCTCATCTATGTTAATTAAATTATATTTTCCCACAAAGATTAAGTATGAAGTTAGAGTTATATAAAAACTTTGTGTTCCTTCTAATATTTAATGAATTGACCATGAGTTTTTAATTTAAGTTTCTTTCACTCGGTTTATTTTACCTTTCACAAATTTAACATTTCTTTTCATGATAATTTGTAGAGTGATACATTATAAAAAAGGAATACATTGCTTTATGTTTCTAATGTGATTTTTTGTATTACTTAAGAAACATACAAGGAAATAAACTATCTTCCCTTGTTTTCAGAAATACACATTAAAGAATAAAGGATAGGAAGAGGAGTCAAGATAGGGGAATAGGGGGACACCAAATTTGTTTCTCCTCACAAGTTCATCAAAAACACATCTACAAATGGAAAAATTCCCACAGAGCTCCTGCTGAAAATTAGTGGTAGACTTCAGACACCTAAAAGAATGAAAGAAAGAAGAAAAAATTAAAAAAAAGAAAAGAGGAATCAAAAAAGAGACCAGCAACCCTGGCAGGAAGCTGAAGGTGAGGAGAGACCTCCACATTAAGAAAGACTCCCTCACGGAGGGGGAAATCAGCTGGGACAGAAAAAGAACTTCAGGGGATCAAAGAAGAATGCAGCAGACAGTCTGTGGAAGACAGGACAAAGTAAAAACCACACCCATGATCTACACCACAGCTCTACGCATTCGAGCCTGAATCTTGACTCACCCATTACAAATGGGAGCTGAGTGCCAGTAAGAGGGATTTGGAGTGCAGACCCAGGAGAGTACAGCTCTTGGCTGTGAAAAGACAGCCTGAAGGAACAGGAGCAAGGGGAGCTACAACTGGGAAAGTCTGAGACACCATAGCAAGGTGTCATTGTTGAGTGGTGTGGAAAGGGCAGAGCCACCATTATAATATAACCCCCTTCCCCATCCTCCTACTTCTTTGGCCTCTGTGGGCATTGGGAGGGGCTGATACCTGAGCGGATCCACCCGCCCCTCTGGGCAGGGTCACCTCCAGCTGTGTAGGCTCCAGGGGCCTGAGCGCTGCCCACCCCAAAACCTCCTTGGGAATCAGCCGTGGGAGCCCCTGCCTGAGATCATTCTGAAGGTGGCAGTGTCAGAGGGATAAAGCACAGGGTTGGAAGACCAGACCTGGGGAGAGAAATGCAGTTGACTGTGTGGATACAGTAGAAGGGAGGGGGGGTAAGGGGACGTGCAGCCGGAAATGACCCTAGAGAAAGCAGGGTCTGCCTGGAAAGCAAGACACCAATGTTGAGAGGCTTGCAGGGGGTGGGGCCAGCAACCCTCCCTGTTTCAGTTACTAGGAGTACCCAATTCTGCTCCACTCAGTGGCTGCTTTTGTTCCCTCTCACCTGGGAAAGGATCATACACCTGAGGGCAGCACACATGCACAGGAGGGTTAAAACCAAAATGTAGCCTGAGGGGCAGAGCAACTAAGGAAGAGAAACACAAATCTTTCTATGCAGCAGCACAAACTGTGAATTGAATCCCTAAGAATGGCCGGGTAAATCCTGCATTTGTGGAATACCTGAATAGACGAGAGTTTCAACATTTGAGATCAGTCTAACCTTCACAGCACTGCAGTTTGTAGGCAAATACACATGGGAATCAGGAAAAATCAGAGTCTGAGCTGGCCCCACAGTGTCCATAGCAGGTCTAGAGACATACCTAGAGGTATTGGAAGACCTCCTAGGGAGGTGGCCCTAGGAAAATATTCTTAGCACTACTATTCTGTGATGGTTTGTTTCATTTTGTTAAGTTGTTGGTACTGTTGCTTTTATTATTTTTTTATCCTTTATTTTCTACTTTTATTTTTAAAATTTTTTATCTCATGTTATTTTCTTAATATATACAAACTTTTTATTTTTTAATATATTTTTTTTGTTACTCTGTGACTTTTGTCTTGTTTTTCATTATATATATATTTCTTCCCTTTTTCTTTTCTTCAGTTGTTTTTAGGTGTATAGTCTATGTTTTATGGGCTTCTGTTTTTATTGTTGATGTTGCTTGCTTGCCCCCGTTTCTGTTTTATTTTTCATTCTTTGTTTTTGTTAGTATAATCCCTATTGACAGTTCTCTTATTAGAATTCTCTTGTTTGGTTGCCTGTTCCCTTTCTATATGTGTGTGTGTGTGTGTGTGTGTGTGCATGTGCGTGTGTGTGTGAATGAGTGTTTTGTTGCTTCCGTTTGTTTGCTGCTGTTCTTTGCCCTGAGCTTTGTTTGTCTGTTTTTTTTGTTTGTTTGTTTGTTTTTATGTTTTTCTTTTCTTTGTTCAATTTTTTATCAGGCCATGCTTTGAGGCTTGCAAGCTCTTGGTTCCCTAACTGGGGTCAGGCCTGGGGACTCCAGGGTGGGAATATACAGTCCAGGATGCTGGAACAACAGAGAATTCCTGGGCTCAGGGTATATTAATTGGTGTGTTCATTCCTGAAGGTATCCATATCAACACCAAGACCCGGACCCACACAACTGCCTGATGGTCCCAGTGCTAAACACCTCACACCAAACAACCAGAAAGAGAGAAACAGAGCCCTACCCTTCTGCCTAAAGTCATACTAACCTTACAGACACCCCAAAAGACACCACCAGACGCCTTCCTGCCCATCAGAGGTAAAAGACTCAGCTCTGCCCAACAGAGCACAGACACCCAACAGAGCACAGACACCAGGCCTTCCCTCCAGTAAGCCTGCACAAGCCCCTGGACCAACACACTCAGCAGGGGACAGTCAACAAAACCAAAAAGAACTACAACCCTGCAGTCTGTGGAAAGAAGACCATAAACACAGTAGGTTAGAGAAAATGAAATGACAGAGAAATACCCTGCAGACAACGGTGCAAGAAAAATCCCACAAGACCAAATAAATGAAGAGGAAATAGGCCAGCTATCTGAAAAAAAAATCACAGTGATGATAATAAAGAGGATCCAAGGTCTTGGAAATAGAATGGAGAAAATACAAGAAATGATTAAGAAGGACCAAGAAGAATTAAAGAACAAAAAGTCAGTGATAAACAACACAATAACTGAAATGAAAAATACACAAGAAGGAATCAACAACAGAATACCTGAGGCAGAAGAACGAATAAGTGAGCTGGAAGATAGAATGGTGGAAATAACTGCCAAGATACAGAATAAAGAAAAAAGAATGAAAAGAATTGAGGATAGTCTCAGAGACATCTGGGACACATCAAATACACCAGTGTTCAAATTATAGGGGACCCAGAAGAAAAAGAGAAATGGAAAGTGCTTGAGAAAACATTTGAAGAGATTATAATTGAAAAATTCCCTAACATGGGAAAAGAAAGAGTCAATCAAGTCCAGGAAGCACAGAGAGCTCCATAAGGATAAATCCAAGGAGAAACACACCAAGACACATATTAATCAAACTAGCAAAAATTAAATACAAAGAAAAATATTAAAAAGCAGCAAGGGAATACCAACAAATAACCTATAAGGGAATGCCCATAAGTTTATCAGCTTATCTTTCAGCAGATAGTTTGCAGGCCAGAAGGGAATGGCAAGACAAATTTGAATGATGAAAGGGAAAATCCTACAACTAAGATTACTCTACCTGGTGAGGATCTCATTCAGAATTGATGGAGAAATCAAATACTTTACAGACAACTAAAAGCTAAGAGAATTCAGTATCACCAACCCAGCATTAAAACAAAAGCTAAAGGAACTCTCTAGGAGAGAAACACAAGAAAAGAAAAAGAACTACAAGAACAAAGCCAAAACAATTGAGAAAATGCTAATAGGAACATACATATCAATAATTACCTTAAAGGTAAATGGATTAATTCCTCCAACCAAAAGACACAGCCTAGCTGAATGTATTCAAAACCAAGAGCTGTATATATGCTGTCTACAAGAGACCCATTTCACACCTATGGACACATACAGACTGAAAGTGAGGGGATAGAAAAAGACATTCCATGCAAATGGAAATCAAAAGAAAGCTGTATTTCTCCAATACTCATATCAGATAAAATAGACTTTAAAATAAAGACTATTACAAGAGACAAGGAAAGACACTGCATAATGATCAAAGGATCAATCCAGGAAGAAGATATAACAATTGTAAATATCTATGCACCCAACATAGGAGCACCTCAATACATAAGGAAAATGCTAACAGGCATAAAAGGAGAAATTGACAGTAACAAGATAGTGGGGGACTTTAACACCCCATTAACACCAATGGACAGATCATCCAAAGAGAAAATTAATAAGGAAACACAAGCTTTAAATGACACAATAGACCAAATAGACTAAATTGATATTTATAGGACATTCCACCCGAAACTGGCAGAACCACATTCTTCTCAAGTGCTCACAGAACATTCTCCAGGATAGATCACATTTTGGGTTCACATATCAAGCTTTGATAAATTTAAGAAAATTGAAATTGTATCAAGCATCTTTTCTGACCACAATGCTATGAGACTAGAAATCAATAAAAGGGGGAAAGAATGTAAAAAATACAAACACATTGGAGGTTAAACAATACACTGTTAAAAAACTAAGAGATCACTGAAGAAATTAAGGAGAAATCAAAAAATACCTAAGAACAAATGACAATGAAAACACAATGACCCAAAACCTATGGGATGTAGCAAAAGCAGTTCTAAGAGGGAAGTTTATAGCAATACAATCCTAACTCAAGAAACAAGAAAAATCTCAAATAAACAACCAAACCTTACACCAAAAGCAACTAGAGAAAGAAGAACAAATAAAACCCAAAATTAGTAGAAGGAAAAAAAAATCATAAAGATCAGAGCAGAAATAAATGAAATAGAAATGAAGAAAACAATAGCAAAGATCAATAAAACAAAAAGCTGGTTCTTTGAGAAGATAAACAAAATTGATAAACATTTAGCCAGACACATCAAGAAAAAAAGGGAGAGGATTCAGATCAGTAAAATTAGAAATGAAAAAGGAGAAGTTACAACTGACACCATAGAAATACAAAGGATCATGAGAGATTACTACAAGCAACTATATGCCAATAAAATGAACAACCTGGATGAAATGGACAAATTTTTAGAAAAGCAAAACCTTCCAAACCTGAACCAAGAAGCAAGAGAAAATATGAACAGACCAATCACAAGTAATGAAACTGAAACTGTGATTAAAAATCTTTCAACAAACAAAAGTCCAGGACCAGATGGCTTCACAGGTGAATTCTATCAAACATTTAGAGAAGAGCTAACACCCATCCTTCTCAAACTCTTCCAAAAGACTTCAAAGGGTGGAACGCTCCAAAACACATTCTACAATGTTACCATCACCCTGATACTAAAACCAGACAAAGATATCACAAAAAAAATTACAGGTTAATATCACTGATGAACATAGTCTCAAAAATCTTCAACATAATACTAGCAAGCAGAATCCAAAAACACATTAAAAGGATCATACACCATGATCAAGTGGGATTTATCTGAGGGATGCAAAGATTCTTCAATATATGCAAATCAATCAATGTGATACACCATATTAATAAATTAAAAATTAAAACCATATGATTACCTCAATAGATGCAGAAAATGCTTTTGACAAAATTCAACACCCATTTATGATAAAAACTCTCCAGAAAGTGGGCATAGAGGGAACCTACCTCAACATAATAAAGGCATATATGACAGCAAACATTATTCTCAATGGTGAAAACTGAAAGTATTTCCTCTAAGATCAGGAACAAGACAAGTGTGTCTACTCTCACCATTATTATTCAACATAGTATTGGAAGTCCTAGCCATGGCAATCAGAGAAGAGAAAGAAATAAGAAGAATCCAAACTGGGAAAGAAGAAGTAAAACTGGGAAAGCTGGACAGCTACCTGTGAAAGAATGAAATTAGAACACTCCCTAACTCCATATACAAGAATAGACTCAAAATGGATTAAAGACTTAAATGCAAGACCAGGAAATATAAAACTCTCAGAGGAAAACTTAGGCAGAACACTCTTTGACATAAATCACAGCAACATCTTTTTTGACCCACCTTCTAGAGTAATGAAAATTAAAACATAAATAAACAAATGGGGCTTAACTAAACTTAGCTTTTGCACAGCAAAGGAAAACATAAATGAGATGAAAAGACAATCCTCAGAATGGGAGAAAGTATTTGCAAAAGAAGCAACTGACAAGGGATTAATCTCCAAAATATACAAACAGCTCATGCAGCTCAATATCAAAAAAAAAAAAAAAAACAAAGCAAAACAAAAAAACAACCCAATCAAAAGTTGGGCAGAAGACCTAAATAGACATTTCTCCAAAGATATACAGATGGCCAACAGACACATGAAAAGATGCTCAACCTCACTAATTATCAGAGAAATGCAAATCAAAACCAGAATGAGGTATCACCTCACACTGGTCAGAATGGCCATCATCAAAAAATCTACAAACAATAAATGCTCTAGAGGGTGCAGAGAAAAGGAACCCTCTTGCACTGTTGGTGAGAATGTAAATTGATACAGCCACTATGGAAAACAATATGGAGTTTCCTTAAAAAACTAAAATTGAACTACCATATGACACAGCAATCCCACTACTGGGTATATACCCAGAGAAAACCATAATTCAAAGAAAAACACTTTTGGGGCTTCCCTGGTGGCACAGTGGTTGGGAGTCCGCCTGCCGATGCAGGGAACACAGGTTCGTTCCCTGGTCCGGGAAGATCCCACATGCCATGGAGCAGCTGGGCCCGTGAGCCATGGCCGCTGGGCCTGCACGTCCTGTGCTCCGCAACAGGAGAGGCCACAACAGTGAGAGGCCCGCATACCGCAAAAAAAAAAAAAAAAAAACACTTTCACCATAATGCTTATAGCAGCATTATTTACAATAGAAACAACATGGAAGCAACCTAAATGTCCATCAACAGAAGAATGGATAAAGAAGATGTGGTATATATATAGAATGGAATATTACTCAGCCATAAAAAGGAATGAAATTGGTCATTTGTAGAGAAGTGGTTGGACCTAAAGAGTGTCATACAGAGTGAAGTAAGTCAAAAAACGAAAAGCAAATATCATGTAATAACGCATATATGTGGAATCTAGAAAAATGGTATAGATGATATTATTTGGAAGGCAGAAATAGAGACACAAACATAAACAACAAATGTATGGATACCAAGGGGGATAGGGATGGGGTGGGAGGAACTGGGAGACTGGGATTGACACATATACATTATTGATACTATGTATAAAATTGATAACTGTTGGGAACATACTGTATAGCACAGGGAACTCTACCTAATGCACTGTGGTAATCTAAATGGGAGGGAAGCCCAAAAGGGAGGGGATATCTGTATGTTTATGACTGATTCATTCTGTTGTGCAGTGGAGGTTGACACAACATTGCAAAGCAACCATATTCCAATAAAAATTAATAATAAAAAAAGAATAAAGGATAATCTTATAAATCATGTTTCAAAGGATACTATATAATTAAATTTAAGGCATCCAAAGGCAAATGGCATTAGGCATTTGGTTACAACAGCATGTGCTCACTCAGATCCTTGTCAGTTTATTTTTAAGCAGGAAACAGAAATCTAGGGCACACATCTCCCACTCTGGGGGTTCATCAGAGTCATCATGCAGCTGTTGCCTATGTGAGAGAAAAATCCCTCCTGGAATTACTTAAGATTGGCAACAGTTGGTATGATTAAGGAGGGATCAATTTTCCTGCCAGCTTTCTACATAAAACTTTATAAAATAATCTACCATCAGTTTAAAATGTAAATGTAGAAAGAATTGGCTTCTAGATGACACAAAAATATATATACAATTTTCTAAGATGATTTATTCTACTTGTGAATTAGATAGAGAATATAATCCTATATTTACCTGCCTAAAACCCACCAATCAACAATAGCATGATGCAGAAGATTATCAACAAGAGTGTTTTTTTTCAATCTTTTTATTTAATTGGAATCATGAAAAGTTAGTTTATAATATGGGGTTTTTAATATTTTTATATTTATAAAATTCATTATCAGGGTAATTTAATGAACTTAAGAAATATAGACATTTTCACCTTTTAGGACTATGTTAGAGTACTGTTTCATAACGGTAGTTTATTATACTATGCTCTTATGACTTGTAGATTACATACATATTTCAACAGTTCCAAGGAATTCTATGGAGATAATTTGCACAATTAAGAGAAAAATACGTGTATAACTTTAGACAAAAATATTTATAAATCTTATATGGTGTTGGTAAAACTAGTAAAGTAGTCTTGTTCAGGCTTCAGAGGCAGACGCAGGCCTCTGACCGACTTGTGACCCTGCCTGGACTGCGCTTGCTTACACACCTAAGAATTGCTACTACCAATTCAAGCAGCATGTACAATAAGAAAGGGAGTGGGTCTTGGAATTTCTTGAGCCCTGGGGACCTGGCCAGTCTCCCTGGGTATGGAAAATCTTGTGACTCACATGGTGAAATTAACAGTATTGTTACAATTGAACCAGAGCTGCATTTTTGAGTGCAAACTGATAATATCAGTTCGCTGCCTGGAATTATAAATGGAAGTCCCCAGAACTCCAATCTGAAGTCTCACCTGTGGGTGGATGCACTGCCCGGGACCCTTCCCAATTGGAGCTCCAGATTGCTGTCACTCGGGACTTCCCAGCTGCTGTTTGGATCTGGAAGTAGGTGGGAGCCCAATT
This sequence comes from Grampus griseus, assembly GCF_964374135.1. Classification (NCBI taxonomy): domain Eukaryota; kingdom Metazoa; phylum Chordata; class Mammalia; order Artiodactyla; family Delphinidae; genus Grampus; species Grampus griseus. The sequence continues at coordinate 66,936,360 of NC_139009.1, read as the reverse complement.
TGGTGATGTATACCCTGTTATGTTTCCCTCATATTCTTATTTCTTTCCTTCTAATGATTGTATATTAAAATTAAGTTAAATCACCTTTCAATAAAAAATTGATTGAAGCTGTTTTATTTGCGTGAAACGAGTGGTTTTTTGCCAGCAAATCTGAGGAAACTTAAAACTGAAAGCAGGATTTCAGTAAAACATATGGTTTCTTTTTAATACATAAAATATCTTTATATTCAAGTTTTTATCTTTTTATATGATATTGAATTATGCAATATTGTATTTTGCATAAATATATTTATGAAACTTCTCTAGGTTGTATTGTCTAGCATATGTAGACTTTCACTGTAACCTTAAAGAAAAGAAAATGCTATTGTTTTTTCCTTGCAAGTTTCAATTTGTATAGCAAAGCTGGATTAATAATAGAGAAAATATAGATTTTTTTTTTTTGGCGGTACATGGGCCTCTCACTGTTGTGGCCTCTGCCATTGCGGAGCACAGGCTCTGGACGCGCAGGCTCAACGGCCATGGCTCACAGGCCCAGCTGCTCCGCGACATGTGGGATCTTCGCGGACCGGGGCATGAACCCGTGTCCCCTGCATTTGCAGGTGGACTCTCAACCACTGCGCCACCAAGGAAGTGCTAGAAAATATAGATTTTTTAAATTTACTTAAAAACATGTGCACAATAATTTAAGACTAAAAAATAATTTCATGAATATCTCTCCATAGGAAATAGATCTCATCATGACATATTAGTGTGTACCTACACTGCAGAAAAAAAAGAAAAATTGGGTAATTAATATATGAATTTAAAAGATTTTATTATGTATTTTACTTCATTAAAAATTGCAATTCAAATATATTTCAGTGAATGTACTATAATCTATAAAAATGCTAACACATATTACTTTTTCATTGAAAAAAGACATATTAAATCAGGGGTTCCCAACCCCCAGGCCATAGACTGGTACCAGTCCGTGGCCCGTTAGGAACCAGGTCACACGGCAGGATGTGAGCGGTGGGTGACCAAGCGAAGCTTCATCTGTATTTACAGCCGCTACCCATCACTTGCATTACTATCTGAGTTCTGCCTCCTGTCAGCATTATGGTGAGTTGTATAATTATTTAATTATATATTACAATGTAATAATAATAGAAATAAAGTGCACAATAAATGTAATGTGCTTGAATCATCCTGAAACCATCCCCCGCCCAGGTCCATGGAAAAATTGTCTTCCACGGAACCGGTCCCTGGTGCCAAAACGGTTGGGGACTGCTGGATTAAATTCATCCCTGTTGGTAATTTATGAATAATGTAAAATTAAATAGGGTATTATGTTAGCTATGTTGTACAAAATTTCAATTCATACCCCCTGCATACTCAATCTTGCGCATAGCACATATTATTTATAAATATTTAATCATATATAACTGCATACCTATAATCTATGAATTTTGTTTTAGTAAATTAATCTACCAATGAGAATTTATCGATGCCCTGTCTTCTCATGGAAACACTTTCTTCACTTGGCTTCAGTAAAAAAAAAAAAAAATCCTGTTTCCTTACCTCAATTATTATTCCTTCATTATTTCAGCTTATTTCCCTGATCTCTCAATGCTGCAGTACTTTATTTTCCTCTTTCCCTTACTCCCTCTCTCTTTTTCTCTCAATATCATCATGTAGTATTAGAGTTCCCAATACCTCTTACATTTCCATTGCAGACATCACAACTAATTCAACATTTTTATATTCAATTCTACTGAAGTATGTAACTTGATGTCTACACAGACCTACTGATCTTATCTCCAACTTTAGTCCTTTCACAATCTTGTAAAAAATATATAAGTGGATACACCATCCTTCTCTCAGCTAAATGCAGGTATCTGAGATACTATCTTGACTTATCTCTTTGTCTCACATCCCATAACCAATACATCTGTAAGTACTGTCAGCTATATCTTCAAAACATTTCAAGTGTCTGAGTACATGTCTTTATCTGACCATGTTTCAGGCCATGATCATCTCTTATCTGGATTGTTGCAGTAGCCCTCTATCTTGTGTCCTTGTTTCTGTACTTCTTTCTCTGTTGTCCACTTGGTACACAGTAGTAGGAGTAATCCTATTAAGTAGTAAGTCAATTCAAAACATTCATTTGTTCAAACCCTTTAATGGCTTCTCAACTCTTTCAGAGTAAAAGCCAAAGCTTTCCCAAGGGCTTACAAATTTCCACATATCTGTTCCCCATTACCTTTCTTGAGTCATCCCCTCTTAGTCTCCACTTACATTATTCTGTTTGAGCTAAACTGGACTCTTTGCTATTCCTCAGATTGGAAATGTACGTTCTTGCCTCAAGGCCTTTCACTTAAACATTATGCTACCTGAAAACATCTTCCCCAAATATAAGTATAGCTCACCTCTTTCAGGTTTTTACTTAAGTTTTAGCTTCTCAGAGATGACTTTACTAATCATCCCATTGAAAATAAAACAAATCCAAGTCCATATATCCTTATGTGCAATTATAGCTTAAATTTACTTCAAAGCACTGTTACTCTTTGACATAGCAGAGAATTTCATTTCTTCATTCATTTATTATTTTATTCATTAGTTTATTCATTTGTTTTCTATGTCTCCCAACTAGACTGTAAGCTCCATAACAGCAGGGATTATTTGTCTATTTCCTTCACTTCTGTACCTGAAGTACCTAGAATAGTGTTCAGTACATAATAGAGAATTATTTAATATTTATTGAATTAGCAAATTAATTATTGTTTTTATTATGCATAATATTCTAATTATAGAAGTAAAATAAATTTCCCCTGCATCTTATCAGAGGATATAAATTACCAACTGTATACATTTTTTTTTGCCTAATTGAAAACTCTCTGAGAGAAAGAACTGTCTTATACATTTTTATGTGTTCACTTTGGTCAGCAATACTGGAATTTAACAGAAATTCATAAAGTGAATTAGTGGAACCAATTTCAAAGAACATGTTAGCAGAGGTAAACAAACAGAGTGTTGACTAGATACATAAATGCTACTGAGTACAGGATAAAAATTAATTCAATTTCGGTGATACCAATAACTTTTTTAAGAAATATATAACAATAATGTACAATTCTACTTCTCATCAGCCCACAAAGTCACTTTGAGAGAAGATGAATGCATCACCCTGATATTCACCCTCACCTACTGATGTAGGGATTGCTATGCCAATTAAATAAATAACCAGATGTAGAATGTCACATATATTCATAAATATGTCTTGTTCCATGCCTATCAATGATATTTATCTTTCCTTTCTATTCTTCAGCAACAGGTCTAGAGGAAAGTGATATATATCATAGACCCACATTTCTACTTCCAAAGGGGACCTCAGCCCAAACTGTTGAGTGTCATTAATACCACCAGATACTACAAACTTTGTTGAAAACTATTGCTATTTCTGCTTCTACCAGATAGTACTATCACTGGTTGACACTATTGTCTCTTCCTCTGGGTATAACTATGTATTTGGTTGGTAGTCAATATTACTATGTTTGCTAGTTCTACTTGTGTTTTTTGACCTTGTAGCTTAGGAGGTATCACAACTATGGAATATTAATTGATGATTTGAGGGAAAATGCCTCTTTTTTCCTTTTGGTATGCTTGGTTACACTCAGGTACCTCATGGATTTAGTGTAGCAGATTTTAACATGCTTATGTAGATACTTCACATCCATGATCTAGCCCAACAAGGACCTGAGGCTGGGTAGTAGGTGAAAATGAAGGAAATCTACTGCTATCAAAACCAGAAACCCCCTGTTCAAATTGGAAAGTGTGTGTGAACAGATTTGTTCTGTCAAGTAGAATTTATTCTTAGAATTGGCATTCTTCCCTTAGATTTTATTCTTAGGAAGTACCTGAATCCCCTCATTTGCTTATCAGTCTGGACTGACCAATTTTAAACTCTTGTAACATGCAAATTAGGCCCAACCTTGGTCCTTGGTACAAATTTACAACATGTGTTTAATAATTCCTCTTATAAATGTCACAATTACTTTGTGAACTTGAATTCATGACTATTATCCTGATTTCATTGTTTGTTGATGTTCTGAGAAATGAGTTGATAACTTTTAACTAACAACTTAATGATAGGTGAATAGACTATGTTCTGAAATTTCTATATCTATAATTTCATTTTTTATTTTACAATAATTGTAAGAGATAATTCAAGCTGAAGGTGATGAAGGTTACAACAAATATATCACAGAATAATCACTTAATTCTAAGGTTTCTGACTTTAAACTTTCTTCTAAATCTGGGTTTTGAATAACATTAGAAATATAGATTAAAATAAAGTATTAGGGATGTATCCTTGGTAATTTAAGGTATTTATTAAAGTGCCATGATAGTATGATTTCAGCACAAAAAGCCTGCCCACAAGCAATAGGAAAAACCTCTGCCATGAATAACCTGAACTGGCCTGTGGGCCTTCAAACCCATACCTGCATGCCAAGCCCATACCTCCCCTCAGTCTGTGGACAGTTTCCTGAGTGCAATTCTGAGGGTGGCAGCAAGAGGAAAATTTGGTAGAAGGTTAGGGAACATGCAGAAAATTCAGGCTAAAGTCTGTGGGTAAGGGAGAAACCACAAAACTTGAGCAGTACACTACATTTATGAAAATAAGAGAGGGTATAAGCAGCTAAACTTGTGAACTGTAGGATCAAGAGAAAACCTACAAACTCAAGAGTTCTGCCCTTGAAGGGAGAAACAGGCATGAAGCAGATGTATCCATACAGGGTCTAAGAAAACCTCAGAATCCATAGCAGAACTGATAAAATGTATGTCTACCCTGAAGGCAGTTAGTAAAGATTAGAGGAGGTCACTTCTACTTCAAATATGAAAACAGCAACAAAAACTTGAACTTGAAAAATCAGGGAAACATGATATCAACAAATATTACAATAATCTTCCAGTAACCAAATCTATGATTTACCTGATAAAAATTCGATAGCTCTGGAGCTGAAGTATTCAATGAATGAAATGAAAAATGCAATAGAGAGCATCAACAGCAGTACCAAAGAGAAGGAATTGATGAGATAGAGGATAGGAAATTTGAAATAACACAGTCAGAGGAGAAAAAAGGAAAAAAGAATGAAAAAGAGTAAAGAAAGCCTACTTGATCTATGAGACATAATAAAAAGAATACATATCCAAATCTGTGGCATTCCAGCAGAAGTGAGGGAGAAGATGGCAGAAAGCTTACTTAAAGAATTAATAGCTGAGAACTTCTCAAACCTGGGAGAGAATTTTATATCCAAGTTTATGAAGCTAATAGATTGTCCCATTATTTCGATTCAAAACAATCTTCTCCAAGATACCTTACATTAAAATGATCAGAACTTGAAGACTGAAAGAGAATCCTGAAATCAGCAAGAAAAAAAAAACAAAAAATTGTAAACTACAAAGGAACCACCATTAGTCTATCAGCAGATTTCTCAGCAGAAATCTTATATGACAGAAGAAAGTAGAATGATATATTCAAAGTACTGCAGAAAAAAAAAAGAAAAAAGAAAAAAAACAAGAATCCTTTATCCAGCAAAGTTACATTCCAGAAATGAAGGATAAAGACTTTCCTAGACAAACAAAACCCAAAAGAATTCATCACTATTTGACATAGCTTACAAGAAATGCTAAAAGGTATTTTTCAAGTCGACATAAAAGGATGCTAATTAGTAACATGAAAACAAATGAAAATATACAACACTCTGGTAAAGGCAAATATATAATTAAATTCAGAAAACTAATCTTCAATATGATGGTGAATTATTAACCACTTTAATACAGTATAAAGGTTAAAGGAAAGTGTATCAAAAAGAGCTATAGCTATAATAATTTGCTAAGAAATACAAGAAATAAAAAGAAGTAAATTGTGATAATAGAAACATAAGAGTAAAAGGGGGGAAGTAAAAGGGTAGAAATTTTGTATAAGATGGAAGTTAATTATCAGCATAAAACAGACTGTTATATCTATAAGATGTTTTATGTAAATCTCTTGGCAACAACAAAACAAACGCCTATAGTAGATTCAAAAAAATAAAGACAAGGGAATCACAGTATACCACCATGGACTATCACCAATTCATGAAAGGAGGTAGCAAGAGAGGAAAAAAGGAGCAATGGATCTATAAAATAGCCAGAAAACAATAAGATGTCAATAGTAGGTCCTTACACATCAATAATAAATCTAAATGTAAATTGACTAAATCCTCCATTCAAAAGACAAAGAGTGGCTGCATAATTAAAAAAAAAAAAAAAAGACCCAATGGTATGTTGAATGCAGGAGATTCACCTCAGCTCTAAGGACACATGTAGATTCAAAGTGAACAAATGGGAAAATATATTCATGCAAGTGGAAACCAAAATAGACGTAAAACTAAAAATGGTTTCAAGAGAGAAAGAAGGTCATTATATAATGATAAAGAGGTCAACTCATTAAGAAGATATAACAATTGTAAATATATACACATCCAACATTGGAACACCTAAATATATTAAAATCTGAAGGGCAAAATAGACAACAATGTAATAATAGTCATACAATAATACAACAACAATACAGTAATAATACGATTGCAGAACTCTGAATACCCCATGCTCAGCAATGGACAGATCATACAGAAAGAAAATCAACAAGGAAACTTTGGACTTGGACCATATTTAGACCAAATGGACCAAATATATATATTTGACATTCAGTTCAACAGCTGCAGAGTACACATTCAAATGCTCATAGAACATTATCAAGGATACATCATACGATAGGTCACAAAACAGATCTTAGCAATTTTAAGGTTAAGACCACTGAAATCATACTAAGTATCTTTTCTGACCACAGTAATATGAAACTAGAAATCAACTTTGTACACAGCAATGAAATGATCAACAAAATAAAAAGGCAACTTACAGAATGGGAGAAAATATTTGCAAATCATATGTATAATAAGGAGTTAAAATCCCAAATGTATAAAGAACTCATACAACTCAATGGCAAAACAACCCCACAAATAATCTGACTAAAATGGGTAAAAGACCTGAATAGAATTTTTTCCAAAGAAGGTACTGAAATATTCAACAGGTACCTGAAAGGTGCTCAACATCACTAATGATGAGAGAAATGCAAATCAAAATCACGATGAGATCTCCAATTAAAAATGGCTATCATCAAAGAGACAAGAGATAACAAGTGCTCATTATGATGTAGAGAAAAAGGAACATTTATGGGCTGTTGGTGGGCTTGTACATTGGTGCAACCACTATGAAAAACAGTATGGAGGTTCCTCAAAAAATTAAAAATAGAATCACCATATAGTCCAGCAATTATACTTCTGGGTACATATCAGAAGGAAACAAAAACTATGTGGAAGAGATATCTGCACTTCCATGTTTATTGCAACATTATTCACAATAATCAAGACATGGAGACAGCGTAAGTATCCACCAAAAAATGAATGGATAAAGAACACGTAGTTTTGGCCAACCCAATATATAGAGAGAATGCTATATTATTCAGCCATAAAAGAAGGAAATCCTGCCATTTGTGACAACATGAATGTACCCTGAGGGCATTATGCTAAGTGAAATGTCAGACAGAGAAATGAAAATACACATAAAGTGTATATTATGACTATAGTCAGCACTACTGTAGGGTATATTTGAAAGTTATTAAGAAAGTAGATCCTAAGAGTTCTCATCACAAGGAAAAACCTTTTCTTCATTTTCTATTGTTTTGGGGTCTTGTTTGGTTCTATATGAAATGATAGATGTTAACTAAATGTATTGTGGTAATAATTTCACAACCTGTGTAAGTCAAATCATTATGCTATACACCTTAAACTTAATACAGTGCTATTGTCAATTATATCTCAATAAAACGGGGGATAAAAAGCAGAAAAAAAAAGAAAATTGTATTGGCTCCTAGGAGTGTCAATGGGAAAGTGAAATATCTCATACTTTCTGGTAGATAGAAATGGTTTTATATGTTACATGCTTGTAGATGGATAGAAAGGAAAGGGGAACCAGGAATGTAAAGTACAAGGCAAGGCTGTGATTAATTCTCAGTTCTCAGTAACAGATATCCTGATACAATGCAATTGTGAGAAAGTGCTTTCTGTGGATTTAGATTTAGTTAAAAAAAACGAAAACAAAAAAAGATTGTAGGTCCAGAAGCTTATAATTTATTTGTGATATAAAAAGTATAGAAATATCTTAACTCTTAACACAGCTATTCTACAATGCAAGACATAAAATACTTTTTAGAAAATAAGTATATATTTAACTTCTGACATTGGTAGTTGTGAAATATTTTTAATTTCTAGTTTTTTTCCTGTTGTTTATTGATGAAATGTATTATTGCATTATTTAAAATAGACTACAGAAAGGAAGTAGGAGAGCACATCCTAAATGTTAGTACTTTAGAGAGGTAATCTTGCAGAAATTCATTTATTCCTGGCATCGTTAAGAACATTTATTCCCCAGAATCATTAAGGACATCAAGGACCCTCTTACATCTCAGAGCTAGCACAATATCAAAAAGGCAAAATCTTCGTGACAGGGAAGGGCAGATTTAGCTTATCATTAATTATGCAAATAATAGAAAAAGAGATTATAAGCAGGTGAAGGGGAAGAGTGTTGGAAGTGAAAGTTCATTCAATCAATCTGTGGTATTTGCCATCATCAGTGTTTAGGTGACCCTGAATAACATCTGTTTCTGCTTTCTCTACTTCAGAGTATCTTAGACAGCCCATTTTCAACATGTGAATTAACAGATTTACTAATAAGGAATTTTTCTTACATATTCCTAATATATTATATTTTATTATATAGTAGCATTACCAGGTCCAAGCTTGTACTGCTCACTGCAGGACAGGCCAATAAGTTGAGAGACAAGGTGTTGGGGCAAGGAATAGTGACTTTATTCAGAAAGTCAGCAAACTGAGAAGATGGTGGACTGATGTCCGAGAGAACCATCTTAATTTGGTATAGAATTCAGGCTTGTTTTATGCTGAGGAAAAACGAGAAGTGGGAAGATAGCAGACTTCTTGGAGCCACCTGGCCTTCAAGGAAAGCATAACATTTCTTTGTTTTTCTGCTGGCTCACTTAAGCTGGATCACAAGGCTCCTGCAAAACTTCACGTTATTAGCAGTTATTTTTACTTTACCACTCATCTCTGCTTATTCTCAAGGCTTCTAGGCTGAAAGTGAACTTATCTACAGCAAGTAATAGCCATAACTAACCCAGGACCATGGGATGGGGACTTTTGTAGGGGAACTTAAGGAGCTATTTGGGCATAAGCAACATTTCTTTAACGTTTAATTCTTGACAGGCAGGGTTAAAGTAACAGAATACATAGACTAGAGAATGAGGGAGGCTGTTTCAATGTGGTATTAGTTCTGTTTTTTCCTCTGTTACATTAGTATTATTATAATTCATTGGTGAATCTGATTTCCATCAGTATATTTAGAATTTTTCATACATGCTCATAAATATTATTTCTCTTCATTTTTTGTTATTTTACTAATTTGTCATATTTTATCAAAGTTATATTGACATTGTAAAATGAAGTGAGAGTTACTCTTCTGTGTTTATAAAGAAGAAAAATTTTCAATACTTTGTAAATATTAGAAAAAATCTCTTGTAAAATCTTTTGGGCTAGAAGAATTTATTTCCTATTTCTATTACTGCTTCTTTTTTTAATTTTAAAAGCGCTTCCTTAACTTATTTGTCACTTTTACAAATGTTTAATTAACCATTTCATAATCATTAGCCAATAAATGGCCATACTGTGCTGTATATGTCTTTAATCTTCTCAGTATTTGATTAAAATTTTTATCTCTTGAGTAACAGGGTGTTATAATTTCTTTAAGCTTAATAATAGTAAATGAAACATAGTTGATCAATGTAGAAAATTTCAAAAGGTTAGAGAAACAAAGGAATATAATAATCACACTCTCTCCAGCCACCAGCAAGAGATTACTATGAATATATTCATGTATTCCCTTACAGAATCAAGATTATGCCTGAGCATATTTCTATGTATAACAATTTCATTCTATGGTATTGTTCTCAATGCTGGCTTAGCACATGATATTGTGCATGCAAATTAATTTCTTCAAACTATTCCTGCATATCAAGTTTATATACAATTCTTTACCATTCAAATGGAACAATGATCATAGAATTAAATCTTTGTGCACATATTTTGGATAAAGTTATGTCACCCTAAAAATGTATAAAAGAGTTTTAAGGTTTTCACTATTGCAAACTTATACTCCAGAAGGACTGTACAAATTTACAATTCATCTAGCAGCATATGAGAATGCTAGCATACCTAATTTTTTCTACTTTTACTTACTGCAATTAAAAAAAAAACTTTATTTATTTATAGCCTAAATTCTCACACTGTTGACATAACAGAAAGGCCTTCTTGTGTCTGAAAACATTGATTTTTTTTTTCCTTTTTGTTTTTTACAGTTCTTTATCCATTTTATTGTTGAATTTCACAAAGACAATGCTAAGTATTAGTGGCAATTATTGGCTGTTTTCATTTTTTGCCGATTTGCCACTTCAGGTTCTATTGGTCTCTGGGCATTAGCTCTAGCATTTTCTGAAATGTGGCTAAACTGTCTTTTCTCTGGATATTGAAAACTCTTCTGGAGCTGGTATTTTTAGTTTCCTGTGTGGCCTCCAGTCCTGAGTCCATGTCTTTGCTACTTCCTCATTTTAATCCCAGACACTTTGATTCCCAGCATTCAGAAACTTCAGTCTGCTTTGCCCTCAGCAAAGTTTTCTACTGTGACCTTACTTGTCTAGAGTCATTCCACCTCCATGGAAATAAATTTATATTGAATCTATCTTCTAGTTTTCATGTCTATTGCCATTTCTCTGTTGGGGTTTTTAATTGAAAGAACATAAGGAATTGGCAAGAAGATTGTAGTTGGCATCAAAAGAAATGCATTACACCCTCCTTTGAAACTCAGAAAGGGAACTTGAACAAGGACTTTGAGCCTCAATGAAATAGTCAGCAAAATGGGGATAATTAAAACCTTATATGGACTTCCCTGGTGGTGCAGTGGTTAAGAATCCGCCTGTCAATGCAGGGGACACGTGTTTGAGCCCTGGTCTGGGAAGATTCCACATGCTGTGGAGAAACTAAGCCCGTGCACCACAACTACTAAGCCTGTGCTCTAGAGCCCATGAGCCGCAGCTACTGAGCCCATGTGCTGCAACTATGGAAGTCCGCGTGCCTAGAGCCCGTGCTCCACAACAAGAGAAGCCACTGCAATGATAAGCCTGCACACTGCGACAAAGAGTAGCCCCTGCTCCCCTGCCCACCGCAACCAGAGAAAACCCGTGCACAGCAATGAAGACACAAGGCAGCCAAAAATAAATAAATAAGTAATAAGAAAACCTTATGGATTTGTTGTGATGGTTAAAGAAGATGTTGTGTTCTCTTTCTTTGTTTAGAATGCTTCCCCTCATCTTCCTGGCAAGATTCAGCTCATTAGTTAGGTTCCAGTTGACTTATCATCTTATTTGTAAAATATTTCTCTGCACTTCAAGCAGAATTAATTGCTGCTGCCTCTGTGCTCCCACCTCACCTTATTCATAAGCACTTATCACATTATTAACTACATTCCAGATTGCTGTTAGCTAACACCAAATGTAAGCTCTATTTTTAGAGACCAATAGTAGAACCTACTTATCTTTTAAAACCTAGCACCTTTCACTTTGCCTAGCATAGTAATGACAGACATTCATTGAACTGGTTTGGACTGAATTGTCTCTTGTGTAGAAAAATCCAAATATTTCATCATTTTACTGTCAGAAATTTGGACTACCTTAATTTAAACCTAGGAAATAAAATTACATCAGTCATCTGGTTGATTGCCCAGACCCGATCCTGCCCCCCAGCTATTCTCTATGGGCTAACCTACCAAACTGACCAGAAAATATTCTCATCTGTTTTTCAGGTGAGGTCCCCTTTCTCTTTGATGGAGTTGAAGACACACAGGTGTTGTATTTCCTTCTTCAACTTTGTTTATTGGACAACTGAAAACAACTTATTTTTCTAACTGATATCAATTCACTGTTTCAGAAAGTCAGGTTATATTAAAATGATTATTTGATAAACTATCATTTTTCTTCATATTCCATGTCTGGGTGCACACTTTGTTCACTTTAGTCTTGATATTATCCAAGCAACAAAAGGTTTCTAAGGAAAGGACTATTCTATAAATTGATAATGTCTATTTTAAAATATATATATATATATATATATATATATGTTAGTTCTACTTCTCAAAGGTGTGTTTTCCAGACAATTTCCTAATTTGGAGGAACTGAGAATTTAGATCATGATATCATATACACAAAGAATATAACAATTAAGATAAAATTCCATGATTTAATAAAAATGATAAATAGTATGTGTTAGACTCATTCACTTGGTAAAATCCTTTTGTCTTGGAAGATAACATGGGGTGAGAATGGTACACAAAATTTTGAGTTTTTGCAAAATAACAGGTGATACTTAGCCAGGGTCTTTGAAAAATGTTTTTCTAGTTCTAATTTACTAAACTGTTTTAATATATGCAAACAATCAGAAGGAAAAAATATAAACTTAATACATCCATTTAGGTTTCCGGAAAAATTCAGTTTTTAAAAAGTCTGCTAAAATATAGTGTAACAACCAAAAGATATAATAGATCTTATTCAAGGTAGATTTATGGCTATTGCTTTTTTTTTTTTTTTTGCTTGTGTCAGCTAACCTTGTCTAAAAGAACCCTCTTGCTATTGGGGTGAAACCTGTAAATCTAGATTTTGTCTCCCTCCCTTCCAAAACCTTGTCTTAGGCCTTGTCACGTTCTTCATTCATCACTGCTATACTTAAATGTGGGCGAAATTCTAGAATGTTTGATTTGTATTATAGCTTGAACATTCTTTTTCAACTTCACTATATAATTAATTGTAAGTAATAAAACTTCTTTGTCTATGTATAGAAAAGACTTTTTATTTTGAAGATCCTACTTTTTGATTTGGCATCAAAGGGCTATTATTACATGGCACATATTAATAAAAATAATGCCACTAATTTTCAATTGTGACTTGTGCAAATAACTGTTTTAACATTACATACAAATTACGTGTATATGTACATAAAAACTTTATGCAGTATGTATAATTTTATGTTTTATCTAAATGTTTATTTTTTTATGTTTACACATGAAATATGCTCAGAATATATATTATCCAATATATATATATATATATGCATGGACTTAATTGCATGCTTAGACCATTTAAATATATTTAAATATCTTTGAGCTGAACTTAAGAAACTGTCGTGCTAGGAAATAAACTTTGTTGCCTTTCCTATATATTTAAGTTTGATCATTGTACTTAATAAATAAGATGCATTTTTCTTTTGATCATGAGTAGTTCAAAGTCTTAAATTATCAATTATTTTTAGTGATATTAACTTTTTCTTCTGTCTAGGCTGAGGTCAACAAACCATTCAGAGATCGCCTCACACTATAGAAAGTAGGGAGGTGTTCACATGTATGACCATTGCTCAAAGACACTCACAAACAAAACCACATACTAATCCATGTACAGACACCAATAGTAGAATTTTCATACGAAATTGGGAACTGTTACTCTCATGCTGGTTTTGATCATGTTATTCTTTTACTTAATGAATAGTATTATGTTTTTGAAAAGAGTTTAGAATTATATTAACTTAATTGTCATTTCCACTAATTATTGTAGAAAATGTTATTCTTGGAAGAAATTTTACTTTTCCTTTACCAGGAAATATCTTTTTACAAGAAATTTGTATTTTCTGTTATTTCTTTCTGTAAGTAAGGCAAGCCACGAAAATAGTATAAGTGTAATACTTATCATAATGCTGTAAGATATCCTTTAAGCTCTTTACTCATTGGACTAAAGTTTTTTGCTGTTATTATAAATAAGGAATTATTTTTCTGCATGAACAGGGGAAATATCTATGAGAAAACAATATCCATTCTGGAAATCTTTTGATTCATTTTTGTAGAAAATTAATTTTTAAAAGCAATCATTTGACTTAATGCATAGAAGATCAATCCTCACATTTACTGAACAGAAAACAGCATGTGTTATTTGTATAAAGAGATTTTCTCTTCTGCTTAGATAGATGCTTCTACAAATGGGTTGTATACATTTTGAGAGAAAATAACTTTGTTAAATGCATCATTGCACTATCTTATTTAAAGAAAGTCAATCTTTTCCCAGGCTTTTCCATGACCATCTTTTTTATATGCATTTTTAGCTCATCTATTTCCCTTATGTCATAGTATTGAGAAAAAAAAAACTTGTGAGATTTTAATTTTCACGTGTTATTAGCAAGAGCACAAATTTGTTGCCAGCTTTCCTCAGCTTAATGTGATGTGTGAGCAAAGTGGTGTTTCCCTCCACAGTCAGCCTGCAAGTTATGGTAATAGATTAGAAGCTCCTGATTTAGCTGTGGAACTCTATCCAAATCTGGATAGGACTCCTTTTCTTTTTGGAGAATTCTAATGTTAGACTAGAAAAAGATCTAGAAGAAATCTAAATGTGGGGTTTGCTGATGGGGTGACTAGAGTTTCAGATCAGATGTCTGGTGGATGTCATGATGAATATGACATGATGAAGGAGATTGAAGCTTTGAGAATTTGGTTCATTTAACCAGCTTATCTTAGACTTTCAGACACAAAGATTTTTTGAATGAATTATTTACAGACTTTTGAGTAACTCCTCAGTTTGAGTGTCTGGATCAGACAGCCTTTAGGTTTTTAATTATTTTGAATTTAAAAAAAAGTCTTTTAGCTTTTGATTCAAAGAAATGCTTTTATATTGTAGATATTTGGAAATTAAAACAGAAAATAACCTAATAACACAGAGATAGATAATGTTTAAAGGGTGTACTATCGTATAGTCTTTTCACATCGAGTTATTTAATCTATCTTTGTATCTGCCGTCTATCACATCTGTTTACCTATTTTAAAAATAGAACTGCTAAGTGCCTTTTTAATGCGGTAGGCAGCACATCAGTCTCATAAAATAAAGCTGCTGTCATATTGTATATATTAGTATAGAATATGTATTTTTTGTATATATATTTGTATTTATTTATACCTTTATTTAAACAACTGAAAAGTAGCCCATCTCAATTTTATAATGTTATAAGCAACACTGGAGTAAACATTAGAGATATATTTGCAAATAGTTTGATTAATTCCTTAAGAAAATTCATAGACTTGTATGCAAGTTGATGTAAACTTTAAAAGCATTTGATAATTTTCAAATTTCACTAGAAAGTTCATACCAGTTGGATGGTATTTAATTTTATAATATGTTCAATAGTTTATGTGATTTTATTAGTTTCCATTCTTATCACTTTTCGGACAAAAATTTGGTCTGTAAAATTCCTCTTTTTTAGGAAAATTATTAAGTCATTCTTTGTGCCACTTGGGTCTATATTATAAGAGATCTAAATATTAAGAATTGAGCTGAGTTAGAGCGGACCTGACAGGTGTCAAATTAATTGACTAAAACAACAAGCCAAAATGAAAGTAACAATCAATTCTTTAATCATTTACTATATAGCATAAGTGAGGAACTAAACTGGAGAAAGCACTGACTTCTACACTGGTCCATTTTTGCTCATGGAATGGCACCAGTCATGGTGGATAGTGGATTAGCACAGATGTGGGAAATAGCCTCACTGCTAAGGCCTGAAAAAAAGGTTCTTGTAGTCTCATGGACCTAGGGACCAGGAGGAGAAAAAATGGTAAGGACTAGGATTGAAAAAGTATAGAATCAGAGTAGATAAAAGTGTCCTCAAGTTTCTTACCTCCATCACATAAGGAGGTCTCATCAGGTCTGCCTGAGAAAGCCCTCTGCTGAAGGACCCAAAATGGAGGTCTGTGGATGGAAGTGCCTGGGCTGGGCCTTCAGATTGCATCAGAGTATTGTCAGCTGGCCGTGGGGTGGAAGGGGCTGAGACTTTGACTGCAACCACTGTAAGAAACTGCAATGCATTGGCTGTGCACCAAGTCTTTCGTGAGCAAGGCAGATTTTACCCCTGTGAGATATGACAAATAAAGCCTTTGGAATGGCCTATGGTCTGGCTTGAAAGATTACCCATAGGCTTTTGGCCAGAAGCTAGTTTCCTTAACAGGACAGGTCAAATCAAGGTAAATATTTATACTTCACACGACACCTAAAGAAGTATATTGAATAATGCAAATATTATGATTTTATGAAAAATAGCATGTTTGCTGATGGGTAGATTTATCAGCCAGCTTCCTGCCAGTACAAATTTGGGGGTCTAATAGCCTTCTCTCATTTTGTACTGTCTCTTTCCTTTTCAGTCTAAGCTGGCAAGGTTTCTGCTGATATGCAATTTTCAAGAACTTCCTGGGTCTCCCTTATATTTGACATAGATTCAGTTCATTAGACAAGAGGCTCATTTACACATCTTTCTGATATAGTTTCATCTCAATTTTTACCTTCTGTTGAAATGGCTGAGACCAATGCACTGATGTTTTTTGGAGGCCCCTGAGTTTGATTGAGGGGGTGTGTGAACCATACCCTTAATCTCTTGTGACTGAATACTGTAAGCTTTTGGTCTTCCCCAGTTTTAAGGGAAGAGATGTAGAGTCATACATGTGTCTTTTACTCTAGAACATGCTTTTCTGACAGTGAATCTCTTAAATTAACCTTTCCTGTCCAGATAGGCTGAGACTCAGCCAAATCATCAGGTCCTGGTTATATTTTCTTTTATGATTGTTCTCTTACTGTGATTTTATTTTACTATAAGCAATAAGAAGAAACCAGATCATACTGCCAATACCCTGCTTGGAAGTCTCCTGGGCTAAATATCCAAATTTATTTACAAATTGTGCTTTACACATAACTACAAGGCACAATTCCATTAAACTTTCTGCCAATTCCCATTAACATGTCCCTCACTTTCTGAGACCACACTGGCAGCACTTTAAATGTCTATATTTCTACCAATAGTCTGTTCATGATGATTTAGGTACTCTCTAAGGCAATGTAGACTTTCTGTCATGCTACTCAATTCCTTTGTATCCCTTTCTAATGGATTCGTTAGCACCCATGTTGCTACTAACAGTTTTTTCAAGGAACTCTGGGCTTTTTTATCATGTTCATCATAATTCTTCCAGTCCCTGCCAACTGCCCATTTCCAAGGCCAGTTTTACATTTTTATGTATTTGTTACAACACACTCCACTTCTGATACCAAAATCTTTATTGCCTTTTTATTGCTGTCATAACAAATTACCACTAACTTAGTGGATTACAATAATACAACTTCATCTGACAATTGGGTTGTAGGATTTAGGTCCTCATTTCCTTGCTGGCTGTCACCCAGAAGCTTCTCTCAGCTCCTTCAGGTCACCTGAATTCCTTGTCACGTTGACCCTTTCTTCCTCAAACCAGTAGTCGTGATTTAATCTTTCTCAAGCTTCAAAATGCTCTAGCATGTCCTTCATCTGCACTTCTTTGCCTCCTTTAAGGTCTCATGTGGTTAGATTGGGCCCATCTAGACAATTTAGGATAATCTTCCTACCTTAATGTCTATAAACATAATTACATTTGTAAAGTTCTTTTTCTCAGTCACATAACATATTAACATGTCCTGAGGATTAGTGAGTAGACGTCTTTGTGCAGGGAGGCAATATTCTGCCTTCCACATTGGGAATATATATATATATATATATATATATGTATATATACACACACACACACACATACACACACACACACATCCTTTTTCTCAGCTCTAATGCCAAAAGATAGTTTTACTTAGCTACCTAGAATAATTCTTAATTATTTTTTCTCCAGACCAGTTAAGTGAGAATTTTGCTAACATTTCTGTTATAGAGATTTGCATTAAAGAAATTTTAATCACCCTTATAAAATAAATATCAGATAATAAATCTTTTTATTGATTAAGCCAAAATCAATGATGAGTATAAAAAACAGACTATATTCCACTATTTGGCCCCAAAGTTCAAGTGTGAAAACAAGTCAATATATACCAATACGTGAAATAGCATTAGAACGAGAAAATATTTTTTTAAATACCACTTATGAACATGACACAAATATAGACTAATAAAGTTCTGAAGTATAACACATCAGTGTAAAGAAAACTTTAGATGGTTAGGAACTGTAAACGAAAGAAGCAGAATAAATGAGGTGTAGCTAGTCTGAAAGTTATACACTGGCAGATATTGCAATATTTTTAGTAATTTTGAATGACAATTTTTAAATTCCAGTATTTCACTTCTTTAATATATTGTGTCATGGACTCAGCAGTTTAGGTAGAGAGCTTTGTGAAAGTAAATTCTCCATATTCTATGGAGGTGCTTGCAAACTGCAAGAGATTTTCATAAGCTGCTTCAAATTAATAATTAAATTCAAACTGCCAATAGAATTGGACAGTGATAGTTACTTATTCGAAACATTTCTTTGCAAATTTAAAGAGTAGTGAACATATAATTCAGTACAAGTATTTGCTTGAAATTGTTATAGTTATGATTTCTGGAACACAGCATCAAAACATAAATTCAAGAAATCAGTATTTTCAGGTGCCAGACCACAAGAAGCATTTTCTTGGAATATTGAATACATTAAAGTCATAAAATTGACAGACTGGATAACTTTCATAACCAGAATTTAGGCATACGGTTTGCATTTTTAAAACACATGAGAGATGGAGTTCATTTTCATCTCTTCAGTTCCACCTGTGGTAGGCCATGAGAGCATCTGACTTGCCTGCTCCCCAGAGAAATGCTAAAGTTTATCACTAGCAGAATCAAAAATCCCAGCCCTCCTGAGGGAAGTAACAGGCCCAGGTGTGATATTTATAGTAGGAAATGTCTTTTGCCTCTTTGTAATTTGAATAAATTAGTACCTTTAAAAAATTATATTATACACCCTAAAGTATTCTAAATTCATTTGTAGAATGACAAAAAATTCCTTTTGTAGCTATTATAAAATTTCCTCTAAAATATAAATAAACAAACATAATGAAAACTTAACTCTACCAAGAAATCCAAACTGAGAGTTAATCTATAAAATGTGTGTATAGATGGATGACAATGGAAGTAGTTAGAGACTATTAATAAGGCTAATGGAGCTATAGTATATGAAATTAGGTTTCACCTCTTGGTCAGTCTAGGTTTCAATTCATGTAATAGATCACACATAGGAAAGTGTGTCCTTTCTCACTGCATGTATCTCAACTTACACACTGTATCCAGATAATGGGACTAGGTATCTTATACTGCACTGGGTGTTTCTTTTAGAGGGGAAACCCATTCATCCCATTCACCCCCTACTCTTGGCCTTTATGAAGTATTTAGGTATAGCAGCATTCAGAGAAGAAAAATAAAGGAAGGAGAGAGTGAAGAAGAAAATTTAAATGGTGTCCTGTTTTAAGGAAGGATTTCCTTATAAATTATTCTAGGCAGGAGCACCTATATGAAGAATTATTGCTGCAGTTATTTCTAGAAGCATTCGCTTTTATTTTTACACTAGATTAGAATATTCCAGAAACAGACTTTAAAGTTAAAAGAAGTAACAGTTCGGTGCAGCAGTCTTTCATGAAAAATACTTTGAGAAATGAAAAATTCTTCCAAGAGCTATGCACATCAACCTAGCCCCCAATTTAACTTTGAGAAAGGAATTCTACCATCATTTAGTAAACAATAAACAGAAGCACAATCCTTAAATTTTAGGAAAAATAAGGTCTGGAAAAATATTTCTACTTGTACAAATAAATAAAGGAAAAATATTTGCAGTCTCACATTTTTTCAATGTTAGCTCAAAATTTTTAAACTACCCTCATGTATCTGAAACTGAAGGCCAACATTGAATTTTCTCTTCATTTAACTACAACTCAATGGGTGTGGTTATATGGCTGAGTCATAGGCCACTGCCACAAGAGAGATTTTGCCTCTTTGTGGTTTATTTTCAAGTGTGATGAAAATCAGGCAGTAGACACCAACTTTTATATTTGGCTTCATCCAGCTATCTGTGGTGTCTACATCATACTTCAATATTTGTGCTATTACAGAATTAAAGTGAATAATTTTACAAACAGTTTAACACATATGAAACACTAGTTCAATGTTGTTTTTTGTTATTAATGCTGCCAATCACAACATGGAGGTGCTTGTCACTTGGTGTGATTACACGTGCCCTTGTGTGAATATATTTAATTATGATGATCTAATGTGGTTTTAAGTCATCTTCCTCAGTTCTCTTGCAAATCTTATCCTCATCCTTATCCCTGACCTCTAAATATTGAAGTCACTACAACACTGAGTTTCCAGTGTATAGTCTTTGATTTTGTCTAGGGTACACTGTAGGTCCTAGATAATCCTCTAAGTATGTGGCAAACAAATGGCAATTTGCCTAGTTTCCCTCTATTATTATGATTTATGATATTAACCCATGTTTTTATCATCTTTTTCCATTTCAGTTCAGATTTACTTATTTGAGAGTCAGTTCCTGAGTCTGATTTGCATTATGATGATATAATTTTAATATTTCTCTCTGTTTCTCTCTCACACTCTCTCTTTGTTTCTCTCTGTATTGCTCTCTCTCACTCCTTCTTTCTATCTATCTTATAGCTTCTTTTTTTATTCTATTAAATTTTAAGAAATGTCTAACAGATTACTAATACCACAGGCAGTACTTTAACTGAAAAACTCAAAGAATTGTGTCTTGAGATCCCTAAAATAATTACCACAAACTATAACAGCAGTACCACACTGGTTAGAAGTGGTTACTTCTAAAGCAGGAATGCTGCAACTTTCAGATTCAAGGGATGAGGGAGAATATATCAGCAAGAAGGAATTTAGATCATTGTATGTGCACAAAATGATGTCAAGTTCTGTATCCATGTCTTTATCTCTGCTTTAGAATTATCTATCCAATGAACTTTCAAGACTAGTTCCTACTCATCATCTTAGTATTTCCTTGCAGTAAGCAGAGTTTCAAGTTGGTCCCAAGATTCCTACCTCCTGTTGACAAGCCCTTTATAATTCCCTCTCCTTGACTGTAGGCAGAATCTGTGGCTATGATGGGATTGTCATTCCGATGATTGTTACATAAGACTCCGTTTTAGCAGATGGGAGAGAGATTCTCCTTTCTCTGAAGAAGTAAGCTTCCATATTGTGAAAGGACCATGTTGCTAGGACTTGATTGTGCCCTACAGGACTGAGAGAAATCCTCATCAGGCAGCTTGGAAGAAAAAAAAAGACCACAGTCTTACAGCAGAGAAACTCAATTGTGCTAACAACATAAATAATCTTGGAAAATGACACTGGGCTCTAGCATATCTGGTTGATGCCTTTATTTCAGCCTGGTGAGACTGAACAGAGGATCATGTCAGGGATACCTGGATGCCTAACCTACAAAAACTTTGAAAAAATAAATACATGGTGCTTTAAGCCTTTGTTTGTTGTTAATATTTTTACATAACAAATAGAGAACTAACACACTTTTCAAATGCCAACTTATCATGTAGTTCTTTTCTGTTCCTCAATCAGAAGTATTCCATCCCACATAGATCACTATCTGTTATGCTGCCTTGTTCATTTTCTTTTTCAGAGAATATTAACACCATCTGAAATTATATATTTTCTGGTTGAACAATTAAAAATCTAATGGCTAATAATAATTGCATTCTTATCATGTATCAGTCCTTGTGTATTTAAGCCTCACATAAGTATATGAAGAAAACGGGATGATTTATGTTTTACAGGATCTATTCTGGGACTTTGATATGTTAGGTAATCATTTCAAGATCACATAATTGTCATTGGAAATATTTGGATTTAAATCCAAGTTTTTCTCATTTGATAGCTCTCACTATATTATTCTGCCTTAAGTAATATATTTTACATTATTATAACAGTTGCAATTTAATTTATTCCTTTAGTCTTCTTACTACATTTTTCCACACAAAAAATGTAAAATAAAAAATAACAAGTTTATGATCTCATATAGAGCCAGGTATTTTTAATCCTTCATGACACAATATGCTTTTCTTTTTTCATATAATGATCAAAATACCCAAGATTTATTTTTCTTATGAAAAATAGTTGAAATTAAACTATTAAAGCAATAAAACTCAGAAAATCTGGAGAGAATTGAACATTGTGAAGATCAGTTGCTAAATTGTTCTGCTATATTACAGTGAGGTCTCAAAGGGCTTTGTCTGATAGTTACAACATGAAATAGCAACTAAACCATGGGTAGAAACAAACTATAATATATTATGAATGCAAATTATTTCTCTTACTATAAAAATAATGTATACTCATTGTGGAAAATTTAGACAATTCTGATAAGGAAACAAAAGAGACATCAAAAACTCACATGGAAAAAGAAAAAAAACTCACATGTAATCCCACCAAATAACAGATGGCAATGGTAAACATACACTATAAGATTTCAATACTGTTCTACATTTACATTTACACAAATAGATTTATATTGCACATAACTTTAGAAGTTTTTCCCAGTTAACTGTAAACATCTATTTTTATATATTTATCTGTATTACTATACTAATAACTATGTTTTTAATGTCAAACTCAGGAGAGTTTTAATTAGCTGTTAGTTAGTTTAGTTAACTAATGAACTGTATCACTAATTAACATGTGCATGTGGATCAAAATTCTTGTAGGTAAAGACATGAGCACACATGTATTGTTCCTGTATGATAAATTCCTGAATGTGAAATTTCTGTAACAAGAGGAATATAAATACATAAACATACACACATGTGTACATATATATACATATGTATATATATTCATGTATGTATTACTTCAGTATACATATATACTGAAATGCTCTATGCAATTTTTCTATCAATTCATATTACATTCATAGGTTGCAACTAAGCATAATCATTGTCACTCATATGGAATACTGACATTTTCAACATCTCTACTATTACTATCCACTCAGATGTTTACATTGCATGTGTTAACTCATTATTTAGAAATGTTTATTGCCTTTTTCATGTGCTTAGTTTTTTCTTGAAATTTCTCTCTTTTTTTGTATTTTAAATGGAATTAAATGTGAAATGTATATATTTTATTAAACTTTATTGGAGTATAATTGATTTACAATATTGTGTTAGTTTCATGTGTACATCAAAGTGATTCAGTTATACATTCATTATTTTTCAGATTCTTTTCTCATAGGTTATCGCAGAATATTGAGTAGAGTTTCCTGTGCTATAGAGTAGGCCCTTATTGGTTATCTATCTTATATATAGTAGTGTATGTATGTTAATCCCAAGCTCCTGATTTATACCTCCCCCATCCACCACGTTTCCCCTTTAGTAACCATAAGTTTGTTTTACAGCAACATGGATGGACCTAGAGATGATCATACTAAGTGAAGTAAGTCAGGAAAAGACAAATATCATAAGATATCATTCATATGTGGAATCTAATTTAAAAAAAGTATACAAATGAACTCATTTACAAAACAGAAACAGACTTATGTATCAAAAACAAATTCCTTTTCTTCATAGTTTTTACATGCTTTTGATAGAGTATTTAATTTTTTTTTCCTGCTCTACATTTTTAGTAAATATTTCTAAATAGACCTTTATCCTTTAAGGCCAGATGTTAAAATACAAATATTTCATTACCAAATAGGGTGTAAGAGAATGCATTGGAATTAGGAAATAATTAATAAAATATAAGATATTGAACATGAAAATAATACATATGATCATCTCAGTTCATACTTATTTCCTCTGTAGAAATTATCTTCAACCCTGCCCACCTCCTCTATCTATCTTGCTGTTAGTCTTTTTGAGGTGAATCCCTCTACCTGAGTTCTAGATACCATCTCTTTTTGCCTTCCCATGAACTTTGTCCATTTTTCTACTCCCCTCTTCTGTAATTACATGCTATCCTTATCTATTGACTTTATCATTGTATAATATCAAGTTCTACAAAAGACAATTGAACCACGATGAAGAAAAAGTAAGAATAATGATTGCATGATATTGGGAGAAGAGTGAGTCTATGCATAGACTAGTTTCCCAGTCGTGAGGAAATTGAGTAGTCCAGTTCCTGGCCAGAATCTTACTGGTGCTATTTCATGCCCAACCACAGGGGATCAAAAAGGCTTTACATGTCAGGCCTCACAGGGAAAGCTGCCATTCCCACATCAGATTTGCTGCATGACCAGTGCATTGCATTCTATGAGAGGAGTTGTAGTCAAGGACTCAAGTTCCCCTGCTGGGCCATCCTTTATGCATATTTGAATTCCTAGTCCTCATGCCTTCATTTGGGGGCATCTTTACCTGGGGCCTTCTTCAGATACTTCTGCTAAGGACTCCTTATAAGGGGAGGAGGCGTGGGAAGGGAAACTTAAAGACACTTTTTTCTCCACTTTGACTCAGCACTCAGTTCTTTTACACTTTGAATCCTTCTCCCTGTCCTCAGCCCTAAGGTCCATAAAACTTCAGGGCCTTTCTAGAAAATATAGTGCAACTAACATGATGGAAATATACTGCCTTTCTGGCAAAGGAGATAAGGTGTTACTAATAAGAACAGGAAAGACACAGGTAAGGACGTGTCCCTGTCCCTTCCTCCAGGTTTCCAGTTTCCTTCAGGGCTCCACATTGGAAAACCTGAGAGAAGCAGCTGATGATGTTCAAATGTGGTTTTCAGAGTTCCAATCTCATTATTGCAAAACAGAGCACAGAGGAAAAGGACTGGAGCTAAGAGACAATTACTTAAAAATGGGCATACCATTGGATGTTACTATAATGTTTATCACCTTAAACCTTGATTTTCTCATCTTCAGTGTATGTTTGTGTATACGTATACATATACATATATACAGACACACACATATATGTCTTATACTAGGTTAAGAAATTTATTTGATACCAAATGTAGGAGGAAATGCTCAGGACACTCTAATCAAGAAAAAAATCTTTTCATTTGTAATGTTTGTAATAGACTATGGATGTTGAAATCGTTTTACTTTTTGCTGCTATATAGCTCAGGATTTTTCTGTTTTGTTTTGGTTTTTTTTCAAACAAAGGAATCATTTCAAATTTGTATTGTGCTTGTACTACAGGAGTATAGTAACCATGAAATATAGATGAACATTGGGACTTACACAAAGTTTGGCCTGATCATACATAACATATAAAATTGCAACTCTTCTGGAAAATCTTGAAATTTGTCAATACATAAATATATTCCCAGGCTATACATTATTTTTATTTTATGGAAAAAGAATCATTTGTATACATTAAGTAGGAAGCTTTGATAATCTAGGGACACATCATAAAATCAGTATGAGGATTAGCTGATTTGCCTATGTGTGCCTAAAAGCATATCTAACATAGTAGGTTAACGATAAATATTTATTGAATGCATAAATAAGAAATATTATAACTGTACATTTGAATGTTAAAAGTACATTCTGATGCATAGAAACAATATAATAAAACCTTTCCAATCACAAATTCAAAAAGACTTCTGTCAGACAATGTTGGGTGACCAATGACTAACTGCCAGCTATTGTGCTTGCGCCTTATATACAATTTCTCATTAAAACTTTAAAGATCATATGGCCAGTTGGTGGCAGTAGCAGAGCTCAAATTCAGGTGTATTTGCCTCCAAAGATACAGTTCTTAATGACTTATCCCACCTTCCTGCAGCAATGTCACCTCAGCACTTGGTAAACTTTGGGCTATGGTATCTAGTCAGTAATAATAATGAGATTTTTATTTTATTTTGTTTTTGATACTTAATCTAACCTAAGAATAAAATTAGTAAATGGTTGATTTCCAAAATATTTATGTGGTACAGGTCAACAGGGGTGCACTTTTCTTCTATAGCACTCCAAAAGCTTCTGTCTTTGGGGAGGTGGTATTTTAAGAGACCTCATTATAGCATGATGGAATATGCTTTGTGAGAAAGGCACATCCTTTGTTCATTGGCTTCAAATCAAAGAAATTATCTAAAACCAAAGAGACATATCAATTAGGATGCTGAGTTAAGGAAAATAGAAAGTAATCTAAAAGTTTAGCTTCCGATCTTTTTTGCATTTTGCAAATAATACAGTGTAATCAATGGAATAACAGATGACTCTTGTTGGGCACAAGGCAGGAACTTTCATTTCATGCTGTCTTCTTAACAGGATGCAGTGATTTCACTAGGCCAGCACTTACCTTGTACACAGAGCAAGCAAGGATAATAGATCTGATATTGTTGTGAGGAACTCTGACTTAAATTTAATTTTTATTCCACTCTACAGCATACAGACGTATCAGAGTCACCACCTCAGAGAATACAGGAAAGAAAAGATATATTTGTGTAACTTACTGGTAAATATTTCCTCTTCTCTTTTACTGTCTGTTGTCCCTATCTTTACATATTTGTGTGTGGACACATACACACACACACATACACACACACATATACACAAACACACACACCTTCTTGCTTATCATAATTATGTATAGCAAGATGCCTTAGTCCACCTCTGTAAAAAGAATACAATAAAAGAATACAATAAAAGAATACAATACTGCTGTAATACTGTATTACTGTACAGTATACTGTAATACTGTAATACTGCTGTAAAAGAATACAATACTGCTGTAATACTGCTGTAATACTGCTGTAAAAGAATACAATACTGGGTGACTTTAAAAACAGAAATTTATTTCCTAATATTTCTTGAGGCCAGAAGTACAAGATCAAGGTGCCAGAATAGTCAATTTCTGGTAAGAGATCTCTTCGTGGGTTATAGATGGCCACCTTCTCTCTGTGTCCTTATATGGTAAACAGAAAGAGAGATCAGATGTTCTTTGAAAGAGCACTAATATTATGATGAAGGCCTCACTTTCGTGATCTCATCTATACCTAATTATCTCTTAAACTTCCCATTCCAAAAAACATTACACTGAGGGTTAGGGTCTCAATTTATGGATTTTACAGAGACACAGTTCGGTATAAATTTTAGAGGGACACAATTCAGTCCATAGTACATGTAGTGTTATATTTTAAATTTCTTATTAAAATAACTAAGGTAGCCCTTTCATTTATCATTTTGTCAATTTAAGTTAACTTTCTACATTATCTTTTTTAACAGAACATATATTTTTAACAGGATTAAATTTATCTGTGTTATTTCTAGATTATCTAGCAGACACTGCACCTAGATTTCACTTAGAGTATGTGCTTCCATTATTACTTATATTCTTAAAACATTGCTTTTGTCTGTTTCTGTCTGGATATTCCAATAGATAATGACAGATGTGGCCTAATTCCCATATAAATTGCTAAGTCTGGCTTTGTCTAATTTTATATATTCAGGTGAAATGCTGAAGTATCAGAATTAATTTCCCAGAGGCATTTTCAAATTTATAAAATATATGCAAAATCACAAAGAAAATAGAGACTGCTCAGTGAAGACTTTAAGATTACTGCCTGTGTGGCACCTTCATTACTTCTCATTTCTCTGGAAGAATGGCTGGATTTAAAACAGTTAATTTTTATCACCAATTTTTTGTACTGATATTTATCTCGCTGTATCTCATTCATTATATTTAATGCATAATGGCTATTATTATTTTAATCTTGGCTTTGAAATTTAAATTCCTTGAAGAAAAGTGGAGATTTTTTTTATCATTTTAATACAGACGTAAGTTATATGCCATGGATGTCTCCTTTGTTTTAGCAGGTATGTAACACACAAACACAAATAGAATTAACAATTCCAAGTCATTTCTTTAATCAGTTAAGACTCTGGGACTATCTTTCTCCAAATAATTGGAAGAAAACCTGAATGTAGATCCCCTATGCCTTAGTGTTCATGTATAAAAGACAGAAGTCTTATTTAATGTTCCTGAAGCTAAGAAGTGCTTGCTTGAAACTGATCGTCTTACAGAATGCAGATTGGGAGAAATATTTGCACAAAAAGTATTTTTGATAAAGGATTTATATATAAAATATGCAAAGAACTCTTAAAATTAAACAGTAACAAAACAAACAACCTGACTAAAAATGGGTAAATTATATGAACTGACACCTGACCACATATAGGTGGCAAAGAAGCATATGAAAACATGCTAGTATCTTATACTACTGGGGAGTTTCAAATTAAAACAATGAGGTACCCCTACACATCTGTTAGAATGACTGAATTCCAAAAAGCTGAAAATACCAAATGCTAATAAGAATGTGGAGCAACAGAAACTCTTATTCATTTCTTGTAGGAATGCAAAATGGAACAGCCTTTTTGGAAAATGTTTGTCACTTTCTTTTAAAGGTAAGCATAGTTTTAAAACATGATGTAGCAATCATACCCTTAGGTATTAGCCAAAAATAGTTGAAAAGTGATGTCCACAAAAAAACTTGCAGCTTTATTCACAATACCCGAAAACTGGAAGCAACCAAGGTGTCCTTTAAAAGGTAAATTGATACAAAAACTGTGGCACATCCATACAATGGAATGTTATTCATTGATAAAAGGAAATGAGCTATCAAACCATGAGTAGACACAAAGGAATCTTAAATCAATGTTGCTCAGTGAAAGAAGACAGTCTGAAATTCTTACATATTATATGATTGCAATTATATAGTATTCTGGAAAAGGCAAAGATATAGAGACAGTGAAAAGTCCAGTGGTTGCCAGTGGTTTTGGATAAAATGATAGGGATGAATAGGTGAAGCATGGGGCATATTTTGGAAGTGAAAGTATTCTGTACGATGCTGTAATGGTGGATAAAAGATATTGTGCATTTGTCAAAACCTGTAGAACTATACAACAGGAAGAGTGAACCCTAATATAAGCCAAGGACTTTCATTAATAACATTGTATCAATATCAGTTTATAAATTGTAATAAATGTGCTACACAATGCAAGATGTTAATAAGAGGAGAAACTGAACAGGGAAGAGAGAGAATATGTGGGAACTCTCTTTATTTTTTATTGAAGTTTCTGTACACCTAAAACTATTATAAGAAATAAAGTTGATTAATTGAAAAGAAAGGAACTTGATTACCCACTTCTTCTCTCAATTTTGAATAGTATAAACAATTATATATAATTATTTAAGGTTGTTAAATATTACCAGAAAATTAACAAACTGGAGGAGAACCCACACTGAGCAAACAGAGAAATTAATTCCTACAGATTTAATGCCAAAGCAAAACATAAAAAAATATGAGAAACTTACTAAGCATAAAAAAAATTAATAATTATTTGAAACTTTTCATAAAATTACAGCTAAGTTTAAATGTATTTAAGGGACTTCCCTGGTGGTGCAGTGGTTAAGAATCCACCTGCCAATGCAGGGGACATGGGTTTGATGCCTGATCCAGGAAGACCCCATATGCCGTGGAGTAACTAAGCCTGTGTGCCACAACTACTGAGCTTGTGCTCTACAGCCCATGAGCCACAACTACTGAAGCCCATTCTCCACAACAAGAGAAGCCACAGCAATGAGAAACCTGTGCACTGCAACGAAGAGTAGCCCCCACTCATCGTAAATAGAGAAAGCCCGTGGGCAGCAGTGAAGACCAAACACAGCTGTAAATAAATAAATAAATAGATAGATACATAAATAGATAGATAGATAAATAAATAAATAAATGTATTTAAGATAAAATAAAATAATTTCCTGTAAAACATTTAAAATATTATGTAAAGACCCTTGCCTACATTACAACACAAAATTATAAAGGAAAAACTATAAAATAAAAGGAAAAGGAAAAAAAAAGAATGAATTTAAGAGACCCAGTTCTAGAAGAAGAAAATCTACAAGACACAAAAAAACTTAGCAATAAATACATTGTATTATTTTGTTTAATATAACAGGTTAGTGATAGAATTTTTTTAGCTTAGGTTTTTGACTATATGGCTGCAAAATCTAAGAAAGATATTATGTATATAGAATGAACAAGGTGAATGTATTCAGCAGTTAGAGGGAATTATGAACCAACATTACTTAGAGAAGATAAAAGAAGATATAGGTCTAGAAAGTAAATGGTAATGGTTGGAAACATCTGGGCAATAATCAGCATGACTTAGCAAAAGGAGAACTACTCTCCACAGTTTTAAAAAGTTTAAAATACTGCAGTAACTAGAAATAAACAAGGCTCATAAAAATCTCTTTATAAAATGGGAATATTACACATATTATTCTTTAAGGACAATGCACTATATGGAATAGACTGAATATACAAAGGAGAAAAGATACATTCAATAAAAGAAATTCTTAAACTAAATGGTCAGGGAGAAGGAAAATGGTGTGATTTAGGAGGAAATGGGTTAAATATTGCAATTTCTGAGAACAGATAAAAAGACTTGCATTTGAAATTGGTTCAAGATGTCAAGGTAGAAGGACATGCGCTCACTCCCTCTTTCAAGAGCACTGTAATCACAACTAATTGCTGAATAATCATCAACAGGAAGACACTAGAATTCACAAAAAAGATACCCCACATCCAAAGACAAATGAGAAGCCACATTTAGATGGTAAGAGGGGCACAATCAATAAAATCAAATCCCATAACTGCTGGGTGGGTGACTCACAAACTGGAGAACACTTATGCCACAGGAGTGCACCCACTGGAGTGAAGGTTCTGAGCCCCATGTCAGGCTTCCCAACCTGGGGGTCCAGCAACAGGAGGAGGAATTACTAGAGAATCAGACTTTCAAGGTTAGCAGGATTTGATTACAGGACTTTGACAGGACTGGAGGAAACAGTGACTCCACTCTTGGAGGGGACACACAAAGTAGAGTGTGTATCAGTACCCAGGAGACAGAGCAATGACTCCATAGGAGACTGAACCAGAACAACCTGCTAGTGTTGGAGGGTCTCCTGCAGAGGTGGAGGGCGTCTGTGGCTCACTGTGAGGACAAGGACACTGGCAGCAGAAGTTCTGGGAAGTATTCCTTGGCGTGAGCCCTCCCAGAGTCCACCATTAGCCCGACCAAAGAGCTTGGGTAGGCTCCAGTGTTGGGTCACCTCAGGCCAAGCAACCAACATGGAGGGAACACAGCTCCACCCATCAGGAGACAAGTGGATTAAAGTTTTACTGAGCCCTGCCCACCAAAGCAACAGCAAGCTCTACCCACCTCAAGTCTCTCCCATCAGGAAACTTGCACAAACCTCTTAGATAGCCTAATCCACAAGAGGACAGACAGCAGAAGAAGGAAGAACTACAATCCTGCAGCCTGTGGAACAAAAACCACATTCACAAAAAGGTAGACAAGATGAAAAGGAAGAGGGCTATGTAGCAGATGAAGGAACAAGATAAAAGCCCAGAAAAACAACTAAATGAAGTGGAGATAGGCAACCTTCCAGAAAAAGATTTCAGAATAATGATAATGAAGATGATCCAGGACCTCGGAAAAAGAATGCAGGCAAAGATCGAGAAGATGCAAGAAATGTTTAACAAAGACCTAGAAGAATTAAAGAACAAGCAAGCAGAGATGAACAATAACATAACTGAAATGAAAAATACACCAGAAGGAATCAATAGCAGAATAACTGAGGCAGAAGAACGGGTAAGTGACCTGGAAGACAGAATGGTGGAATTCACTGCTGTGAAACAGAATAAAGATAAAAGAATGAAAAAAAATTAAGACAGCCTAAGATACCTCTGGGACAACATTAAATGCAACAACATTTGCATTATAGGGGTCCCAGAAGGAGAAGAGAGAGAGAAAGGACCTGAGAAAATATTTGAAGACATCATAGTTGAAAATTTCCCTAACATGAGAAAGGAAATAGCCACCCAAGTTCAGGAAGTGCAGAGAGTCCCATACAGGACAAAGCCAAGGAGAAACACACAGAGACATCTAGTAGTCAAACTGTCAAAAATTAAAGACAATTCCCTTGAAAGCAGCAACGGAAAAAATACAAATAACATACAAGGGAACTCCCATAAGGTTCACAGCTGATTCCTCAGCAGAGACTCTACAAACCAGAATGGAGTGGCATGACATATTTAAAGTGATGAAAGGGAAGAACCTACAACCAAGATTACTCTACCCAGCAAGGATCTCATTCAGAGTCGATGGAGAAATCAAATGCTTTACAGACAAACAAATGCTAAGAGAATTCAGCACACCACCAAGCCAGCTCTACAACAAACACTAAAGGAACTTGTCTAAGTGGGAAACACAAGAGAAGAAAAGGACCTACAAAAACAAATCCAAAACAATTAATAAAATCATAATAGGAACATACCTATCCATAATTACCTTAAATGTGAATGGATTAAATGCTGCAACCAAAAGACACAGGCTCGCTGAATGGATACAAAAACAAGTCCCATATACATGCTGTCTACAAGAGACCCACTTCAGACCTAGGGACACATACAGACTGAAAATGAGGGGATGGAAAATGATATTCCATGCAAATGGAAATCAAAAGAAAGCTGGAGTAGCAATACTCATATCAGATAAAATAGACTTTAAAATAAAGAATATTACAAGAGACAAGGAAGGACACTACATAATGATCAAGAGATCAATCCAAGAAGAATATATAACAATTATGAACATATATGCACCCAACATAGGAGCAACTCAATACATAAGGCAACTGCTAACAGCTATAAAAGAGAATATTGACAGTAACACAGTAATAGTGGGGGAGTTTAACAACTCACTTACACCAATGGACAGAACATTCAAAGAGAAAATTAATAAGGAAACACAAACTTTAAATGACACAATAGACCAGATATATTTAATTGATATTTATAGGATATTCCATCCAAAAACCACAGATCACACTTCCTTCTCAAGTGCACACAGAACATTCTCCAGAATAGATCATATCTTGGGTCCCAAAACAAGCCTCAGTAAATTTAAGAAAATTGAAATCATATCAAGCATCTTTTCTGACCACAATGCTATGAGATTAGAAATCAATTACTGGGAAAAAAAACGTAAAAAAACACAAACACGTGGAGGCTAAACAAAACGTTACTAAATAACCAAGAGATCACTGAAGAAATCAAACAGGAAATCAAAATATATCTAGAGACATATGACAATGAAAACATGATGATCCAAAACCTATGGGATGCAGCAAAAGCATTTCTAAGTGGGAAATTTAGTGAAATACAAGCCTACCTCAAGAAACAAACAAAAAAATGTCAAATAAAATATCTAACCTTACACCTAAAGGAACTAGAGAAAGAAAAACAAACAAAACCCAAAGTTAGCAGAAGGAAAGAAATCATAAAACTCAGAGCAGAAATAAATGAAATAGAAACAAAGAAAAAGATAGCAAGGATCAATAAAATTAAATTCTGTTTTTTCAAGAAGATAAACAAATTGATAAATCATTAGCCAAACTCATCAAGTAACAGAGGGAGAGGACTCAAATCATTAAAATTAGAAATGAAAAAGGAGAACTTACAACAGACACCACAGAAATATAAAGCATCCTAAGAGACTACTACAAGCAGCTCTATGCCAATAAAATGACCAACCAGGAAGAAATGAACAAATTCTTAGAAAGGTATAACCTTCCAAGACTGAACCAGGAAGAAACAGAAAATATGAACAGGCCAATCACAAGTAAAGAAATTGAAACTGTGATTAAAAATCTTCCAACAAACAAAAGTCCAGGACCAGATGGCTTCACAGGTGAATTCTATGAAACATTTAGAGAAGAGCTAAAATCCTTTTTTTTCAAACTCTTCCAAAAATTTGCAGAGGAAGGAACATTCCCAAACTCATTCTATGAGGCCACCATCAATCACCCTGATACCAAAATCAGACAAATATACTACAAAAAATAAATCACAGACCAATATCACTGATGAATATATATGCAAAATTCCTCAATAAAATACTAGCAAACAGAATCCAACAACACATTAAAAGGATCATACAACATGATTAAGTGGCATTTATCCCAGGGATGAGAGGATTCTACAATACATGCAAATCAATCAACGTGATACACCATGTTAACAAATTGAAGAATATAAACCATATGATCATCCCAATAGATGTAGAAAAAGATTTTGACAAAATTCAACACCAATTTATGATAAAAACACTCCACAAAGTGAACATAGAGGGAGCCTACCTCAACATAATAAAGGCCATATACAACAAACCCACAGTAAACATCATTTTCCATGGCAAAAAACAGAAAGCATTTCCTCTGAGATCAGGAACATGACAAGGATGTCCACTCTCACTGCTATTATTCAGCATAGTTTTGGAAGTCCTAGACACAGAAATCAGAGAGAAAAAGAAATAAAAAGAATACATTTGTAAAAGAAGAAGTAAAACTGTCACTATTTGCAGTTGACATGATACTATACATAGAGAATCCTAAAGATGCCACCAGAAAACTACTAGAGCTAATCAATGAATTTGGTAAAGTGGCAGGATACAAAATTAATGCACAGAAATCTCTTGCTTTCCTATACACTAATGATGAATAATCTGAAAGAGAAATTAAGGAAACACTCCCATTTACCATTGCAACAAAAAGAATAAAATACCTAGGAATAAACCTACCTAGGGATACAAAAGACCAGTATGCAGAAAACTATAAGACTGATGAAAGTAATGAAAGATGATAGAAACAGATGGAGAGATATACCATATTCTTGGATTGGAAGAATCAATATTGTGAAAATGACTATACTACCCAAAGCAATCTACAGATTCAATGCAATCTCTATCAAATTACCAATGGCATTTTTTACAGAACTAGAACAAAAAATCTTAAAATTTGTATCGAGACACAAAAGAACCCAAATAGCCAAAGCAGTCTTGAGGGAAAGAAACGGAGCTGGAGGAATCAGACTCCCTGACTTCAGACTATAATGCAAAGCTACAGTAACCACGGCAATATGGTACTGGCACAAAAACAGAAATATAGATGAATGGAACAGGATAGAAAACCCAGAGATAAACCCATGCACCTATGGTCAACAAATCTATGACAGAGGAAAAGATATACAATGGAGAAAAGTCAGCCTCTTCAATAAGTGGTGCTGGGAAAACTGGACAGCTACATATAAAAGAATGAAATTAGAACACTCCATAACACCATACACAAAAATAAACTCAAAATGGATTAGAGACTTAAATGTAGGACAAGATGCTGTAAAACTCTTAGAGGAAAACATAGGAAGAACACTGTTTGACATAAATCACAGCAAGATGTCTTTTGATCCACCTCCTAGAGTAATGGAAAT
Organism: Grampus griseus; assembly: GCF_964374135.1. Classification (NCBI taxonomy): domain Eukaryota; kingdom Metazoa; phylum Chordata; class Mammalia; order Artiodactyla; family Delphinidae; genus Grampus; species Grampus griseus. The sequence continues at coordinate 66,901,012 of NC_139009.1, read as the reverse complement.
AAAAACAAAAATAAACAAATGGGACCTAATGAAACTTCAAAGCTTTTGCACAGCTAAGGAAACCATAAACAAGACGAAAAGTCAACCCTCAGAATGGGAGAAAGTGTTTGCAAACAAATCAATGGACAAAGGATCAATCTCCAAAATATATAAACAGCTCATGCAGCTCAATATTAAAAACACAAACAACCCAATCGAAAATGGGCAGAAGACCTAAATAGACATTTCTCCAAATAAGACATACAGATGGCCAAGAGGCACGTGCAAAGCTGTTCAACATCACTAATTATTATAGAAATGCAAATCAAAACTACAATGAGTTATCATCTCACACCAGTTAGAATGGGCATCAAAAGAAAATCTACAAACAACAAAAGCTGGAAAGGGTGTGGAGAAAAAGGAACCCTCTTGCACTGTTGATGGGAATGTATATTGATACAGTCACTATGAAGAACAGTATGGTGGTTCCTTTAAAAACTAAAACTACCATACAACCCAGCAATCCCACCACTGGGCATATACCCTGAGAAAACCATAATTCCAAAAGAGTCTTGTATCAAAATGTTCATTGAAGCTCTATTTACAATAGCCAGGACAAGGAAGCAACCTAAGAGTCCATCAACAGATGAATGGATAAAGAAGAGGTGGCACATATATACAATGGAATATTACTCAGCTGTAAAATGGAACAAAATTGGGTCATTTGTAGAGACGTGGATGGATCTAGAGATTGTCATACTGAGTGAAGTCAGAAAGAGAAAAACAAATATCATATAATAATGCATGTATGTGGAACCTAGAAAAATGGTACAGATGAATGGGTTTGCAGGGCAGAAATTGTCATATATGTAGAGAACAAACGTATGTACACCAAAGGGGCAAAGCATTGGGGGTGGGGGGTGTGATTAATTGGAAGATTGGGATTGAAATATATACACTAGTATGTATAAAATGGATAACTAATAAGAACTTGCTATATAAAAAAATTAATAAAATTAATTTTTTTTAAAAAAGCTTGCATTTATGGTAATGTTTCTAAGTTTGTAAAGGGGACAGGAATTTGTGGGAAATTATACAGGATTGCTTCAGTTATCTTATAGAGGTGGGAAACAGCACAGTTTTCTTCTGAAAGTATAGCTGGGACTTCAATTACTAGGTTTTATCTTTGGAATAGTGCTTGAGAAATGGGTGAAGGAGGGTATGGGGTAAAATACATGATTAATAAATAGTTCTGAGGTCATTCTCTAGTTTGAAATCCAGAAATTTTAGTGATGACCATCTAATTGAATGATTTTTTCCACTTGCACTTAGTAATGCAGATACAGGGTTGTAACAGTTACCTAAGTTTTCTTTTTCTTATTTTTTTTCTCTTTTTCTGGGTGGATATGGCATGAAAAGTAATTAGGAGACTGGCCAGAGAATATGTACATGTAATATAGAATGCAAGTGGAATAGGAGTTTAGTTTATATTCTTAGAAACAATGAGGAATCAGAGGAGCATAATTTTATGAGGTTTAGAATCTGTGAATGACTGGGAGTGAGAAGAAGAATTAAACAAAGTTATGATGTTGTGGCCAAAGATGGTAATACTGGATTTAAAAAAAATATTTATTTATTTATTTATTTATTCATTCATTCATTCATTTATATATATATTGGCTATGTTGGTTCTTTGTTGCTGCACACAGGATTTCTCTAGTTGTGGCAAGTAGGGCCTACTCTTCATTGCAGTGCACGGGCTTCTCATTTCGATGTCTTCTCTTGTTGTGGAGCACAAACTCTAGGCACACGAGTTTCAGTAATTGTGGCATGCAGTCTCAGTAGTTGTGGTGCACAGGCTTAGTTGCTCCATGGCATGTGGGATCTTCCCAGACCAGGGTTCCAACCTGTGTCCCCTGCATTGGCAGGCGGATTCTTAACGACTGCACCACCAGGGAAGTCCCAGTAGTATTGGATTTTAATATTTATATGGTGAAGAAGCCTTTGGGGATGAGAATACCTAGGTCACTGTTTTCCAACATGTGATCAGGAGAGCTACCTGAATCAGAATTGCTTGGAGTTTTTATAACTATGTAGGTTCCTGGGTCCATGATTATTTATAAATCATAGATGAAATAATCACTGATAAAAGTTATGACCAGTAAGGGCATGGCAGATGCTGAGGTGAAGTTAATTGGAGTTTGAAAATTGTAAAACAGTGAAGATAAGATTCTAAAAGAGTGAAACTTAGACCTAATTGATAAATGTTGGAATGAAGAGAAAACATTTTTAAAAAGAATATTAAATAGGTGTATGTAGCCTTGCTAATTTTTGATGATATGATTTATTTAGGTGACATGACTGGATTAAACAACCCATGTGGATAGAAAGTTGGAAACCAATGAATCAGAGATGAAAATTTTACTTTGAGCTTTTATGCTCAAAGACAAAGGATGAGCTCTACAGAGCAGCCACTAGCCACTGTTTTATTCAATATTCCTTCATCAAATAGGTATGTCTAGTTCATGATTAATGTCACCAGCCTTTGAACTTTCGGCATTCCAGAACACCCAAAATATCTTAATTCATAATTCTTGTACTATCATCATTGCCCCATCCTTGTCCATAGGAAGTCAACTGGTAAAATGAGAAGCTTAGAATGGTATTGAACTTTTATTTAAAGGAAGTAAGATGAATACTTTGGAAGAATGATATAAGGCCTATTTGTACTTCTGGAGCAATATAGCAGGGAACAGAGAGAGAATGGGACTAGTTGCTGTTATGAGAGCCCTGGCAAGACCAATACGCATTCTGAATACAGCATGACAAAATCCAGACTTATTTCCCTACTCTGTTTACTATTATGAGGAAGTGCATTATTTGGTTCTTTTCCTATTCAGAATTAGATCAGGATTATATAAGACTAAAATTCAAGAGTTTGGCAGCCATGACTTCATCTGGAAGGGAAACCGAAATTCAGAAATTCAAAAGCAAATCCATTTAACTTTCAAATGGGTCACGAATTGATATTAGCATGTCCTTTCATTTGCAGTTCTTTCTGGTGTGGAAAGAAGTGTATTCACCGTGGAAGCTGTTTTGCACAAAGGAAACATGAGGTTTGACTGATTATTTGCAGCAGAGGAGAACATGTATTTATAAGGAATTAAACAGAAAATAATCAAAATCACAAATCTAGGGACTTGAAAGACATTGGATAGTATGTAATGAAAGCTGTGTTTTAAATATTAATATCAGCTGTAGAGAGCTTTCTTTCTTTTTCCTTGTTTTAATTCCTCAGTGTTAGAACATTCCAGACAAAAAAACATAGACTGAAACAGTTAATTGATCTCATTCAACTTGGTTAGAGTTGCTAATAGAAGGATTCCACTGTGCTCCAGAATTTCGGATTACACTAGACTCCAATAAAAAAATATCCTCATATTTTAGTCTGTGTGTGTGTGTGTGTATTTGTGAGAGACAGACAGAGAAGAAGAGGGAAAAACAGGGAAGGAGAGAATTGGGGTATGTATGTGGTGTATGCATACAGTATTACATGTGTATAGTCTACAACTTCTTTTATCATTGGCTACCTTGGTGATGGGCTTACTGAAATAGAGGAGGTCAGGCACTAAGAGTTAAATTTACTGAAGCTATTTCAGATCCCCGGATATTTTCCTTGACATATCTACTTTTTGAAGCAAGACTGAGCTGTGATATTACAGCCATAGAGTGTTGCAGTGCCCTTTGCTGTGCACAGAAATATCAAGTGATTAAAGAATTACCAAATTTTTCACAATAATTTGATTAGTTTACAAATTTATACCTAAATGAAAATTTACTAAGATGCTCTTTGACTCAGAGGTAATAAAGACAGGCAAATGCATGTAGTTAAAGTGTATAAAGAACAAAATGAAATATAGAAAAATTGCTACTGCTAGCACTAAGTACTGTGTAGTTGCTAACCTAAGTTTATTCACTACTAATTTCCTTAACTCAACACAAGAAATCAATCAAATAGATGGATCTTGTGTCACAATGTTATATCTTAAAATATTCAGTGTGGTATTTTGAATGTTATTAAACATAAGCATGGGTTTTTCTATATTGTTAAAATAACTTGAAAGCCATGGAAATAATACCATCAAAACCTACACTAAATCAGAGTTTTTAGTAATGTGGAACAAACTATGCAGCTACATTGTTTTCCAATTACTAGTGGGCAAAATCCAATTGCAAGGAGCCCACCTGAACCATGCCACCACTTGGATACCCAGTTGGTCCCCTAGAAATCTCTTCAGTTAGGCAACTAAAGACTTAATTCCTGGCATATCTAGCTGCTCGAGGATCCTGCTCCAGGTGTAAAGCCAGCATCTATTCTGATGGGTTGCTGCCACACCAATTGTCAAAGATTCTGAATGTTGTATCTGTCCTAAACTATCATCATTTTTACTATTTAAATATTTGAAGATGATACAGTCACAAAGGGCAATGAAGAAAAAAAGCAGAGTAATGCTTTTTCTTTTATAATTTATATTAACGCCCAAACCCATAATTTTGGGAAATGTATCTGAATTGCATGCATCAGTGTGGTTTTGATAAGCTATCTGTACGAAATAACACCAAAACAACACACTGAACAATTGCAGTGGAGTACATTCAATTAAAGAAAGGCAACAAAATAACTTGGGACTTCACATTTGTCTCAAGTGCCTTGTGACGATTTGGCCTTGTTTGCTAAACTGGTGCTGGTTAGTCTCCCTGCTGGCTATCAGATGGAAGGAGCGAAAACATAGGAGACAGCTGGGCCTGTTCACAGGGGGCATGCCTTAGAACCCATTATTGCTTAGACAGCATATGTGCAAGAGAGAAAGGAAACCTCTGCAGGCATATCTGGACCTCATCTTATATACTAGACCATATCTCACAATGCCACATGGTATGAAAAGGAAGGAAGAAGAGAGAGAGCCACCTCCAGGCACATCGTATTCAGCACACTTTGATCCTGTCAACAGGTAAACGACCATCCTGCAATCTATCACTCAGCTTAGTATTACTGCAAGTGTATCTTTCTTTTTTTTTTTTAATTCTTTTTTTTTTTTTAAACCCCACATTTGTTTATTTATTTATTTTTTGGTTCTGTTGGGTCTTCGTTTCTGTGCGAGGGCTTTCTCTAGTTGTGGCAAGCGGGGGCCACTCTTCATCGCGGTGCGCGGGCCTCTCACTATTGTGGCCTCTCTTGTTGCGGAGCACAGGCTCCAGACGTGCAGGCTCAGTAGTTGTGGCTCACGGGCCTAGTTGCTCCACGGCGTGTGGGATCCTCCCAGACCAGGGCTCGAACCCATGTTCCCTGCATTAGCAGGCAGATTCTCAACCACTGCGCCACCAGGGAAGCCCCAAGTGTATCTTTCTTAACACCTGAAGAATTTGACTGTATCCATACCTACAAATAATATAGGGATAAAAGTATAGTGTTTTCATATATGTTTCTTATATTTCACACATCATACTTTTATACTCGTTTTTGCATAAATGCCGAAGGTGACAGAATAGAGACTATCAAGGAGAAAGGTTGATCGCTAATGTAAAACAGCACAAGGAGATGGAAACTTGAAGGCTGAAATCTGATCCTTAGTTTTAGGTACATGATTTTCTTCCCACCCTCATTTTCCCCAAGTTTTTAAAAGAATGATGTATGTTATAGTTTTTTCTTTTCTATATAGAATCAGAGCAAGGAAATTTACCTGGAGGCTGTTGATGGAAACAAGCTATGGAGCCTATAATACCCATAGTTGCTGCAAAGAAATATTTGCAGTCTAGTTCAAAACACTCATCTTTGAGGACAAGATTTTCTGAAGAGAGCTCAAGAAACACTGAAAAATACTTATTCTAAGTACATTTTACTTTATTTAATTGATTTTTTTCTTTATTTTCTTTCTTTTTAAAAAAAAATTATTGGAGTTTAGTTGATTTACAGTATTGTGTTAGTTTCAGGTGTACAGCAAAGTGAATCAGTGATACATATACATATATCCACTCTTTTTTTAGATTATTTTCCTATATAGGCCATTTCAGAGTATTGGGTAGAATTCCCTGTGCTGCACAGTAGGTTCTTATTAGTTATCTATTTTATACATAGTAGTGTGCATATGTCAATCCCTATCTCCCAATTTATCCCTCCCCCAACTTACCCCTTAGTTTGTTTTCTACATCTGTAACTCTGTTTTGTAGATAAGTTCATTTGTGCCCTTTTATTAGATTCCACATATAAGTGATATCATACAATATTTGTCTTTCTCTGTCTGACTTACTTCACTCAGTATGACAATCTCTAGGTCCATCCATGTTGCTGCAAATGGCATTATTTCTTTCTTTTTTATGGCTGACTAATATTCTATTGTATATATGTACCATATCTCCTTTATTCATTCCTCCATTGATGGGCATTTACGTTGCTTCCATGTCCTTGCTATTGTAAATAGTGCTGCAGTGAACATTGGGGTGCATGTATATTTTTGAATTCTGTTTTTCTCTGGATATGCCCAGGAGTCAGATGGCTGGATCATATGGTAGTTCTATTTTTAGGGTTTTAAGGAACCTGCATACTGTTCTCCATAGTGGCCATACCAGTTTACATTCCTACCAACAGTGTAGGAGGGTTCCCTTTTCTCCACACTCTCTCCAGCACTTATTGTTTGCAGATTTTTTTTTTTTTTTTTTTTTTTGCGGTACGCGGGCCTCTCACTGCTGTGGCCCCTCCCGTTGCGGAGCACAGACTCCAGACGCGCAGGCTCAGCCACCACGGCCCACGGGCCCAGCCGCTTCGCAGCATGTGGGATCCTCCCGAACCGGGGCACGAACCCACGTCCGCTGCATCGACAGGTGGACTCCCAACCACTGCGTCACCAGGGAAGCCCGCTTGCAGATTTTTTGATGATGGGCATTCTGGCCAGTGTGAGAGGACACCTCTTTGTAGTTTTGACTTGCATTTCTCTAATAATTAGTTATGTTAAGCATCTTTTCATGTGCTTTATAGCTATCTGTATGTCTTCTTTGGAGAAATGTCTATTTAGATCTTCTCCCCATTTTTTTATTGGCTTATTTGTTTTTTTGATATTAAGCTGCATGAGCTATTTTTATATTTTGGAGATTAATTCCTTGTCAGTTGCTTTGTTTGCAAATATTTTCTCCCATTCTGAGGTTTGTCTTTTTGTTTTGTTTCTGATTACCTTTGCTGTGCAAAAGATTTTAAGTTTAATTAGGTCCCATTTGTTTATTTTTGTTTTCACTTTCATTACTCTAGGAGGTAGATCCAAAAAGATCTTGCTGTGATTTATGTCAAAGAGTGTTCTGCCTGAGTTTTCCTCTAAGAGTTTTATAGTGTCCAGCATTAAATTTAGGTATTTAATCTATTTTGAGTTTATTTTTGTGTATGGAGTCAGGGAGTGTTCTAATTTCAGTCTTTTACAGGTAGCTGTCCAGTTTACCCAGCACCACTTATTGAAGAGACTGTCTTTTCTTCATTGTATATTTTTGCCTCCTTTGTCATACATTAGGTAAGCGTAAGTGTGTGAGTTTACTTCTGGACTTTCTATCCTGTTCCAGTGATCTATAGCTCTATTTTGGGGCCAGTACCATACTGTCTTGATGACTATAGCTTTGTAGTATAGTCTGAAGTCCGGCAGCCTGATTCCTCCAGCTCCATTTTTCTTTTTCAAGTTTGCTTTGGCTATTCATGGTCTTTTTTTGTTTACTTACATGCTCATATAGTTATCTACATTAAATTTCTTTTAATTTTAGTTAGTTTAAGATTATCTAGTAATTGTCTTTGATTAGATTTTGATATATTGTCAGCAATCTATTTCCAGAAAATGTATTGGGATGAAGCATTTCTATAGATAATAAATCATATTCATAGGTGTTGATTTTTGAAGTTATTTATCCAATGGTCATTTTATAACCAAGCTCTGAAGGAAAGTTACCCTAGTCCCATATATTTCAAAAGCATTGTTGTACCTTTTAATACATACAAGCCCTGAGAATATGAGAGATTTTAAATTGAGATTTTTATGTTGTTTTGTTTGTTTATCATGCTCACTTTATTCTGCTCACTTGTGTCATATATTTAAACCAACCACTATTCCTTTTGATTGCCCCCACCTATAGATTTTTTAGCCAGGCTTTGTCATTAACTTAAGGTTTGTTTTTTGTCACCTGACTTGTCTTTCTGTTCACCTAAAATCTAGTAATCTATCCTACAAAGTAAATTCAACACCCAAACAGACATCCAACATGAGAATTCCTTCATCCCTTAACATTTTCAACTCCTGAGGCCTTCACTTTGACTTTATTTCAACAACTAGTTTCCAGAATTATCTATATTGCTGCAATTCTGAACTCTTGAAATCAAATATCTCAGTCTATCTCCCAAATCCATCCTTGCAGCTCTCACATGTGACTGCCCAATACATCTGTTTTGCAATCTTACCAAGAATTCAATCTTATTACTTCTCTAATGCCTCCATGTTGATTAGCATCCTACACAAATCCTCTCTACTGTATTTTCTAACTTCCTTATTTTCCTAAATTGTATGGTACATCATTTTAATCATTCTCTTGCCAACATCATCAAATTCTTTTCCTTATTTGCATTTCTATTACATGCTGCCAGTAAAATTGCAATTTTGCAAAAGTCTAAATATTGGGTTCTCAGCTTTTCAACCCATCTTTTAAAAGCTGCTGGCGAAAACCACATCTTTATGTAAGCTGGTAACAACATATTGCCCATGAATCATTCTGTATTAATCTAAATACAGTACCTATTTAAAATATTCTCTAATTTCCTAAAATAATCTATTCCACCATATCTTCCCCTTATTCAAAGCAGTATGAGAGAGAAATAGGAACCTCTTCCCAGGAATATCATTCACTTTTTGCAACCACATCACATTGGAATGTTATCTCCTGGTAACACCACTTCATAATTTTCTATCCTATAGCTTTGTACTGACCTATTCCCAACAATGTTTAAGGGTCTCACACATTTGAAAATGCATTCCTTTACTTCATGTTTTCTCCAAGATAATAAGCAAAAAATCAACAACTTTTTTTCAACCTTTTCATAAATCAGCTGCCTGAAACAATTTTATATATTTGTTGTCTCCAATTTTCACTTTCCTTGCACTCCTACAATAAGGAATATGTAACTACCATTCCATGGAAACTATTCTTGTCTAAGTCACAAAAGGCACACATGCTGTTGGTTCCAGTGAATATTTACAAATTATTACATTTGACCTCTCTAAAGCATTTGACCTTGTTGACTGTACAGTAATCATTAAAATGTATTTTGCAGCAAGCAGCTTAGTCACTAAGTTTGTTAAAGTGTCTGTCTAGTAGTAAAATGTGTTTTGCCATTGGCCTGTAGACTGCTATACTCTTATTATCCTCCCAATGCTCTGAAAACTCTTGGATTTCTTATTAGGTTCTCTTCTGTTACTCATTGTTTATATATTGGGCTTTTTTATTAGAGGTTTTTTTCCTTGGAACTTTTGTTCTTACCATATATATTTTCTTGGTAAGCCTATTTCAATAACTTCATTTGTTAACCTATTCCAGTCCAAATATACCCAAGAGGTTGAGTACATTCACGTTATTAATAAATGATTCTAAAAGTTATTTTTTACTAGAGACAAACCACCACTTCAATAAGGATTTTGAGAGATGTTAATGTATAAAATATATAGATTGGAAGTGGTACCCTCAAAGGGATAATGGATAACATTGGTTTCGTTTTTGATTCTAAACCCAAAGTCCATACATTAAAACTCCTATTGGACAGAGACTTCCCTGGTGGTACAGTGGATGAGAATCTGCCTGCCAGTGCAGGGAACACAGGTTCAATCCCGGGTCCGGGAAGATCTCACATGCCGTGGAGCAACAAAGTCCATGAGCCACAACTACTGAAGCCCGCATGTCTAGAGCCTGTGCTCTGCAAAAAGAGAAACCACCACCATGAGAAGCCTGCACACCATAGTGAAGAGTAGCCGTCACTTGCCACAACTAGAGAAAACCCATGTGCAGCAACGAAGACCTAACACAGCCAGAAATAAATTAAAAAATAATAAAATTAAATAAAACCTCCTATTGGACATATCTACTTGGTATTTTCTCTGATACTTCAAACTCATCTTGTAAAATACAAAAATCATCACTTCTCATTCCTTTTATATTAACCAGGATAATAAATAGTATAGAGGCTACAACAAACAATCCCCTAATTTACACAATAAAGATTAACACTGTGGTGGGTTGAGTAAATTTCCCCGAAGATTTCCAGGTCCTAATCCCAAGCGTCTGTGAATATGTTACTTACATAGGAAAAGGGACTTTTCAGATGTGATGAAATTAAAGTTTTTGAGATGAGGAGATTATCCTGGCTAATCTGGGTGAGGACAGTGTAATCACATGGATACTTGTAAGAGGGAGGTAAGAGAGTCAGAATCAAAGGAAGAGATGTGACAAGGGTGGAAGCAGGGGAAACAGAGAAGGAGTCTGAAAGTTACTGTGCTGCTGGCTTCAAAGATGAAGATGGGGACCATGAGTCAAAGCATAGAGGCAGCCTATAATAGACAGAAAAGTCAAGGAAATTAATTGTCTCTTGGAGTCCCCAAAAGGAGGCAGTCCTGCTAACAACTTGATTTTAGACTCACAAGACTCATTTCCAACTTCTGATGTGAAGAACTGTGAGATAATGCATCTATGTTATTTTATTTTATTTTTTTTAACATCTTTATTGGGGTATAATTGCTTTACAATGGTGTGTTAGTTTCTGCTTTATAACAAAGTGAATCAGTTATACATATACATATGTTCCCATATCTCTTCCCTCTTGCGTCTCCCTCCCTCCCACCCTCCCTATCCCACCCCTCCAGGCTGTCACAAAGCACCAAGCCAATATCCCTGTGCCATGTGGCTGCTTCCCACTAGCTATCTACCTTACCACATTTGTTAGTGTGTATATGCCCATGACTCTCTCTCGACTTGTCACAGCTCACCCTTCTCCCTCCCCATAACCTCAAGTCCGTTCTCTAGGAGGTCTGCGTCTTTATTACTGACTTACCTCTAGGTTCTTCATGACTTTTTTTTTTCTTAAATTCCATATATATGTGTTAGCATACGGTATTTGTCTTTTTCTTTCTAACTTACTTCACTCTGTATGACAGACTCTAGGTCTATCCACCTCATTACAAATAGCTCAATTTCGTTTCTTTTTATGACTGAGTAATATTCCATTGTATATATGTGCCACATCTTCTTTATCCATTCATCTGATGATGGGCACTTAGGTTGTTTCCATCTCCGGGCTATTGTAAATAGAGCTGCAATGAACATTTTGGTACATGACTCTTTTTGAATTTCGGTTTTCTCAGGGTATATGCCCAGTAGTGGGATTGCTGGGTCATATGGTAGTTCTATTTGTAGCTTTTTAAGGAACTCCATACTGTTCTCCATAGTGGCTGAACCAATTCACATTCCCACCAGCAGTGCAAGAGGGTTCCCTTTTCTCCACACCCTCTCCAGCATTTATTGTTTCTAGATTTTTTGATGATGGCCATTCTGACTGGTGTGAGATGATATCTCATTGTAGTTTTGATTTGCATTTCTCTAATGATCAATGATGTTGAGCATTCTTTCATGTGTTTGTTGGCAGTCTGTATATCTTCTTTGGAGAAATGTCTATTTATGTCTTCTGCCCATTTTTGGATTGGGTTGTTTGTTTTTTTGATATTGAGCTTCATGAGCTGCTTGTAAATTTTGGAGATTAATCCTTTGTCAGTTACTTCATTTGCAAATATTTTCTCCCATTCTGAGGGTTGTCTTTTGGTCTTGTTTATCATTTCCTTAGCTGTGCAAAAGCTTTTAAGTTTCATTAGGTCCCATTTGTTTATTTTTGTTTTTATTTCCATTACTCTAGGAGGTGGGTCAGAAAGGATCTTGCTGTGATTTATGTCATAGAGTGTTCTGCCTATGTTTTCCTCTAAGAGTTTGATAGTTTCTGGCCTTATATTTAGGTCTTTAATCCATTTTGAGCTTATTTTTGTGTATGGTGTTAGGGAGTAATCTAATCTCATACTTTTACATGTAGCTGTCCAGTTTTCCCAGCACCACTTATTGAAGAGGCTGTCCTTTCTCCACTGTACATTCCTGCCACCTTTATCAAAGATAAGGTATCCATATGTGCATGGGTTTATCTCTGGGCTTTCTATCCTGTTCCATTGATCTATCTTTCTGTTTTTGTGCCAGTACCATACCGTCTTGATAACTGTAGCTTTGTAGTATAGTCTGAAGTCAGGGAGCCTGATTCCTCCAGTTCCTTTTTTCGTTCTCAAGATTGCTTTGGCTATTCGGGGTCTTTTGTGTTTCCATATAAATTGCAAAATTTTTTGTTCTAGTTCTGTGAAAAATGCCAGTGGTAGTTTGACAGGGATTGCATTGAATCTATAGATTGCTTTGGGTAGTAGAGTCATTTTCACAATGTTGATTCTTCCAATCCAAGAACATGGTATATCTCTCCATCTATTTGTATCATCTTTAATTTCTTTCATCAGTGTCTTATAATTTTCTGCATACAGGTCTTTTGTCTCCTTAGGTAGGTTTATTCCTAGATATTTTCTTCTTTTTGTTGCAATGGTAAATGGGAGTGTTTTCTTGATTTCACTTTCAGATTTTTCATCATTAGTATATAGGAATGCCAGAGATTTCTGTGCATTAATTTTGTATCCTGCCACTTTACCAAATTCATTGATTAGCTCTAGTAGTTTTCTGGTAGCATCTTTAGGATTCTCTATGTATAGGATCATGTCATCTGCAAACAGTGACAGCTTTACTTCTTCTTTTCCAATTTGGATTCCTTTTATTTCCTTTTCTTCTCTGATTGCTGTGGCTAAAACTTCCAAAACTATGTTGAATAAGAGTGGTGAGAGTGGGCAACCTTGTCTTGTTCTTGATCTTAGTGGAAATGCTTTCAGTTTTTCACCATTGAGGATGATGTTTGCTATGGGCTTGTCATATATGGCCTTTATTATGTTGAGGAAAGTTCCCTCTATGCCTACTTTCTGCAGGGTTTTTATCATAAATGGGTGTTGAATTTTGTCAAAAGCTTTCTCTGCATCTATTGAGATGATCATGTGGTTTTTCTTCTTCAATTTGTTAATATGGTTTATCACATTGATAGATTTGCATATATTGAAGAATCTTTGCATTCCTGGAATAAACCCCACTTGATCATGGTGTATGATCCTTTTAATGTGCTGTTGGATTCTGTTTGCTAGTATTTTGTTGAGGATTTTTGCATCTATGTTCATCAGTGATATTGGCCTGTAGTTTTCTTTCTTTGTGACATCCTTGTCTGGTTTTGGTATCAAGGTGATGGTGGCCTCATAGAAGGAGTTTGGGAGTGTTCCTCCCTCTGCTGTATTTTGGAAGAGTTTGAGAAGGATAGATGTTAGCTCTTCTCTAAATGTTTGATAGAATTCGCCTGTGAAGCCATCTGGTCCTGGGTTTTTCTTTGTTGGAAGATTTTTAATCACAGTTTCAATTTCAGTGCTTGTGATTGGTCTGTTCATATTTTCTATTTCTTCCTGATTCAGTCTTGGCAGGTTGTGCATTTCTAAGAATTTGTCCATTTCTTCCAGATTGTCCATTTTATTGGCATAGAGTTGCTTGTAGTAATCTCTCATGATCTCTTTTATTTCTGCAGTGTCAGTTGTTACATCTCCTTTTTCATTTCTAATTCTATTGATTTGAGTCTTCTCCCTTTTTTTCTTGATGAGTCTGGCTAGTGGTTTATCTATTTTGTTTATCTTCTCAAAGAACCACCTTTTAGTTTTATTGATCTTTGCTATTGTTTCCTTCATTTCTTTTTCATTTATTTCTGATCTGATTTTTATGATTTCTTTCCTTCTGCTAGCTTTGGAGTTTTTTGTTCTTCTTTCTCTAATTGCTTGAGGTGCAAGGTTAGGTTGTTTATTCTAGATGTTTCCTGCTTCTTAAGGTGGGCTTGTATTTCTATAAACTTCCCCCTTAGAACTGCTTTTGCTGCATCCCACAAGTTTTGGGTCGTTGTGTCTCCATTGTCATTTGTTTCTAGGTATTTTTTGATTTCCTCTTTGATTTCTTCAGTGATCTCTTCATTATTAAGTAGTGTATTGTTTAGCCTCCATGTGTTTATATTTTTTACAGATCTTTTCCTGTAATTGATATCTAGTCTCATGGCATTGTGGTCAGAAAAGATACATGATACAATTTCAATTTTCTTAAATTTACCAAGGCTTGATTTGTGACCCAAGATATGATCTATCCTGGAGAATGTTCCATGAGCACTTGAGAAAAATGTGTATTCTGTTGTTTTTGGATGGAGTGTCCTATAAATATCAATTAAGTCCATCTTGTTTAATGTATCATTTAAAGCTTGTGTTTCCTTATTTATTTTCATTTTGGATGATCTGTCCATAGGTGAAAGTGGAGTGTTTAAGTCCCCTACTATGAATGTGTTACTGTCGATTTCCCCTTTTATGGCTGTTAGTATTTGCCTTATGTATTGAGGTGCTCCTATGTTGGGTGCATAAATATTTACAATTGTTATATCTTCTTCTTGGATCGATCCCTTGATCATTATGTAGTGTCCTTCTTTGTCTCTTTTAATAGTCCTTATTTTAAAGTCTATTTTGTCTGATATGAGAATTGCTACTCCAGCTTTCTTTTGGTTTTCATTTGCATGGAATATCTTTTTCCATCCCCTTACTTTCAGTCTGTATGTGTCTCTAGGTCTGAAGTGGGTCTCTTGTAGACAGTATATATATGGGTCTTGTTTTTGTATCCATTCAGCTAATCTGTGTCTTTTGGTGGGAGCATTTAGTCCATTTACATTTAAGGTAATTATCGATATGTATGTTCCTATTCCCATTTTCTAAATTGTTTTGGGTTCATTATTATAGGTCTTTTCCTTCTCTTGTGTTTCTTGCCTAGAGAAGATCCTTTAGCATTTGTTGTAAAGCTGGTTTGGTGGTGCTGAACTCTTTCAGCTTTTGCTTGTCTGTAAAGGTTTTAATTTCTCCATCAAATCTGAATGAGATCCTTGCTGGGTAGAGTAGCCTTGGCTGCAGGTTTTTCTCCTTCATCACTTTCAGTATGTCCTGCCACTCCCTTCTGGCTTGTAGGGTTTCTGCTGAGAGATCAGCTGTTAACCTTATGGGGATTCCCTTATGTGTTATTTGTTGTTTTTCCCTTGCTGCTTTTAATATGCTTTCTTTGTATTTAATTTTTGACAGTTTGATTAATATGTGTCTTGGCATATTTCTCCTTGTATTTCTCCTGTATGGGACTCTCTGTGCTTCCTGGACTTGATTAACTATTTCCTTTCCCATATTAGGGAAGTTTTTAACTATAATCTCTTCAAATATCTTCTCAGTCCCTTTCTTTTTCTCTTCTTCTTCTGGAACCCCTATAATTCGAATGTTGGTGCATTTAATGTTGTCCCAGAGGTCTCTGAGACTGTCCTCAGTTCTTTTCATTCTTTTTTCTTTATTCTGCTCTGCAGTAGTTATTTCCACTATTTTATCTTCCAGGTCACTTATCCGTTCTTCTGCCTCAGTTATTCTGCTATTGATCATCTATGTTATTTTTGAGCCACAAAGTTTGTAATAATTTGTTACAGCAGAAATAGGAATTTAATACAAACAATAAAGATTTACTTCTTATAGCTCCAATCCAATACAGATTCTCCTTGCTCTCCTCCAAGTGATGCAGATTTCTGTTATTTTTAATGTGTAGTTCAGATATCACCATAGAAGAGGAACAGAGATTCTTGACAATCATGCTTGAAACTTTATGGCAAAGCCTGGAAATGGGATCTATCACTTCTGTGTACATCTATTTCTAATTATAAGGGAGAATAAGACATATAGTTTTTTATGTTTACTCATAAAAAGTAACTGAGATTAGTGAATATTAGCAGGTTTCTACCATCATCCCTCCTTCTGATCACCAAATACTCTTTTTATTCTTTCTCCTGAACATAGAACAAACTCACTTTCTCCCTAAAAGACACTCCCAAATTCCCATCTAATCACTGTATTCAGGCCAAGGGCAAGAATTTCTGGATAATGCTCAATTATCGCCATTAAGTCTGATTTCCATCCCCACTCCCCCAGCAACCATTAAGCTAAAAAGGCAATTTATCCAAATTCAATTTCCATTTATACCCCCAATACACAACGATGTAATAGAGACAAGATAACCTTAATAAATCATCTCATTCAAAAGAGAGAAAAATGGGAAACACACCGCAGTCAATTTTTAACAACAATTTTGAAATACTTCTCAGCAGATATTGTGAGGGCCCCTTTGCCTATGGTGGCAGAGATTTAATCAACCTTTGATTTTACCCTCCGGAAGGAACTGCCTTGTGCCTTGTTCTTTATAGTCACATTGTCTAATGAATATTTTAGAAAGATACCTACTCATAACTTTCATTAAGTTACATCTGAAAAATTGTCTTTTTCAAGGTAGTCACCATTAGGTTGAAAGGGAGAAGCTTGGTGCTGAGAAAGCCGAGAAATAAAGCAAATTGGAGAAGTGGGTAATGGAAAGTACTTTGGCTAGATTTCCTGAAACATAGACCAACAGGAAACAAATAACATTTTAAAAGTTGTATTAGAATTATATGGCCAAATACTCAGCCCAGACTCCCGAATCCCTACAAATGGGGTGGGGGTGGGGGGAAGCTAACTGCTCAGTATTGAAAATAGACTCTGAGCACTCAGCTTTCCATGACTAGAAGGCAGGTATTCAGAACTATGTAGCATCCCTGGAGGTATATACATCCAAAAAAGAATATAATTACCAATATTTTTCAGAGTGTATAACTCACAAAAAGAAGCTATTTCACGACAACAGAATGGTGGTGAAAAGTTAGATAGGTGATGCTAGGGCTTACTATGATGATATTTAAGCTCTATTTACAGTTGAGTTATTTAGTTTACTATGATTATTTTCCCTTTTCTATTCTCATCACCTTTAGTTCTTCAAGGCCAGTGCATTCTATGAAAGGGACCTAAAATGTTTGCCTATTTCAGTGGGGAATCAGAAGAGTGCCAAAGCAAAAGGGTATCTTTGAGAGAATAATTAGTGATCAGAAGTAAATGGCCAGAAACACACACTCCAGCAACGAGTGCTGGCATATCATCAACCCATAAAAGGCAAATGAAACTCATTTATTTCTGTTGTTCATTATCCTGGAATCACAGCAGGTCCACAATTTTTTTTTTTTTTCTGAAGGCTCCACAGAGTATTAGGAAGACACAATATCTGTGTGTGGACCTCATCTCTCTTGCACCACATGAGGTCATGTTTTTTACAGCATTTCTTCATACACCCAGATGACAATGAAAATAAACATTATGTGGTCTGAAACTCAGTTTTGTTTTGTTTTGTTTTGTTTTCAAACAGAGTAAGTTACCAAAAACATGGTTATTAGCTTGGGCGGCAATTACTGGAACTGGCCATTATGACACCCATCCCCCTCTTCCTCACACCAAGTAGAGAGTAAGGAAGATAAAATCAGTAGCAAAGAAATAAAGAAAATATATTTTCTTCACATACATAATTTAATATGTAGGTAAATGTATGATCTCAGTAGAGTTATACTATGATTCTTCCATTAGTTGCAAAGTTTTAAGTGAGAAATTCAATTACTTTAATTATATTATAATGTCCTCATTGATTAAATGAAAACAGGAGACATTTTGATTAGATTTCTTTCTTTTCCTACAATTATGTGTAAGTCCTTTTATCTTCAAGTCTGTTTCTTCAGCCATACCACTTGGATGTCAAGACTAAGAGGATCACATCCAATTTAGTCTTTCTTTGGTGAGTTTGTTTGTGTAAAAGTATAGATAGTTTTCTCAATATGCAGACAATTAGAAGGATGTGCAGTTAGGTTCTGCTAGGTGCAAAGAAAAGTAAATGCGTTCAACTTCAGCATACATGCATTAGCTCCATGTGAAGATTTAAACCATCTAATTTGCATAATGAACATTTTATGCCACATTATTTGCACCTGGTTTACAAATTACTGAGAATTTCACAACAATTATCAATGATCATATCAAAATGTCAAATATCCCTTAGTGACATTTTGCTAGGCAGTTATCAAAAAGATGTTTTCCCATTGATATTTGTTGACAGTTTAATTTGCTGCAGTTTATTATGTAAGGAGGACTATTGGAAAATATGTCATTTTTTGGTCTTATTCTGGTCAAGAAAAGAAGAAGAAGAAAAAAGATCAAGCTTTAGGCTTTCAAAATTGCCATATTTAATGCTATAGCATAAAGAAATGTGTACATCTTTAAAATATATTTATTACAAAAATAACTGTTAAGTTAGGAAATACAGATAAGCAGCCAGTATACATTGTACATGCTAAATTTATCTCCATTGGTAAATTTATTTCTGTTATTCTTGTTTTTTTATATTGTGTCTCTATTCTTATCCACAGTGAGATCAAATATTCAGCCAATTTTGTAATTCTAGCTTCATTTATCAATACACCATAAAATAAGTTCATGCAGATAAATATTTCCAATAAACAATTTACTTTTTATATTGAGATTCATTGTATTACACTATAATTTATCTAAAGAAAAGCCTATTTAGATAATTATAATATTCCCAATTTTGTTCTAATGAAGACTGTCATGAACATTCTTGCATTTCAATCCTACCATAGACTGTATATATTCCCTTGACATAAGTATTTTGAAGTGGATTTTTAGGTTAAAAGTTAAGGTAAAATCTAATATCCCTTAATTAGTATTGCTCAATTGCTTTCAAAAATTTTTGCAGTGGAAAAATATAATTAAAAATGCTAGCTTTTCAAATCACCTTTGAAACATTACTATTCTATACATGTTTTATTATGTGACAGTATTAATGAATTAGTACATATATACTGAGCAATATTATTGAAATTTTCATCAAAATATTGTTTTGAAATGTGTTTCGTCAGAGGAGTATTTTTGTGTAAGATGTCAAGGATCCTGAAGTACTATCTCAGATTATTAGGAAAAACAAAGGTTTCCTTCAGGTTGAGCAAACATTAAGGTTTGAGATAGAGTTGTCACCTACACCTGAAAAGTAAAAGAGGATATGCAGACCATAAATAAATACCAGAGAAATTCCACAAGTAAGAAATTAGAGGTTTTCTAGTAAAAAATGGTGGAATAATTAACCACCATTACTATTAGTTAGGCAACCCATGAACCTGGAGCTGATCAGTTTCTGAAATGTTTCCATCTCTTCAGAATCAAACCCCATTAAAAATTTGCCAGCCCTAGGGTCTTCCCTGGTGGCACAGTGGTTGGGAGTCCACCTGCCGATGCAGGGGATGCGGGTTCGTGCCCCGGTCCGGGAGGATCCCGTGTGCCGCGGGGTGGCTGGGCCCGTGGGCGTGGACAGTGAGCCTGCGCGTCCGGAGCCTGTTGCTCCGCAGCAGCGGGGGGCGGGGCACAGCGGTGAGGGGCCCGCGTACCACACACACACAAAAAAAATAATAATAGTTTGCCAGCCCTTCAATCCCCATGGTGTTGTGGAGAAGTACATTGATGAACCTGATCTTACTCCTCTAAGTCTGCACTACAGTTATGTCTGAGGCCCATCTGAACACCAGAGAGAAATATGCAGGTTCCTTATAGAGATGAGAACTTGCCTTGCACCTGCCATTTCTCCTTAGAGCTGACAAGCCTAAATCTGAAGTAACCAGGATTCTCTCTGTCTCTGAAACATGAGAAATACAGCCTCTAGATATGCTTTAATTCCACTAAATCTATATCTCCACCCATTTTCTCCCTTATTCAGTTTTTTGTTCTGATTTTGCTTTTAGAAAAATAGATATTATTAATTTTTTATAGAACAAGTAAAGATGGCTTAGAGCTTTATATAAGCTTCTCTCTCATTTCTTTGAAGTCAAAATATTAATTTACCTGCTATCCTTCAGAGTATATTAGAAAGACATAATAGGTTATTTGAGATGACATTTAACACAGTCTTTCTCTAAAATTTAAAAACAATATTTTTAGAATTATAGATGACAATTAGTTTCCTTTTTAACCAAAAATTAAAAATACACTGAATGAACAACAAATCTTTCTGGCATCATTCAGATTAGCATATTCAAGTGCAGCTAGCATTTACTGGGCATGACCACGTGCCAGGCATTTTGTTTTGCTCTTTGGCTAAAGTCATATTCTTATGGTCACATACACTTCCAGACATCTAAGTATCAATAACGTAAGTCCAACATCTGAACTCAGGATATCGGGACTAAAAAATTTGCTGCGAATCACCTTTTGGGAAAAAAAGTAACCAAACTGTAAAATAATTGATAGCATTAACAATTATATATGATCTTACCTTAATGACCTTAATGTTTGTTTTTTTGTGAATACTAATATTTGGACAAAATCCACATATTTTTCACTTGATTCAAAGCCTGCAGATTGTGATATTGATCATACCATTGATTTGCTGTCTGGCACCAAGAAAGGCATTTAATAGCTGTCAGTTAGTGCTTCTGAAAATATGGAGCTGAATGTGTTCATGATAATGTTTTGAAAATTTAGTGGTAAAATGTCAAAATATTAAGTCAATATATTTTAATAATGCCACTTTCATGTATTTCTAACATGAATGCCGATGTGTAGCCACATTTTAAAAACTGCTAATTTATCCTTTTCTATGATGTCCATAACTTCACAATTGATACAGGATAGAATTTCTTGAAAATACAGTGAAAATGTATTCAAAGCAAAATTAAAAATACAATTAGGTTAATGTTCTGAACATTTGTATGAATTCCAAGAAAAGTAACTAATATCTATACTATGAGAATATAGTAAGCATTTTACCTCTGTAACTGTGATTTTAAAACTGGGATCTCAGAGCAAATATGCATAAAAATTAAATAATATTTAAGCATTAAAAGTACTATGCCAGAAAATTATCTTACAGATTTTACAATCTGCACACACACACACACACACACACACACTATAGTTGAGGTTTGGGGTTGTAAATTTTGGCTGCATTAAATGTTTTATATAATGAACTGAAAAGGAAATATGTGAACTTTTCAGAAGACCCTTATTTATATTAAGCTAGAATATGTTTGTTTTTTCTTTCCCCTCTGCCATAATTCTTTAATTGAGAAGAAGAAAGCAAGAAGCCACGACTTTGCAGACATTATGAGTCAAGCCTCATTCAATGTAGTTTATACAACTACATTGACGTAGGAATATTTGGGGAAAAAACATTAAGGTTTCTCTGAATAAGTTAGAAAAAATAAGGAGCATAAAATGGCTTTCTGACAATTGGGCTAATTAATTTCACTAATAATGTATGATAATAGTAAATGGCATGATATACACTAATAGTGGAAGTCATTAAGTGACTTGTAAAGGAAAACCCAAGGAGTTTGACCGCAACCAACTTCAATCAAGCTGACGAATAAAAACTCAGAACTGGAAATGTAGAATACAAGAAAATCAAATTGAGTTTATTACACTCAATGGAAAATATTTGCTAAGAATGGATTGATAAAAAAAAAAAAAGAATGGATTGATGGCTCACATGGGTTCAAAAATGTAAAACTCAAAGAAGGCCAGTTTGAGAGTGTTTATTGAGCACTGTCTAGATAAAATAGATCTTGATTCTAGGTGATAAATCAATGATCATCAATGTTGTCACATTGGTGAGCTGTCTTTTTTTAGAAGAAGGGATGATTCATTATTTTTCTCCATGGGTTGGTTAAAATGATACTTATTATTATTTATTCCCTATGTCTTTTTCCCCCTCTTTATCTAGCACAGTGGTTCCAGACCTGTAGTTACAGAGCCAGCAGAGTCCATTGATTTTATTCTATTAAAAGTTGTCTTTTTTGACTTCAACCTTTAACTATAAGAACAGAGGGCCAGACCTAGAAATTCTAGGTCTTTTCTAAGCCCTAGTTATCCTATCTACAAAATGAGAAACATATTAATAATGGTATGGACCAATTACACTAATGTAAAAACCACTTGCTGATATGAGAGTGTTTATTATATGATATTTTACAAAGGAAGTAGATATTTATGTATATATACTTCAACACAGTAATAAAATATACATATATATGTTTGTATATTGTTATGTAAGTAGAAGGTAAAAAGCAAATGACAAGACATAAGTGCTGTCATTCTGCAGAGGGTGATGCTCTGGAACTCTAGATCGGTGGTCAGCACACTAAGAACCACAGGCCAAATCCAGGTCGCCACCTATTTCTCTGTGAGCTAAGAAGAGTTTTCACATTTTACATGGTTAAAAAGGCAAAATAAGAGTAATATTTTGTGACTTGTGATTATTATATGAAATTCAAATTTCAGTGAAGAAAAATAACATTTTACTGGAACACAGTCATACCCTTTCATTTCCATATTATCTATGGCTGCTTTTGTTATAACCACAGAATAGTTTAGACAGAGACCATATGGCCCAGAAAGTCTAAAATATTTACTATTTGGCTTTTTAATGAAAAATAAATGCTAGACCTGGTCTAGGTCATTTCTATAATTATTTCTGTGCCTTACATGATCTTTCCAGATTTTCCAGTTAAATTTAATTTATTTTTATAAATTAAGGAATTCTCTATTCACTAATCAATTTAAAACTCATATATTTCATTGAATTTTTAGCAAATTTTTTCTTTAAAATATTTATAATCTTGAGTTCAAGGTGGCAGAATAGAAAGATGTGGACCAACCCCTTCTTATGAAAACACCAAAATCACAACTAACTGCTGAACAATCACAAACAGAAGTAACATTGAAACATACCAAAAAAGATACCTTGAAACAAAGACTAAAAAAAGTCACAACAAGATGGTAGGAGGGGGCACAATCATCATATGATCAAATCCCATACCCACAGGGAGCATGATCCACAGACTGGAGAGCAGTTATAACATGGAGGCCCTCCTGCAGGAGTGAAAGTCCCAAGACCCACATCAGGCTTCCCAGTCTGGGGGTATGGCAATGGGAAAAGGAGCCCTCGGAGAATCTGGATTTGAGAGCCAGCAGGGTTTGATAACAGAAAATCCATGGGACAGGAGAAAATAGACTCCACTCTTGGAGGGCACACACAAGATCCTGTGTGCACCAGAACTCAGGGGAAATAAAAAGCAGCGACCCCATAAGAGACTCACGCTAACCTACCTGTTAGTATTAGAGGGTGTCCTGTGGAGGTGGAGTGCAGCTGTGGCTCACTATGGGGACAAAGACAAAGGCAGCAGCAGTTCTGGGAAGTATTCATTAGCATGAGACCTCCTGGAGGCCACCATTTACCCCTGTGTAGCCTCCAGTGTCAGGATGCCTCAGGACAAACAACAAGCAGGGCAGGAACACAGCTCCACCAATCAGCAGACAGGCTGCTTAAAGTTTTCCAGAGCCCAGCCCTATCCACCAGATGGACAAGACCCAACTCCACCCACCAGTGGAGGACAAGACCCAACTCCACCCATCAGGAAACCTGCACAAACCTCTTAGACAGCTTCATCCACCAGAGTGCAGACAGCAGAAACAAGAAGAGCTACAATCCCAAAACATGTGGAATGGAAACTGCAATCACAGAAAATTAGAAAAAAATGAGATGGCAGAAGAGTATGTCCCAGATGAAGAAATAAGAAAAAAACCCAGAAGAATAACTAAGTGAAGTGGAGATAGGCAACCAGCTGGAAAAAAAAAAATCAGAATAATGATAGGGAAGATGATCCAAGACCTCAGAAAAAGAATGGAAGCAAGGATCAAGAAGATGAAATAAATGTTTAAGAAAGACCTAGAAGAAATAAAGAACAACAAACAGATGAACAATACAATAACTTAAATGAAAAATACACTAGAAGGAATCAATGGCAGAATAGCTAAGGCAGAAGAACAGATAAGTGACATGGAAGACAGAATAGTGGAAATCACTGCTGTGGAACAGAATAAAGAAAACAGAATTGTTTGGTTCAAGATGGCGGAATAGAACAATGTGAGCTCACTCTCTCTTGTGAGAGCACTGAAATCACAACTGACTGCTGAACAATCATCAACAGGAAGACACTGGAGTTCACCAAAAAAGATACACACGGGCTTCCCTGGTGGAGAAGTGGTTGAGAATCTGCCTCCTAATGCAGGGGACATGGGTTCAAGCTCTGGTCTGGGAGGATCCCGCATGCCACAGAGCAACTAGGCCTGTGAGCCACAGCTACTGAGCCTGTGCGTTTGGAGCCTGTGCTCCACAACAAGAGAGGCTGTGATAGTGAGAGGCCCATGCACCGCGATGAAGAGTGGCCCCTGCTTGCCACAACTAGAGAAAGCCCTCACACAGAAACGAAGACCCAACACAGCAAAAATTAATTAATTAATTAATAAACTCCTACCCCCAAAAACAACAACAAAAAGATACCCCACATCCAAAGACAAAGGAGAAGCCACAATGAGATGGTAGAAGGGGTGCAATTACAATAAAATCAAATCCCATAACTGCTGTATGACTGACTTACAAACTGGAGAACAATTATACCACAGAAGTCCACTTACTGGAGTGAACTTTCTTAGGCCCACATCAGGCTTCCCAACCTGAGCGTCCAGCAATGGGAGGAAGAATTCCCAGAGAATCAGACTCTGAAGGCTAGTGGGATTTGACTGCAGGACTTCAACAGTACTGAGGAAAACAGAAACTCCACACTTAGAGGGCACACACAAAGTAGTGTTTGCATCAGGACCCAGGGGGAAGGAGCAGTGACCCCACAGGAGACTGAACCTGACCTACCTACTAGTGTTAGTGGGTCTCCTGCAGAGACAGGGGGTGGCTGTGGCTCACAATGGGGACAAGGACACTGGCAGCTAAAGTTCTGGGAAGTATTACTTGGTGTAAGCCCTCCCAGAGTCTGCCATTAGCCCCACCAAAAAGCCTGTAGACACCAGTGCTGGGTCACCTAAGGTCAAACAACCAACAGGAAAGAAACTCAGCCCCACCCATCAGCAGGCAAGTAGATTAAAGCTTTACTGAGCTCGGCCCACCAGAGCAACAGCCAGATCTACCCTCTACCAGTCCCTCCCAACAAGAAGCCTGCACAAGCCTCTGAGTTAGCCTCATCCACCAGAGGGCAGAGAGCAAAACCAAGAAGAAATACAATCCTGCAGCCTGTGGAACGAAAACCACATTCAGAGAAAAACAGACAAATGAAAAGGCAGAGGGCTATGTACAGGATGAAGGAACAAGACAAAATCCCAGAAAAACAACTAAATGAAGTGGAGGTAGGCAACCTTCCTGAAAAAGAATTCAGAATAATGATAGTGAAGATTATCCAGGACCTTGGGAAAAGAATGGAGGCAAATATTGAGAAGATGCAAGAAATGTTTAACAAAGACTTAGAAGAATTAAAGAACAAACACCTAGAGGAATTAAATAACAAAAACAAACAGAGATGAACAAACAGTAACTGAAATGAAAAATACATGAAAAGGAACCAAAAGCAGAAGTACAGATAAGTGACCTGGAAGACAGAATGGTGGAATTCAGTGTCACAGAACAAAATAAAGAAAAAAAGAATGAAAAGAAATGAAGACAGCCTAAGAGACATTTGGAAAAACATTAAATGCACCAACATTTATATTATAGGTGTCCCAGAAGGAGACAAGAGAGAGAAAGGACCCAAGAAAATATTTGAAGTGATTATAGTTGAAAACTTCCCTAACACGGGAAAGGAAATAGCCACACAAATCAAGGAAGCACAGAGAGTCACAGGCAGGATAAACACAAGAAGAAACACACCGAGACACATAGTGATCAAATTGACAAAAATTAGAAGCAAACAAAAATTTTTAAAAGCAACAGGGAAAAATGACAAATAACATACAAGGGAACCCCCATATGGTTAAAAGCTGATTTCTTAGTAGAAACCCTACAAGTCAGAAGAGAGTGGCACAATATATTTAAAGCAATGAAAGGGAAGAACCTGCAACCAAGATTATCCTACCAGGCAAAGATCTCATTCAGATTCAGTGGAGACATCAAAAGATTTACAGAGAAGCAAAAGCTAAGAAAATTCAGCATGACTAAAACAGCTCTACAACAAATACTAAAGGAACTTCTCTAAGTGGGAAACACAAGAGCAGAAAAGCACCTACAAAAAACTAACGTAAAACAATTAAGAAAATGGTAATAGGAATATACATATCAATAATTACCTTAAAAGTCAATGGATTAAAGGCTCAAACCAAAAGACACAAGCTTGCGGAATATATACAAAAAAAAAAAAAAAAAAAGACCCATATATATGCTATCTACAAGAGACCCACTTCAGACCTAAGGACATATACAGACTGAAAGTGAGGGGAAGGAAAAAGATATTCCATGCAATTGTAAATCAAAAGAAAGCTGTAGTAGCAATACTCATATAAGATAAAATAGATTTTAAATTAAAGAATGTTACAAGAGACATGGAATGACACTACATAATGATCAACGTATCAAGCCAAGAAGGAGATACAACAATTATAAATATATATGTACCCAACAGAGGAGCACCACAATACATAAGGCAAATGCTTACAGCTATAAAGGAGGAAATCAACAGTAACACAATAATAGTGGGGGACTTTAACACCTCACTTACACCAATGGACAGATCATCCAGACAGAAAATTAATAAAGAAACACAAGGTTTAAGTGACAAAATAGACCAGATAGATTTAATTGACCTTTATAGGACATTACATTTGAAAACAGCAGATTACACTTTCTTCTCAAGTGCACATGCAACATTATCCAGGATAGATCATATCTTGGGTCACAAATTAAGCCTTGGTAAATTTAAGACAATTGAAATCATATCAAGCATCTTTTCTGACAAAAACGTTATGAGACTAGAAATAAATTACAGGGAAAAAAACGTAAAAAACACAAACACATGGAGACTAAACAATACGTTACTAAATAACCAAGAGATCAATGAAGAAATCAAAGAGGAAATCAAAAAATATCTAGAGACAAATGACAACAAAAACACGATGATGCAAAACCTATGAGATGCAGCAAAAGCAGTTAGAAGGAAGTTTATAGCAACACAATGCTACCTCAAGAAACAAGAAAAATCTCGAATAAACAATCTAACCTTACACTTAAAGGCACTAGAGAAAGAAGAACAAACAAAACCCAAAGTTAGTAGAAGGAAAGAAATCATAAAGATCAGAGCAGAAACAAATGAAATAGAAACAAAGAAAACAATAGCAAAGATCAATAAAACTAAAAACGGGTTCATTGAGGAGATAAAGAAAATTGATAACCATTTAGGCAGACTCATTAACAAAAAGAGGGAGAGGACTAAAATCAATAAAATTAGAAATGAAAAAGGGGAAGTTACAACAGACACCACAGAAATTCAAAGCATCATAAGAGACTACTACGAGCAACTCTATGCCAATAAAATGGACAACCTGAAAGAAACTGACAAATTCTTAGAAAGGTATAATCTTCCAAGCCTGAACCAGGGGGAAATAGAATATATGAGCAGACCAATCACAAGTATTGAAATTCAAACTGTGATTAAAAATCTTCCAACAAACAAAAGTCCAGGACCAGACGGCTTCAGAGGTGAATTTTATCAAACATTTAGGGACGAGCTAACACTCATCCTTCTCAAACTCTTCCAAAAAATTGCAGAGGAAGGAATACTCTCCAACTCATTCTACACGGTCACAATCACCCTGGTACAAAAACCAGAAAAAGATACTACAAAAAGAAAATTACAGACCAATATCATTGATGAATACAGATGCAAAAATCCTCAATAAAATACTAGCAGACAGAATCCAACAACAAATTAAAAGGATCATACACCATGATCAAGTGGCATTTATCCCAGGGATGCAAGGATTCTTCAATATAAGCAAATCAATCAGTGTGATACACCACATCAACAAATTGAAGAATAAAAACCATATGATCATCTCAAAAGATGCAGAAAAAAAATTTGAAAGAATTCAATACCCATTTATGATAAAAACTCTCCAGAAAATGGGCATAGTGGGAGCCTAACTCAACATAATAAAGGCCATATATGACAAACCCAGAGCAAACATCATTCTCAATGGTGAAAAACTGAAAGCATTTCCTCTAAGATCAGGAACAAGACAAGGATATTCACGCTCACCATTATTATTCAACATAGTTTTGGAAGTCCTAGTCATGGCAATCAGAGAACACAAAGAAATAAAAGGAATCCAAATGGGAAAAGAAGAAGTAAAACGCCACTGTTTGCAGATGACAGGAGACTTTATATAGGAAACCCTAAAGATGCTACCACAAAACTACTACAACTCATTGAAGAATTTGGTAAGTTGCAGGATACAAAACTAATGCACAGAAATCTATTACATTCCTATACACTAACAATGAAAAAACAGAAAGAGAAATTAAGGAAACAATCCCATTCACCACTGCAACAAAAAGAATAAACTACCTAGGAATAAACCTATCTAAGGAGGTTAAAGACCTGTAATCAGAAAACTATAAGACACTGATGAAAGAAATCAAAGATGACAGAAATAGATGGAGAGGTATACCATGATCTTGGATTGGAAGAATCAATACTGTGAAAATGACTATACTATCGAAAGCAATCTACAGATTCAATGCAATCCCTATCAAATTACCAATGGGATTTTTTACAGAACCAGAACAAAATATTTTAAAATTTGTATGGAGACAAAAAAGAGCCTGAACAGCCAAAGGATTTCTGAGAGAAAAAAAATGGAGCAGGAGGAATCAGACTCACTGACTTCAGACTATACTACAAACCTACAATAATCAAGACAATGTGGTACTGGCACAGAAACATATATATATATATATATATATATATATATATATATATATATATATATATATATATATATATATATATATATATATATGGAACAGGATAGAAAACCCAGAGATAAACCCACACACCTACAGTCAACTAATCTATGACAAAGGAGGCAAGAATATACAATGGAGAAAAGGCAGTCTCTTCAATAAAATGTGCTCAGAAAACTGGAAGCTAAAAGAATAACATTAGAACACTCCATAAGAACATACAGAAAAATACACTCAAAATGGAATAAAGGCCTAAATATAAGACCAGACAGTATAAAACCCATAGAGAAAAACATAGAAAGAACAATCTTTAACATAAAACACAGCAAGATCTTTTTTGACCCAACTCCTAGAGTAATGGAAATAAAAACAAAAATAAACGAATTGGACCTAATGAAACTTAAAAGCTTTTGGACAGCTAAGAAAACCACAAACAAGGTGAAAAGAAAACACTCAGATTGGGAGAAAATATTTGGAAATGAATCAATGGACAAAGGATGAATCTCCAAGATATATAAACAGCTCATGCAGCTCAATAACAAAAAAAACAAACAAACAACCCAATCCAAAAATGGGCAGAAGACCTAAGTAGACATTTCTCCAGAGAAGATATACAGATTGCCAACAAACACATGAAAGAATGCTCAACATAATCAATCATTAGAGAAATGCAAATCAAAACTACAATGAGATACCATCTCACACCAGTCAGAATGGCCATCATCAAAAATCTACAAACAATAACTGCTGAGAGGATATGGAGAAAAGGGAACACTCCTGCACCGTTGGTGGGAATGTAAATTTATACACCCACAATGGAGAACAGTTTGGGGATTCCTAAAAAACTAAAAATAGAACTACCATACGACCCAGCAATCCCACTACTGGGCATATACGCTGAGAAAACCATAATTCAAAAAGAGCCATGTACCAAAATGTTCATTACAGCTCTATTTACAATAGCTAGGACATAGAAGCAACCTAAGTGTCCATCCACAGATGGATGGATAAAGAATATGTGGCACACATATACAATAGAATATTACTCAGCCATAAAAAGAAACAAAACTGAGTTATCTGTAGTGAGGTGGATGGACCTAGAGTCTCTCATACAAAGTGAAGTAAGTCAGAAAGAGAAAAACAAGTACTGTATGCTAACACATATATATGGAATCTAAAAAAAAGAAAAAAAAAAAAGGTCATGAAGATCCTAGGGGCAAGATGGGAATAAAGACACAGACCTACTAGAGAATGGACTTGAGGATATGGGAAGGGTGAAGGGTAAGCTGTGACAAAGTGAGAGAATGGCATGGACATATATACACTACCAAATGTAAAATAGATAGGTAGTGGGAAGCAGCCGCATAGCGCAGGGAGATCAGCTTGGTGCTTTGTGACCACCTAGAGGGAGGGATAGGGAGGGTGGGAGGGAGGGAGTCACAAGAGGGAAGAGATATGGGAACATATGTAGATGTGTAACTGATTCACTTTGTTATAAAGCAGAAACTAACACCCCATTGTAAAGCAATTATACTCCAATAAAGATATTTAAAAATAAATAAATAAATAAAGTTACAAGGCATTTTCCAGGTATGAGGCAACATGATAACATGGAGGATACAAAAATGAAGAATATGTGTCTCCTAGTAATGTTTTCCAAGATATTAGTGTTATTATGTATGAAAAAAAAAGAGAATGTGTTCTTATGTGTAAGAAAGAGACTTATTTAATATCAGACTGTGAGTCTTTCTTGTGGACCAATTTTAAGACCAGTGGTTATTCCTATATTTAGAACAAATAAGCAATCCATAACTGAGCAGTGGAGGGACCATTGTGAAGCTAAATGGTCTATGAGAAGTCAGATAAACAGAGATGTGTTTAATTTTCTCTGACATTAGCCAGCACTTTTTTCATTTGTTTCTGAAAAATTTGCTCCTCCAACTCATTTTGTTTTTATTTTCTTCCTATTATAAGTATGGAAAGAAGAAAGAAAGTATTAAAAACACAGAATAGCTAAAGGATGGCAGACATTTGAGAAAAAAACAAAATGTTCAGCAGTATTAACCACATGGTGGCCAATACTATGAGAGCCTGGTCTAAATCCCTGGGTCCTTCTTACAATTATTTTGCACTTAACCATCATCTTCCTCAAGCTTTTCTAGCTCATACTTGGGGCCATCAGTGGATGCTACAGCTGCAAGATTTTCAAAGGAGCCAGAATTTCCTGAGATGTTTATGACTTTGGAGACAGATCATGGCCAATGTCTGACCTATCAGGAGGAAGAAAGTCCAACTTCCTGGCCTGAGTCTAGTTTACACTCCAGAGTACCTTAACAGACAAGTCTGGACATTACGTGAAATCATGTCCTCCCTTTCCCCAGACTGCTTTCTTCACTCTATTACTAATTTTTCCTGGAGCAATTCTTACTAATCATTTAAACTCAAATTCTAGGGCTTATTTCTGAGAGAACCAAATAATGAAACACATAAACACACATAAGACTTTTTCAGAGTGAACCTCATTAATAGTAGTAAAAATAACGTGCATTTTCATAATTAAGTCTATGGTTAGTTAAAACAAATACTTATCATTTAAACTGTGTTTCCAGATATCTATGCAGAGAAGAAAGATGAATATTTTTTATTTTTCATACCTACCACTATTAATTAAAAATGGATGTCTGGAATATTGTATAGGATGATGGACTTAAAAGGATTCTGGAGAGAGGTGGAAGATGGCGGAAGAGTAAGATGCAGAGATCACCTTCCTCCCCACAGATACACCAGAAATACATCTACACGTGGAACAACTCCTACAGAACACGTACTGAAGGCTGGCAGAAGACCTCAGACCTCCCAAAAGGCAAGAAACTCCCCAAGTACCTGGGTAGGGCAAAAGAGAAAAGAATAAACAGAGACAAAATTACGGAAGGGACCTGCACCAGTGAGAGGGAGCTGTGAAGGAGGAAAGGTTGCCACACACTAGGAAGCCCCTTTGCGGGTGGAGACTGCCAGTGGTGAGGAGGGAAGCTTCAGAGCTGTGGAGGAGAGCACAACAACAGGGGTGCAGAGGGCAAAGCAGAGAGATTCCCGCACAGAGAATCCGAGCCGACCGGCACTCACCAGCCCGAGAGGATTGTCTGCTCACCCGCCGGGACGAGTGGGGCTGGGTGCTGAGGCTCGGGCTTTGTTCGGAGAGCAGGGAGAGGACTGGGGTTGGTGGCATGAACAAAGCCTGCAGGGGGTTAGTTCACCATGGCTAGCTGGGAGGGAGTCCGCGGAAAAACCTAGACCTGCCGAAGAGGCAAGAGACTTTTTCTTCCGTCTTTGTTTCCTGGTGCCTAAGGAGAGGGGATTAAAAGCGCTGCTTAAAGGAGCTCCAGACATAGGCATGAGCCGCAGCTAACAGCGCGGACCCCAGAGACGGGCATGAGACACTAAGGCTGCTGCTGCCGCCACCAAGAAGCCTGTGTGCAAGCACAGGTCACTATCCACACTGCCCCTCCCGGGAGCCTGTGCAGCCTGCCACTGCCAGGATCACGGGATCCAGGGACAACTTCCCCAGGAGAACGCATGGCGTGCCTCAAGCTTGTACAACGTCACGCCGGCCTCTGCAGTCGCAGGCTCACTCTGCACTCCATACCCCTCCTTTCCCCCAGCCTGAGTGAGCCAGAGCCCCCGAATCAGCAGCTCCTTTAACCCTGTCCTGTCTGAGGGAAGAACAGACGCCCTCCTGCAACCTATATACACAGGTGGGGCCAAAGCCAAAGCTGAGCCACAGGAGCTGTGCGAAAAAGAAGACAAAGGGACATCTCTCCCAGCAGCCTCAAGAGCAGTGGATTAAATCTTCACAATCAACTTGATGTACCTACATCTGTGGAATACCTGAATAGACAACGAATGATCCCAAATTGAGGAGGTGGACTTTGAGAACAAGATTTATTATTTTCTCCCCTTTTCCTCTTTTTGTGAGTGTGTATGTCTATGCTTCTGTGTGAGATTTTGTCTGTATAGCTTTGCTTTCACCATTTATCTTAAGGTTCTGTCCATCCATTCTGTTCTGTTTTGTTTTGTTTAATTTTTTTCTTAATAATTATTTTTTATTTTAATAACTTTATTTTATCTTACTTTATTTTATTTTCTTTTATCTTCCTTCTTTCTTTCTTTATTTCTTTCTACTTTTTCTCCCTTTTATACTGAACTGTGTGGATGAAAGGCTCTTGGTGCTGCAGCCAGGAGTCAGTGCTGTGCCTCTGATGTGGGAGAGCCAACTTCAGGATACTTGTCCACAAGAGACCTCGCAGCTCCACGTAATATCAAAAGGTGAAAATCTCCCCAAGAGGTCTCCATCTCAATATCAACACCAAGTTTCACTCAATGACGAGCAAGCTACAGTCCTGGACACCCTATGCCAAACAACTACGAAGACAGAAACACAACCCCACCCATTAGCAGAGAGGCTACCTAAAATCATAACTCCACAGACACCCCAAAACACACCACAAGACGTGGACCTTCCCTCCAGAAAGACAAGATCAAGCCTCATCCACCAGAACACAGGCACTAGTCCCCTCCACCAGGAAGCCTACACAACACACTGAACCAACTTTAGCCACTGGGGACAGACACCAAAAACAATGGGAACTACGAACCTGCAGCTGGCAAGTAGGAGACCCCAAACACAGTAAGATAAGCAAAATGAGAAGACAGAAAAACACACAGCAGATGAAGGAGAAAGACAAAAACCTACCAAACGTAACAAATGAAGAGGAAATAGGGAGTCTACCTGAAAAAGAATTCAGAATAATGATAGTAAACATGATCCAAAATCTTGGAAATAGAATAGAGAAAATGCAAGAAACATTTAACAAGGAACTAGAAGAACTAAAGATGAAACAAGCAATGATGAACAGCACAGTAAATTAAATTAAAAATACTCTAGAAGGGGGCAATAGCAGAATAACTGAGGCAGAAGAACGGATAAGTAATCTGGAAGATAAAATAGTGGAAATAACTACTGCAGAGCAGAATAAAGAAAAAAGAATGAAAAGAACTGAGGACAGTCTCAGAGACCTCTGGGAAAACATTTAACACACCAACATTAGAATTATAGAGGTTCCAGAAAAAGAAGAGAAAAAGAAAAAGACTGAGAAAATATTTGAAGTGATTATAGTTGAAAATCTCCCTAATATGGGAAAGGAAATAGTTAATCAAGTCCAGGAAGCACAGAGAGTCCCATACAGGATAAATCCAAGGAGAAACATGCCAAGAAACATATTAATCAAACTTTCAAAAATTCAATACAAAGAAAACATATTAAAAGCAGCAAGGGAAAAACAACAAATAACATACAAGGGAATCCCCATAAGGTTAACAGCTGATCTTTCAGCAGAAACTCTGAAAGCCAGAAGGGAGTGGCAGGACATATTTAAAGTGATGAAGGAGAAAAATCTGCAACCAAGATTACTCTACCCAGCAAGGATCTCATTAAGATTTGATGGAGAAATTAAAACATTTACAGACAAGCAAAAGCTGAGAGAGTTCAGCACCACCAAACCAGCTTTACAACAAATGCTAAAGGAACTTCTCTAGGCAAGAAACACAAGAGAAGGAAAAGACCTACAATAACGAACCCAAAACAATTAAGGAAATGGGAATATGAACATACATATCAATAATTACCTTAAATGTAAATGGATTAAATGCTTCCACCAAAAGACACAGACTGGCTGAATGGATACAAAAACAAGATGCATATATATGCTGTCTACAAGACACCCACTTCGGACCTAGAGACACATACAGACTGAAAGTGAGGGGATGGAAAAAGATATTCCATGCAAATGGAAATCAAAAGAAAGCTGGAGTAGCAATTCTCATATCACACAAAATAGATTTTAAAATAAAGACTATTAGAAAGAGAAAAAGAAGAACACTACATAAAGATCAGGGGATCGATTCAAGAAAAAAATATAACAATTGTAAATATTTATGCACCCAACATAGGTCGACCACAATACAAAAGGCAAATACTAAAGCCATAAAAGTGTAGATCGACAGTAACACATTCATAGTAGCGGACTTTAACACCCCACTTTCACCAATGGGCAGATAATCCAAAAAGAAAATAAATAATGAAACACAAGCTTTAAATGATACATTAAACAAGATGGACTTAATTGATATTTATAGGACATTCCATCCAAAAACAACCGAATACACATTTTTCTCAAGTGCTCATGGAACATTCTCCAAGATAGATCATACCTTGGATCACAAATCAAGCCTTGGTAAATTAAAGAAAATTGAAATTGTATCAAGCATCTTTTCCAACCATAACACTATGAGACTAGATATCAATTACAGGAAAAGATCTGTAAAAAATACAAACACATGGAGACTAAACAATACACTAGTTAATAACGAAGTGATCACTGAAGAAATCAAAGAGGAAATCAAAAAAATACCTAGAAACAAATGACAATGGAGATGTGACAACCCAAAACCTATGGGATGCAGCAAAAGCAGTTCTAAGAGGGAAGTTTATAGCAATACAATCCTACCTTTAGAAACAGGAAACACCTTGAAAAAACAACCTATCCTTGCACCTAAAGCAATTAGAGAAAGAAAAACAAACTATCAAAAAAAACCCAAAGTCAGGAGAAGGAAAGAAATCATAAAGATCAGTTCAGAAATAAATGAAAAAGACATGAAGGAAATGATAGCAAAGATCAATAAAACTAAAAGCTGGTTCTTTGAGAAGATAAACAAAATTGATAATCCATTAGCCAGACTCAACAAGAAAAAAAGAAGCCTCACATCATTAGAATTAGAAATTAAAAATGAGAAGTAACAACTGACACTGCAGAAACACAAAGGATCATGAGAGATTACTACAAACAACTCTATGCCAATAAAATAGACAACCTGAAAGAAATGGACAAATCCTTAGAAAAGCACAACCAGCTGAGATTGAACCAGGAAGAAGTAGAAAACATAAACAGACAAATCACAAGCACTGAAATTGAAACTGTGATTAAAAATCTTCCTAAAAACAAAAGCCCAGTCCAGAGGGCTTCACAGGCAAATTCTATTGAACATTAAGAGAAGAGCTAACACCTATCCTTCTCAAACTCTTCCAAAGTATAGCAAAGGGAGGAACACTCCCAAACTCATTCTATGAGACCAACAACACCCTGATATCAAAACCAGATAAGGATGTCACAAAGAAAGAAAAAGACCGGCCAATATCACTGATGAACATAGATGCAAAAATCCTCAACAAAATACTAGCAAACAGAAACCAACAACACATTAAAAGGATCGTACACAATGATCAAGTTGGTTTTATTCCAGGAATGCAAAGATTCTTCAATATATGCATATCAATCACTGTGATACACCGTATTAACAAATTGAAGGAGAAAAAAATATGGTCATCTCAATAAACGCAGAGAAAGCTTTCTACAAAATTCAACACCTATTTATGATAAAAACCCTCCAGAAAGTAGGCATAGAGGGAACTTCCCGCAACATAATAAAGGCCATATATGACAAACCCACAGCCAACATCGTCCTCAATGGTGAAAAACTGAAAGCATTTCCACTAAGATCAGGAACAAGACAAGGTTGCCCACTCTCACCACTCTTATTCAACATAGTTTTGGAATTTCTAGCCATAGCAATCAGAGAAGAAAAGGAATCCAAATCGGAAAAGAAGAAGTAAAGCTGTCACTGTTTGCAGATGACATGATCCTATACATAGAGAATCCTAAAGATGCTACCAGAAAACTACTAGAGCTAATCAATGAATTTGGTATAATAGCAGGATACAAAATTAATGCACAGAAATCTCTGGCATTCCTATACACTAATGATGAAAAATATGAAAGTGAAATCAAGAAAACACTCCCATTTACCATTGCAACAAAAATAATAAAATATATAAGAATTAACCTACCTAAGGAGACAAAAGACCTGTATGCAGAAAATTATAAGACACAGGTGAAAGAAATTAAAGATGATACAAATAGATGGAGAGATATACCATGTTCTTGGATTGGAAGAATCAACATTGTGAAAATGACTCTACTACTCAAAGCAATCTACAGATTTAATGCAATCTCTATCAAACTATGACTGGCATTTTTCACAGAACTAGAACAAAAAATTTCACAATTTGTATGGAAACACAAAGGACCCTGAATAGCCAAAGCAATTTTGAGAACGAAAAACTGAGTTGGAGGAAGCAGGCTCCCTGACTTCAGACTATACCACAAATCTACAGTAATCAAGACAGTATGGTAGTGGCACAAAAACAGAAAGATAGATCAATGGAAAAGGATAGAAAGCCCAGAGATAAACCCACACACATATGGTCACCTTATCTTTGATATAGGAGGCAGGAATGTACACTGGAGAAAGGACAGACTCTTCAATAAGTGGTGCTGGGAAAACTGGACAGGTACATGTAAAAGTATGAGATTAGACCACTCCTTAACACCATACACAAAAATAAGCTCAAAATGGATTAAAGTCCTAAATGTAAGGCCAGAAACTATCAAACTCTTAGAGGAAAACATAGGCAGAACACTCTATGACATAAATCACAGCGAGATCCTTTTTGACCCACCTCCTAGAGAAATGGAAATAAAAACAAAAATAAACAAATGGGACCTAATGAAACTTCAAAGCTTTTGCACAGCAAAGGAAACCATAAACAAGACCAAAAGACAACCCTCAGAATGGGAGAACATATTTGCAAATGAAGCAACTGACAAAGGATTAATCTCCAAAATTTTCAAGTAGCTCATGCAGCTCAATAACAAAAAAGCAAACAAGCCAATCCAAAAATGGGCAGAAAATCTAAATAGACATTTCTCCAAAGAAGATATACAGACTGCCAACAAACACATCTAAGAATTCTCAACATCTTTAATCATTAGAGAAATGCAAAGCAGAACTACAATGAGATATCATCTCACACCAGTCAGAATGGCCATCATCAAAAAATCTAGAAACAATGAATGCTGGAGCGGGTGTGGAGAAAAGGGAACAGTCTTGCACTGCTGATGGGAATGTGAATTGGTACAGCCACTGTGGAGAACAGTATGGAGGTTCCTTAAAAAACTACAAATAGAACTACCATATGAACCAGCAATGCCACTACTGGGCATATACCCTGAGAAAACCATAATTCAAAAAAGTCATGTATCAAAATGTTCATTGTAACTTTATTTACAATAGCCAGGAGATGGAAGCAACCTAAGTGTCCATCATTGGATGAATGGACAAATAAGATGTGGCACATATATACAATGGAATATTATTCAGCCATAAAATGAAACGAAATTGAGCTATTTTTAATGTGGTGGATGGACCTAGAGTCTGTCATACAGAGTGTAGTAAGTCAGAAAGAGAAAGACAAATACCATATGCTAACACATATATATGGAATATAAGGGGAAAAAAATGTCATTAAGAACCTAGGGGTAAGACAGGAATAAAGACACAGACCTACTAGAGAATGGACTTGAGGATATGGGGAGGGGGAAGGGTAAGCTGTGACAAAGTGAGAGAGTGACATGGACATATATACACTACCAAACTTAAAATAGATAGCTAGTGGGAAGCAGCTGCATAGCACAAGGAGATCAGCTCTGTGCTTTGTGACCAACTAGATGGGTGGGATAGGGAGGGTGGGAGGAAGGGAGACGCAAGAGGGAAGATATTTGGGAACATATGTATATGTATAACTGATTCACTTTGTTATAAAGCAGAAACTAACACCCCATTGTAAAGCAATTATACTCCAATAAAGATGTAAAAAAAAAAAGGATTCTGTTCTCAATCAAACATTGGAGAGCCTGGTACAGAATAAAAGCTTAATAAGATATTTTCCAAATATCTACCTGTCAAATAATGATAACAAAGGCAAGGTGAAAATAAACTTTATTTTTTTTTAATTGTGATACTATCTGATGAGTTATTTTTCAGTTTTTTCTTTTTTTTTAACCAATGTAACTGAGTATGCTTTTTCTCTTCATTATTACAATAACTTTTTGTTAGTTTTATTTATTTTTTTATGATCTCTATTTCCATAGAACTTTCTATTTATAAATACAGTACCAATGCCTCTTGGCAAGTGCTCATGGACATTACCAGGAGAGAAGGCCCTAAGTATTCTTCTTATACCCAGGACCACTCAATTAAAGGACATATCAACAGATTCAGCTATTTTTCTAATTTTCTTATAAACTAAAAATACATCATGGCGGGGGAAAGAAGTATATTGGAGAATGTTTTCTCCCAAGGAAAAGCATTACAGCATCAAATTATAAAGTTCTTCGATCAGAGAAAGAGGATGATGGTCTATACTATTTGACCCAGAAATAGCGGTGTTGTAAAAAGGGGGGAGCACTTAAATCAGAACCTGTAAGTAGTGCCTACAATAAAGAAACTCATCACTCTTTTATCAAAATGGAAAGTCATTTTAAAATGTAACTTTGTGAACGATAATCAGTACTTGACTGTGGGGATATTGTGAAATTCCAACAAATCCTCAGTCATGATGCACATTTAAAGTTCAATGTCTTCTGTTCCTGAAACTTGCCTGTGTCCTAAAGGAAATCCGCTTTCTAAGATCTCAGCTATAATTGGTATTTCACTGATAAATGATAAGAAGACAATTGCAAATTCATAAATGCACTAATAAAGAATAAGTACTCTGGAGTTGAATGGAGTCAGGTTCTCCATATTTAGATCTGTGTGACCTGGGAAAGTTATTTAATCTCACATGATCATAGATTCATCTTTGTCAAAATGGGGTTCGGGTTTGTTAAAAGAACAGGGAGCAGGAGAGGTAAGATATGAGGGAGAAGAAAAAGAAAGGAAAAAATACATTTCATGTCACC
The DNA here is from genome assembly GCF_964374135.1 of Grampus griseus. Taxonomy (NCBI): domain Eukaryota; kingdom Metazoa; phylum Chordata; class Mammalia; order Artiodactyla; family Delphinidae; genus Grampus; species Grampus griseus. The sequence goes on along the minus strand of NC_139009.1, from coordinate 66,861,125 downwards.
TAATAAGTGTAGAAGTGTCTAAAGTACTAAGGCTGAATCAACAATGATAGCAACAGTGAACATTCATTTAATTTTCAGATTTTATTAATTGTTGAAATTTTTAACATTTACACATACATGTACATATACACATTTTACAATTGAAAGCATCTGGAAACAGAAACTTTAAAAGAATGCTTCACTTTTAAATCATCAAAGGGAAAACTGCAAGTATTATCCACACAGCCAAATACAGGAATAAAACAAATTTTAAAACTAAAATACTATATCACTACACTGCATAAATAAAGAGGTACATCAAACATAACAATCATAACAATAAAAATCAAAGTTTGACAGGATGTTGTAAATCGAGTCTGTCAGACCCTGTAGAAAAATCAAAAGTTACAATATGCAGTATAAAAATTATAATCTAAAGCCAAGTGACTCAGAAATCAGGAAAGAAAAATATTAAAAAATGAAAAAGTAGGAGTTATAATATTAATACTAAACAAAAAGTTAAGGCGAGAGAGGAAAATCAGAATATTACCAGTATGGCCACTCATATTAAAGAAGGGAGCTCTTCTTTTTTTTTTATGAATTTATTTATTTTTATTTTATTTATTTTTGGCTACATTGGGTCTTTGTTGCTGCACGCGGGCTTTCTCTAGTTGTGGCGAGTGGAGGTTACTCTTCGTTGTGGTGCGCAGGCTTCTCATTGTAGTGGCTTCTCTTGTTGTGGGGTCTGGGCTCTAGGTGTGTGGGCTTCAGTAGTTGTGACATGCAGGCTCAGTAGTTGTGGCACATGGGCTCTAGAGTGCAGGCTCAGTAGTTGTGGTGCATGGGCTTAGGTGCTCCACAGCATGTGGGATCTTCCCAGAGCAGGGCTCGAACCCATGTCCCCTGCATTGGCAGGTAGATTCTTAACCACTGCACCACCAGAGAAGTCCCTGGAGCTCTTCTATTAAAAATATGTATTATGAATGTGTGTCACATCAGTATGGACAAATATATCAATAGGTACAATCTACAAAATTTGTATCTGCTACATGCCATTGTGTGGTTTTACTATGACTCATTTACCTACTTCTCTATGTGTTTGACATTTTACAGATATGTACACTGCACAATGTATATCAAACCATCATGTTGTATATCCTAAATATATACAATTTGTATTTGTTAATTATACCTCAGAAAAGCTTGAGGAAAAATAAATAAATACAAAGGTACTGCTGTAAATAGGCCTTTAGTAATGTGATGGTGAGGTGTAGGGGGAGGGGAAGCATCCCATAATTCCATGATTTCTGTCTCAGTCTTTCACTGATCCTGTGCCTCTGGTCTTAAACTTCACAAGAGTTGTTCAGTCCTCCTCCATGACATCACCACCCATAGGTAGGCAGGGCAGGACAGCTAAAGTAGGCTGATGTTGGGTAATTCCCTTCTCCCAGTTAGTTAGGCCCTGATAATACCCCAGCAGGTTAGGCTCTGGTTAAATATTTCCCTCTGAGGGCATGTTTTGTTAAGAACTGAGTGCTAGGGTATATTTCAGAATGGTTACTTTTCCCCTCCCCATGCCAGAAACATGTGGCAAGTTTTCTGTGATATTCACTATGAGAACCTGGTTGAGCTCACGGAGGTAAATCTCACAATATTGTGGGGACATCTCTATGACTGGGTACCCCTGGAGTTTTAACTCTTAGACTTGATCACACTGAGCCTCCAGCAATTCTTCAGTTACAGTTCAGGTTTTCCTGCCCAGGCACTTGTTCCCAAGGAGTTTTCTGCTCACCTAGGTGTCTCTGTTCCAGGAAGACATAAGTCCCCATATTTACCAATCTCTCCAATTATAGGGGCAGGGGTTTGTCCCGTGTCCTCCACTCTTATGGATCCAGGAAGAGTTGTTGATGTTTTGGTCTGTTTAGCTTTTACTTTTTAGAATGAAGTAGCTTTTCAAGCTCCTCACATATGGAACCAGAAACTGGAAGTCACCAAGATACTTTTGAATGAAAAGTCTGCACTGCAACTAAATTTTAAGAGCCTTAACGCTGTTGAATCTTACATGTTACCCCAAAATATAACACCTCAGCATATTAAATATCTTAGCTGAAAGAGTTTAAGACAATTAAAATGTCAGAGGAAGGAAGCCTACTCTGACCTAACACCCTCCCTTCTTCCTTGAAACAGGTCATAAAATTCCAATAAGAAAGGTATCCTCTCTGTACCAGGAGGAAATAAGACATTCTAATTACAAGACAAGGAAAACTCAGAGTCAAAAAATCTGTTCAAACAAACCTTGTTATACTAATGCTTATAATTTTAGTGACATTTTCCCCTATTTTATTAAGATATAGTTGACATACAATATTGTATAAGTTTAAGATGTATAACATAATGATTTGATATATGTGTATATTGTGAAATAATCACTGCAATATGTTTAGTTAACATCTATTAGCTCACATAGTTACATTTTTTTTCCTGTGATGAGAACTTTTAATATTTACTCTCTTAACAACTTTCAAATCTACAAAATAGCATTGTTAATTATAATCATTATGCTGAACATTACATCCCCAGAAATTATTTCTTTTATAACTGGAAGTTGTACCTTTTGATCATCTTCACCCAATTCCCCACACTTCACCCCCACCTCTGGCAGCCCTCAATCAATTCTACTGCTGTGAGTTTATTTAGATTCCACATATACATAGGATCATATAGTACAAAGTGTAAAAAAGACAGATTCTTCTGTCTGACTTACTTCATTTAGCATAATGCACTCAAGGTCCAGCCATGCATTTACAAATGGCAAGATTTTCTTCTTTTTTATGGCAGAATTACACACACCCATACACACACACACACACACACCATGTTTTCTTCATTTATTCATCCTTTGATAGACACAGGTTGTTTCCATGTTTTGACTCTTGCAAATAATTCTATAATGAATATTGTAATAAAGATATCTCTTCTGGACAGTGATTTCATTTCTTTCCAATGTATATCCAGAAGTGCTGAATTATAGGATAATTCTACTTTTAAGTTTTTGAGGAACCTCTATACTGTTTTCCATAGTGGCTGCACCAAGTTAAATTCCCACCCACAGTATACAAGTGTTCCCTTTTTGCATCCTCACCAGCACTTGTTATCACTTGTCTTTTTAATAGTAGTCATTAAAACAGGTATGAAGTGAAATTTCATTGTGGCTGTAATTTAGTTTCCCTGATGATGAATGATGTTGTGCATCTTTTCATGTACTTGTTTGTTGTTTGTATGTTTTCTTTGGAAAAATGTCTATTCAGGTCCTCTGCCTATTTTTTGATCAGCTAAGTATTTTTACTATTGAGTTGTATGAGTTCTGAATATATTTTTATTCTTAACCCCTTATCAGTTGTGTGATGTATAAATATTTTCTCCCATTCTGCAGATTTTTTTGATGCAAATTTTTTCAACATTTACTACAGCTAGCCCAAATCCCTTTGTCTTGTCAATTATTTACAAATTTATAGTTTCTTTGTCTAAAAGATATAAAACCTTCCTGCTCTGGTCACTTCTTCTGGTCTTCATTCTCTTGTGAAGGCTCCCATGTGCATGTAACAATTCAATAAAATTTGTATACTCTTTTCCTATTAATCTGTCTTTGTCTGTTTGATTTTCAGATTAGACAGAATCCTAACAGAGTCAAGGAAAATTTTTCTCCCCTACACTGTCCCAAGACTTTCAATTTTCATAATGAAATGTCATGTTAGACATAAAATTTTACATACGTTACTCATTTCAGCTCATTATTTTTACATAATGAGACTATGGTTGTAAAACAAAAATATCAAAAAATATAAGGTCGACTAATTCATCATTTATTAAAATTGAGTACTACACAACTATTAAAAGTCATATCATCAAATAATATTAAAAGAAGATATCACAAATAGTTGAATAATAACTTTTAATGGAAGAAAGAAGAACTCTAACAATATAGTCTCATATTTTGACATATATTTATCAGTTATTTAAATATTTAATACAAGATATTTATTTGAATGAAAAAATTAAATTATGTCCTTTCCTCCTAGAAGCACATTACTAGTTGGAAAGGAGAGCTGGAAACTTAAAATTATTGATCAGTTAGAATATGTGTGTGTAGCACTGTGTTTTATACACCCAAACTTGTTAAATCATCATAATTATACTGTTAGTTATACCCTATCAGAAGACTTAAAGGATTCAGAAAATTTAGGGAACCAATTAAGTATGGATGAAGAAATTCTGGAAGTCAAGCCTGAGTTTTTCTAGCACTTACTCCCTAGTATTTTTTTTTCTGTTAGACCAGTTCATAATGCAGATAATAACCTTTTACAAGTGACAGCAATTCCTGCAAGACAGTCTAAATCTAGAAACTGCAGCAAAAGATCTTAATTGTTTTGGTTTTCCTTCAAGTTTGGGAATATTTTTCAGAGCTTGCCAACCTGTTTCTGCTTCTTTCATGGCAGACCCAAACAAGTTAAGTGAGCCTACCAAACTCATACATTAAGCTACATAGAGACAGTGTCAGGGCGAGTGAGAGCCGGACGGGCACTGGGCAACTCTGTGCCTTGCAAAGGAAAAATAATTAAACATGGGCAAAGGAGATCCTAAGAAGCCGAGAGGCAAAATTTTCATTCTTTGTGCAAACTTGCTGGGAGGAGCACAAGAAGCACACAGATGCTTCAGTTAGCTTCTCAGAGTTTTCTAACAAGTGCTCAGAGAGGTGGAAGACCACGTCTGCTAAAGAAAAAAGAAAGTTTGAAGACATGGCAGAGGCAGACAAAGCCCGTTATGAAAGAGAAATGAAAACTTATAACCCTCCTAAAAGGGAAACAAAAAAGAAGTTCAAGGATCCCAATGCACCCAAGAGGCCTCCTTTGGCCTTTTTCTTGTTTTGTTCTGAGTATTGTCCAAAAATCAGAGGAGAACATCCAGGCTAATCCAGTGGTGATGTTGCAAAGAAACTGGGAGAGATGTGGAATAACACTGCTGCAGATGACAAGCAGCCTTAGGAGAAGAAGGCTGCTAAGCTGAAGGAAAAGTACAAAAAGGATATTGCTGCATACTGAGCTAAAGGGAAGCCTGGTGCAGCAAAAAAGGGAGTCGTCAAGGCTGAAAAAAGCAAGAAAAAGAAGGAAGAGGATGAAGGTGAGGAAGGCAAAGAGGATAAGGAGGAGGAGGAAGATGAAGAGGATGAGGAGGAAGAAGATGATGATGATGAGTATGTTGGTTCTAGTGCAGTTTTTTTTTCTCATCTATAAAGCATTTAACCACCCTGTACACAACTCACTCCTTTTAAAGAAAACAATTGAAATGTAAAAAAAATAAAAATAAAAGGATAGGCTGTAGGGTAAACTACATGATTTTTAGGAACACTGGGTTACTGAGAAGAGATTTCTGAGAAAAAAATACCTTAGGTACCGCACAGAGACATCTCATCTCATCCCTGTAAATAAAATCCTTTGATTTAACTGCATTTTTTTTACAGTGCAAATGCTTTACCTTCTTTATGGCTCAATCCTAAGTAATATGGGTAAAAACATCGATTTGAATGATAAATAAAGATCAGCTGTAAAGGAAAGAGAGTAAAGTTAATGGATTGGGAAGTAGAAAAAAAATATTTTAGAATATTGTTATAAAGGGATTGAATATGGAGATTTTGAAAGAAGCAGACAGAAAGGAGACAATAAATGCACCAAATTGGGCATTTTCATTTTGTTATTCCAGTGTCCATAGTACCATCCCTAATTCACAGTTGAATTCTTAGTCTAAGGGAGACTCAGTGAACTTGAGTAAATTCTATTTTGAAGAAGTTCTTATTTTCTCTGTGAGGTTTAAGGTTCTCATTTTATAGGAAAAATTCAGAGAAAGACAGAGAGAGGTCTTTGGGGAACTTCAGTAAAATAGCAGGTAATTGTCTAAACTGCTTCTTATTTTTTATTTCTTCTTTTATTCTTCTTTCCTTCATTCCTTCCTTTGTAGTTTTTTTTTCTTTCAACACTTCTTAAATTTCTTTCTTCTTTCCTTCTCTCCACAAATATGCTCTTACATTTTGAATATGGTAAATCCTTTGCAAGGTGCTAAATATGAAAAAAAGAATGAGACTTTATTTCTGTGCCAAATTTATAGTCTAGTGTTTCTATTACTATAAACAAGTACAAAGAAGGAAAGCCAGTTTCACTATATAGATTTTAAAGTACCAAGTTGGTTCAATTTTAAAATATAAATCAGATATAAAATTTATAGGCTTATTTAGGATTCTACTTTTGTAAATGAGGGGTATTAAGATTGTGATTAAAAATCATCTTCAATTAGACAGTACGGATGTTGGTATCAGGGTATTGGAGCTTTTGCTATTCTTAACCTAATCTTCCTGTATATATGCTATTTTTTATATTTGTCATTCATTTTTTGTATAATTTAATTTCTATGCCTGTGATATTTATTATCTGGAGGCATTGAGGAACTCACACTCTGAGATAGGATCCACCAGAGCCCTTGGCCCAGATAGAAGTATAGGGGTGGGGGTTCTTGTTAAAGGGAGAGTCAGGGGAAGTTGAAGAAGTTCAGTATAAATTTATATGTATTTTGTGTATTTGCATTATTTTCTGTGAAAAATATTCATCTTTTCATCAGCTATTCAGAGAGATCTATGATTCCCTCAAGTATATAGTTGATAGGTCTGAATTAAAACAAATTAAATATACTACTTTGTATTTCACTGGTTCTTTCATATATATTTTCAGGTTGTTCCACTAAAAGATAAAGATTTTAAGAACTTTGACACACATTGAGACAGGAAGGAAGGGGGCAGGGCACAACTTTTAAAAGAATGACATAGCCCAAGGACACAACATAAACTGATTAGAACCAAATAGGTCAAAGGTGGTGGACGAGTTGACTTCCACTAGACATTGAGACTCAGTATATGCTCATTATAACACATCAGCAAGCTAAATGACACATCCACCTGTGCCATGACAGCTCCAAGGCTGACCATAAAAGGCCAGGAAGTGGTCAGTGGCCCAATTCCTGGAAAACCGAGCCCCTTCTCCAAAATAGTTGGAATAATCTTCCCACTTGTTAGCCTATGAAATTACCCATCACATAAAAACTAACAACCCCTTACCCTGGGACCTCTTGCCTTTTAGATGGCCCACACTCTGTCTATGGAGTGTTTATCTCCCTGAATAAATCTGCTTTCACTCTACTTTGGCTTGCTCTTAAATTCTTTCATGTGAGAAGCCAAGGACCCTCACTTGGTGGCCTATCCCAGGGATTTGTCCGAGACCTGGGACACGAGCATCCTCTCACACCCCATTTTCCTGCAAAAACATCAAGAAAAAACAACTATTCTAAATTGAACTTTTTATTTCAAATTCTCTGCCTTAGCATTACTCTTCAAAATGCATTCACGATAAGTATAATTTCATTTCCAAAAATTTTATTTTACATAATACCAGGATTATACTCTCTACTAGTGCAATTATAGCGATTAACATTTTGGGTTTTTTACAGGAAAATGATGCTTTGATCATTTTACTCCATGTAAATATTTGGTATCTTAGGGCTAAGGGAATAAGAATATTATGCAGTTTATCAAGACCACCCCAACACAAGTGCATTCCTTTTCCAAAAATCTGAAATCTTGTACAATCTTTCATTCATGATATGATATTCCTATAAATGTTCATCAGTAAAAATGACAATGGAAGCAGCAGCAGAAAATTAGCTGAATACAGAGAAATTAATCCTTTACTATAACTTAAATCTAAGAATTTCCTTTAAACAGTGCATACTTATTTCTCAGTGCAAACCACAGAGCTGTAAGGAAATGAACAATGGTGATTACATAGCAACAGAAAAGCTTTTTTGGATCCAAAGCTAATCAGTTGCAAATAATCTGGATGTTGCTCTGTTAAAACAGGTGGCTAGATATGAACAGAGAAAGGGGGCCATGGGCAAGATGGCAGGAAAAAATGCATCTTGTAAACCAAGGGAGTCCCTGGACAAAGAAAAGCAGGAACCTCCAGACTGACAGGAGACCACACATTTTGGGATGATAAGTATCCTGGAGGCAGACAAAGAGGGAACAGTAGGAATCTCCAACATCTAAATGTAACCTTTTGCTCATTATGTCCCCATTACAATGACATTAGACTTGCAGATAAGAAGTACCCATCATGCACTGAATCCATGAGACTTCCAACCAAGAGAAAATAAGGACAAAAATCCCTCCTCCCCTCAGGAAAGTGGAGCTTTGATGAAAATCATGGAATATAACCCCCAAACTCCTACCTCCCCAGTGGATATATTGCCCCTTGAATTTTAAACCCCACATAAACAGCTTGCCAATAAAACTCAGGGCAACTATTGACCTGAGCCCACTCTCCCCTTGAGAGCATACTATCACTTAAATAAATCCTCACTTTACTTTTTTGGCCTTCCTTTCTCATTTCTGAATTCTTTCTGTGGTGAGACAAGAAGCTACCCTCTGGGAACAGTTCTTTGTGCTTCAGATAGATTATTGAAGTCTGTAGTACCACTTCTTCCCCAGTTAGAGCAATGCTTTATTTTTTTAGAACTGGATAGTAATGTATTTTTGCACCTTTTCTTCAATATTATTAAATAATTATAGGGAAGAAAAGCTCTATTGAGAGTTTTTTTTCAGCCTCAGAAATCTGCTTGAAACTTGGAAACCTCAGGTAGAAGGTCACTTCTGCTCCTTGAACTCTAAGAATGTGAGACTGGGTTTTGCTATAAAATGTATTAAACTAAGAGAGTGTCCATATGGCATGAATTGAGTCATGAAGTTTATTCTTACACATAAAATACTGGCCCTGCTATTGGACCACTACCCTATTTCTAAGTTCTTAAGGCCTGTTCTCAGAAGACTCCTATTTAAAGGCAGAAACAGCTTTAGAAAATGTTGTGGGTCAGATTATCACAATTTGTGCTATTTGTCTGGAAAAACATGACTGAAGATGTACAGAACTAAAGTAGAAGATACCAAAAATTAATTAAGCCACAGTGGGAATATGGCAAATGTATTACACTTATTTATTTATTTATTCACTTATTTAAACATTTTTCTTAATTTCCTTTTTTATTAAAATATTCACCAAATAAATAAAGAGTGACAGGTTAGTACTATACATTGTGCTAAATTTTCATGTGCCTTTAGGATAAAAATAACAGTTCCTGACCTCTTTAAATAGAACTTCTGATAAATGAGACAGACAAAACAATTATTTTTTAAATTCCAAAACCAATGTATGATAATTAGGAAAACTACTAAGGTATGCAAAAAATGTAAAAGTATACATAAATAGCACAAATGTGCATGCATGTCTTTTAATTCCAATTCCTTCAAATTATCATTTATAATATTTTAGTGTACTAACTGTAATTATTATAATATCACCAATATTTTTCTCCTTTCACTATATCTAGCTAAAGCTCTATTTCTTTATTTGTATATTTCTGATAAATTATATGAAAGTGAATAAAAGTGTTCTAAGAGAGCTAGAAAATGGAGAAATCTAATCAATGCCAGAGCATCATGGGGAGAAAGCCATCTCATCTGCACTTGGAATGAAAATAAGGATTAACAGCTCAGTGCTTGGGAAGCATTATGCAAGTACAGCTTTCAGAATTTGTGAAAGCCTGATTATGGAAAGACAAAATATGATTTCTAGAATGGAAATAAGGTCAGGCTGGTTAACATGAAAAGCTAAAAGTTTTCCAGTTTATGATGCAGCTAGTCTAGTAGGCTATAGTGAGCTCAAACAGCTACTTTTGTCTAGTTCATACTAGGGAAAGTCTTTTCAATTAAGGAAAGTCACTGAAGGGTTTTAAGCAAGTTCATGACATGATTACATTTGAATTTTAAAATTATTGGGATGCAACACTTGAAGAAAATCCTGGTGTAAAAACTGGAGATAGAACAGTTAGAAAACTACTACAGTGGTCCTAGTTTCAGATATGAGAGTTCAGAGTAGAGTCATGGCAGTGAAAATGGAGACCTCTTATTGAGGTAAAGCATTAGTGGATGAAAACACACACACACACACGCGCGCGCGTACACACACACACACACACACACACACACCGCTACACATCCGTGGAAGTAGAAGGGAAAACTTAGTTGCCTAGAGTGACTAAGGCCAAGAAATCCCCTGAGATGAGACAACTGGATTAAAAGCTTCTGGTTTCCAAATTTGCCAAACCCAGTTGAAACCCACACATCATGTTAACAGCAACACCTTTCCATTTTATCATTCACCAAATAATTGAATATGTAAATTTAAAGATGGGGTAAAGGACCTCCAAAATCTGTGATTTGGTTTCTGATTTACCTAGCAGAACAAGACAGTGGTGTTCATACCTCTATTTAAAATGCTTTAAGAAGGCATTGAAATAATCCATGGAAAGTGAGAATGACAGTTCTTGTCAGAATATGGAAGAAATTTCCCATTAATAAAATGTGACTGTTGATTGATAAATCACTACCCAGTTTTTACCTCAAGTTTTACCCCTACTTCCCCTTATGAAATAGAGCCTATGCCAACAAAATGATTAAGATCAAATTTTCCACACAGGCTCAGAAACCTGTTCCCTACCAACCAGAGAAGGAAGCAGCTTTCCACCTTGTATTCAAGTGAGAAATGTGAAGGGATCCTGTGAAATATCTCTTTTACCCTGGTTTTATCCAAAAAATATTTACCTAGCCTTTGACAAGCGTGGGACTAGAATCTGAAGAGACAGTGGTCATGAAAATCTACACTGGCCTTGCCTTCTTGGGATTTTACTCTTCAGAGACTGAAAATGTAAGACTAATAGGACAAAACAGTAAGTCACTTCATGATCCTTTGAAGTCTTCATGATCCTTTGGGTCTTAATCCTAAATGGTCTTCCTTTGAATCTCCCAACTGACAGATACTATTGAATATTATAGTGGCTTGTATTCTTCTAGAGTTCGTTTTAGTCAAGTGTAATTTGTGTGAACTCTGTAAAAGTGGAGATTTTATCAGCATCACTCACCACTGTAGCCCTAATACTAACACATGATTCAATAAATGGCACATGTATGATCAGTGAGCTAAGAACACTTCATTTTTTCAAAGGGTTGCAAAGAAAAAATAGGAGAAGACATAAGAGCAGGAGAAGGAGCATGAAGAAGAGGGGGAGGAAGAAAAGGTGGAGGTAAAGGGGAAGAAGGAAGAGAGACCATGGAACAGAAAAGGTATATTTCCCTCAAAACATAAAATATTTGCTGTCTGTCGCTTTACAGAAAAATTTTCTCATCCCCTCAGCACATAGTAAACTCCCAACAAATTTGGGTTGAATGAATGCATAAATGACATTTAAGGACATTTGGGGCTCAAAAGTACTATACCACAGATGGGGCCAGATATACACATGCACTTAAATCATTAGAAATGATGCATGCTAGATATGGTGGCTTTTTATCACCTTGATCAGTTTAGAGTAAAAGAATAAGAGTTAGGAAAGAGAGATTATGCTTATTGGGAGAGCCAAGGCTAAAAGAAATGAATACCCAAAGACAATTACATTATAAAATGGCATATTATCTCAGTATATACCAACAAGACATTTAATAACATTCAGAAAACACTTATAAGATGAAGTGAACAAATACTTAGTAAACTTAGAAATAAATAGTACTTGCCTGTTTAAAAACATCTACTTCCAACTATGTGAAACAATAGAGCCTTTTGCAAGAGTCAGAATATATTATAATTAGTAAAATCAGATATATGGCATCTAATATTAACTAGATATTTTAAGGGCTTTAAAAGTTTAATTTAAAGTTTAACTTTTAAATGAAAAATTTAAGAAAATACACATGAATTAAAACTAAACATTAAACAGAGGGAAAAAAATCCTCCTTTTCACATACTAGAATGTAATTAGTCACTTAGTCAAAGAGAATATAATCAAAATATTCAATTTAACACTGATATACAACAACTTGTTCTTACTTTTTTTTTAAATTTCAGAAATCAATAGAAATTCTAACCAACTGAACTAAGAAGTAGTTAGAAGTTTTTCAAAATAAACCAAATTAAAATAGTGTGAAATCATTAATGCATATATGCATGAGTTATATAAAACTATGAAAGTTGACACTTGAAATGACTGGATTTTGAAAGTAGCATATTATAAATATGCTGTTTCTCAAATAGTTCTGTATATGTAATACAGTTTGAATTAAAAAGTCAATTGACTAATTAACTAATTTGCCTTGGGGGGGGCAAAATCACTCCTATTGAGAACTGCAGACTAGATAAATATGTAAAGAAAAAAATGTATTTTTGAAGATAATTTTAATTGAATAAACATACAATCAAATAGTAGAAAGTTTCACTTATAAAAGAAATAGTGTATTTGTAGGGAAAGAGAGAGAAAAAAGCAACAATTGAGAACCAATGATATAAAAATTTTATTAATATGAACAAAATGACAATTTAAGTCACATAGTTCTATGTGGGAATATATAAATCTATTAGCCAATAGGCTAACAACTCTGGTTTTGTTTGTTTGTTTGTTTTTAGGTAGAGAGGGTGAAAACAGGGAAAAAAGAAAAATATTTTTAAAATATACACACATACTCAAACACCCACACATTGAATGAAAAAGAAATTTAAAATGATTTGAAGAAATTAGAAAATACAGACCAATATCTAATTAGTAGAGGAGATAGGTCTCATTTCCAAAACATAAAATCAAAGATAAAGAATCAAGAAAATGAGAGATGTATTTCTCTATTAAAAATCAGAATTCCATTTATCATACAATACTATAAATGGCTTTATGCAAAAAGATATTGAGAATAACATTCTCAATAACATTCAATCATTCATGCTATATTCAAAAATTTTTGTTTTTTGTCCTTTTTTCTATTAAGATTCAACAAAGGACTAATAGCTTAGAATGACTACCCAAAAAAACATTTAATCTCAGAGAAATAGCCAACACTGGGATTAATGATACTAATTTTGTAGCACTAATAATCGGGTTGAAATATAAACTCTGCTGGTTCCTGGCTGTGAGGAAAAAGTTACTTATCACTTTTTGTGACTATTACTTCCTCAACAAATGGTAATATTAATAACACCTACTTCATTGCTTTATGAGAAATAAATGAGTTAATAAAGTCTTAGAACAGAGACAAGCACATAGTAAGCATCAATTTATATTAAGAATAGTGATAGTAACCACTATGTTATATCCCCTAGATTTACTAAGATTAGAAAAAATAAAATCAGTTTACCTTAGCATCGAGAAATAGACAATTTCAAATACAGTTGGTTAGAGTATGTCACACTTTTTTGGAAAATGATTACTCAACATTTTTCAATGATATAAAATCAGCAAATCTCAGCCATTCATTCCAATTCTTTCTTCTCTATGTATTTCAGTTTAGGAAGTTTCTTTTATGTATACATTTTTATTGAAGTAGAGTTATTTTACAATATTATATAATTTTCAGGTATACAGCATAGTGATTCAATATTTTTATAGATTTCATTCTAAGTTATTATAGAACAATGGCTATATTTCTCTGTGCTGTACAATACATCCTTGTTGCTTATTTATTTTATATATAGTAATTTGTATTTCTTAAGCCCATACGCCTAACTTTCCCCTCCCTGCTTCCTTCTTCCCACTGGTAACCATTAGTTTGTTCTCTATATCTGTGAGTCTGTTTCTGTTTGTTATATACATTCTTTGTTTTATTTTTTACATTCTACATATAAGTGATAGAATATAGCAGTTGTCTGTTTTGTCTGACTTATTTCACTAAGGATAATACTCTCTAGATCCATCCACTTTTTTACAAATGTCAGAATGTTATCCTTTTTATGTTGAGTAATATTCCATTATATAGATATAGATATAGATGTAGATATATAGATATAGATATAGATACTTCTTTATCCGCTCATCTGTCAATGGACACAGGTTGCTTCCATATCTTGGCTATTGAAAATAATGCTGTTATGAATATTGAGGTACATGTATGTTTTTGAATTAGTGTTTTTTTTTCTTTGGATATATATCCAGAAGTGGAATTGCTGGATCATATGATAGTTCAAATTTTTAGTTTTTGAGGAACTTCTATACTGTTTTCCATAGTGGCTGCACCAATTTACATTCCCAGCAACAGTATAAGAGGGTTCACTTTTCTCCACATTCTCGCCAACATGTGTCATTTGTAGATTTTTGGTGATAGCCATTCTGACAGGTGTGAGGTGATATCTCATTGTGATTTTGACTTGCATTTATCTAATGAATAGCAACGTTGAGCATCTTTTCATGTTCCTGCTGGCCATCTGCATGTCTTCTTTTGAAAAATGCCTATTCAGATCTTCCAACCATTTTTTAATCAAAGTTTTTTTTTTTTGATGTTGAATTGTATGAGCTATTTATATACTTGGGATATTAACTCATCATCCGTTATCATTTTAAAATATTTTTCTCCAATTCAGTAGGTTGTCTTTTCTTTTGCTAATAGTTTTCTTTGCCATGCAAAAAGCTTTTAAGTTTAATTAGGTCCCATTTGTTTTTATTTATTTGTTTTTGCTTTTATTTTTTGCCTTGAGACAGATGCATAAAAAAAATATCGCTATGATTTATGTCAGAGTGTTCCACCTATATACTCTTCCGGAGTTTAATGGTTTCAGGTTCTACATTTAGGTCTTTAATCCATTTTGAATTTATTTTTGTATATGGTTTGAGGAAATGTTCTAATATCATTGTTTTATGTGTAGCTGTCCTGTTTTCCCAACACGACTTATTGAAGAGACTGTCTTCTCTCCATTTTATAGTCTTGCCTACTTCATTGTAGAGTAATTGACCATAGGTGTATGGATTCATTTCAGGGCTCTCTATTCTATTCCATTGATCTATGTGTCTGTTTTTGTGTCAGTACAATACTGTTTTGTTGGAGCTTTGTAGGATAGGCTGAAGTCAAGGTGGTATGGCACCTCCAGCTTTGTTCTTCTATTCTCAAGATTGGTTTGGCAATTCAGGATCTTTTGAGGTTCCATATACATTTTAGGATAATTTATTCTAGTTCTGTGAAAAATGTCATGGATATTTTGATTGGGTTGCAGTAAGTCTGTAGATTGTTTTGGGTAGCCCGGACATTTTAACAATATTAACTCTTCCATTCCAAGAATACAGGATATCTTTCCATTTTTTGTATCATTTTCAAATTCCTTCATCAATAGTTTATAATTTTCAGGGTATAGGTTTTTCACCTCCTTAACTAATTTTATTCCTACTTTATTCTTTTTGTTAGAGTTTTAAATGGGATTATTTTCTTGTTTTCTCCTTCAGATAGTTCATTTTTACTGTATAGACAACCAATAGGTTTATGCATATTAATCTTGTAGCCTGCAACTTTAATGAATTCTTTTAATATCTTTTATTTTTTTTTGGTGGAGACTTTAGAGTTTTCTATATATAGTATCATGTCATCTGCAAATAGTGACAGTTTTCCTTCTTCCCTCCTAATTTGAATACCTTTCATTTCTTTTTCTTCTCTGATTACTGTGTCTTAGAATATTGATATATTCTCAAGCTCACTGATTCGTTCTTTATCATGTCTATTCTACTTATGACTGAATAATATTCTTAATTTCTGTTAGTGATTTTTTTTAACATCTTTATTGGAGTATAATTGCTTTACAATGTTGTGTTAGTTTCTGCTGTATAACAAACTGATTCAGCTATACATATACATATATCCCCATATCTTCTCCCTCTTGCATCTCCCTCCCACCCTCCCTATCCCACCCCTCTAGGTGGTCACAAACCACTGAGCTGATCTCCCTGTGCTATGCGGCTGCTTCCCATTAGCTATCTATTTTACGTTTGGTAGTATATATATGTCCATGCCACTCTCTCACTTTGTCACAGCTTACCCTTCCCCCTCCCCATATCCTCAAGCCCATTCTCTAGTAAGTCTGTGTGTTTATTCCTATCTTACCCCTAGGTTCTTCATGACCTGTTCTTTTTCCCCCCCTTAGATTCCATATATATGTGTTAGAATACAGTATTTGTTTTTCTCTTTCTGACTTACTTCACTCTGTATGACAGACTCTAGGTCCATCCACCTCGCTACAAATATCTCAATTACGTTTCATTTTATGGCTGAGTAATATTTCATTGTATATACTGTGCCACATCTTCTTTATCCATTCATCCAATAAGGACACTTAGGTCGCTTCCATGTCCTGTCTCTTATAAATAGAGCTGCAATGAACATTTTGGTACATGACATTTTTTGAATTATGGTTTTCTCAGGGTATATGCGTAGTAGTGGGATTGCTGGGTTGTATGGTAGTTCTATTTTTACTTTTTAAGGAACCCCACACTGTTCTCCATAGTGGCTGTATCAATTTACACTCCCACCAACAGTGAGCTGATACCTCAAAGTAGTTTTGATTTAGATTTCTCTAATGATCAATGATGTTGAGCATTCTTTCATGTGTTTGTTGGCAGTCTATATATCTTCTTCAGAGAAATGTCTATTTAGGTCTTCTGTCCATTTTTGGATTGGGTTGTTTTTTTTTTTTGTTATTGAGCTACATGAGCTGCTTGTAAATCTTGGAGATTAATCCTTTGTCAGTTGCTTCATTTGCAAATATGTTCTCCCATTCTGAGGGTTGTCTTTTGGTCTTGTTTATGGTTTCCTTTGCTGTGAAAAAGCTTTTAAGTTTTATTAGGTCCCATTTGTTGATTCTTGTTTTTATTTCCATTTCTCTAGGAGGTGGGTCAAAAAGGAACTTGCTCTGATTTATGTCATAGAGTGTTCTGACTATGTTTTCCTCTAAGAGTTTGATAGTTTCTGGCCTTATATTTAGGTCTTTAATCCATTTTTAGTTTATTTTTGTGGATAATGCTAGGGAGTGTTCTAATCTCATAATTTTACATGTACCTGTCCAGATTTCCCAGCACCACTCACTGAAGAGGCTGTCTTTCCTCCACTGTATATTCTTGCCTCCTTTATCAAAGATAATGTGATCATATGTGTGTGCGCTTATCTCTGGGCTTTCTATCCTTTTCCATTGATCTATCTTTCTGTTTTTGTGCCACTACCATACTGTCTTGATTACTGTAGCTTTGTAGTATAGTCTGAAGTCAGGGAGCCTGATTCCTCCAGATCCATTTTTCATTCTCAAGATTGCTTGGGCTATTCAGGGTCTTTTGAGTTTCCACACAAATTCTGAAATTTTTTGTTCTAGTTCTGTGAAAAATGTCAGTGGTAGTTTGATAGGGATTGCATTGAATCTGTAGATTGCTTTGGGTAGTAGAGTCATTTTCACAATATTGATTCTTCCAATCCAAGAATATGGTGTATCTCTCCATCTATTTGTATCATTTTTAATTTCTTTCATCAGTGTCTCATAATTTTCTGCATACAGGTCTTTTGTCTCCTTAGGTAGGTTTATTCCTAGATATTTTATTCTTTCAGTTGCAAAGGTAAATGAGAGTGTTTTTTTGATTTCACTTTCATATTTTTCATCATTAATGTATAGGAATGCCAGAGATTTCTGTGCATTAATTTTGTATCCTGCCACTTTACCAAATTCATTGATTAGCTCTAGTAGTTTTCTGGTAGCATCTTTAGGATTCTCTATGTAGAGTATCATGTCATCTGCAAACAGTGACAGCTTTACCTCTTCTTTTCCCATTCCTTTTATTTCTTTTTCTTCTCTGATTGCTCTGGCTAAAACTTCCAAAACTATGTTGAATAAGAGTGGTGAGAGTGGGCAACCTTGTCTTGTTCCTGATCTTAGTGGAAATGCTTTCTGTTTTTCACCATTGAAGACAATTTTGTCAGTGGGTTTGTCATATATGGCCTTTATTATGTTGAGGAGAGTTCGCTCTATGCCTACTTTCTACAGGTTTTTTTTTTTTATCATAAATGAGTGTTGAATTTTGTCAAAAGCTTTCTCTGCATCTATTGACATGATCATATGGTTTTTCTCCCTCAGTTTTTTAATATGGTGTATCACATTGATTGATTTGCATATATTGAAGAATCTTTGCATTCCTGAAATAAACCCCACTTGATCATGGTGTATGATCCTTTTAATGTGCTGTTGGAATCTGTTTGCTAGTATTTTGTTGAGGATATTTTACATCTATGTTCATCAGTGATATTGGCCTATAGTTTTCTTTCTTTATGACATCTTTGTCGGGTTTTGCTGTTAGGGTGATGGTGGCTTTGTAGAATGAGTTCGGGAGTGCTCCTCCCCCTGCTATATTTTGGAAGAGTTTGAAAAGGATAGGTGTTAGCTCTTCCCTAAATGTTTGATAGAATTCACCTGTGAAGGCATCTGGTCTTGGGCTTTTGGTTTTTGGAAGATTTTTAATCACAGTTTCAATTTTCATGCTTGTGATTGGTCTGTTCATATTTTCTATTTCTTCCTGGTTCACTCTTGGCATTTTGTGCATTTCTAAGAATTTGTCCATTTCTTCCAGATTGTCCATTTTATTGGCATAGAGTTGCTTGTAGTAATCTCTCATGATCCTTTGTATTTCTGCAGTGTAAGCTGTTACTTCTCATTTTTAACTTCTAATTCTATTGATTTGAGTCTTCTCCCTTTTTTTCTTGATGTGTCTGGCTAATGGTTTATCAATTTGGTTTATCTTCTCAAAGAACCAGCTTTGAATTTTATTGACCTTTGCTATCATTTCCTTCATTTCTTTTTCATTTGTTTCTGATCTGATCTTTATGAGTTCTTTCCTTCTGCTAACTTTGGAGTATTTTTTTTTCTTCTTTCTCTAATTGATTTAGGTGCAAGGTTAGGTTGTTTATTTGAGAGGTGTCCTGTTTCCTAAGGTAGGATTGTATTGCTATAAACTTCCCTGTTAGAACTGCTTTTGCTGCATCCCATAGGTTTTGAGCCATTGTGTCTCCATTGTCATTTGTTTCTAGGTATTTTTTGATTTCCTCTTTGATTTCTTCAGTGATCACTTGGTTATTAAGTAGTATATTGTTTAACCTCAATGTGTTTGTACTTTTTACAGACATTTTTCTGTAATTGATATCTAGTCTCATAGTGTTGTGGTCAGAAAAGTTACTTGATACAATTTCAATTTTCTTAAATTTACCAAGGCTTGATTTGTGACCCAAGATATGATCTATCCTGGAGAATGTTCCATGAGCACGTGAGAAAAATGTGTATTCTGTTGTTTTTGGAAGAAATGTCCTATAAATATCAATTAAGTCCATCTTGTTTAATGTATCATTTAAAGTTTGTGTTTTCTTATTTATTTTCATTTTGGATTATCTGTCCATTGGTGAAAGTGGGGTGATAAAGTCCCCTACTATGAATGTGTTACTGTCGATCTACGCTTTTATGGCTTTAGTATTTGCCTTTTGTATTGTGGTTTGCCTATGTTGGGTGCATAAATATTTACAATTTTTATATCTTTTTCTTGGATCGATCCCTTGATCATTATGTTGTGTCCTTCTGTGTCTTTTGTAATAGTCTTTATTTTAAAGTCTATTTTTTATGATATGAGAATTGCTAATCAAGTTTTCTTTTGATTTCCATTTGCATGGAATATCTTTTTCCATCCCCTCACTTTCAGTCTGTATGTGTCCCTAGGTCTGAAGTGGGTCTCTTGTAGACAGCATATATATTGGTCCTGTTTTTGTATCCATTCAGCCAGTCTGTGTCTTTTAGTGGGAGCATTTAATCCATTTACATTTAAGGTAATTATCAATATGTATGTTTCTATTCCCATTTTCTTAATTGCTTTGGTTTTGTTATTGTAGGTCTTTTCCTTCTCTTGTGTTTCTTGCCTAGAGAAGATCCTTTAGCATTTGTTGTAAAGCTGGTTTGGTGGTGCTGAACTCTTTCAACTTTTGCTTGTCTGCGAAGATTTATTTTCTCCAAAAAATCTGAATGAGCTCCTTGCTGGGTAGAGTAATCTTGGTTGTAGGTTTTTCTCCTTCATCGCTTTAAATATGTCCTGCCACTCCCTTCTGGCTTTCAGAGTTTCTGCTGAAAGATCAGCTGTTAACCTTACGGGGGTTCCCTTGTGTGTTATTTGTTGTTTTTCCTTTGCTGTTTTTAATATATTTTCTTTGTATTTAATTTTTAATAGTTTGATTAATATATGTCTTGGCGTGTTTCTCCTTGGATTTATCCTGTATGGGTCTCTCTGTGCTTCCTGGACTTGATTAACTATTTCCTTTCCCATATTAGGGAAGTTTTCATCTATAATCTCTTCACATATTTTCTCAGTCCCTTTCTTTTTCTCTTCTTCTTCTGGGACCCCTATAATTTGAATATTGGTGCATTTCATGTTGTCCCAGAAGTCTGTGAGACTGTCCTCAGTTGTTTTCATTCTTTTTCTTTATCCTGCTCTGCAGTAGTTATTTCCACTATTTTTTCTTCCAGGTCACTTATCCGTTCTTCTGTCTCAGTTATTCTGCTATTGATTCCTTCTAGAGCATTTTTAATTTCATTTATTGTGTTGTTCATCATTGTTTCATCTTTAGTTCTTTTAGTTCCTTGTTAAATGTTTCTTGCATTTTCTGTATTCTATTTCCAAGATTTTGGATCATGTTTACTATCGTTATTCTGAATTCTTTTTCTGGTAGACTGCCTATTTCCTCTTCATTTGTTAGGTCTGGTGGGTTTTTACCTTGCTCTTTCACCTGCTGTGTGTTTTTCTGTCTTTTTATTTTGCTTATCTTACTGTGTTTGGGGTCTTCTTTTTGCAGGCTGCAGATTTGTAGTTCCTGTTGTTTTTGGTGTCTGTCCCCAGTGGCTACGGTTGGTTCATTGAGTTGTGTAGGCTTCCTGGTGGAGGGGACTAGTGCCTGTGTTCTGGTGGATGATGCTGGATCTTGTCTTTCTGGTGGGCAGGTCCACATCCGGTGGTGTGTTTTGGGGTGTCTGTGGCCTTATTATGATTTTAGGCAGCCTCTCTGCTAATGGGTGGGGTTGTGTTCCTGTTTTGCTAGTTGTTTGGCATTGGGTGTTCAGCACTGTAGCTTGCTGGTCATTGAGTGAAGCTGGGTCTTCGTGTTGAGATGGAGATCTCTGGGAGATTTTCGCCATTTGGTATTATGTGGAGCTGGGAGGTCTCTTGGGGCCCAGTGTCCTGACGTTGGCTCTCCCACCTCAGAGGCACAGCCCTGACGCCTGGCTGCAGCACCAAGAGACTGTCCTCACACAGCTCAGAATGCAAGGGAGAAAATATAGAAAGAAAGAAAGAAGGAGGATAAAATGAAATAAAGATAAAAGATAATAAAGTTATTAAAATAAAAAAAATATTAAGAAAGATAAATTTTAAGTAAAAAAAAAGAAAGCGGACTTACAGAAGCCTAGGACAAATGGTGAAAGCAAAGTTATACAGACAAAATCTCACACAGAAGCATACACATACAGACTTGTAAAAAGAGGTAAAGGGGAAAAAAGCATATATCTTGCTCCCACAGTGCACCTGCTCAATTTGGGATGATTCATTGTCTATTCATGTATTCACAGATGCAAGGTACATCAAGTTGATTGTGGAGATTTAATCCACTGCTCCTGAGGCTGCTGGGAGGGATTTCCCTTTGTATTCTTTGTTTGCACTGCTCCCTGGGTTCAGCATGGATTTGGCCCCGCCTCAGCGTGTAGGTCACCTGAGGGCGTCTGTTCTTCGCTCAGACAGGATGGACTTAAAGGAGCAGCTGATTTGGGGGCTCTGGCTCACTCAGGCAGGGGGAAGGGAGGGGTATGGTTGCGGGCTGAGCCTGTGGCAACAGAGGCTGGTGTGACGTTGCAGCAGACTGAGACACGCTGTGCATTCTCCCAGGGAAGTTGTCCCTGGATCACAGGACCCTGGTAGTGGCGGGCGGCACAGGTTTCCTGGAAGGGAGATGTGGACAGTGACCTGTGATTGCTCACAGGTTTTTGGTGGCGGCAGCACCAGCCTTTGTGTCTCATGCTCATCTCTGTGGTCCGTGCTGTTAGGTTTGGCTCACGCCCATCTCTGCAGCTCCTTTAAGCAGTGCTCTTAATCCCCTCTCTTCACACACTAGGAAACAAAGAGGCAAGAAAAAGTCTCCTGCTTTCTTCGGCAGGTCCAGACTTCTTCCCGGACTCCCTCCCAGCTACCTGTGGTGCACTAACCCCTTCAGGCTGTGTTCATGCCACCCACACCAGTCCTCTCCCTGTGATCCGACTGAAGCCTGAGCCTCAGCTCCCAGCCCTCGCTCACCCAGGCGGGTGAGCAGGGAAGCCTCTCGGGCTGGTGAGTGCTGGTCAGCACCAATCCTCTGTGCAGGAGTCTCTCCGCTTTACCCTCCACACCCCAGTGGCTGCGCTCTCCTCATGGCTCTGAAGCTTCCCCCCCACCCCCCCCCACCCCCCCACCATCCACAGTCTCTGCCCACGAAGGTGCTTCTAGTGTGTGGAAACATTTCCTCCCACACAGCTCCCTCCCACTGGTGCAGGTCCCGTCCCTATCATTTTGTCTCTGTTTATTCTTTTTTCTTTTGCCCTACCCAGGTATTTGGGGGAGTTTCTTGCCTTTTGGGAGGTCTGAGGTCTTCTGCCAGCATTCAGTGGGTGTCCTATAGGAGCAGTTCCCCATGTAGATGTATTTCTGATGTATCTGTGGGGAAGAAGGTGATCTCAGTGTCTTACTCTTCCACCGTCGTCCTCAACTCTCCTCTAGTGTTTCAATTTGTTTCATTTTCTCTTGAGTTTTTTCTTAGACCTTTCATCACTCCGCTTACATTAACCATTTGTTGTTGCATATTGTCTACTTTTACCCATAACATTATTTTTTAAAAATCTGTCTGATAATTCCAATTTCTGTATCATATTTGAGGTAGGTTTTTATGTCTGTTTTGTCTCTTCAGATTGTTATTTAACTCTTAAAATGTCTTGCAATTTTTTGTTGAAAACTGACATTTTGTATTAGACAACAGGAATTGATGCAAATCTGCCTTTAGTGTGAGGCTTTATATTAATCTGGCTATGAGTTGGAGTGTATTTAACTTTTGCTGTAGCTATAGGTGATAGAAATTTCAACGTTCTATAGTGTCTTTTTTTTTTGTCTCCCGTATTATCTTTTTGTTTTCCTAAAACTTCTTAAATAGACTCTGAGCTGTTATCCACAGTTATTATAATGGAGTCCTTTTGATGTGGTGGTTACATGAAGGAGAGAAAAAGTTTTTTACAATCTTATTATTAAGCTTCAGTCTTTTAGTCTTCTTTTGTCCCTAGGCTGTGACCTTTACAAATATTTATTAGATTTCTTTCCTCCTCAGATAAGATAGAGATGCTAGAAGGCTGGAGTTGGGTAATTGCCCTTCCCCCAGGTGCAGTAAGAATCTGGTGGAGGCTTTTCTCCTGGAAAGTAGGCTTTTGTTATGGAGAATGTTATGGGCATATTTCAAAATGCTGTCTTTTCCCTTTCCCCAGTAAGAACTATTAGGGGATTTTTCTTGGCTCTTCAACAAGAGAACTTACTGGAATTCCTGGAGGTAAAACCCTCAAAAGTATCAGGGATCCCTAAGACTGTGACCATCAGAAGTTTCTTATTCTCATCCACTCCACCCTCAGCCTCCAGCCATTTGTCAAAATTGTCTCAAGCATTTCCATCAGTGTATGGTTCCAGCAGATCCTGTTCCAAGTAAGTTGATCTCAACTGTGATTCTCTATATTCACCTATGTCTCCAGATTTCTGAGTGGCAGTTCGCTCAGTGATTTCAATTGCCTAATGAGTCCAAGAAAAGTCATTGATATTTTTGTATTCTTCTTTGTTCTTGTAAAAACATGAGTTACAGCTACCAAGATATTTACTGATTTGAGCTAAAGCCAAAGTCTAATGCTGCCAATATAATATTAAAGGAAAACCAGATTTTTTAAAAAAAGGACAACAGATTAAAATGCAAAATATACAGAAATGATCACAACCCTGTTAAACCTACCCACAGTTTAAAATAATTTCCTTTGAATAGGAGGGTAATAGTTGATTGTCTTTGCATTTTATATTACCATGTTTTCCAAATTATGTTCAGTGACCACATTTTACTTTTATAACTATAAATATATTTTATAATTATAAATATAAATATTTACAATTCCGAGAATAAATATACTGTAATTATTTAAGGACTTTGGAGAAATTTTGCCTACTGGATTCTTTGCTCATCTCATTATATTTTAACTGATGCTGGAGGAATTTCTTAATTATTCAGTGACTCAGATTCCTTTTATGTAAAATGAGAATACTAGTTTGCTACCCCATAACATAGTCAGCAGAATTAAGGGATTAATGTATGAAAACTGCCTACTACTTTAAATAAATACTTTATTTATTATATTGTTTGAAATAAGCAGTTGAGAAACTGTTTCAGTTTTGAATTTATTAAAACAAATGTAATTTATTATTCATTTCCCTTGATGAATCCATAGGCTGAGTTACTCATCATCTTCTCAAGTGGGTCAATTAAATGTTTCTCACTATCTCTTTTGCCAGTGATCTAGTCTCTGCTTCTACTCATAAGCAATGGCCCTTAACAGCGTGGGGGTCTGAGAATGCTGGAAGGGCATCAGATTGGAGACTATCTGGTCTTGAGAAAACACCACAGAAAAATACATGAATATTTAGAGAGAATAAAATATGCAAATTAAAAAAAATATTTCACAAATCTTATCTCTGACTTGCAACTCTGACAGAAAATAAATGTGAATTTCATGTTTACGCACTTGACAGTATTTCTTCCAAGAAATCAATGTGTAATTTGTATGATGGATTTTAGTGGAGTTGACAGGGTTCATATTTGACCTTCCTTGTTTATTATAACTTTCACTAATATTTGATTCTTATTTAAAGAGCAAAACATATTTTATAACAGATACAGTACATTTTAACAGGATTGAATCTTTCAGCAGCTTGAATTGATGTTCTTGATTTTCTTGGAAAACTATGTGAACTTTAATTATTAATGTTGAAAATAAAATAACAATACTATACTGTAAAAAAAGATACTTAAAATATACTTGTCATAGCTTAACAATTTTCATGTCTGTTTTTATTCCAGTTAGAGCTTTTTGATACCCTTGCTTTTACCTGAAAGGCAGGTGAACTTGTATTATGAAACTTCAATTTTAAGTATGATTTTGAAAATGGATTCTAGAAAAGTACACAGAGTATTGAAAATTCCACGCAGTATTTAAAAGAAGATTGATTGAGGGCTTCCCTGGTGGCACAGTGGTTGAGAGTCTGCCTGCCGATGCAGGGGACACGGGTTCATGCCCCGGTCTGGGAAGATTCCACATGCCACGGAGTGGCTGTGCCCATGAGCCATTCCGCTGAGCCTGCGCGTCCAGAGCCTGTGCTCTGCAACAGGAGAGGCCACAACAGTGAGAGGCCTATGTACTGCAAAAAAAGAAAAAAAAAGAGGATTGGTTCAAAGTCCTTATTCAGATGGTTTATCTTGTATTCAACAAAAAGAAGCCATCGAATACAGAAAGATACAATAATTTGAACTCTAAATCACAGATATATGACAACTACATGATTCTCTATGTTCAGTAAGTATATCTATTATATTATTAAAAAACAAATTTAAAATATAATGGTAAATGCTGATTAAAAAAAATTTCTTTAGGCTTTGCACACATTTTTACATGCTTTATATATAATATTCTTCAAATCTCCTTGATGACCAATGAACTATATAATGTAAGTGATAAAATAAAGTTCTTGGAAAATCCAGAAATGTATCTATTAAAACTAAAAAAGAAAATTAAAATATAATGGTAATTGCTGATTTAAAAAACTATATATTTTTTATTTTTGGGAAGATATATATTGATTCACATCATTTTGTAACAGTTCTGAACATAGTCACAAGATCTATAGATTTTTACACAAGACCACAATCCATTTATGCATTATTAATAAAAGTTTGAGAACCAAAAATGGATTCCACAAGAAAAAGAAAGACTGAGAAGTTTATTTTTCAGATCATATGGCATTAACAAATGATACTTTTGATTTCAAACACTTACAAACTAGAGTGACATTCAAAGTGGAAAAACAGTTTCAAAAAACATAGGTAAAAATCTATATCTCAATGAATTCTAATACTTGTAGACTCACTTTTAGTAAATATTTGAAATAATAGAATAAGAACAATGTAACAAACCTGGATTTGGGCAGCATTTTCAAATGAGCAAAAGAATCTGGTAGTTGATGATGTCAAGTGGGTAATAAACAATTCATTATACTAGTAGTAAAACTAAACCAAATATAGAAAACTATATTTCATTGAAACATGGCAAACTAAACTTGGGATTCATTTTTCCTCCTTCCTGGAGACAAAACCAACAGAAATAAATGTGAGGTTGAAATATCTGAAAATATAAGACAAGAATTATGAGAGAGAGGGACCTTCAAGATGGTGGAAGAGTAAGAAGTGGAGCTCACCTTCCTCCCCACAAACACATCAGAAATACATCTACATGTGGAACCACTCCTACAGAACACCTACTGAATGCTGGCAGAAGACCTCAGACTTCCCAAAAGGCAAGAAACTCCCCACGTACCTGGGTAGGGCAAAAGAAAAAACAGAGACAAAAGAATAGGGA
The DNA here is from genome assembly GCF_964374135.1 of Grampus griseus. Lineage (NCBI taxonomy): Eukaryota > Metazoa > Chordata > Mammalia > Artiodactyla > Delphinidae > Grampus > Grampus griseus. The sequence continues at coordinate 66,834,462 of NC_139009.1, read as the reverse complement.
TGGGACCTGCACCACTGGGAGGGAGCTGTGAAGGAGGACAAATTTTCACACAATAGGAAGACCCTTCACTGGTGAACACTGGGAGTGGGCAGGGGGGAAGCTTCAGAGACACAGAGGAGAGCACAGCAACAGGGGTGCAGAGGGCAAACCAGAGATATTTACACACAGAGGATTGGTGTCAACCAGCACTCACCAGACTGAGAGGCTTGTCTGCTCACCCGCAAGGGTGGGTGGAGGCTGGGAGCTGAAGCTTGGGTTTCGGAGGTCAGAACCCAGGGAGAGGACTGGAGTTGGCTACATGAACACAGCCTGAAGGGCACTAGAGTGCCACAGATGGCCAGGAGGGAGTCCAGGGAAAAGCCTGGAACAGCCTAAGAGGCAAGAGAAAATTGTTTCGGGATACACGAGGACAGGGGATTCAGAGCACCAACTAAACGAGCTCCAGGCCTGTGTGCAAACACAGGTCACTATCCCCACCTCCCCTCCAGGGAACATGTGCAGTCCACTATTACCAGGGTCCCATGATCCAGGGACAACTTCCCTGGGAGAACACACAGCATGCCTCAGCGTGGTGTAATAATCACACTAGTCTCTGCCACTGCAGGCTCGCCCTACATTCTGTATCCCACATTCTCCCTGGCTGGAGTGAGTGAGAGCCCCCTACTCAGCTGCTGTTTTAACCCAGTCTTGTCTGGGCAGGGAACAGAAACCCTCAGGTTACATACAAGCAGAGACAGGGCCAAATCCAAAACTGAACCCCAGGAGATGAGTGAACAAAGAAGAGAAAGGGAAATTGCTCCCAGCAGCCTCAGGAGCAACAGATTAAATCTCCAAAATCAACTTGATGTACCTTGAATATCTGGAATACCTTAATAGACAATAAATCATCTCAAAATTGAGGTGGCAGACGTTGGGAGCAACTGCAGACTGAGGTTTGCTTTCTGCATCTAATTTTTTTCTGGTTTTATGTTTATTTTAGTTAAGTATTTAGAGTTTATTATCATTGGTAGATTTGTTTATTGATTTGGTTGCTCTCTTCCTTTTATATATATATATATATATATATATATATATATATATAATTTATTTCCTTTTGCTCTTTTTGTGAGTGTGTATGGATATGCTCTTTGTGTGATTTTCTCTGTATAGTTTTACTTTCACTATTTGTCCTAGAGTTCTGATGGTCCTTTTTCTCTTTTTTATATACTTTTTAGTGCTTGTTATCACTGGTGGATTTGTTTTTTAGTTTGGCTGCTCTCTTCTTCCTTTCTGTTTCTTTTTTTAATTACTTGTTAATTTTTTAATTATAATATGTTTTTATTTTTTATTTTAATAACTTTATTTCATTTGATTTTTTTCTTTATTTCATTCTTTTTCTCTCCTTTTTCTTCCAAGCTGTGTAGCTGACAGGGTCTTGGTGCTCCAGCCGGATGTCAGGCCTGAGCCGTTGAGGTGGGAGAGCTGAGTTCAGGACACTGGTCTACTAGAGACCTGCCAACTCCACATAACATCAAACTGTGAAAGCTCTCCCAGAGATTGCCATCTCAATTCTAAGACCCAGCTCCACTCAACAACCAGAAAGCTACAGTGCTGGACACCCTATGCCAAACAACCAGCAAGACAGGAACACAACCACACCCATTAGCAGAGGGTGCCTGAAATCATAATAAAGTCACAGATACCCCAAACACACCACAAAATGCAGTCCAGCCCACCAGAAAGACAAGATCCAGCCTCATCCACCAAAACACAGGCACCAGTCCCCTCCACAAGGAAACCTACACAACCCACTGAAGAAACCTAGGCCAATGGGGGCAGACACCAAAAACAACAGAAACTACAAACTTGCAGCCTGCAAAAAGGAGACCCCAAACACTGTAAGTTAAGCAAAATAAGAAGAGAGAGAAATACACAGCAGATGAAGGAACAAGGAAAAACCCACCAGGCAAAGTAAATAAAGAGGAAATAGGAAGTCTACTAGAAAAAGAATTCAGAGAAATGATAGTAAAGATGATACAAAATCTTGTAAATACAATGGAGAAAATATAAGAAACCTTTAACAAGGACCTAGGACAACTAAAGAGCAAAGAAACAATGATGAAAAACAAAATAAATGGAATTAAAAATTCTCTAGAAGGAATCAATAGCAGAATAACTGAGGCAAAGAAGGTATAAGTGAACTGGAAGATAAAAAAGTGGAAATACTTAATAAGAGCCAAATAAAAAGAATGGAACAGTCCCAGAACCCTCTGGGACAACATTAAATACACCACGTACAAACTATAAGGGTCCCAGAAGAAGAAGAGGAAAAGAAAGGGACTGAGAAAATATTTGAATAGTTTTTAGTTGAAAGTTTCCCTAATATGGGAAAGGGAATAATCAACCAAGTCCAGGAAGTGCAGAGAGTCCCATACAGGATAAATCCAAGGAGAAACACGCCAAGACACATATTAATCAAACTATTAAAAATTAAATACAAAGAAAAAAATCTTAAAAGCAGCAAGGGAAGAACAACAAATAATATACAAGGGAAACCACATAAGGTTAACAGCTGATCTTTCAGCAGAAACTCTGCAAGTCAGAAGGCAGGGGCAGAACATCTTTAAAGTGATGAAAGGGAAAAACCTACAACCAAGATTACTCTACCCAGCAAGGATCTCATTCAGATTTCATGGAAAAATTAAAACTTTTACAGACAAGCAAAAGCTAAGAGAATTCAGCACCACCAAAACAGCTTTACAACAAATGCTAAAGGAACTTCACAAGGCAGGAAACACAAGAGAAAGAGAAGACCTACAATAACAAACTTAAACAATTAAGAAAATGATAATAGGAAGATACATATCAATAACTACCTTAAATATAAATGGATTAAATGCCAGAACCAAAAGACATAGACTGGCTGAATTGATGCAAAAACAAGACCCATGTATATGCTGTCTACAAGAGACTCACTTCAGACCTGGAAACACATACCGACTGAAAATGGGAGGATGGAAAAAGATATCCCATGCAAATGGAATTCAAAAGAAAGCTGGAGTAGCAATTTTTATAGCAGACAAAATACATTTTAAAATAAAGACTATTACAATAGACAAAGAAGGACACTATATAATGATCAAGGGATCAATCCAAGAAGAAGATATAACTATTGTAAATATTTATGCACCCAACATAGGAGCACATCAATACATAAGGCAAATACTAATAACCATTCAAGGGAGAATCAACAGTAAAACAATCACAGTAGGGGACTTTAACTCCCCACTTTCATGAATGGAGAGGTCAACCAAAATGAAAATAGATAAGGAAACACAAGCTTTAAATGATACATTAAACAAGATGAACTAAATTGATATTTATAGGATATTCCATCCAAAAACAACAGAATACAATTTCTTCTCAAGTGCTCATGGAAAATTCTCCAGGATAGGTCATATCTTGGGTCAGAAATCAAGCCTTGGTAAATTTAAGAACATTGAAATCATATCAGATATCTTTGCTGACGACAACTCTATGAGACTAGATATCAATTACAGGAAAAAATCTGTAAAACATACAAAAACTTGAAGGCTAACCTATACACTATTAAATAGCCAAGAGATCACTGAAGATCAAAGAAGAAATAAAAAATACCAAGAAAGAAATGACAATAAAAACATAATGACCCAAAACCTATGGGATGTCACAAAAGCAGTTCTAAGAGGGAAGTTTATAGCAATACAATCCTATCTCAAGAAACAAGAAACATCTCACATAAACAACCTAAACCTACAGCTAAAACAATTAGAGAGAGAAGAACAAAAAGCATCACAAAGTTAGTGGAAGGAAACAAATCATAAAGATCAGATCAGAAATAAATGAAAAAGAAATGAAACAATAGCAAATATCAATAAAACTAAAAACTGGTTCTTTGAGAAGATAAACAAAATTAATAAAACTTCAGCCAGACTCAGTGAGAAAAAAAGGGAGAAGACTCAAATCAATAGAATTAGAAATGAAAAAGAAATAACAAAAAACACTGCAGAAATGCAAAGGATCATGAGGTATTACTACAAGAAATTATACACTAATAAAATGAACAACCTGGAAGAAATGGAAAAATTCTTAGAAAAGGTCAACCTTTCGAGACTGAACCAGGAAGAAATAGAAAATACAAACAGACCAATCACAAGCACTGAAATTGAAATGATGATTAAAAATCTTACAACCAATCAAAAGCCCAAGACCAGATGGCTTCACAGGCAAATTCCATCAAATATTTAGAGAAGAGCTAACACCTATCCTTCTCAAACTCTTCCAGAATATAGCAGAGGACAGAACACCCTCAAACTGATTCTACGAGGCTACGATTACCCTGATACCAAAACCTGACAAAGATGTCATAAAGAAAGAAAACTACAGGCCAATATCACTGATGAACATAGATGCAAAAATCCTCAACAAAATACTACCCAATGGAACGTTAAAAGGATCATACACCATGAACAAGTGAGGTTTATCCCAGGAATGCAAGGATTCTTCAATATTCACAAGTCAATCAATATGATAAACCATATTAATAAATTAAAGGAGAAAAAAATATGATCATCTCAATAGATGCAGAAAAAGTGTTTGGCAAAATTCAACACACATTTATGGTTAAAAAAACCCAGAATATAGACATAAAGGGACCTTACCTCAACATAATAAGGGCCATATATGACAAACCCACAGCCAACATCATTCTCAATGGTGAAAATCTGAAACCATTTCCTCTAAGATCAGGAAAAAGACAAGGTTGCCCACTCTCACCACTATTATTCAACATAGTTTTGGAGTGTTAGCCACAGCAATCAAAGAAGAAAAAGAAATAAAAAGAATCCAAATCAGAAAAGAAGAAGTAACACTGTCACTGCTTACAGATGACATGATACTATATATAGAGAATCCTAAAGATGCTACCAGTAAACTACGAGAGTTAATCAATGAATGTGGTAAAGTAGCAGGATACAAAATTAATGCACAGAAATCTCTTGCATTCCTACACACTAATAATGAAACATCTGAAAGAGAAAGCAAGGAAACACTCCCATTTACCATTGCAAAAAAAAGATAACATACCTAGGAATAAACCTACCTAGGGAGACAAAAGACTTGTATGCAGAAAACTATAAGACAGTGATGAAAGAAATTAAAGATGATACAAACAGATGGAGAGATATGCCATATTCTTGGATTGGAAGAATCAACATTGTGGAAATGACTATACTACACAAAGCAATCTACAGATTCAATGCAATCCCTATCAAACTACCAATGGCATTTTTCACAGATCTAGAACAAAAAGTTTTGCAATTTATATGGAAACACAAAAGACCCCGAATAGGCAAAGCAATCTTGAGAAAGAAAAACAGAGCTGAAGGAATCAGGCTTCTGGACTTCAGACTATACTACAAAGCTAAAGTAATCAAGATGGTATGATACTGGTAAAAAAACAGAAATACAGATCAATGGAACAGGATAGAAAACCCAGATGTAAACCCACACGCATATGGTCACCTTAGTTTTGATAAAGGAGGCAAGAATATACCACGGAGAAAAGACAATCTCTTCAATAAGTTTTGCTGGGAAACTGTACAGCTACATGTAAAAGAATGAAATTAGAACACTCCCTAACACCATACATAAAAATAAACTAAAAATGGATTAAAGACCTAAATGCAAGGCGAGACAGTATAAAACTTTTAGAGGAAAACATAGGCAGAATACTCTATGACATAAATCACAGCAAGATCCTTTTAGACCCACTTCCTAGAGAAATGGAAATAAAACAAAAATAAACAAATTGGACCTAAAGAAACTTAAAACCTTTTGAACAACAAAGGAAACCATAAACAAGACAAAAAGACAACCTTCAGAATGTGAGAAAATATTTGTATATGCAGCAACTAACCAAAGATTTATCTCCAAGATTTACAAGCAGCTCATGCAGCTTAATATCAAAAAAAACAAAATACTCAATCCAGAAATGGGCAGAAGACCTAAATAGACATTTCTCCAATGATGATATACAGATTGCCAATAAACACATGAAAGGATGCTCAACATCACTAACCATTAGAGAAATGCAAATCAAAACTACAATGAGGTATCACCTCACACCAGTCAGAATGGCCATCGTCAAAAAAATCTACAAACAATAAATGCTGGAGAAAAGGGAACCCTCCTGCACTGTTGGTGGGAATGTAAATGTATACACCCACAATGGAGAACAGTTTGGAGATTCCTAAAAAACTAAAAATAGAACTACTCTATGATCCAGCTATCCCACTACTGGGCATATATCCTGAGAAAACCATACTTCAAAAACATACATGCACCCCAATGTTCATTGCAACTCTATTTACAATAGCCAGGACATGGACTTAACCTAAGTGTCCATCAAAAGATGAATGGATAAAGAATATATGGAACATATATACAGTGGAATATTACTCAGCCATAATAAAAATGAAATTGAATTATATGTAGTGAGGTGGATGGATCTAGAGTCTGTCATACAGAGTGAAGTAAGTCAGAAAGAGAAAAACAAATACTGTATGCTAACACATACATATGGAATCTAAAAAAAGAAAAGAAAAGTGTTTCTGAAGAACCTAGGGGTAGGACAGGAATAAAGACACAGACATAGAGAATGGACTTGACATGGGGAGGGGAAGGGTAATCTGGAACTAAGTGAGAGAGTGGCATGGACATATATACAGTACCAAATATAAAATACATAGCTAGTGGGAAGCAGCCGCATAGCTCAGGCATATTACCTCGGTGCTTTGTGACCATCTGGAGGGGTGGGATACAGAGTGTGGGAGGGAGACACAAGAGGGAAGAAATATGGGGATACATGTATATGTATAGCTGATTCACTTTGTCATACAGCAGAAACTTACACACAATTGTAAAGCAATTATACTCCAATAAAGATGTTAAAAAAAAAAAAAGAATTGTGAGAAATCTTTGATACCAAAGAGTGGGGTTGATTACCAATGTGTATAGGGGTGTATGTATGTGGAGAAGAGGAAGGGAGCAAGGAAGAAGAAGAACCATGAACTAAAGACAAGAAAAACGCTGGGGCAGATTTTGTTTTCTTATGAGCATTTTCAAATATACAGAAAAGTTTATATACTTAAAATGAGCACCTATTTCCTGGATTCTTCCATTAACTTTATTTTAAAGTACACTATTTTATGGATCACTTATAGGTTTACAGAGAAACTGAGGAGAAATTATAGTTTCCATATAATCCTGCCCTCCCACAACAGGGGGTACCACAGTTTATTTATCCTTTCACTTACTGAAGGACATCTTTGTTGCTTTGAAGTGTTGCTGGTTATGCTCACACCTGCTATAAACAAATGTATGCTTTTATTTATTTATTTTTTTGTATGGGTATAAATTTTCAACTCATTTTGGTTAATACCAAGGAACACAATTGCTGGATTTCATAGTGAGAATGCGTTTAGTCTTATAAGAAACAGTCAGAGAGTCTTCTAAAATGGCTGCTAAGATTATGTCCCCCCCCACCCCCCAAATCCATATGCTGAAGCCTTAAACCCAATGATACTATTTGGAGATGTGGTCTTTGGGAGATAATTAGATTTAGATGTGGTTGTGAGGACAGGGCCCTCATGATGGGTTTAGTACCCTTCTAAGAAGAGATACCAGACCACTTGTGCGCGCTCTCTCTCTCTCTCTCTCTCTCTCTCTCTCTCTCTCTCCAGTCCACCATGTGAGGACACATCAAGAAGGCAGCCATTTACAAGCCAGGAAGAACCTCAACATACCACAACCTGATCTTAGACTTCTGACCTCCAAAACTGTAAGAATATATTTTTTTGTTATTTAAGCCACCCAATTTATGATACCATGTTATGGCAGCCCAAGCTAACTAATATTGGTACGAAGAAGCAGACTGCTGCTGTAACAAATAACTAAAATATGTATGCAGCTTTAGAATTGGGTAATGGGTAGAGGCTAGAAGAGTTTTGAGATGCTTACTAGAAGTATGGACATTAACGTGATTCTGGTAAGATCTCGGAAATGAGGAACATTTTATTGGAAATTGAAAAACAAAACAAAACAAAAACAAAAAACTATGCTTGTTGTAAAATAGCAAATAACTGAGCTCTCTTCCAGTGTTTTTTAGAGGTAGAACTTGTGAATGATGAAATTGAATATTGAATATATAGCTGAGGATACTTCTAAGCAAAGTGTTGAAAATGTAAAATGTGAAAGATGAATTGAAAAAGGAATTGTTAAACAAAAGGGAAGCAGAACATGAAGATATTGAAAATTTTCAACCCATCCATTTGGCAAAAAAATGAGAAAGGATATTCTTAAGAAACACTAAGGGTTTGGCTGGACTATCACTTGATAAAAAGTTTATGGTATTATAGGAACAGAAATGTTGCCAGTTTGAACTGAAGGAGTTAAAGACAGAACACAATAAAGGAAGGCTGTCAGAATTCTTGAGTTTAACAGGATAAGATGATAGAACTCTCTGGCTGCAAAAATTTGCTATTTTTCAAGAAGAGAAAATAAATCATTTCAAAGGCAATTTACAGATCATCAGGACTACTGCCTTTGTTTCAACAGATCAGAAGGCCTCCACACAAAGCCTTGGACGCAGGAATGCATGGCAAAGCCATAAAGGTGGGACCACCCAGCAGTGCCCTGGAGGCAGGACCTCAGCCCAGCAGAGTCATGAGGCAGAAACCTCACTTAGAGCAGTAGGGGTGACTCTACTGCCCTATAAGGTAGAGTATAGAACAAAAGAAGAATATTCTCAATGCCATTGTATTTTGGAAGTGCATCACTTGTCTGGTTTTACAGGTTCACAATTGGAGAGCAATCTTCCTCAGGATGAATTGTACCTTGAGTTTCATCCATATTTGATTTAGAGGAAACTTTGGACTTTAGACTTTATAAGTGATGTTGAAATAATTTAATAATTTTTGGGTTTGTTGGAATGGAATGAAAGTATTTTGGGGGTGTGAAAGACATTAATTTTGAGTACCCTGGGGTGGAATGTTATGAACTGAATTGTATAACCCCCAAATTCATATGTTGAAGCCCTATCACTCAGTGTGACTATATTGGAGATAGAGCTTTTAGGAGGTATTTAAGATTAAATGAGTTCATAAAGGTAGGGTCCTAATTTGACAGTATTAGTGGCTTTATAAGAAGATGAAGAGAGAGAGCACTCTTTCCAAGAGTATGCACCAAGGAAAGGCCATATGAACAACACATAGTAAGAAGGCAGCTGTCTGTAAGTCAAGGACAGATACTCACCAGAAACCAATTTGGCCAGCATCTTAATCTCAGACTTCCCAACTTCCAGAACTGTAAGAAAGAAATTTCTATTTCTTATGTAATCCAGTCTATGATATTTTGTTATGGCAGAGCAAGCTAAAGAAGACAGGTCCATTTTGAGTAATGTTTTGTGAAAGGTGTAAAGTCTGTGTCAAGATTAATTTTGGGGGTGGATATGGATGCCAAGTTGCTCCAGGACCATTTGTTGAAAAGACTATTCTTTCTCCAAAGAATTGCCTCTGCTCCTTTTTCAAAGTTCATTTAATTGTATTTGTGTGGTATTATTCTTTCTGGGTTCTCTATTCTGTATCATTGACCCCTTTGTCTATTCTTTTGCTAATACAATACTATCTTAATTACTATAGCTGTAAGTTCTGAAGTTGGGTAATATTAGTCCTCTGATATTGTTGTTCTTCAATATAGTGTTAGCTATTGTCTTTGCAGTTCCATACAAACTGTAGAATCAGTTTGTCAATATCATCACAATAATTTGTTATTATGATTGAGATTGTGTTTAATTTGTAGATCAATTTTGGATAAACAGACATCTTTATAATATTGAATATTCTTATCCATGAACATGGAATATCTCTCCATTAATTTATGCATATTTTTATGCCTTTTATCAGAAATCTATAAAATGATTTCCTCATAAATTTTGTACATATTTTATTACATTCATATCTAAATATTTCATATTTAGGTGTTAATGTGAATAATATGTTGTAATGTTAAATTCTAATTGTTTATTGCTAGTATATAGGAAAGCATTTGACAATTTTATGTTAACCTTGTATGTATTCTGAAACATTGCAATAATCATTTATTAATTTCAGTAGATTTTTGTCAATTTTTTTTGATTTCCTACATAGATAATCATGTCATCTGTGAACAAAGACAATTTTTTTTTCCTCTCCAATTGGTACACATTTTATTTCTTATTAGATCAGCTGTGACTTCCACTGTGATATTTCCTAGTAGTGGAGACAGAAGGTGTCCCTGTATTCTCCCTGGTCTTAGGTGGAAAGTATCTAGTTTCTTAGCATTAAGTATGAAAGTATATATAGAACTAAATATTTAAAACAAGGAAAGTTTTCAAATAAAACAATCTTTTTCAGCAAATTAGGTATAAGAAGTAATTGCATCGATTTGATAAGTATTGATATCATCTACCAAAATTCTATAGCCCACATCATACCTGATAGTAAAAGACTACAATGCTTTACCCTTAAGATTGGAAATTAAGCAAGGATGTTCAATCTCATAACCTTTATTCAACATTATACTGGAAGTTGTAGGCATTGTAATAGTTATATATGATACCTGATATAATAATGATATATAGTATATATTATACATAAATATATATTATACGTAAATATATAATATGTATACTTATATATGTATATGTATGTGTCTATATAAATAGAAAAGTATGTAGAGCTTAAAATTTTAAGAATACATTCAACTTTAAATATATATATATAATATATGTTTTTGTATTATATAAATAATAGTATATATAACAACTTAAAAGTATTAAAGAGTTAAATTTAGAAATTAAAACTTTTAGAAACACTACAGAAAATTTTCAAGGTGTAAGGATAGGCAAAAATTTATAGACTCAATATGGAAAGCATAATCCATATTGAAAAACCCATGACAAATTCTGAACTGGATGTAACTTCAGGTAAAAAAGTATAAACTGGGAATGTCCCAGTAACAAGTGCTCATCTTGTACAGAATTAATATTTTTCATTGCTAGAAACTTAATAACATCACACACACACACAAATCTATTCACAACTGTCTGGACAAAATTATGTTAACATTTTGTTGTTGGTTTTTCTTTTTTATTTTCCCCACAGAAAGAAGAAAAGCCTTAGGGGACCACAGGAATAATTTTACTCTAAATATATTGAAGTGTCATGTTCTTAAAGGACACCCTCTAAATTATCCCACTAGCTATTTTTGACTAAGAATAATTTGAAGTTTATTTTTAGATAATGGAACATAATTTAAAGAATCAATGTACTCATTGGTATTTCAGTAGTTGTCAATGAATACAATTTATTTATCCAAAACTACAAAAGAAAGATTCTTAAGATTCTCTTTAGATAAGAATAGGTTATTATTATGGTTATACTGTCAACATATTGATTGATTAGACCTTACAATGCTTAAAGATGATCAATTACTCCCATGACTGTTATAAATCTCCATTGTATGTGACACAATAATTCATCTTACCACATAGTACATTGAAAATATACTTGTGCCATTTTGAATATTTCTTTCTGTATTGATTACACAAGTATATGAAACTCAAATCTGTTTCTTTTTTTTTGATGTAGAGAAAGCCCTTTATAATGGAAAAATATACTGGATGAGAATAAAAAGAACTAATTTTTTAATCAACTTCACCAATTATGTGTTATTTGTCATCCAGCCAATTAGTCCCATGTTGTTGGATTTGAAAGATAAATAAAATAAAATATGGATGGATAAGAAGGAGACCAAAAGATGAGATAAAATAAGAATGAATGACAAGGGGCACCAATACAAGAACAGTAAGTTATTTGTTCAAATCTGTTCATTAAAAAATTAAAATAAAAGTTGTTGCCTATTATCTCACTTTATAAGAGAAAAGATAAAGTAACAATGAAAGAGTAAGAAGAGCACAATCCCAGAGTAAAAAGGCACATCAATAAATTGAATAAATTTGCTAATGTGACAAAATCACCAAGTAATCATATTTTAAAATATTTTGTTTTGGATTGGTAAAAACTTTTCAATGGATCTTTACTTAGGTTTAGATTCTGAGAACAACTGTACTAAGTTTATCTTCACTTAGCTGTTATTTATTTATTTATTTATTTGTAATTTAGGGATGGTTACTTTTTACCAATTGACATCACGGAGGCCTAATAAGTTACATAAGAGAAATATAAACCAAAAGAAAAGTAAAGTAGGTAAGACTTAAAAGTTTAACACATTCAACTTTAAATGATTACTTTGTAAAAATAAATGTGCTTTAAGCAACTTAGAACTTTTTGTTTTCTTTCATTTTCTATAGATTTCCCAGTCAGCCAAAATAGTTTATACATAAATTTGCTTCATAAGTATCAGTTCACATTCATCAGGACAAACACAAAAAAAGGGGTAGAAGGGTTAGACAGGTGGTTAGATATTTGAATGTGAATTTAATGTCACTGGGAATACTTATGTAAATAAGTGCTAAAGCAATGTGCATGTATTTATTTACGTACATATTTCACTGACCACTCATGATAGAGCATGTGCCAAACAGTGTTATGAAAAACTGAGCACATTTAACTGTAATATGTGAGATTAGTTTTGATCTTTTGCTAAAGACTCTGGCAGGTAAATGTTTGTGAACCCATCCTTTGGCAGACTGTTAACTTGCTGACATAAAAATTGTACTTTAAGTAGAGCAGCTCCCAGGAGCAGATGGGAGAGCAAGAAGACTTTAAAATCCCTGGCCATTTTTCATGGGACTTGTTGAAACTACTTACAGAATAGAATACAACTGCCCAAGCCACAGAGACTACGTAACAAAGACTTGTGAAGTAAATTTTTCAGTAACGTGGATTACTGTGCAAAAGTAGGAAAGACAGTTCCACATCTGAAGCTGCAGGAAAGGTTAAGTGCATGGTTTGCTATCATGTATTCATTTGCATACAAATGCCTTTCTGACATTTTAACTATTGTTTCTGAAAAATAATTGGTTTGTGCTTCTGAAATCACCCAATACAATGCATAAAATGTGGTTTACACATAAATTATTTTTAAACTTTATTTTTTCCTTTTTCTTTCCTTCTCTCCCTCCTTTCATTATTCCTACCTTACTTCTGAACTGGCTATCATATTTATAAAATTTACTCTATAATTTACTAGGGTATAACAAGCACCCATTAGAAATGTAAAGCTGTAAAATAAAAATGAGGGAAAAAAAGCTCTGTCTCTACACAGGTTGGTTATGCAGCAAGACAAATAGATAACTACAAGTGAAGAGCATTTAAGTGTTCTTATGCTATGGTAGCTGTTCTAACAATTCTATAAAGATATTTTAATTCAATTAAGCTTGTTTCTTTATCCTTCATGAATTTATTTTTCTACTTAATTTGTCAAATTTTGAAGGAGGTCCCTTACATTGTTCCATTAAGAATAGATATTATAATATTATTATATTATAATAAAAAATGTCCTGAGTGACATCACCATCAGGGCAGCATAAGCCATCCCTTGCTTTTGACTCTTCCTAACATCTAAAATTTGACAACTATCCACAAACAAAAGTGCCGCTGTGGGAGCACTTTTGCTCCCACAGCAAAAGTGGAGCACTATCCACAAACAAAAGTGCTGCTGTGGGATGCAGCACCATAGGCCAAGGGACCCAGAGTAGTATTACCCACCTGTGTGTTAGGGTATTGGGTTGATGAACCTTGTCATTGGCTGTGGATTTGGCAGAATCCTGTGAATGATCTCCAATCCCTTTCAGCAGTATCACCTAAAAAAACACTGACTTGGATAGATATCCATGAACATGACAGCATTTGTAGAAGTGGAGATTTCTAGAGGAGAAATTCCAGCACTTAGTAGAGCAAAGAGTTTGGATGCATTGGAGTGGACGAGAGGAAATTTTCCAGGATCACCTCTCCTCATAGTGTGGCATAACTTAGAGAAAGAGGAGACCAGGGATCATTTCTGCAGGAAAAAGTAAAGAATGATGAGTGAAGGTCTGGCTTCCTCAGCTGTAGGTGATAATGCTAAAGAAACCCATTTCTCTCCTAGAGTATAAAAGTGAGAGTTTCCTGACTGGGGGGAGGGAAGAGATTGGGAAAGAGACAGATAAAAAATATCAGAGGACATGAGAGGGACAAGGTTCTAGCTGACTCCATTGTAGATTAACAGGAAGCCAACCCACGACCACAGGGAAATCTCACCTGAGGATCCCCCAGCTGACCAGTGGGTACCACTGATGCCCTAAGTGTCAAACACATAACTGCCACCACTTTGTGGCTGGCTCCTTGTGGGTGTTCCAGAGGACAGGGTAGAGAACAAACACAGGTACACAGGAGTGTGTGCAGAAAACAGAAGAGGATCTGTGGGCAAGGGAGAACCACAGTCTTGGGCTATAGTTTCACCATGGGGAAAATAAAACGGAGGTGATCAACAGTCAACCAAGTGCATTGTAAAATTTAGAGAAGACATAGGAACTTAAGAATTCAACCACAAGAGAGAACAAGAAGCATGGAACAGGTGCATCCATAAAAGGTCAGAGAAAGCCCCAGATATTAACAGGACCTATAAAGAGTATCTCCCACTTGAAGATAGAAAAAAAAAAAAACAGAAAGTAATGAAGATGGGATATTGAAGAGATATCTGCACTCTTGTCTCCCATGTTTATTGTAATATTATTCACATTATCCAAGATAGGGACACAACTTAAACGTCTGTCAATGGATGAATGGATAAACAAGATGTGAGTTAGATGGTAGAAATAGATAGATAGATGATAGATAGATATCACGTGAACATAATCCAGCCATGAGAAAGAAGGAAATCCTACCATTTGGAACATGGATACACAAGGAGAACATTATGCTGAATGAGATAAGTCAGACAGAGAAAGATAAATATTGTATGATATAATTTCTATGTGGAACCTAAAAAAGCCTCATAGAAAAAGGGTAGATTAGTCATTACAAAGGATTGGAGTGTGGAAGAAGGAAGAGATTGGGAGAGATGTTCAAAGAGCACACACTTAAAGTTAGGTGATGAATAAGTCCTGGAGATCTAATGAACAACAATTATGATTATAGTTAACAATAATGTGTTAGATATTTCAAATTTTCTAAGAAAGTAGATCATAAATGTTTTCACAACCCCAAAGAAATTAATTTATTGGACATAATGGAAAGATATTAGCTAATGATATGGTGGTAATCATATTGCAATATATAAATGTACCAAATTAAATTATATACTTTAAACTTACACAATGTTATATGTAATTATAGCTTAACAAAAAAGAAAAAAAATGAATTAAAAAACATATTTAATAATATGCAGTACCCCCCTCATTATTTAATATTTTCCTTATTCATCTATAAATAAAAATAAGGTTGTCAATCTTCCTTTTTTGTTTACATTTTCTGGGAAAATATATTTCCATACTTTTATTTTAAAGATAGTCCATGATTTCTCCCTCCTATTGTGATTTGATAGTCTACGTTCTTTTTCTGTTAGAACTTTCCTTAAAAAGATCAGCAAATATAAGTATTAGAAAAATAGGACCCGTTTCTTTATTTTTGTTTTTATTTTCATTTCTCTAGGACAGGGGTCCCCAACCCCCAGGCCGTGGACTACTACCAGGCCGTGTCCTATTAGGAACCGGGTTGCACAGCAGGAGGTGAGCGGCAGGCAAGTGAGGGAAGCTTCATCTGTTGCTCTGCATCGCTCGCATTACAGCCTGAACAATCCCCCACCCCTTGTCTGTGGAAAAATTCTCTTCCACGAAACCAGTCCCTGGTGCCAAAAAGGTTGGGGACTGCTGCTCCAGGAGGTGGGTCAAAAAGGATCTTGCTGTGATTTATGTCATAGAGTGCTCTGTCCATGTTTTCTTCTAAGAGTTTTATAGTGTCTGGTCTTACATTCAGTTCTTTAATACATTATGAGTTTATTTTTGTGTATGGTGTTAGGGAGTGTTGTAATTTCATTCTTTTATATGTAGCTGTCCAGTTTTCCCAGCACCACTTATTAAAGAGACTGTCTTTTCTCCATTGTATATTCTTGCCTCCTTTGTCATAGATTAGGTGACCATAGGTGAGTGGGTTTATCTCTGGGCTTTCTATCCTGTTTCATTGGTCTGAATTTCTGTTTTTGTGCCAGTACCATACTGTCTTTATTACTGTAGCTTTGTAGCATATATATAATGGAATATTTCTCAGCCATAGAAAGGAAAGAAGTTGGGTCATTGGTAGAGATGTGGATGGACATACAAACTGTCATACAGAGTGAAGTAAGTCAGAAAGAGAAAAACAAATATCATATATTAATGCATATATGTGGAATCTAGAAAAATGGTATAGATGATATTATTTGCAAAGCAGAAATAGAGACACAAACATAAGCAACAAATGTAATGGACACCAAGGTGGGAAAACAGAGGTGGGATGAATTGGGAGATTGGGTTGACATATATACACTATTGATACTATGTATAAAATAGATAACTAATGAGAACATACTGTATAGCTCAAGGAACTCTACTCAGTGCTCTGTGGTGATCTATATGGGAAGGAAATCCAAAAAAAAGAGGGGATATATGTATAAGTAGAACTGATTCACTTTGCTGTACAGTAGAAACTAACACAACATTGTAAAGCAATTATACTCCAGTAAAAATTAATTATTTTTTTTTACATATTAGAAAAATAAAATTTACTTCTAGAGCTAACAGAAAATATTCTCTTTTAGGTGACTGACCTGCCTTTATTTTAGCTCACAAAATCTTTATGAACTATTTTGATCTGAGTCACTTCAGGATAAAAGTGACATAGGTCAATTGCTCTGCATAATAAATATTGACAATTATGGAAATTAGAAGGAGTAGTACAAGGGAAGAAAGAAGAGATGAAAGATTGGTAAAGAAAGAGAACATAAACATGATAAAAGGTTTGAACATAATTGTACGAGTTAAGCAATAAATTATCTTAGCAGCTCTAATGGTCAACATTTAATTTTAAATTCTTGCTGTTATATGTCCTGTCACTTTTCCACGATGCGTTTTTCTTAAATCTGCTGTACACTATGTTGAATTGGTGGTTTCCTTGTGAATTAACTGCTGAGATGCTATTCAGTCAGTCAGGATTCATAGAGATGAATGTATAATTACAAACAAAGTTGAAAACTCATTACAGAAACTCTGTGTTAGAGGTGACTAGGAAACTAGAAAAAAAATGACATTTAAGAATAAGAAATACAGTTTGTCACTATATTAGGGGTAGAATATGAAGTAGTCATACTAAAAATAATCACAGCCCTGTGAGATTCCAAGCTGAAATTAGAAAGATAAATATTAATAATTAATAAACATTATTATCAAGTATCAAAGTCTTTATAATCTGTCCAAACATCATCCATAATATGAAGTTTCCCTTACCCATAGTGACATTCACTTTCTAGGATTTATGCAATATACTATAATTTATTTCCAGATATATTTTTTCATATTAGAATGTCTGATTTTCAAAAAAAATCATAAAATGCATTAAGTAATCAAGAATTATTTTACATAATTAACATGTCTTTTACCACTTATCATCATTACTTCTTATATATTATACATTCCTTTATTGAATTCTGCATGCCAAACTTATTTTTCACTTGGTCTGATAAGTCATTAAATATGAGATCTATTATATAACACAGTCCAATACTTCCTTAAAATTTATCAGAGCTGGACAGAAGTTTCAGCAATGGAGTCAATCGCCACAATCATCACAAGAGCCAGGACATTCACCTAAAACTTTTGGTACAGATGTACAGGTTTGGTACATATGTACAGTTTCTGACAAGACTGACAAACTTCATCTTCAACTATGTTCTGTTGAAAAGATTGTTCATGAAGTTCACCAGCCAGCAACAGCTCATGTCTTTTTCTTGTTGGGTCAAGAGAACAAAACGTCCTGGCTGGAAAACAAAGTGGCAATAACTGAGGGAATATATGCAGTTGCAGGAGCAATGCAAACTGAGGACTGTGTGTACTGCATATGAGCAGTGGGCTAGAGCAGCATCCTGTAAAAGGATGCTAATACCCAGTGGTGGGTAGAGGGAATATTCCCATCCTGAACCACTGTTCTTAGCCATTAACTGGCTAAAACCCTGTCCTTTAGTTCTCACAGATGTAATAATGTATACAGGCATTTTGGCAAGAATCTGAACTTTCACAACCACACCAAACCCTGTGTATGCCCCAAGAACAGGAAGTTCAAGGGTTTTACAAGTGGGAATATAAGGTGTGAAACTGAGGTTACACAAACTAACCCTAGATCTTGCTTTTATATTAACAAGATGATTTTTGATATTAAACAGTAAACATTAAAATAAAATTTTAATTAGTTTAAGATAAAATTAATTTAATTGTGAAATTTGCATTCCCATCAGGCTCAGAAAAAGAAGTATGACAGACACGATGCTTATTTTAAAAACTATTTTTAAGGGCAGAGATCACAATGGTGGAATAGAAAGACATGGAGCTTACCTCCTCCCACAAAATACATCAAAAATAGATCTACATGTGGGACAATTCTCACTGAATACCTACTGAACGCTGACAGAAGATTTCATACAACCAAAGCTGCAAGAAAGTTCACCACATAACTGGGTAGGACAAAAGGGAGGGAAAACAAAAGGGATTAGGGATGAGAGCTGTGCCCTTGGGACAGAGCTGTGAAAGAGGAAAGGTGACTCCCTTCAGCTGCTGGGAAATCAGGTGGAGTAGATATTGAGCTTCAGATGCTCAGAGGAGAGTGCAGAAACTGGCTTGAAACAGGTGGGACAGAGAGAGACCAGCACAGACAGTCCTGGCCAACTCATTGTATTTCCTAATGTGTGGCTGCCTGGGTGCTGAAACTTGGGCTTCATCAGACAGACCTGGGGAGAGGACTGCTATTGGCTTCACAGAGATAGCCCAAAGGGCCTGGAGTGTGGTCTGGGTCGCAACCAGGAGTGTGCACAGGACAAAGTCCGGATCTGCCATAGAAGCCCCATTATTAACATGCACATAAAAGGGGCATCATGTCCCCACCATAGCAGCCTCATTGTCAGCATGCTCACAGCAGGCAGGGCTCCACATCTACAATCTCAGGGAGCAGGCAAGCACAGGTTGGCCACAAGCAGGGGTGGGGCTGAAATCTAGGCTATTCCCAGCAGCTGCACAACTTAGGCAGATTTCTGCTTCTAGCAGCTTTGTGAGCACAGCGCCTGTGGGATATTTGAGTAGATTACTGGCAGTCCAGTGGCTGGGACAGGTCCAGTGTCAGCAACTGTGGGCTTTGTGGGCACACACACAGGGAGACAGGGTTGGGGTCTGGGCTGATTCCCTGTGCTCTCACGTCAGGCCCAGGTATTGGACTTTGGCAGATTTGCACTGGTGGCTTTGTGAGCCCAGTGCCTGAAGGACATCAGGGCCAATTGTTTGAGTTCCCAAGGCTGAGGCAGGGCTGAGGGCAGTGCCAACAAAAGTGTACTTAGTGAGCTCACACAAAGCATGACAGGTGACATCACAGAGCACACTTCCGAGTGGACAGCTCCTGCAGAGGAATACTCAGTGGCTCCTTTTCCAGCAGAAGTGTTGCAGTCCCACCTACCTCACACTACAGTTTAGAAGTGACATTGGGGGCTTCCACTTCAACAATTGTGGATCAGACCCTACTCACAACAGCATTGTGACAACCATAGAGCAAAAAGTGCAGTGCAGGCTCTGGTTACCAAAATACCAATCACACCCCCTATCAAAGGGATAACAGCCATTATACCCTGTGAAAAGACATGACAGACATCCATACCAAAAAGAGCCCTTGCACCAAGAATATTAGACTTATGTAGGCTACACAGGCATGCTCACACATAAAAACAGTCCTTCAAGACCACACTAGATAACTGATTCTCCTAAATTCATAGTCAGAGTAATATAAGTAAAATGAAGAAGCAGAGGAAACACTCAAAAGAACAAGATAATTCCCTTAAAAGAATAAACAATGAAACAGACCTCTCCAGTTTGCCAGACCACAAGTTCAAAAAGGAGGTAATAAAAATTCTGACCAAATAAAGAAATGCAGATCACCAAAACAAGAAACCAGAAACTATAAAGAGGAGCCAATAAAAATTAGACAACTCAATTGCCTAGATGAAACTGAACTACAGGCAGTAAGTAGCAAACTAATGCAGAAGAACAAATAAGTGATTTGGGAGATAGAAAATGGAAATCACCTGATCAGAACAGCAGACAGAGAGACAAATGAAAAACATGAAAGCAATATATGAAACCTAAGGAATAATATAATGTGTGCCAATCAACACATAACAGGGATCACAGAAAAAGAAAAAAAGAGAAAAAGGAATTGAAAATGTATTTGAAGAAATTACAGCTGAAAAATTCTCAAACCTAAAAAAGGAAAACAGATATCCAGGTACAGAATGCACATAGGTTCCCAAATAAGATGCACCCAAACAGACCTACACCAAGACATATTATAATTAAAATAGAAAAATTTAAAGATAAAGAGAGGATTCTAAAAGCAGGAAGAGAAAAACAATGAGTTATTTACAAGGGAAACCCCATAAAGCTATCACTAATTTATCTACAGAAACAGTGCAGGCCAGAGGGAGTGGCAAGATATACCCAAAGTCCTGAAAGGGCTAGGATACTCTACCCAGTAAGATTATAATTTAGAACAGAAGGATAGATAAAGAATTTCTGAGACCAGCAAAAACTAAAATAATACAGCAATATTAAACCTACCCTAAAAGAAATATTGAAAGGTCTTATCTAAATAAATATAAAAGAGCATGATTCTATAGGAAAGAGAAAATCACAACAGGAAAAGCAAATATATAAAAGGATAGTAGATCACATAAATAAGCCAGTACATAGATTTAAAAAAAAATTTTTGTGAAAGCAATTATAACTACAGTGAACAGAAAAATGATAAACACAAAGATGTAAAGTAGAACATCAAAGTCATAAAATGTGGGGGAGGAGAATAAGAAAATATAGATTTTTTTCAGAATGTGTTTGAGCTTATATGACTACCTGTCTAAAGCAAGTAAATATAGTAAAGGTTTAATATACTTGAAAAACAGGGAAACCACAAATCAAAATCTTATGATATATTCATAAAAACCAAAAATAAGATAATTCAAACATAATACAAAAGAAAACCGTCAAACCACAGAAAGAAAATTGAAAAGAAAGGAACAAAAATGAAATAAAAAAATCAACTGGAAAACAAGTTTTAAAATGGTAATAAATACATACCTATCAATAATTACTTTAAATGTCAATGGACTAAATGTTCTGGTCAAAAGACATAGAATGGTAGATTGGATAATAAAGCAAGAAGATATAGTATGCTGCCTACAAGATACCCACTTTAGGACAAAGGACAAACATAGATTGAAAGTAAGGGGATGTAAAAGATATATCATACAAATGGAAATGACAAGAAAGCTTGGGTACCAATACTCATATCAGACGAAATAGAATTTGAAACAAAGGAAGATGAAGAAAGACACTGTATAATGACAAAGGGATCAATAAAGGATGAAAATATTACCCTTGCTGACATATATGCACCCAATATAGGAACACCTAAATATATAAAACAAATACTACCAGACACAGAGGGAGAAATGGATAAAAATACAATAATAGGAGACTTTAACACTTAACTGACATCAATGGACAGATTTTCCAGGTAGAACATCATTAAGGCAACAGAGACCCTAAATGACACAATAGAACATGTAGACTTAATTGACTTCTTCAGGACATTACCACCAAGAAAAGAAGAATAAACATTCTTTTCAAGTGCATGTAGAACATTCTCTAGGATAGACCACATACTAGGACATAAAACAAGCCCCCCAAAATTCAAGACAATAGAAATGATTTCAAGTATCTTTTTTGACCAAACAGCATGAAAGTAGGAAACAATCACAGAAATATAAATTAGAAAAAAAAAATTATATGGAGAGTAGACAATGAGTCATTGATGAAATCAAAGAGGAAATTTAAAAATACCTCAAGACAAATGACAATGAAAACGCAACATACAAAATCTATGGAATGCAGCAGAAGCAGTACTAAGAGTGATGTTCGTAGAGATACAGGACTTTCTCAAAAAAAAATAAGAAAACTCTCAAACAACCTAACCTACCACCTAAAAGAATTAGAAAACAAAGAACAAAGAAAAACCCCTAAAGTCAGCCAAAGAATGGAAATAATAAAGATCAGGGAGAAATAAATAAAATAAAGATAAAAAAAATAAATCAAGAGGTCTTTTTTTTAAAGGATAAAGAAAATTGACAATACTCTGGACAGGCTTACAAACAAGAAAAGAGAGAGGACCCAAGTAAACAAAATAAGAAATGAAAGAGGAGAAAATAATACTGATACAATAGAAATACCAAAACAAACAAATGAAAAACAAAAAAACCATAAGAGGATATTATGAACAATTATATGTCAATGAATTGGAGAAACTATAATAAATAGACAAGTTTCTAGAAACATACCTCCCACAAAAACGGAATCAAGAAATAGATAAATTGAAAAGATTGATCACTAGACATGAAGTAGAATCTGTAGTTAAAAACAAAAAAACAAACAAACAAAAAACCTTCTTGTAAATAAAAATCTAAGACCAGATTGCTTCACTGGGGAATCCACCAAATACACAAAGAGGAAATTATACCAATACTTCTCAAACTCTTTCAAAAGATTGAAGAGGAGGGAACACTAAAAGTCATTCTATGAAGCCACCATCACCCTGATACCAAAACCAGACAAAGGCACTAAAAAATAAAAGAGTATAGGCCAATACATTTGATATCTATAGATACAAAGATCTTCAACAAAATATTAACAAACCAAATCCAACAAAATATAAAAAGGATCATACACTATGATCAATTTGGATTCATTACAGGGTCACAAGGATGGTTCAACATATGCAAATCAATCAATATGATAAACAACATCAACAGCAACAAAAAGGGCAAAAATCTCATGATCATCTCAATAAATGCAGAAAAAGCATTTGATAAATTTTGACATCCATTCAGGATAAAAACTCTCACAAAAGTGGATACATAAACCAAAGTTGAGGGAACATATCTTGGCATAACAAAAGCCTTTTATGATAAACCCAGAGCCAACATAATAGTCAATGGTGAAAAACTGAAATCCTTCCCACTAAAATCTGGAACAAGGTAAGGATGCCCACTCTCACCACTTATACTCAACATAGTATTGGAAGTCCTAGCCACAGCAATCAGATAAGAAAAATAGATAAAAGTTTTCCATGGAAGGAAAAAGGTAAAATTGTCATTATATGCAGATGACAATACAATATATTGAAAATCCTAAAGACTCCACACAAAAACTAGTAGAACTGATAAATGAATTCAGCAACATAGCAGGATATAAGATTAACATACAGAAATCTGTTGCATTTCTTTACACTAATAATGAAATATCAGAAAGAGAAAATAAAAAAAAATAACAATCTCTTGTAAAATCCACATCAAAAAAGTAAAATAAAATATTTAGGAATAAACCTGACCAAGGAGGTGAAAGACTTACATTTTGAGAACTATGAAACTTTGACAAAGGAAACTGAAGATAATTCAAAGAAATAAAAACATACCCCATTCTGTTCAATTGGAAGAAATCCAATTGTTAAAATGGCCATACTACCCAAAGCAATCTACAGATTGAATGCAATCCCAATCATATTATCAATGACATTTTTCACAGGACTAGAATACATAAACATAATATTTATATGGAACCACAAAGACCCAGAATTGCCAAGATAATCCTGAGGAAAAAGAACAAAGTTGGAGGCATAACCCTCCTAGACTTCAGACAATATTACAAAGCTATGATAATCAAAGCTGTGAGGTAATGGAACAGAAACAGATATACAAATCAATGAAAAAGAATAGCAAGCTCAGAAATAAATCCTCACACCTACAGTCAATCAATCTTTGACAAAGGAGACAAGAGTATACCATGAACAGTCTCTTCAGCAAGTGGTGTTGGGAAAGCTGGACAGCATGTAAATTAATGAAGTTAGAACAGTCCCTCACACCACACACAAAGGTGAACACAAAATGGCCTAAAGACTTAAACATAAGACATGACGCCATAAAACTTGTAGAAGAAAACATAGACAAAACATTCTCTGACATAAATTGTAGCAATGTTTTCTTAGGTCAGTCTCCTAAGGCAAAAGAAATAAAAGCAAAAATAAACAAGTGGGACCTAATCAAACTTATAAGCTTTTGCAAAGTGAAGGAAACCATAAACAAAATGAAAAGACAACCTACTGAATGGAAGAAAATATTTGCAAATGATGTGACTGACAAGGGCTAAATTTCCAAAATATACAAGCATTTCATAGAACTTAATATCAAAAAGCAAACAATCCAGTCATCAAGTGTTCAGAAGACCTAAAATGATATTTTTCCAAAGAAGACATCCAGATGGCCAAGAAGTATGTGGAAAAAATCACCATCACTAATTATTAGAGAAATGCAAATCAAAACTGCAATGAGGTATCACCTCATACCGATTAGAATAGCCATCATCAAAAAGTCTACAAATAACAAATGCTGGGAAGGTGTAGAGAAAAGGGAACCCTCCTACACTATTGATAGGAATGTAAATTTATGCAGCTACTGTGGAGAAAAGTATGGAGGTTCCTCAAAAAACTAGAGTTGCCATATGATCCAGCAATCCCACTTTCAGCATATATCCAGAGAAAACTCTGATATGGAAAGATACATGTTCCTCAGTATTCATAACAGCAAAATATACAATAGCCAAGAACATAGAATATCTTTCCATTTCTTTTTATCATTTTCATCAATGTTTTATAATTTTCAGAGTACAGGTCTTTCACTTCCTTGGTTAAGTTAATTCCTAGGTATTTTATTGTTTACCATGTGATTTTAAATAGCTAGTTTTCTTTATCTTTCTTATAGTTCATTATTAGTGTATTAAAAATGCAACAATTTTCTGTACATTATTCTTGTATCCTGCAACTTTAATTTATTTGCTTGTTAATTTAAAAGATTTTTGGTGGAGACTTTAGAGTTTTCTATATGTAGTATCATGTTATCTGCAAATAGTGACAGCTTTCCTTCTTCCATTCCAATCTGGATGCATTTTATTTCTTTTCTTGTCTGATTGAAGTGGTTAAGTCTTCCAGTACTTTGTTAAATATAAGTGACAAGAGTGGGAATCCTTGTCTTGTTCTAGATTTTCGAGGAAAAGCATTCAGCTTTTCACCATTGAGCATGATTTTAGCTGTAGGTTTGTCATGTGTGGCCTTTAATATGCTGTGATATATTCCCTCTATACCAACTCTGATGAAACCTTTTATCAAGAATGGATGTTATATTTTATCCAATGATTTTCCTGCATCTATTGAGATAATTGTGTGATATTTATCCTTCTTTTGTTAATGTGGTGTATCATGTTGATTTATTTGAGAATATTGAACCATAGTTACATCCCTGGAATAAACCCCACTTGATCATGTTGTATGATTCTATATATTGTTGAATTGAATTTGTTAATAATTTGTTGAGGATTTTTACTTCTATATTCATCAGAGATATTGGCCTGCCATTTTCTTTGTTGTAGTATCTTTGTCTGGTTTTGGTATCAGAGTAAATAATGGTGGCCTCATAGAATGAATTCAGTAATGTTTTCTCCTCTTCAAAATTTTGAAATAGTTTGAGAAGGATAGTTCTTAGCTCTTTATCTGTTGGTAGAATTCCTCTGTGAAGCTGTTTGGTCCTAGACTTTTGTTTGCTGGGAGTTTTTAAATTTCAAATTCAATTTCACTACAAGCGACCTATCTGTTCAGATTGTCTATTTCTTCCTGATTCAGTCTTGGCAGGTTTATATTTCTGAAAATTTGTCCAGTTCTTCTAGGCTGTCAATTTTTTTGGCATATAACTGTTCATAGTATTCTCATAATTTTTTCTATTTCTATGAGATTGGTTGTGATTTCTCCTCCTTCAGTTATTGTTTGTTTATTTGCATCCTCTCACATTTTTTCTTGTTGAACCTGACTAAAAGCTTGTCATTTTTGTTTATTGTCACAAAAAATCACAACAAAACAAGACAAAAACAAACAAAAAACTCTTGGTTTCATTGATGGTTTCTGTTGTTTTCTTTGGTCTCTATTTTACTTATGTTCTCTCTTTTCTTTATTATTTCCTTCCTTAAGCTGATTTTTGGCTTTGTTTGTTCTTCTTTTTCTAATTCCTTTAGATGGTAGGTTAGGTTGCTTATTTGAGATTTTTCTCTTTTCTTGAGGTAATCCTGTATCACTATAAACTTCCCACTTAGAACTACTTTTGCTGCATACCATAGATTTTGGAAATTTGTAAATCCATTTTCATTTTTCTAAAGGTATTTTCTGATTACCACTTTGAATATCTTCATTGGCCCATTGGTTTTTAGTAGTATATTTTTTAGTCTTGTTGTTGTTTGTGTTTTTCCCATTTTTCTTCCTATAATTGATTTCTAGTTTTTTGGGTTTTATTTTGCAGTACGCAGGCCTCTCACTGTTGTGGCCTCTCCTGTTGCAGAGCACAGGCTCCAGACACGCAGGCTCAGTGGCCACGTCTCACAGGCCTAGCCGCTCCACGGCATGTTGGATCTTCCTGGACCGGGGCACGAACCCGTGTCCCCTGCATCAGCAGGCAGACTCTCAACCACTGTGCCACCAGGGAAGCCCGAGTTTCATAGTTTTGGGCTTGGAAAAATGCTTGATGCCACTTATACCCTTTTTAGTTTGTCGAGACTTGTTTTTTGACCTACCATGCTTTCTATCCTGGAGAAATTCCATATGCACTTGCAAATCTATTGTTTTTGGATGAAATATCCTCTAGGTATCTAACTCGTTTTTTAAGATCCCTCTTTCCTTATTGATTTTCTTTCTGGATGATCTGTCTATTGCTGTAAGTAAGATGTTAAAGTCTCTTACTGTTATTGTATTATTGCATGTACATTAATTAGTATAATATCCACTTCTTGTATCAATCTTTTTATTATTATATAATGCCATTCTTTGCCTTTTGTTACAGACTTGCTTTAAAGTATATTTTGTTTGATGGGATCCTGACTACCAATGCCTCTTTCTGATTTGCATTTGCATGAAACATCTTTTCCTGTCTCTTCACTTTCAGTCTGTCTGTATCTTTGGCTCTGAAGTGAGTCTATTAAAATCAGCATATAGAGGGGTCTTGGGTTTTTTTTTTTTTTATCCAATCTGCTGCCCTATGCCTTTTGATTGAAGCATGTTGTCCTTTGACATTCAAAGTGATTATTTATAGGCATGTACTTATTCATTTTATTACTTACTTTCTGGTTGTTTTTGTAGTTCTTCTATGTTCTTTTATTCTTTTTGTTTCTTCCTTTGTGGTTTGATGATTTTCTTTAGAGGTAAGTTTGTATTCCTTTCTCTCTAGTTTTTGTGTATCTGTTGAAGGTTTTTGATTTGTGGTTATCATGGAGTTTATATATGTTGATGTATAATTATATCTACTTGTTTTAAACAGGTAGTCCTTTAAAATCAAACATTCTAAATGAGTTACATTTCTTACTCCCCTCCTCCACATTTTGTTTTTGATATCATATTTTACTCTTTCATGTTTATACCTTAACAGTTTATTGTATAGTTAATATAATTTTGTCTTTTAATATTCATGCTCATTTAAGTGGTTGATATACAGCCTTTACTATATATTTTCCCTTTTTAGTGAGATTTTCCTTTCCTTTAAATTATTTTTCCTTGTTGTAGCCTTTTCTTTTACACTTAAGGTAATCCTTTGAGCTTCCCTGGTGGCACAGTGGTTGGGAGTCCGCTTGCCGATGCAGGGGACGCGGGTTCGTGCCCTGGTCCAGGAGGATCCCACATGCTGCGGAGCGGCTGGGTCCGTGAGCCATGGCCACTGGGCCTGCGCATCTGGAGCCTGTGCTCCACAACGGGAGAGGCCACAACAGTGAAAGCCCCGCCTACCGCAAAAAAAAACCAAACAAAACAGTAATCCTTTAACACTCTTGTAGGGTAGGTTTAGTATTGATGAACTCTTAATTTTGCTTTTCTGAGAAGTTATTTGTCACTCCTTCAATGCTGAATGATAATCTTGCTGTGTAGACTATCAGGTTGTAGGGTTTTTATTTTTTCCTTGCAGTTTTTTAAATATATCAGGTCACCCCTTCTGGCTTGCCAAATTTCATCAGAAAATCAATGTGATACCCTTATAGGGGTTCCCTTGTGTGTGACTATTTGTTTTTCTATTGCTGCCTATAGAATTCTCACTTTAACTTTTTCCATTTTAAACATGATATGTCTAAGTGTTTCTGTCTGGTTCATCTTGTTTTGGGCCCTCTGTGCTTTCTGAACCTGATGTCTGTTTTCTTCTTCAGATTTGAGAAGTTTTCAGCCATGATTTCATCAAATACATTTTTGATTCCCTTCTCTCTCTTCGTCTTCTGGGACCCCTAACGTGTTAATGTTGGTATGCTTGATGTTGTACCAGACATCCCTTAAGCTGTTCTCAGTTTTTAAAAATTTTCTTCTTTTTGCTATTCTGATTGGTTTATATCCATTATTCTGTCTTCTGGATCATTTATTCATTCTTTGGTATCATCTAGTATGCTATTAATTCCTTCTAATATGTTTTTCATTCTAGTTATTTTGTTCTTCAGTTCTTACTATTTATTTTTATATTTTCTAGTTCCTTGTTAAAATTATTACTGTGTTCTTCTATTCTTTTCCCTAATCCAGTTAGCATTCTTATTTCTAATATTTCAAATTCTTTATCTGGTAAATTATTTATTTCTGTTTTAATATTTGCTTTTTTTCAGAAGTTCTCACTTGCTCTTTCAATTGAGACAAATTCCTCTGTCTTCTCATTTTGCTTAACTTTTTCTGTCTCTGAAATTAGGTAAAACAGACACCTAACATGGTCTTGAAGGGGTCACCTTATGCAGGAATATTTCTATACAGTCAATGTGTGCCCAGTTGCTTTTGGTGGGAGAGCTGGATTTGGAATGAACACAAGTTAACTCTTTCCTCAGGGTAGGCTGGCAGCTATCACTTTGATAAGAAGTGGGGCTGGAGGTTGAGAGCCTATGGCCAGAGCCAGTTGTGAGCTGGGGAACCCCTCTTTCAGTGGCTGTCACCGCCCTATTGGAGGTGGAGTTGGGTCCCAGGTTGCTGAAGCAGAAGTCTTTAGGATGAAGCTTGAGTCGGTTCCATTCCCTTTAAGTGTATTCTCTTCTCCTTCTCAGCACTGTCACCCTCACCCTAGAAGGGACTAGTGCTGGAGCAAGAGGGGTGGGTGTGGGAACTCAGCATGGATCTGGGCTCAGGGTGTTGCTGTTCAGCCAGGGTCAAAGACTCAAACTGCTTCTGAGTTGCTACCTGTGTAAACACCAGTAATAGCAACCCTTGCCTTGCTCAGATGCTGCAGGTCTGAGACTCCTTTGTCTCTTACAGCTCAGCTTTCCCCTCAGCCTCTGCCACCTTCTCTGTGGTGTGGAGCTGTGCCACAAGGCAGACTGTGTGGGTTCTTGGTGTGTGTTGGGGCCCAAGCTGCTGTAGTCCAGTCACAGACAGAGGTCAGGGATGCTTCTGATATGATGCCTGTTAAGTGCCAGTGATGGCTGTCCTCCGCCTGCTCAGACAGCACTTTAGGTCTGAGCCATCTCTGTGTCTAACAGCCAAGTTCTCATCCCAGTGTGGTGCTGCATCATGAAGCAAGTGGGGCTGGAGTGTTCATTTGGGTCAAGCTGGGTGGTCACAGAAAACTGGCCAGCCACTTCCGTGGTTTTCAAACCATCCTCTCTGTTCTGCTTCAGGAGCAAGAAAGTGTTGTAGAGCCCAGGCTTCCCCAAGTATCAGTAGTTCTCTAACCAGCCAAGAAGCCTTATCTTCTTGTGTCAGAACCCAGAGCTGAGGTACCAAATATGTGGCCTGAACCACTCAGTGCCCAGGAAGGATCTCCACCCATGTAATCTCCCTTTCCTCTGAGTCCCTTCCCACAAGCACAGGTCCCAACCTGATTGCTTCTATTCCTTCCTATTAGAGTCCATGTGTATATTTCTTTCAGCCTTGGTTGTAAAAGAGTCTTTCTGCCAGTTTCCAGTTAGTTTTCAGTGAAAAGTTTTCCACTTGTAGATGTTCACTTTATGTGTTCTTGGAGGGAAGTGAGTTCCATGTCCTCCTACTCTGCATTCTTGATCTCCTCCTCAATGCCCAAGTCGTTTTGATATTTAATTCCATATCTAGGAAAACATAATGTTTTTCTATTTATTATTTTAACTTCAGTTTTTAATTATTGTTATTATCATTAACTTTATGATTATGAGTATTAACTTTTGGCATCATGGAAGATGAGATTTTCACTTTTCTTCCTTTCCCATCCTGTTACTTCCTCCATTTTTTATATCTGCAAGTATGTATTACTACAGATATATAAATGCTTCACTTAATATCAAAGGTTTCCATAATAATGACTATACATGATATATTCAGAGTTAAGACACCTAAGAGTCTGTAATTACTTTTACCTTATCTGTACATTTTAATTTTACATAGGGCTCAAAATTACCTAAGTTTTATTTAGATTTTAGGTTTTTTACACTTACTTTTGCAGGTACTTATTAGAAATTTTATAACTTGTTACAATCTGAAGTGGTTTTAGTTTATGAATAGCTTATGAACAACTGTCTGGAAATTCTCTTAATTTCTCTTTTGTTTGGCACTTTCTATTTTCTTCCTGATTTACTCCCTCATTTGACTGAACAACATTTTTGTCTCCTGAGAAAAGGAGTAGGGTGAGTACATTTATTGAATCGTTCAATGTCTGAAAATATCTTTATTCTTCATTCTCCTTTGATAGTTTTGTTGGACCAAGAGTTATAGTTTGAATACTTTTACTTCTGAATTATAAAGATGTTTTTCATTGTTCTGAGTATTCAATTAGTAATCTAAATGAATTACAATTCCCCATTGTTTGTATGAAAATTGTTTTATATGATTTATAATATTTCACAAGTACCTTGAGTGAGTGCTAGATATTATTTGTGAACATTTTATTTGTGTCATTTCTGGAAATTTTCCTTTAATTACTATTTTTAAATGATTTTCTCTGTTTTTTTATTTTTTTAGTCTTTACTAGTCCTGAATGTCCAGCTACATTTTTAAGACCTCTTGGACTGGTGATCTAATATTCTTTTTTTCAAGCCTATCCTCTGTTGTCTTTAGCTTTCCATATTTTCTCCGAAAATTTCTCCATTTTGTCTTCTAAAGCTTCTACTGAATTTTTCACACATGTTATCATACATATAAGTTCCAAGAGTTTCTTTTATTCTCTAAAAGTTTATTTTTAAGAATGGTTTTCTATTTTTGATTCTTGGATACAAAATTATCTCTCTGAGGACAATAATAGTTTTGATTTCATTTTTGCTTTCTTCTCCCTGCATATATTCTTGTATCTCCATTTTTTCAATATTGCTTTTCTGAGAGGTACAAGAGCAATGAATAAGCCCATTTTAAGTCTCTGCTTTTTTCTTATTAGTTAATATCTCAAATCAAAGCACAAAACTCAGTTCAGTGTTACTTGCTGAGCAAGAAACTACAAAGAGTGTTTGATACAGTGAGACGTAAAATATTGGGGTCATCCTCACAATTTTCTATAACATTTAGGGTTAGTTGATCAAGGAGCTGATTATACCATCTGAGTAAATAAATAGGCATATCATTTTTGATCTTCCCTGGATGATTTTTCCTGGCCATTTGTTGAAGATTGCATTATGTCAGCAGCTTTTGATCTCTCGCCTAAAGCTTGTTTTCACATTTCCAAGAGAAATATGTTTTAATCTCTTACTAAGAGGTTAAATGCCTAGGTTTTAGTATTTTCTGAGGTAAGATAGGGAGAGATTAGGTTTTAAGGAATGTTGATAGAGAGTGCACATAAATTATCTTCCATATTTTCAGTAAAGTACTGTAACCCTAAGATTTGTGTGGTGTTCCCGATGGGCAGTACCACTCTGGATAATAAACTACAATGTGACTGGAAAGGCAGAATGAATTTATTTCTGGAGACTATGAAGTGGGGAAAGACTTAAGTATCTAACTAATTCTGAACAGCTTACAATCAGCCCATATTATTTTAGGGCATCTTCCCACTTTATCCCTAATTTCAACATATGTGGCACTGCCATAATTTGAGATTATGAGAATTTTATGAAATAAATTGAGTTGTTTCTTGAGTTTTCATCTCTTAGAATAGGATTTGCATTTCTCTCTTCTGTTGTGTGTATTACTACTTACCCATCTGAATTTCATCATCTGTTACTGTCTCCTTTTCCATTCTCATCAGCCTCTGTGTTTATGTTTTTTAAGAGATCATTAATATAGTTTAGAGGGTTTTTGTGAGTGATCAACATTCGATCACTGAGTTAAATCCACCATGTTTACCCAGAATTCACCTAGTTTTTTGTTCTTAAAAAAATTCAGGACTTTATTTTTAGAGCAGTTTTAGGTTTACAACAAAATTGAGAGGAAGGTACAGAGATTTCCCATACATGTGCATAGTCTCATGTATATCAACATCACTCAGTGGAATGGCACATCATTTTTACCAAGAATTAACCTATATTATATAACACATCCTAATCACCCAGAGTCCATACTTACATTAGGGTTTATTCTTGGTGTTGTACATTTTGTGTGTTTGGACAAATTTACGATGACATGTATTCAACATTATAATATCTTACAGAGTACTCTCACTGCTCTAAAAATCCTCTGTGCACTGCCTACTTATGTCTTCCACCCCATACCAAGCAAACATTTTGAATCTTGTATATAATCTTTTTATTCTCTCCATACTTTTGCCTTCAGATTGGCTTAGTTCACTTAGCAATGTGAATGTAAGATCACTCCATATCTTTTCATAGCTTGAAGCTCATTTATTTTTAGTGTTGAAGAACATTTTATTATCTGGGTGTACCACAGCTTACTTATCCATTCACCTACTTACCAAGGAGCATCTTGATTGCTTCCAAATTGTGTAAATTATGCATACAATTGCTACATCTGTGTAGCAGGCATACATCTGTGTGAAAATTTTTGTGTGGACATTAGTTTTCAACTCTTCTGGGTACATATCAAGAAGTGCAAGTGCTGGATGGTATGATAAGGGTATGTTTAGTTTTATAAGAAACTGCCAAATTGTGTTACAAGATGGCTGTACCATTTTGTATTTCCACTAGCAATAAATGAGAGTTCCTATTACTCCACATCCTCAGCAGAATTTGATGTTGTCAGTGTGTGGATCACATTGTTTTTCACCTTATAAGATTTTATTTTTCTTTCTAAAAATTTGTGTTTGCTTCTAATATATTTGAAGGTTTTACTCAATTCCCCCTATTTGCCAGTGTGTGATTATTCCTCAGATTCCCAGGTACTCTTCTTTTTCCTTTGTCCTACAATATTTTCTTTCCAGTGGCTCAATATTACTATTTTCTTTGCTTCTCTACTTATTCATCTTTGAATAAAATGGTATTTGTCTAGAACAACTGTTTTCATTTGGTAAGGTCAGTATACATACAATAGTATTTTACTGACTTAAAGTAAAAATCCATGAAGCATAAAGGGACAGATACTCAGTCTCCTGGGTGTTAATATTCTGAAGTCCCTACGTCAGGAGATAGATGGTGAAGTGGATTTTTGGCACTGTCTCATTAATAAAGGTCACTTGCAGTATTGAAACCTTGGAAAGTTTTATTCTTAATTTGACTTCATCTATGTTAAAATTATTATTAATTCTCCCCATATTTTAAATTTTTCCTAGTTTGGGGGATTCTTGTGAGATTTTTGTTTGTTATGTTTGTGTATTCATGAATATTTTCCTGTGAGCTTCTGAAGGAAAGCTTTGAAGCCTGCTAATTTCATAGAGTTTTGTTGTGCATTTTTAAAATTTTACAGGTATTAATATATCTAGCACAGGCTGAGAACTTTTTGGCACATTTTCTATCTTAGTTCTTCCCTAAGACAATCCTAAAGCCAAAAACTCACAACAAATCTCTTTGAAGACTGTGATCATTTTATGACATTATCAGCAACCTTTCAAATGAATAGGAAAATGACAATCTTTATTTTCTTTCTGTTCATAATAATAGACAAAACAATGTGACTAAATTTTTATCTTACATTCTGCATTTTCTATAATCATATTGGCAAAGTTCTGCTAATTTTTAAAAATCAAATACATATGTACTTTCACTAACAAGTATATGTAATTTTATGTAACATTATTCAGTTTTATTTTGCTTTATTTGAGTTATAAACTGTTGCTTTATAAAATGATACATTCGTATATGACATATGGAATTTAAACTAAGGTTATATTTGACCTTATTTTTACTTAATTTTGAGAACTCACAATGTTCATAATTCTTTGAATTAAATTTTTGAGGACTCATAAATTCTGATTATTTTACCTCATAAAATATTTGATTTATTGAGTCACTTAAATCTTAGATGGTTCAGGTTGTTTGACACAACATAAAATATCTGGTTGAAAATACATACTCACTGTAATCACAATCTCATTTCCTAAATTCACTCTGCTTTAAATAGCAAAGAGATATATGAAAACTCAGAATATAATAATATGTGAACATAGGTAAAATTTTCCATGACAGGCATAAAAAACATAAGAGTTTTCCCAGAATTTCTGAATTTTAACATATTTTGAATGGCATTGCAAAAGTGTATTGATGTTTTATCAAAAAAGTTATGCAAAACAACACATACACATAATTTAGCTTTTTATAAAAGGGTTAGATACAACACATGGAATGGGATAATGCAGCTTATGTATAGACATGTTTTAGCAAAGGATCCCCTCTTATGAGAATGAGCAGATGTTTTAGCAAATGTTTAGAACCTGTGTGCTATAAAATAAATTTATGTTCCTACCATATAATTAATGATAGCATATACAATCATATAATTTTATCACTCTACCTTTTTAAATGTCAATGATCTGATATTTAAATGCTTATAACTCTTCCAGGAGCCCGTGAATTTTTACTTTCAGGTAAATTTTCTCCATCTAAAATATTAATGTGGTCAATCTTCCAGCTGTTTGTTGATAGCTAGAGTTGTCAAATGTTCTGCAGATTAATTTTAGAGAACCTATATCCAAACTATTTAAAATTATTTTAAATGGACTTTAACACATATGGTTGTTTAATCATTATTTCTTTCTTTGTGGAAAAACTACTCTCTTTACTAGGCTAAGGTGTTTTAATTCAGTATTGGTGCTTAGAGGGAAGAAGGCATAAGCTTACCTGATAAGTGTTGCCTAATCAAGGCAGAAATAATGGTCACAAGATGGTTACAACCATATAACCCTCATGTCTTTCTGACATAAGTTCATATCTTTAATTTACCAAACAAATAATTAGTTCTGTAAGTATATATTGATTGATGGAATCTTCTTTATATAGATAGTATTAGGTTTAGTAAAGTACCAAATGATTTTCAAATATTTAGTAGAAGTGTCAAGTGGAATGTACACTGTTAATATTTTACTATTTCTTCATTTATTTTAAGTGTACAAAATATCACATATTTAATATAATTATAATTCTCAGTTTACAGGTGATCATGTGTGTTTGGAATACAGTCTTTTCTGTGTTCTATTTATAGTAGTTAAATCATTAAAATTCAGTGAGATATATTACATTAAACACTGCATCTTTTCTCTTTTGACATGTGTAAATTAATCTAATTTCCTTGAGATTTCTGCATATTCCCACTTGAGAAAAAATGACTCAGCCTATTGGATTTTGTTGTCTCTGTTTACAGAATCAAAGTCAACAATGTCTTGGTCTAGAAGATAAATAGAATAGCAGACTCACCATATCCAAACAGAGATAAAATTGTCTATTAAAAAACCACCAAAATTTTTTCAAGTGATTTTTCTCCAGGAGAAAAAAATGTTACATTAGTTTTTCTTATCAAATTGTGATGAGAAGCAGTTTTAAATAGAAGACAAGCTTTTTAAAAGTTTAAATAGATCTTTATTTTCTTTCTTAGAGAATAAGTTTTGATTCAGGCTCTTACACATTTTAAAAGCATAAAATTTGTAGTGTTGGCCCCTGATTTTTAGATATAAATAGTAGGGCAAGTAATGAGTTACATACAATTATAATTAACTGTACTTAATAAAGGGGTTGAAAAATTTAAAATGTAATGCACCATCTTCAGTAAAAACATTAACTTAATTTGTAGATAAAACATTTGTTTTCCTAATATTTGGGATATGACAGCAAAATAAGTTGAAAATTGAATGTCTGAAGTCAGAAATGAATCTGACTTCTTCAATTTTGCAGCTGGTAATTGGGCCCTGGGAGATTTAGTTCATAGATTATTCTCATCACCTGTGGTACTTGTCGCTTCTATCTTCTCTTAGCAGTCTCACAGTCAGGGTTTTTGACAGAAGCCCTGAGGACAAACATCTAAAAAAAGAAAATAAAGCTGGCTTTGGGGGTCAAGTTCAAATGATCTGGGATTTATTCAGTTAAGCTATTCTCTTGGGAATTGAATCATAATGTGAAAGAAATTTCCATTTTGGTTTGAAGGAGAGAAGTTCAATTTGAACTGCAGTCACTCATCCTTATATCTACCATTTTGTTTCTCTCTAGAGAATATTTTAATACTTTCTCTCAATTTGCTGTGGAAATTCTACCATGCCTTGTAACCTGACTGCGATCTTCATGACTTTATTGTGGTTTAAAATATGTTTACTGAAATCAGAGTGTTTCTGAGCATCGTATATAAGGATATAGAGCCTTGTGGTTAAGAGCTGTATCTCTGACAATGAGATTACTCCCTCACACTCCTGAGAATGGCTAAAATTAAAAAGATTGAAAACCCCAAAGTTTGAGGAGGATATGGAGCAATCCAAACTTATATATTGTTATATATCAAATATTTCTTATATATCAAATTGTAAAATAGTATAACCACTTTGTAGAACTGCTTGGCAGTTTTTTGAAAATTAACATCTGCCTTCTGATTCTGCAATTCAACTTCAAGTTATTTATCTCAGAGAAAGGAAAACATAGGCCCACAAAAATTTCTGTACAAGAATATTCAGAACATCTTTATTTATAAAAGTGCCCCTCTATTCCCCCCAACAGGAAAAAGCACTCAATGTAATAATGGATGAATAATCTGTGGTATATTATACAATAGACTACTCATTAGAAATTTTAAAAAGAATGGACAATTAAAAAGGCAGTAATATGGATAAAACTTAAATACTCTATGTTGAGTGAAAGAAGTAAAGACAAAAATAAATACTCTCTTTCCATTGATATGAAAAAACAGAGCTAAGTAAGAACAGTGGTTACTTCCTTGAGAATTGGGTTTGACTGTAGAAAGAGGCAAGAGAGCACTTTCTGAGATGTCAGATGTCTGTTATGTGGTTGAGAGATTACATTAGTGTATATTAGTGTATACAACTGTCAAAACCTACAGAATTGAACATGTAAGTTTTGTCTATTTTAATGTATGTAAATTATATCTCAATTTTAAAAGATTAGGTTAAAAAACACTAGAACTCTAAAGTCCACCCTTCTGAATTAAAATACATGTGCCACACTCTACTAACTGTATACCTGTGGTAAGATTATTTAACTTATGTGTGCCTCTATAAAGGAAGTGTAAGGGTAATTGTACCTATCTTAGAGGGCTATTGGGAAGAAGTTTGGGCCAGGAATATGATAAACTCAACAAGTTTTTAGCTATTGTCATGTTTTCATGGCCTATAATTGGTGTTTATTTTCAACTATAACACTTCTAACAATCACAATAACTGTAAAATTCTTATTAACTGTACTTCAGTGTATGCTTAATTTTAATACCTCATTTTGTTTTTTGTAATAGTTTTGTGTTTGTGTATGATAGATAGATATAGAGAATTTAGTATATTCAGAATTAAATATACATACCTATGGATAAAGAAACGACATTGAGTGAGCTTAAATTACTTGCCAACAGTCACAAAGCAAGATTTACTAAAGTTATTAACCTAACTCAGATCTGTGTGGCTTTTCAATCTAAGATCTTTCACAGACAACCTGGAGAGAAAAAAGAGCACATAGTGCATAAGACAGGATTCAAAGCTGAATGACTGAATACATGGTTGATTGTTTTATTTTAAAACTTTATACAATTTGTGTTCTCTGAGCATGTGTTTATGTGTGTGTGTGTGCACACATGCTACATAGCTTATTATTCTTCTTTATCAAGAAGTTAAGAGAATTTATTCTACCCACTCTGATTACACTAATTCTGCTGAACAGTTGTTTACTTTCCATCATCCAGGGTTTGAAAATGGCCTCACTCTGTGCTTAAGTTTGGCCTATTTACCTTGAGGTAATTTTGTTTCTTTAAACTTAACATAATCATATCTTGTTAGGAACTATTTGATAAATATGTCTAATTTTTCAATTATTTTATCATTATTAATTTGGTCATTGTATTAAAAGTTATGTCATATTATTTAAAAATTAACTGGGCACAACTAGTTTATAGTTTCTATCTCTGCTCTTGTTTCAATATTGTGTCATACATTGAGTATTAGGGTCTATGCATAAGTGTTGACCTTTCTTTGGAACCCATACCTCAGATACTCTTTTGATAATAAGGTATAATGACTAATAATGGTGAATAAAATTCATAACACAATATTATACTCCCTTTGCATAATTTAAAAATGAGCAGGATGCTTAGGTAAAATAAGAGTGAGAAAAATACCCTTTGCAGAATGATTTCTGTGTATCTTTTGCAATTTAAAATTGCATACTTTAATTCTTTTTAGCCCACCTGGATTAATCAACCCAATAAATATTCAGTAACCAGAACCAAAGAACAAGAAAGAGAGGAAAAAACAAAAGGCCTGTCACTGTTTTTTGGGGGGGCCTAGGGAGTTAACGAAAAATAACACAGTTTGGTAATTCTCTTAATCTTGTAAACTTGGACAGAACATAAAAAAAAAATCCTCTGGGTTTTCCTCAAGTTGGATAGAAATTTGTTGAAGAGTCTGGTTCAGTCTCAAGGCATAATCTGAATATTCAAGACTGGCATACAACACCCTCATCCCACCTGGCACTTCTTTATAGGATTAATAAGTCGGGGATATATGGGGTTGTGTTGAGAAGTTTGATGGAGTGCCATAATGTTGAGGGTTGCAGATAATGGTTGGGGAAAAAGGGAAACAAGTGTTTATGTTATATTGTCTCATGTGTATCAAAGATTCAGCCACAGAAATGAGAGAATATATCTTTAAATATACTACATTGATTTAGGAAGATAATAGGTAGCAAAAAATGTTAAAAAGAATTTTTCTCTGGCCAGAGTGCAAATGATCAATTTAAAAGTATCTCTCATCATTCAACATTCAAACCAAAAATCTTGTAACCCTGTAACCATAAACGTATGAGTATAATCTATGTTTCTCTTTATTCATGAAGAAAAAAATCCATAGAGAAATATCAAAATTCCCAGGATAGTGCTTAATCTACCATTTCACTCTAAGTGTTGTCCAACATTACATATTGCAACAGAACTACAAAGAGTAATCTCTATGGACCCTTCAAAACAATGTGGTCCCTGATAACTTTTTAAATTTAACTGCAATTTCACAATAGCACTCGAGTACATCAATTTCTCTATTATCTCAGATTGAGAGTTTCTCCAAAATATCCCAAATCCAGTTAGGAATGCCAGTAAATGGGGAGGAGATCAAGATGGCAGAGTAGAAGGACACTGAGCACACATCCTCCCACAAGCACATCAAAAATGCATCTACATGTGGAGCAACTCTTACTGAAAACAAATGAGACTGGTAGAAAGACTCTTCTACAACTAAATTGTAAAGAAAGAGCCACACAGAGTCAGGTAGGAAGGGAAGAGACGTGATCAGGTCAGGACCCACACCAGTAGTAGAAGACACAGAAGAGGAGGGGGCTATGGTGGGCTCAGAGATCTTTCCTGAGGAGTTAGGATTCAAGGCACATACAGGGCCCCCAGGCCTGGTATATGACACCAAAAAGGTGAGTCCTCTTAGCTGGTTCAAAAAACAGTGGGATTTACAGGAAGGCTGTAAGAAACCAAGACTGTGTCAAGTGCTTCCATGTTTGCTTACTCCCAGGAACAAGGCAGAGGAAGTATATTAAAACTGCTCAGGCTCTAGCCAGTTTACAGCAACTTCTGCCTTGAACACCCAAACCCAAATCAGGCACCCGCTGTAGGCTACTTGCTGCAGTGCTGCTACCCACTGGGGCAAATGTTCTGTTGATGAGAAGCAGAAAAGGGCACACTTAGAGGGAACATAACCAGCTTGGACCTGGGCCTCTGGGTTTCTTCTCTAGCACCTTGCAACCCTATTCTGTGTCCAATAATTTGGTGATGGTCACTGAGCATAAAAGAAACCCCAGGTCACTACTGGCTCTGGTTCTAGTCCCTGCATTTCCAGCCCCACTTCCTACCAAGGAGATATCTGCCAGTGCAGCTTGGGGGAAGATTGACCCAGGCTCACTTCAGATACAGCTTTCTGGAGGGACAGTTAAGTAGCACAGGGACACTCCCACACAAGGACATCACTTCAAGATGAGGATAGATAACTGTTTCACATAATTTCATAGAGACAGAGAAAGAAAAACAAAATGAGAAGACAAGAGAAATTTGCCTCAAAGATATAAATGAAAAAAATCTGAAAAACCAACTAGAGAAAGAGATAAATAATTTACCAGGTAAATATTTCAAAGCATTAGTAATAAGAGTGCTAACTGAAAAAGAGAAAAGAGTAGAAGAATACAGTGAGAATTTTAACAAGGAACTAGAAAATATATAAAGCAACCCACAGAGCTAAAGTAAACAACAACTGACATAAAAACACACTAGAAGGAATTAACAGAAGATTAGGTGATACAGAAGAATGCATAAGTAATCTGGAAGATGGAATAATGGAAATCACCCAGTCAGAAGGGCAAAAAGAAAAATGAAATAAAAATGAAGACAGTTTAAGTGAACTCTGAAACAACGTCAAGTGTAATAACATTCACATATAGAGGCCCCAGAAGTCAAAGAGAGAGAGAAAAGGGTCAAACATGTATTTGTTGAGATTATGGCTGAAAACTTCCTAAAGCTGAAGAAATAAATAGAGTTACAAGATTCATAGAGAACCCCAAACAAGATGAACCCAAAGCGACCCAAAGTAAGACATATAATAATCAAAATAGCAAAAGTTAAAGATAAAGAGGGACTTCTAAAGGAAGCAAGAGAAAAACAAATAGTCACATACAAGGGAACCCCTATGAGGATATCAGCTGGCTTTCCTGAAGAAACCATGCAGGCCAGAAGGGAGTGGCATGACATATTTAATGTGCTGAAAGGGAAACCCACTACTGGAATACTCTACCCTTCAAGGTTATCATTCAGAATTAAAAGAAATATAAAGTGTTTCCCAGACAAAAAACTAAAAGAGTTTATCAACTAAAATGACCCTACAAGAAGTGTTGCTGGGTCTTTAAGTGGTAAAAAAAAAAAGGCTACCAAAAGAAGTAAGAATTTATAGGAGAGAAAAATTCCCATTAGTAAAGGCAAATATATAGTAAAGGTTGTGGATAAATCACTTAAATAAGCTAGTACAAAAATTAAAAGACAAAAATGGTAAAACTCAAGTGTAAGTACAATATAATAAATACAACACAATAAAGGAAAGATATGAAGATGTAAAATATGAAATTAAAAACACAACCTGGTGGTGGGGAGAGTAAAAAGCATAGATCTTTTAGAATGTGTGTGAACTTAATGACTACCAATTTAAAACAAGTAGTCATAGGTCAACATATATGAACTTCATGGTAACCACAAATCAAAAACCTACTATAGATACACAAAAACTAGAGGTAAAGAAAAACAAGCATACCACTAAGGAAAATCATCAAATCACAAGAGGTGAAACTAAAAGAAGAAGAAAAAAGAGAGAGAAGTGCAAAAACAATGAGAAAACAAGTATCAACAAATAGACTGAAAGTGACAGGACAGAAAAAGATATTTCATGCAAATAGAAATTATATAAGAAAACAGAGATAGCAATATTCATATCAGACAAAATAGATTTTAAAACAAAGTCTATATCAAAACTCAAAGAAGGGGGGGATTATATAATATTAAAGGAATGCATATAAGAAGAGAATTTAACACTCATTAACATGTATGAACCTAACATAGGAGCATCTAAATATATAGCGCAAATATTAACAGACATGAATGGAGAAATTGACAATAATAAAATAATAGTAGAAGATTTTAACACCACACTTACACCAATGAAAAGATCATCCAGACAGAAAATCAAGCATAAAGTGACCTTAAATGATACATTAGACTGCTGGACTTAATAGATATCTATATGACATTCCATCAAGAAAACAGCAGAATACACATTCTTTTCAAGTGCATATGGTTCTTCTCCAGGATAGATCACATGATAGGCCACAAAACAAATCTCAACAAATTTAGGAGAAATGGAATTATACTAAGCATTTTTTTTCTGACTGCAATGCTATGAAACTAGAAATCAATTACAGGAATAAAAATGGGAGAAACACAAACAAGGGGAAGCTAAACAACATACTACTAAAAAATAATGGGTC
The DNA here is from genome assembly GCF_964374135.1 of Grampus griseus. Taxonomy (NCBI): domain Eukaryota; kingdom Metazoa; phylum Chordata; class Mammalia; order Artiodactyla; family Delphinidae; genus Grampus; species Grampus griseus. The sequence goes on along the minus strand of NC_139009.1, from coordinate 66,791,522 downwards.
ATTGAGGAAATCAAAATAGAAATAAGAAAATACCTCAAGATAAATGAAAACACAACTTTCCAAAAATCTGTAGGATGCAGCAAAAACAGTTCTAAGTTTATAGTAATAGAGGTCTACCTCAATAAACAAGAAAAGTCTCAAATAAAAAACCTAACCTACCATCTAAAGGAATTAGAAAAAGAAGAACAATACATATATATTACTCAGCCATAAAAAAGAATGAAATTCTGCCATTTGCAACAATATGGATGGACCTAGAGGGTATTATGCTTAGTGAAATAAGTCAGACAAAGGCAAATAATGTATGTTATCACTTATATGTGAAATCTAAAAAATAAAACAAACAAATGAATATTACCAAACAGAAAGAGACGCATAGATACAGAGAACAACTTGTTACCAGTGGGGAGTGGGAAGTGGAGAGGGGCAAGATAGGGGTAGGTGCTTAAGAGGCACAAACTACTATGTATAAAATAAATAAGCTATGAGTATGTATGATACAGCACAGAGAATGTAGCCAATATGTTATAACAACTTTAAACGGAGTATAATCCATAAATATATTGAATCACTATATTGTACATCTGAAACATCCAATTTTGTAACTAGAATGTGTATCAATTAAAAAAGAATGTATGTAAAATCAAATTGACACCATGAATATAAAAATCATGATGAATATTACAGTTGAATAACTATTAAACAGAATTTTACATCAGTCCATATAACCTTGAGAATATTTTCTGACTCTCTAAAAGCAAAAGCACATTCACAAAAGAACTCCCTATGCCATTTACTGCTGATTAGTTCTCTCATTCATTACAATACATTTTAAATCTCTGAATCCATAGTCAATAACTTATTCTTTCGACTTTACTTTCCTCCCCACAGACATTCCCACAGAAAACACTAATCAAAGGCTTTCATTTTTAGGCTGCATATTCAGATTTTGCCTACTTGTATCATGCTTGCATATCCAAATTATTCTTATGTGATTCAGGACATGAAACTATTGCAAACCACACACAAGTCTGGTAAGGTAGAAAAAACATTTTTATAGGAAAGGGGAAGTTGTAAGGGGCTGTTATAAACCAAAAGCCCATTGGAGGAAACTGGGAGTTTAAAGTATAGTGGATTTTCATTGGCTGAGTTGTGACAGTCTCTCACTGCCTGAGCTCTTGCCAAGCAAGGAAAAAAAACTTTCTTCCTCCTGCTGGTGGTAGTAAAGCAGTGTCACTTTCTGCCAAAGATGCAAGGTACCTCTCTTCCTATTGGGATCTGTATGGACCTGAAGTGGTATGCATGTTTGAGCTCCTCCTTATAGCCTCACAACTTCATTTTAGTGGGGTTTTACTTTATTAATTTTCACAATGTAAAAGAGTATAATAAGTGCTTAAGTTCCATTCACTAATGAACCAAATATTATTAAAAGCCAGGAGACAGATCCATGCATTCAGGGTTTGATAACTATGGAATTTAAAATCTGTGATTAAAAAAAAAAAAAGTTCAACAACAATAAAACAGTTTGTGACAACAGGTTAATGATTTAAAAAAATAATAAAAACATAAATCCCTTTCTATCACCATAATTAAAAACTCTATTTCAGCAGGTTTATATATAATTTGCAAAAATAATAAAACCATAGAATAGTAGAATTATGTGCAAGTATTTTTTTAAATTTAAGGTAAAAGATCCATTTATTTATTTTTCAAATATATTATCTAATCATATAATATTTGTACTTTATAATAATGCAACCACATATTCTTATAAAATATTTAAATATATAGAAATACATTGTGTTAAATTTGAATATTCCCATTTTTATTCCTACCAGAACTAATCATTGTCATAACATTGGTTGCAAACTTCTGTTACTTTTTATGTTTACATATCTACATATATATTTATGCACAGATATATTTATAGACACACACAAATACACAAACATACATATATATATATATGTTTTTTCCTTTTGTCCATAAAGTGGATTATACTATTTGTAATTTAAAATATTTTCTTAATAAACATTCTAACCTTCAATGCAGTTTTAAACCAAACTGGAATTATTTATAGCTTTGAATGACTTATAAATCTCCTGTATTAGAAATAATGATCAGCATTAAAGGACAAATTGGATGATATATGTTTAAGAAAATTATTTCTTATCTTGTATATTAAGAGTTTGTATAGTTAGAAATATTTCATTGATCATATAGTAGAAGTCGAATATACATTTTAAGTCCCTGTCAAGATATGTATAAATTCACAGTATTCAATATTTTTTTGCAATACTGTCAGACAATAAAGGATCCACATACTTTAATTTTCAAGAAGCTTCCAGGTAGAAATTTCTTCCACACATTATATTCTTCTTAGGAATTTGGAAATAGATAAATAGCAAGGTAGTTTGCTTATGACTACAAGGAACTTTATTTTAGAAGAATGCTAAATCAAACTTTCTAATCAATTATCTAAAAATGGATAAATGTTTCATGATTATTAATGAAGAATAACATTGAGCAGAAGAAAAATACCTCATGGGGGGAATGGAAATATATTTTTTTAATTAATTAGTTAAGTTTATTGAAATATAGTTGATTTACAGTGTTGTGTTAGTTTAAGGCGTACAGCAAAGTGATTCAGTTTGCATATATACATATATATATATTATTTTTATTGTATTCTCTTCCATTATAGGTTATTGCAAGATATTGAGTATAGTTCCCTCTGCTATACAGTAGGTCCTTGTTGGTTATCTATTTTATATAGAGTAGTGTGTATATCTTTATCTCAAATTCTTAATTTATCCCTCCCACATCCTCTACTTTGGTAACCATGTTTGTTTTCTATGTGTGTGAGTCTATTTATGTTTTGTAAATAAGTTCATTTGTATCATTTTTAGATTCCACATATAAGTGATATCATTTGATATTTTTTTTTTGTCTGACTTACTTTACTTGGTATGATAATCTCTAGATCCATCCATGTTGCTGCAAATATTATTATTTCATTATTTTTTTATGTCTAAGTAGTATTCTATTGTGTGTGTTTGTGTGTGTGTATCACAGCTTCTTTATCTATTCATCTGTCAATGGACATTTACATTACTTCCATGTCTTGACTATTGTACATACTGCTGCAATGAACATTGGGGTGCATGTATCTTTTGGAATTATGATTTTCTCTGAATATATGCCCAGAAGTGGGATTGCATAGTCATATAGTAGACCTATTTTTAGTTTTTTAAGGAACCTCCATACTGTTCTCCACAGTAGTGCTATCAATTTACATTCCCACCAACAGTGCAAGAAGGTTCCCTTTTCTCCACACCCTCTAGAGCATTTATTGTTTGTAGAGTTTTTGATGACCATTCTGACTGGTATGAGGTGATACCTCATTGTAGTTTTGATTTGCATTTCTCTAATAATTAGTGATGTTGAGCATTTTTTCATGTTTCTGTTGGCCGTCTGTATATCTTCAGAGAAATGTCTATTTAGGTCTTCTGCCCAGTTTTTGATTGGGTTGGGTTTTATTTATTTATTTTGATATTGAGCTGCATGAGCTGTTTGTATATTTTGGAGATTAATCCCTTGTTAGTTGCATAACTTGCAAATATTTTCTCTCATTCTGTAGATGTTTTTTGGTTTTGTTTATGGTTTCATTTGCTGTGCAAAAGCATTTATGCTTAATTAGGTCCCATTTGTTTAATTTCTTAAAATTTCCATTACTTTAGGAGACACATCCAAAAAGATATTGCTGTGATTTTTGTCAAAGAGTATCCTACGTTTTCTTCCAGGAGTTTTATAGTATTCCATCTTACATTAAGGTCTTTAATCCAATTTGAGTTTATTTTTGTGTATGGTGTTAGACAATGTTGTAATTTCATTCTTTTAAATGTAACTGTCCAGTTTCCTAACATCACTTACTGAAGACTGTCTTTTCTCCATTGCATATTCTTGCCTCCTTTATCATAGATTAATTGACCATACGTTCATGGGTTTATGTCTGGGTTTTCTTTCCTGTTCCATTGATCTATATTTCTATTTTTGTGCCAATACCATAATGTTTTGATTACTGTAGCTTTGAAGTATAGTCTGAAGTCAGGGAGCCAGATTCCTCTAGCTCCGTTTTTGTTTCTCAGTATTGCTTGGATATTCAGGGTCTCTTATGTTTCCACACAAATTGTAAAATTTTTGTTCTAGTTCTGTGAAAAATGCCAGTGATAAATTAGATAGGGATTTCATTGAACTGTAGATTGCCTTGGGTGATATAGTCATTTTGACAGTATTGATTCAGTCTAAGAACATGGTATATCTTTCCATCTGTTTGCCTTGTCTTTGATTTCTTTCATCAGCATCTTATAGATTTCAGAGTACAGGTCTTTTGCCTCCTTAGGTAGGTTTATTTGTAGGTATTTTATTCTTTCTGATGCGATGATAAATGGGATTGTTTGCTTAATTGATTTTTCTGATCTTTCATTGTTAGTGTGTAGGAATGCAAGAGATTTCTATGCATTAATTTTGTATCCTGTAATTTTACCAAATTCATTGATGAGCTCTTGTAATTTTCTGGTAGCATCTTTAGGATTTTCTATGAATAGTGTCAGGTCATCTGCAAACAGCGACAGTTTTACTTCTTATTTTCCAATCTGGGTTCCTTTTATTTCTTTTTCTTCTCTGTTTGCTGTGGCTAGGACTTCCAAAACTATGTTGAGTAAAAGTGGTGAGTGGACATTCTTGTCTTGTTCCTGATCTTAGAGGAGATGCTTTCAGTTTTTCACCATTGAGAATGATGTTTGCTATAAGCTTGCCATATATGGCTTTTATTATGTTGAGGTATGTTTCCTCTATGTCCACTTTATGGAGAGTTTTTATCATAAATGGGTGTTGAATTTTGTCAAAAGCTTTTTCTGAATCTATTGAGATGATCATATGGTTTTTATTCTTCAATTTGTTAATATGGTGTATCACATTGATTGATTTACATATATTGAAGAATACTTGCATTCCTGGGATAAATCCCATTTAATCATGGTTTATGATGGTTTTAATGTATTGTTGGATTCTGTTTGCTAGTGATTTGTTAAGGATTTTTGCATCTATGTTCATCAGTGATATTGGATTTAATTTCCTTTTTTTGTGATATCTTTGATTTTGCTTTCAGGGTGATGGTGGCCTCATAGAATGTGTGTCTCTTCCTCTGCAATTTTTTGGAAGAGTTTGAGAATGATAGGTCTTGCCTCTTCTCTAAATGTTTGGTAGAATTCCCCTGTGAAGCCATCTGACCCTGGACTTTTTTTGTTGTTGGGAGTTTTTAAATCACAGATTCAATTTCAGTACTTGTTGTTGGTCTATTCATATTTTTTATTTCTTCCGGGTTCAACTTTGGGAGATTGTACCCTTCTATGAATTTTTCTATTTCTTCTAGGTTGTCCGTTTTATTGGCGTATAGTTGTCTGCAGTAGTTAGTCTCTTATCGTCCTTTGTATTTCTCTGCTCTCTGTTGTAACTTCTCCTTTTTCATTTCTAATTTTATTGATTTGTGTCCTCTCCCTGTTTTTCTTGATGAGTCTTGCCAAGATTTATAAATTTTGTTTATCTTTTCAAAGAACCAGCTTTTAGTTTCATTGATTTTTTTCTATTGTTTTCTTTGGCTCTATTTCATTTATTTCTGCTCTGGTCTTTATGATTTCTTTCCTTTTACAAACGTTGGGGTTTTTTGTCCCTCTTTTTCTAGTTTTTCTGGGTTTAAGGTTAAGTTGTTATGGGAAAAGTCATCTGTGATGGAATATTAGCCAGAATTAGAGTAGTAAGAAATATATTTAACTCTTCTTTTGGGAAAGATTGGAATAAATTTAACTAACATACATGAAGATTGAGATAGGTGGGAGTTGTGAGAGATTAGTTTAGACAAAAATTTTATTTTTAAAAAAATTTTTATTGTAGTATCCTTGATTTACCAAAATTTTATACTGAGTCTGTTTGCTTGATATTTCTTAGGTTCTGAAGTCATGATGAATTTCCATTCTCTGTCAATGATGAACTTTGTGAATCTATATAGGCTCACTTGATCTATCACAGATGTACTTGAACTGTCACTGATAGCTCTGTTGTTTGGATCAAATCCCCAATCCAACAATAACAAAGCAAAAAAAAAAAAAAGAAGGAAAAATAGGGTAAACAAGTCAACAATTAGTTTTGATTCAAAAGCATTCCTTGGTGAAATTGTATTAGGATTGTCATTTTTGAATGAGAAAATTTATTATTGGTCAAATGTGCTTTTCATACCTAGTTTAATATTTCATTTTTTACAGGTTGATTAATGATTAGATGGTAAGTTGAATACTTACAACTGTATTGTGGTTTTTAAAAAGATAAATTAATTACCCAATCAATGAAATGTGTATTAGATTTTCTTATACTGTTAGCTCTTCAACAGGAGTTATAAGTAACATAAGGTAAATGAAAAATATGGTCTTCATCTGCAAGGAGGGGATATGAAGTTGAAAAGATAAAATCAATACATTATAAACATGTATATCATATATAATATTTACTATATATATATAGCATAAAATATATGATAAAAATCTGTGATTTCAACAAGAATTACAGTTGGTTCAGTTATATTTCATGGAAAATGGAGTGTGATGTGTATTGCAGTAGGAATAGAAGAATTCCTGAGGGTTTGTATCTGAAATATTCTGTAACTTTTCATTAAACAAAGGGCAAAGGGCCCACTTCAACAAAATAAAAACACATGAAGGTAGGAGTAAGAATGATTTAGGGATATTTGGGAAGATGGTTAACTAGTAAGCTACTGGTCCTTAATAAGTCAACCTGAAGGGTAATGAGAGTGAGCAGAATCGGTCTCATGTCACTAGACATCTTGCCTACATTGTCATTTATAGGATATAGATATTGATCACTAAAGTGTACATGAAGAATATTTTTGAACGAATGTAAAATTGACTTATCTATGTTAAATCACGAAGGTTCCTAAATAAATATAATTCCAGAGTCATTTTCAGAGGTAGTCTTTAAATGGGAAGATAAAATGATACAATAATAGTATTTAGTGACTGAAAAACATGAAAAATGATATGACTCTGGTATGTGTCATATTGTTGTAAAAAACGATTTCATCTTTTTTTTTTTAATTCAGCATCCAAAGTTGTGTGGATGATAAGAATAATTGCCTATGTTTCAGCACACAGTTTGTTTTACACTTTTTTTATGACTATGGTTACAAAACAATTTGTCTAGTTTGAAAAGATTAGTAGAAGAATGTAGGATGTAACTGAAATACAGCTTGTCCGTTTATGGTCTATTCCTGGTAAACAGCAGGGTTTGGGGTACAGCAGTATACAAAAATGAAGCTGAACATTTTATTTTATAGATGGAAATACCTAATAGTGCGTGTTAAGAGTGTAGTGAGTTCTGGAATGGTGACGTATACCATATGGAGGAATGGAAATTGCACAATATTGAATGATAATGTTCCTGAAGAAGTTCACCTATGTGACTGGATTAGGAATGAAAATTTCCTCATAAAATAGAGAAAGTAAAAAAAAGAGAGGGAGAGAGAGGACGGTGTCTAGCCTGGAAAGTTTCCATGGGCCAAGCTTGGAGGAGGAGAGTATATAAAGGAGTGCATAAAAATATAATGGGTCAGGGGTCCATCACTTTTGCCCAAATAACATTGGCATATTGTGTTTCCTGATATAAAGATATCAGGAAAATATGACTATATAGCCTTCTGACCAAGAGGAAATGGAAACAGTGTTTGGTAACATAAACCAGTCTTTATCCCCCTTCTTGCAATCCAAGACTAGGTAGCATATTGTCAGAAAATGAGTAACACAAATAAAGTATGTATCATGCTGGCTTGCTTTGGGTAAAATCTGAAAGCTATGTGTCTTAACAGTTACCACATTAAAAATATCCAGTCTTAATAATGATGCAATATTAAAAACAACCCTTTAATATACAAATATAAGTTAATAACAAACAACCATTTGGAATAAATTAACTATACATTTTCAGTGAATATAGTTATACATCAAATCTTCAGAAGTAGTCCTTTGGTACACTTTGACATGGACCCTTTTTAAATTAGGGTATAAATTATTAGTAACTTTAAAATCTGTGACAGGAATATGCTTTTTTCAGAATATTGCATATAAATATAAAATTAAAAGAATGATGTGCTCTTCTGTGAGGAAAACAAATTTAAATATCCAATTGTGTACTCTAGGTAAAGCAAGGGTCAATTGTTTACATTACAATGGTTTCATAGTAGGCATTTTTTCACTATGACTCTTTCATCTCAGATTGATTAAATGTGATTTGTTTGAAACCCACAATTTAAATAGTTTGAGCTCATGTACCCCCTTATGAAAAAAAATGGCATTCACTCGGCAGATTAAATTCTTGAAGTGTTGTCTCATATTTACTATCATGTAAATAAAAACAAAGCAAAAATAGGTAGATTCAGTGGAAAAATGTGAAACTATAGGCAAAATTGACCTGCAAAAATACATTTTAAAATATATATAAAAATATATAATATATATGAATATATATATATATATATAAAGTATATATATATATACTTTACTTTTATACAAGCAAACTACCTTGCATATCTGGATTATTCCAAGAATGCAAGGTAGTTTGCCTGTATATAATAAATCAATATAGTACAGCACATTAATAGATTACAAAACCACAGGAGGAAAAGCAATTGATCATTTCAGAAGATGCAGAGAATGTGTGTGATAAAATTAAATACTATTCTTGATAAAAAGCTCTTAACAAACAATAAATAGAAAAGAACTTCCTTATCCTGATAAAGGATATCTGAAAAAAATCCCAAAGTAAACAGTACTGTGAGATACAGAAATGTGAAAACATTACCTTTAAAATTAGAAACAAGATAACAATATTCACTATGACCCATTCCATTCATTATTGTAAGGGATGTACCTAAGAGCTTAGTAAGAAACAAAATGAAATGTAATATTTACAAGAATTGGAAAGAAATGAATTATAATGTTTAAGTTAATAAGCTAAAAAGTCAGATAAAAAGATTAGTGTCCAAAGACTAAATATCACTTGTATTTCTATGCCTAGGATAAAAGTGTTAGAAATGCAGTAAAAAGATAAAATTTCAATCACACAAAAAATAAGGAAAAAAGAAATTCACCAAATAAAAGACTTGTGTTCTATTAGAGAAAAAATATATGACTATGTAGAATTCATAAATATACATAACTAGAGAAATATAAATTCTTCATTATATAGAAAGTCAGTATTTTAGCTATGTAAAATCTGATCAAAATGATTCATAGATTTAATGTGCTATCATTAAATTCTGGCAGAGGTTTGAATGGAATTTAACAAACTTACTCTAAAATTTATATGGAAGAAGATGGGGCCAATAAAAGACAAGACACTTGACAAAAATAAGTTGAGTGTGAATTCCAACCATAAATAAATTGGCCAGAGGTACTCAGCAGAAAAACTAGAGAAAAGTCATACAAATGTGAAACTTTAAAGATGACAGGTAGTATGGGAAATGAAGGAGAAGAGAAATTATTGCTTGATATAATTATGGTAAGATTTTCATATAAATCATATACATTCATATATAATGAACGTAAAAAATAATTAATGCCACACACCATACACAGTCACAAATCCAAGTCCAAGCAGATAAAATATTTAAATATCAAATAGTTTATGAGAATATGTAGGAAATTATTACATATTATAAGAATATGTAGAAATTATTTCCTACTATATGTAGGAAACAATTTATTAAATAAGACTCAAAATATGATAACTATGATGAAAAGGTAAACATGTATTTGACTACAATATAATAAATACTTCAAGTTCATTCAAAGACATCATAAGGAAACAATAAAGGCATCCTACTGGGAGTTGATATCTGCTATACAGATAATCATGAAAGTATTATTTAAAATATGCAAAGATACTTACATGCATACATGTATATAATCTACAAATAAAAAATAATACAGGCTAAGAGAAATATAGGCAAAATGCAAAAACAGGTTTTTAAGAAAATATAAACTACCAAACATGTGAAATAGTGATCAATATCAGTGAAAATTTACCTGACAATATTGGTAATCAGGTAAATGTAAATTAACCACAAAAATGTTATTTTACACCCATTAAGATGGCAAACATTTGAAAATTTAAATAATTGAATGATATAAAAGCAAAAAGCTCTTATTGCTCAAAGTATAAATTGAAATAACTAACTTCAGAAAATATCATATTCTTGTAAAATTAAAGGTTTGGACAAGCTAAACTCTAGCAATTTCTTTCCTAGGTTCTGTTGACTTTTTTTGAATGCATTCTGTGTGCACCAAGATACATATACAAGTATATTCATAACATTATTGTTTATAATAAACATTGTAAGTGGGCTTCCCTGCTGGCACAGTGGTTGAGAGTCCGCCTGCCGATGCAGGGGACATGGGTTCGTGCCCTGGTCCGGGAAGATCCCACATGCCGTGGAGCGGCTGGACCCGTCATCCATGGCCACTGAGCCTGTGCATCCAGAGCCTGTGCTCCACAATGGGAGAGGTCACAACAGTGAGAGGCCCACGTACCGCAAAAAAAAAAAAAGAATGTCCGGGCACTATAAAACTCTTAGATGAAAACATAGGAAAAACACTCTTTGACATAAATCACAGCAAGTTCTTTTATGACCCACCTCCTAATGTAATGAAAATAAAAACAAAAATAAACAAATGGGACTTAATGAAACTTAAAAGCTTTTACAAAGCAAAGGAAACATAAACAAGATGAAAAGACAACACACAGAATAGGAGAAAATATTTTCAAATGAAGCAGAAGGTACCACACCTTTTGAAGCAATTATACTCCAATAAAAATAATAAATGAATAAATAAAAAGAGAAAATAAAATTACAGCTAAAAAAATTCTAAAAACTTACCATTGATAAAATACATATTAATTCTTTTCTATGTGAAGATTAGAAAATAAGGTATTTTTGCTTTCTCAACTTTTTTATACATTTTCTCTTAATGTATCTGTTTTATTAATTATATAATCATATTAATACACATTAATTAATATACATTTAACATACATTTACAAAATCAAATAAATTACATTGAAAAATAATTTTTAAGTATTATTTTCATTATTAGTATGTCCTTTGAAATGATATTTTCAAGATAGATTGAGCCTTACTTTGCCTACCTATGGATTCAATATTCATTACCAAAGCTTTCATATAACCATCTCTTACTTCTTACATTTTTGTTTGGATTTATCCATTTTTTAGTACTTATTTTTTTCAGAAAGGATACATAATTACCATACCTTTCGATTCTTTGAATGTCTCAGTATTATTTGGCTTAACTACATACATACGAACTTTAAAGGTAGTAAACTTATAGCATTATGATATTTCTCTCAAAGCTGTGTAGCCATTTCCCCAGTAGTTTTGGCTAGTCAGTCTTTAATGGAAGAATACTAGCTCATGCCTTGTCTTTTCTATAGACACGTCCCTGTTAATATTTTTCTCTTGTCAGGTTGCTTGTCAGCTTTTAAGTTTAACATTTTGAAATAGATACAGATGCAAATATGTAGATATATATCCATTTTACATTATAAGTAGGCTTTAAACATGGTGTGTTCTTCTAATCACCTTAATGTGCCTATTTCCTTCCCTGGGAACTAATCTGTGTATCTGGCAGTTTACCAAATTCTAAGAGTCATGCTTTACTGCACTGTAAGAGAAAAATCTTTAAATTTAAATAACTAAATATTTCTAAACAATGTAATTTTATTTGATATTTAGTAACTTTTTAAAACAATAGGATAGAGTAAGATAAATGGTTTTAACGATTATGTTTTTAAAATGTCTTCTTATAGGTATGGTGGCCTTTTATACAACTGCCATATGTAGTCCCCATAAAACAATAGTACTTAAGAAATTCTTATAATTTGTATTTGTAGTTATATCTGAGCATATAAAGTCTGACTCCTTTCTTATGTTTTTAACTAAAAATTTGTATTATTTTCATCCTTACAAGCAACTTAATGGAATATTTATAATATGTGTTAGAAATGAGGCAGTGTTTAGCATTACTTTTATTAGATTTATCGTACTTGATGATCAAGTGAACTATATCTTTGAAGAGAGAACTAACATTAATAATGAAGAAACTGAATCTGAAACTGCACTCCTCCTTGGATGGTACTCAACCCAGCCACACCTCAGATCAGGACTTGAATCCACAATCCCTGACTTAGGAGGGGACTCAAACCCACTATCATTTAATTAAAACCACTTACCTGGTGTCAGGACTTACTGAAGCTCAGCTTCTTTCCTTTCAGCACAGAAGGAATTCAGCTTAAGGCAAAGTGATTGATAGGCAAAGAGTGAGTTTATTATCATAGGATGCCTGTGAGATATACAACCTGGCAGACAAGGGAGCACAGCCCCAAGAACAAAGGGGGCTACATTTTTATAATCAAAGAAAAAGTGGAGAGGGGAGAAGACCATCTTCTTCCTCATTTTTGGGTAGAAGTCATTATCATTATGTCCTCCTTTGACCCTATATGGTCTAACCGGGACTGTCACTGCACTATTTAAATCATATATATAAGTATATATATATATATATATATATATATATATATATATATATATATATATATATATATATATATATATATACTTGCAAAGAAAAGCTTATATTTATAGGTAAATGACATGAGTTTGAGTAGAATGTAGAGGTCACAATTCAAATATTTAGTTCATACAGATATTTGCCCTAAATAATAATGAAATGTCTTTATATAATATGCTTCCTTATTTTCTTTCTTTTCGATCAGTATTTTTGGCTCTAAAAGATATCTTTTGGCAAAATCTTATTTGAATTGATACAAAGTTGAAAGATACACACACACAAACATATATATATTTATATAAACTCTACTTATGGATAGGAAAAAGAGTAGGATGAAGTAAGTTAAATCTAACATCATTAAATACTCTAATCTCTTCTAATTATAAGAATATTAAATATAAATTATTCCATTTCAAAAATACTTTCAGAGATGGTATAAATGGTGAGAGAATGTACATATCATATACATTATAGTTTTCCACTTTATTAAATTGATTATATTATCATAAAGAAACAGTATAATATTAAATTAAAATGCAAAATGCAAATTAATCGCAGATATAAATTGATCTCAAATTTGGGTTGTAAATAATTTTATATCTAAATTTCAGTGCTTTGATGTGCTTTTGTATTATTTCAGGAAAATAATAAATTAAAATATATAGATGTACAAATTTAAATCCTTATCTAATATATCTCAATCTCATAAATTCTAAAATCCCTCAACCTTCTTCCATTCCTCCTTCCTTTGTCCCTCCTTTCCTTATTTATTTTTGGTAATTTTGACTATATAAGTAAATTGTTGGCAAAATTTTGTCATAACTGATATGTGAATGAAGGATGAAGGATATACTATATATATATATATATATATATATATATATTTGTTGATTATCCAACTTGGAATGAATATTTGTATTATTTTTGCAAAATGATTAATGGGATTAACTGCAGGATGTTGTTCCTTAACATTTTTCATAGTATACAATACATGTACTGCTTACTATTTTATACAGTGAATTTAGCTTTTAAATGTCTATCTCCATTCAAGAAAGATCTTAAGTTATTATTAAATTGTACTTTAATAATTGTGATAAAGGAAATTACATGGTGTTAAGAAATTATGCTAATATAATGAACTTTAGGAGTTCATAGACAATTTAGCTGAGGCCTGAAAGATGAATGGAATTAGATAGGCAAGTCTCTTGAGAGGAGTACGGGGTGGCTGTGTAAGAGATTAATTCTAGGAGTGAGAATAGCATGTGTAATGAACCTGTAGCATAAGGGAACATAGTAAGTTCAAGGGTTACAAGAAATAAATATGACTATAGTGATGATCATGAAGGTGAGCAAGGAGTGATTCAAGGCTCCTAAAACAGTATAGTAGATTTACAATGTTGTGTTACTTTCTGCTGTACAGCAAAGTGAATCAGTTATACATATACATATATTTACTCTTTTTAAGATTCTTTCCCCATATAGGTCATTACAGAGTATTTAATAGAGTTACCTGTGCTATCAGTAGGTCTTTATTAGTTATCTATTTTATATACAGTAGTGTGTATATGTCAACCCCAATCTCCCAAGTTATCCCTCTTCCCTTTCCCCCCAGTAACCATAAAATTGTTTTCTACATGTGACTCTATTTCTGTTTTGTAAATAAGATCATTTGTACCATTTTTTTAGATTCCACATATAAATGATATCATATGATATTTGTCCTTCTCTGTGATTTACTTCACTCAGTATAATAATCTCTAGGTCCATCCATGTTACCACAAATGGCATTATTTCATTCTTTTTTATGGCTGAGTAATATTCCATTGTATATATGTACATCTTCTTTACCTATTCCTCTGTCAATGAACATTTAGGTTTCTTCCATGTCCTGGCTACTGTAAATATTACTGCAATGAACTTTGGAGTGCATATATCTATTCGAATTATGGTTTTCTCCAGGTATATGCCCAGGGGTGTAACTGCTGGATCATATGGTAGTTCTATTTTTGGATTTTTAAGGAAGCTCCATACTGTTCTCCAGAGTGACTGTACCAATTTTCATCCCCACCAACAGTGTAGGAGAGTTCCCTTTTTTCCACACACACTCCAGCATTTATCTTTTGTAGATTCTTTGGTAATGGCCACTCTGACTGTTGTGAGGTGATACCTCAATGCAGTTTGATTTACATTTCTCTAATGATTAGTGATGTTGAGCATCTTTTCATGTGATTTTTTGCCATCTGTATGTCTTCTTTGGAGAAATGTCTATTTAGATCTTCTGCCCATTTTTTTGATTGGGTTGTATTTTTTTGTTGTTATTGAGATGCATGAGCTGTTTGTATATTTTGGATTTTAATCCCTCGTCAGTCGTTTCATTTGCAAATATTTTCTCCCATTCTGTGGGTTGTATTTTCATTTGTTTAGGATTTCCTTTGCTTTGCAAAAGCATTTAAGTTTAATTAGGTTCCCTTTGTTTAGTTTTGGTTTTATTTTTTTTTCTCTAAGAGGTGGATCAGAAAAGATCTTGCTGCAGTTTATGTCACAAAGTGCTCTGCCTATGTTTTACTCTAAGAATTTTATAGTATCTCGTCTTACATTTAGGTTGTTAATTGATTTTGAGTTTAATTTTGTGTATGGTGCTGGACTGTTCTAATTTTATCCATTTCCATGTAGCTGTTCAGTAGTACCAGCGCCACTTATTGAAGTGACTTTCTTTTCTCCATTGTATATTCTTGCCTCCTTTGTCATAGATTAGGTGACCATAGGTGCATGGGTTTAGTTCTGGGTTTTCTTTCCTGTTCCATTGATCTATATTTCTGTTTTTGTGCCAGTACCAAAATGTTTTGATTACTGTAGCTTTGTAGTATAGTTTGAAGTCAGGAAGACTGATTCCTCCAGCTCCGTTTTTGTTTTTCAGTATTGCTCTGTATATTCAGGGTCCTCTGTGTTTCCACAAAAATTGTAAAGTTTTTGTTCTAATTCTGTGAAAAATGCCTTTGGTAATTTGATACGGATTACATTGAATCTATAGATTGCTTTGGGCAATATAATCATTTTGATAATATTGATTCTTCCAATCCAAAAACATGGTATATCTCTCCATCTGTTTCTGTCATCTTTTATTTCTTTCATCAGTATCTTATAGTTTTCTGAGTACAGGTCTTTTGCCTCCTTAGGTAGGTTTATTCCTAGGTATTTTATTCCATTGGTTGTGAAGGTAAATAGGATTTTTTCCTTAATTTCTCTTCCCAATCTTTTCTTTAGTGTATAGGAATGTAAGAGTTTTCTGTGTATTAATTTTGTATCCTGCAACTTTACCAAATTCTTTGATGAACTCTTCTGGTTTTCTGGTAACATCTTTAGGATTTTCTATGTATAGTATTATGTTATTTGCAAACATTGACTGTTTTACTTCTTCCTTTCCAATTTGGATTCCTTTTGTTTCTTTTTCTTCTCTGATTGCCATGGATAAGTCTTCCAAAACTAAGTTGAATAAAAGTGGCAAGAGTGGACATCCTGACCTCAGAGGAAATGCTTTCAGTTTTCACCCTTGAGAATGATGTTTGCTTTAGATTTGTCAGATATGACCCTTATTACATTGAGGTATGTTTCCTCTATACCCACTTTCTGGAGAATTTTTTTCATATATGGGTGTTGAGTTTTGTCAAAATGTTTTCCTGCATCTATTGAGATGATCATATGGGTTTTATTCTTCAATTTGTTAATATGGTGTATCACATTGATTGATTTGTGTATATTGGAGAATGATTTTATCCCTGGGATAAATCCCACTTTATCATGGTGTATGATCCTTTTAATGTGTTGTTGGATTGGGTTAGCTAGTATTTTGTTGTGGATTTTTGAGACTATGTTCATCAGTGATATTGACCTGTAATTTCCTTTTTTAGTGGTATCTTTGTCTGGTTTTGCTATCAGGGTGATGGTTGCCTTGTAGAATGAGCATTAGAGTGTTCCTTCCTCTGCAATTTTTTGGAACATTTTGAGAAGGAAAGTGTTAGCTCTTTAAATATTTGATAGGATTCACCTGTGAAGCCATCTGGTCCTGGACTTTTGTTTGTTGGAAGTTTTTAATCACAGTTTCAATTTCAGTAATTGTTGTTGGTCTATTCATATTTTCTATTTCTTCCTGATTCAGTCTTGGAAGGTTGTACCATTCTATGAATTTGTCCATTTCTTCCAGGTTGTCCATTTTATTGGCATATAATTGTTTGTAGTAGTCTTTTATGATCCTTTGTATTTCTATGGTGTCCTTTGTAACTTCTTTTTCTGTTCTAATTGTATTGATTTGAGGCCTCTCCCTAGTTTTCTTAATGAGACTGGCTAAAGGTTTCTTCAATTTTATCTATCTTTTCAAAGAAACAGCTTTTAGTTTTATTGATTTTTCTATTTTTACTTCATCTCTTTCATTTACTTTGGCTTTGATATTTATGATTTTTATCCTTCTACTAAATTTGGCTTTTGTTTGTTTTTCTTTCTCTAGTTGCTTTAGGTGTAAGGTTAGGTTGTTAGATTTTTCTTATTTCCTAAGGCAAGATTGTATTGCTATAAACTTCCCTCTTAGAACTGCTTTTGCTGCATGTCATAGGTTTTGGATTTTTGTGTTTTCTTTGTCATTTCTGTTTAGGTATACTTTGACTTCCTCTTTGATTTCTTCAGTGATCCATTGGTTGTCTAGTAACATTGTTTAGCCTTCATGAGTTTGTGTTTTTTGCAGGTTTTTTTCCTGTTTTTTTTTTGTAATCTCATAATGTTGTGCTCAGAAAAGATGCTTGATATAATTTCAATTTCCTTAAATTTACTGAGGCTTGATTTGTGGCCCAATATGTGATCTCTCCTGCAGAATATTCCATGTGAACTTGAGAAGAAAGTTTATTCCACTGCCTTAGGATGGAATGTTGTATGAATATCAGTTAAGTACATCTGATCTAATGTGTCATTTAAGGTCTGTGTTTCCTCATTAATTTTCTGTCTGGAGGATCTTTCAGTTGGTGTAAGGGAGGGTGTTAACATCGCCCCAATATTATTCTGTTACTGTTGATTTCCCCCATTTTGGCTGTTAGCATTTGCCTTATATATTGTGGTACTCCTGTATTGGTTGCATATATATTTACAATCATATCCTCTTCTTGGATTGATCCTTTGATTAGTATGTTGTGTCTTTCCTTGTCTCTTGTAAGTGTCTTTATTTTAAAGTCTATTTTTTTCTCATATGAGTACTCTACTCTACTTTTTTTATTTTCCATTTGTATGGAATTACTTTTTCCATCCCCTCACATTAAGTCTGTATGTGTCCCTAGATCTGGGTGGGTCTCTTGTAGACAGTATATATACAGGTCTTTTATTTTTTTATTATTTTTTTTTTTTTTTGTATCCATTCATCCAGTTTATGTCTTTTGGCTGGAGCATTTAATCCATTTACATTTAAAGTAATTAATGATATGTATATTCCTACTGACATTTTCTTAATTGTTTAGGATTTGTTTTCTTAATTATTTTTTCTTCCCTTCCTCTTCTGTTCTCTTCTCTTTTGGTTTGATGACTATCTTTGGTATTGTGTTTGGGTTACTTTATTTTTTTGTATGTGTATCTATTGTAGTTTTCGGTTTGCTGTTCCAATTAGGTTTTGATGTGGCAATCTATAAATGTACAAGGTTGTTTTAAGTTACAGGTCTCTTTCCCACCTAGAGAAGTTCCTTTAGCTTTTGTTGTAGAGCTGGTTTGGTAGTGTGGAATTCTCTTAGCTTTTATTTTCTGTAAAACTTTTGGTTTCTCTGTCATATCTGAATGAGAGCTTTGCCAGTTAGAGTATTCTTGGTTGCAGGTTTTCTGTTTCATCACTTTAAATATATTGTGCCACTCCCTTCTGGTCTGTGGACTTTCTGCTAAAGAACCAGCTGATAATTTATGGGGATTCACTTGTATATTTTTTTTTTTTTTTTTTTTCTCTTATTGCTTTTATTGGTTTGGCCAAAAAGTTCATTTGGGTTTTTCTGTAAGATGTTATGGAAAAATCTGAATGAAATTTTTGGCCAACCCAATAATAATTTATTTTCCTGTAATTTTTCAGTTTGATTAACATGTGTCTTGGCATGTTCCTCCTAGGGTTCATCTTGTATGAGACTCTCTGTGCTTCCTGGACTTGAGTGAGTGTTTCCTTTCTGATGTTAGGGAAATTTACAGCTGTAATCTCTTCACATTTTTTCTCAGTCCCTTCTTTTTCTCCTCCCCTTTTGGGACCACTATATTGCAAATATTGGTGCCTTTAATGTCCAAATATCTCTGAGGCTGTCCTAATTTTTTTCATTCTTTTTCTTTATTCTGTTCTGTGGCAGTGCTTTCCACCAATTTGTCTTCCAGATCCCTTATTTGCTCTTCTGCCTCAGTTATTCTGCTATTGATTCTTTCTAGTGTATTTTTCATTTCAGTTATTGTATTGTTCATCTCTGTTTGTTCTTTATATCTTCTAGCTCCCTGTTAAATATTTCTTGTATCCTCTCAATTTGTGCCTCCATTCTTTTTCTGTAATTTTGGATCATCTTTACTGTCATTACTCTGAATTCCTTTTCAGGTAGAGTGCCTATCTCCTCTTCATTTAGTTGTTCTTGTGGGTTTTTAACCTTGTTCCTTCATTTGCAATGTATTTCTCTGTTGTCTCATTTTGTCTACCTTTCTGTGTTTGTGCTCTTCTTTCCATAGGCTGCAGGACTGTAGTTCCTCTTGCTTCTGGTGTCTGCCTCCTGGTGGGCAAAGTTGGCCCAGGGACTTGTTTACTGGTGGGAGGGACTGGTGCCTGCCTTCTGATGAGTGAATCTGTGTCTTGTCCCTCTGATGGGTAGGGCTGTGTCAAGTGGTGTGGTTTGAGGTAATTGTGAGCTCAGTACAACTTTAACCAGCCTATCCAGTGATAGGTGGGGCTGTGTTCCTGTCTTACTCATTGTTTGGCCTGAGGTGTTCCACCTCTAGAGCTTGTAGGCTGTTGGGTGGGGCTGGCTCTTGGTGCAAAACTGGGGTCCTTCAGGAGAGCTAATGCCATTTAATATTCTCTTGGGGGCTTCCCTGGTGGTGCAGTGTTTGAGAGTCTGCCTGCCAATGCAGGGGACGTGGGATCGTGCCCTGGTCTGGGAAGATCCCACATGCTGCGGAGTGGCTGGGCCCATGAGCCTTGGCCGCTGAGCCTGCACGTCCAATGACTGTGCCCCACAATGGGAGAGGCCACAAAAATGAGAGGCCTGCGTACCGCAAAAAAAAAAAAAAAAAAAGTCTCTTGGGCCTCCACCGTCAGTGCCCTTGCCCCCATAGTGAGCTACAACCATCCCCCACCTCCCCAGGAGCACCTCCCAGACCCCTAGTTAGGTCTAGCCCTGGTTCCTATGAAGGTGTTGTTTTGTGCTGTGTCAGCACACGTGAGGACTTGTGTGCACCCTCCAAGAGTGGAGTCTTTGTTTCTCTCAGCCATGTGGAGTTCCTGCACTCAGACCCCATTTGCTTTCAAAGTCACAGGCTCTGGGGGTTTTTCATCCAGGTGCCTGACCCTCAGACTGTTTTGGAGGGCTATTTTTATGTGGGAACATCCTTATATAGTCTTTGAGTTTTTAATATTTTTTGGTGTGAGGGCTGTTTTTAGTATGGATGTCTGCCACCTCTTTCCTCAGTGTATGCTGTCTGTTATCCCCTTGATAGGAGGTGTGACTGATATGACGTGAGCCTGCACTGGATATTAAGAGGGGCCTCCCATTTGCTCTGTGGTTGTTACTGCCCTATCATGGGCAGGGTCTGTCCCCTAGTTGTTGAAGTAGAGGTCCCAGATCTTTTTCTGAGCTATATGAGGTGTGAAGTAGATGGTATTGGAGTACTCCTAGTGGGAGAGAAGCCACTGAGTTTTCCTCCTCTAGAGCTGTTCATCTGTGAGCGTACTCTGTTGGGTCATTTTTAATCCATCGTGCTGGCTCACAATTTACACTGCTGTTGGAATTGCTCTCAGTCCCGCCCTAACTGTGGGTATGCCAGCAATTGGCCTTGGTGTCTCTCAGGCATTATTTTCAACAGGCCACCAGCACAGATCCACTGAAATCAGGTGCCAGGACTGCAGTAATCATGCACCTGGACCTGCTGTAGGATCTATGGAGGCAGCTCAGATTCTGGCCTAGTCCAATCCCATCATGTACATGCTCACAAAACCCACAGCTGCTAAAGCTACACCCATCTCAGCTGTGGGAGTACTCTTCCATTCAGACGTTCACAGGTGCTGAGTTTACAAAGCTGGCAGTGGGGGGCATAAATCCGTGGTTCCTGCAGCGATGAGGAGAGATTTCAGCTCTTCTTCCTTAGTTGCATGGCCCTGGGGCTCAGCTGTGGTTTCAGCCCCACCTCGGCAAGTCTTCCTTCCACCAGTGCCTGCTCCTGAGGCTGCCCCAGAGCACACTTGACCATCCAGGTGGGTGGAGGTGAAGGTGGTGATGGCGAGGAGCATGAGCCTGCTGGTGCCAGCCGGGCTTATAAGGTTTTAAAAAAAGTTAAGCTCTGAAAGTAAAAAGAGAAGAAACAATGACATAAAGTGAAAATTAGGAACATAGTGTATCGTGTCCTCAAGGAAAAAATACATTTTCAAGAAAGTAACCATGAGAATTATGTTTCTGTAAATCAAAAAAACTTATGAATTGAAGAATATATTTTGTACTTATGAAATGAAAGTCATTGGCAGAAAAGATACTTCAAATAATTAACAATTATATAACATTGACAATGACTGACCATGTACTTTGTTGCAAAGCTAAAGAAGGGCCCTGAGGACCCCTTTTATGACAGGAATCTTTTAGCTGCAAGTTATTGCAGAGTTTGACAAAAGGGTACCTAAGTTGAAGCTGTTGCTGATGAGTAAGTGGGGTAGAAGACTGGATGGGGATGGATGGGGACATGTCTCAGATCAGAAGTACTTTGTTATTTTAATAACTGCTATGGACATAGTAGTATTTTATTCCTAAAAACAAGTCTTGGTGATTGTTGACTTTAGAAACATCTTATTCAAAAAATTGATGCATCAGAGGTCATGGTGGGCCAAAAAGTGAGTGAAAATAAAAAAATAAAGTTATAATATTGATAAAGTCTTTTTATGTAACATGGCTAAAAGAGACAGGTGTGTAACTGGGTGGAGATAGTCACTGGAATAAAGTTGTTTTGTTTGAATAAGAATGTTTTAAAACCAGTGTAACTGGTCATGTTGAAATGCAGAGGAAAAAAAAAGCAAAAGATTACATAATCCATATCTTAAATGATGAAGAAATGATTACTCTTAGCTAGAAAGAGGATGGTTCTTTTATTTTAAGAGATGATAAGGAGAAAAAGTGGAGGATAGATTTGAAAGAAAAAAAAAATGACCATTGTGAAGAGTAACCATAAGTTGCCCAGGGAACCCACTGGACTGCCAGGTTTAGGAATTTTGACCACGAATTTGAAGCTGAACCAGTCCATTATGCTATGAATTTCTGTAGAAACTTGCATCTCTGCAGTGTAAATGTTTTAAGCTTTATAATTTCCTAATGCCTCAACATTCCCACAAACACTTTGAGCACACTGCTTAGGCAAATAGGTGCACAGTGAGATAAGGCTGATTCCTGTCACAGGTTCCTCTTCTTGCCTTCCCCTGACTATGACAATGGATATAATTTAAAATAAATGACATAAAATGCTAGTGTTCTATATCCGTGAGATGAAATGTTCAAAATAAATAGGTAGAGTATATGGAAATTTAAGAACAAGTATTAAGATTTAAAATTTAAAATCCTAAAAATAAAAAAATAATAATAATTTTCAAGTTTCTCCAAAGCTAGATTTTTTTTAAAATATTAAAAGTGATACAAGGGATGAGAAGCAGTTACAACTGGAGCAAGAAAGGAAGCTACTCTTGAGAATCTAATATTATGAGGGGAGAACCAAAATTTTAGCAGTAGAAAATGTATGAGAAATTCTGAGATCTACAACCTCCATATTTCACTTTTTAAATTCTGATGCCACCCCATCATCATTTTTGGATTAGTATTTGTACCTTTTATTTACACTATTCTTATTGTACCCCAATTGGGCTTGATAACCTGTCACAGGGCTGCAATCTATATGCCAGATTTAGAATTCCCATGGGGTTTTGCTATTACCAATTGCTACCTTAAGAAGGAAAGAGGAAGGAACTAGGGGAACCTAAAATTAAAGTTTAGCCAAAGCATAGAGATATAACAGATATCACATGTGAAAAAAGGGTGTTAGATCATATGCAGACTTCAAAAATATTTTGGTTGTTTTTGTTCTGTTTTGTGTTGTAATGTGTTATATGACTATAGAATCCACTAGCAACACTGAGGATATAATAGGGTCAGGTTTTTGGATAAGTGTGATTGAAGGGAATTTCTTTGCGAGGAGTTGTTATTGTACTGTGGATTCCACTGTTCCCAACAGGAAAGTATATCTATGTGGGATGGAGTTCCAGTCTCTCACCAGCTGAAGTACCCACTGAGGATACTTCAAGTGGAAAATCCAGTGATAGTAAAATGAGTTTACTGAAAGTGAAAGAAGTGGTAAACTTTTATGTTATTCCTGTCTGGGAAGACTGGAATAACATCTCATCTAGAGGATGAGAATTGAACAATCTGTTTGGCAATGAGGAATAGGAACAACTGTCTACTATATTACATTTAAGTTGTGCTCCTAGCAACAAAGTGTGTGGTTATATTGAATTGTGGAAAAAAGGACTGGAGAGAGGGAAAAATAGGCCTTATTAGAGGAGAATCTAGATGTGTATTGATAGGCAGAGTATGGAGTGAGCCACCAATATAATGAAGTACATTAACTCAGGTGAAGGGAATTATGAAAGGGTAACTGTAGGAGGGTAGCAATGTTTCCAAAGAAGCCAAGAAAGCATTCTATTAACAATCTTCTATTTTTTTTTAATTTTTATTGGCGTATAGTTGATTTACAGTGTTGTGTTAGTTTCAGGTGTACAGCAAAGAGATTCAGTTATACATATACATATATCCACTCATTTTAAGATTCTTTCCCATATAGGTCATTACAGAGTACTGAGTAGAGTTCTCTGTCCTATACAGTAGGCCCTTATTAGCTATATATTTTATACTTAGTAGTGTGTATATGTCAGTCTCATTCTCCCAATTTATCCCTCCTCCCTTACACCCTGGTAAGTGTAAGTTTGTTTTCTACATCTGTAACTTTATTTCTGTTTTGTAGATAAGTTCATTTGTACCTATTTTTTAGACTCCAAATATAAGCAATATCATGTGATATTTGTCTTTCTCTGTCTGACTTACTTCACTCAGTATGAAAATCTCAAGGTCCATCCATTTTACTGCAAATGGAATCATTTTGTTCCTTTTTATGCCATTTTTGTTCCATTATATATATGTACCACATCTTCTTTATCCAGTCCTCCATCAATGGATATTTATGTTGCTTCCATGTCCTGGCTATTGTAAATAGTGCTGCAATGAACATTTGGGTGCATTTATCTTTTTGAAGTATGGTTTTCTCTGGATGTATGTCCAGGAGTGGGATTGCTGGATCATATAGAATACCAAAACTAATTAAGCATATAAAAAATAAATAAAAATGATTAATTAAAAATGAAACTAAAAAAGACCTAGATATCTGGTGTATCTATACCATAGGATAATACTACTTAACAATACAAAGGATCAAACTATTTATACATGCAAAAACTTGGATCAATCTTCAGGGAATCATACTGAGTAAAAAATGCCAGCCTCAAAAGTTTCATAGTGAATGTATTCTATTTATACAATATTCTTGAAATGACAAAACTTTTTAAATTTAGAAATTTTAGAACAGATTAGAGGTTGCCAGGGGTTAAGAATGGGGAGTGATGTGGGAGAGAAGTATTTGTTATAACAGGCAACACAAAGTATCCTCATGATGTTGGAACTGTCCAGTATCTGGTCTGTGGTGGGAGATAAGCAAATTTACACAGGTGATAACATTGTATATTTCTTAATATAATTAATGCAAATTTTCTTATATTAATATGATATACTTATGCATCTTATACAGCTTAATACAATAGAACTTAGTACACACATGCACCCACACACAAATGAATACAAGTGAAACTGGGAAAAGCTGGATACTCTAGGTAGATTACACAAATGTCAATGTCCTGGTTGTGACATTGTACTCTATCTTGTAAGATGCTACCATTGGGGGAAACTGGATAAAGAATATATGGAGTCTCTGTATTATTTCTTACAACTGCCTATGAATCTACAATTATCTCAATAAAAATTTCAATTAAAATAAAGGGAGAAGGCAATAAAACAATTTCACCATGTCATCAATACATCTTTGAAGCAACAACAACAACAAGAAAAATCTTCTTCACCCAGAGAATATAAAGAAGCCAAGTTACAAGAGCATGAATGAAAGAAATGCACTGCTTTACATCTCTCCCCTTTCCACATTTCAGCCCGAGAAGAGGCAGATAGAGTCTTGCCATTTGGGAAAGAGGGAAGCAAAAACAGACAAAGCAAATGCCATTAATACCCTTGGCACTGCCAAAAACATTACTATAAACTGACAAAGGTAAACAGGCTACAATTATCATTAACTATTCACAGCACTCAAGAAATGCTAGAATAACTAAGAGCATCACAAAATACATTTCTGATTATCTCAATCTCCTCAAGAAGAATAATCCTCCTGGTTTCTACTTTATCATCCAGACTCTTTTCACCTATGGCTCTTTACAGTTTATCATCTGACTCCATCTCTAAACTTTTATGATCCCCCAAATATTCCAACTTGTAAGTCATGATCAGAATAACTTACAACATCTTTATCCCCATGTCTGAAAGTTTGCTTTCCTTTTACTACAGTGGTTATTATGGCATTCTCAAGAAAATAATTACTTTTTCACCTATACCCGAAATATGACTAAGATCTAAGGCTTAGTCTAGAAGTGGAGCAGTTGGTCTATTCATTCCAGATGGCATCTCCCTTCCCATTCCTAAAAATCATCTACTTTTATGATGCAGTTGTCAACCAGGTCATTCTCTTTTATAGAGGGATGATTATTAGTACCAAATCATTGTCTTTCACTCCTTTACTTCTCTTACCATCCTTTTTACACAGTCTATCATCAGCCTCACCCCTAAGTTTCCTGAGTTAATCATTTTCAATAATCTGCCCTTTTCTTTAGCCACACATCCTCTTGACCTAAGCATTTCAAATGTGGGATCACCTCTAAAATCTCATTACCCTTCCTTTAGTAACTCCATTACATTAATATGTCATTCTATTGTAGCTTTGAACCCATCCATCTACCATTTTTTCACAGTCCATTGCCCTTGTTCATTTCCTTTCTTCCTTATCATCATCTTCCTCCACAAAACCCTCTAAAATTCATTTTTTCTTTTTTAATTAAGAAGTTGAGGATGATTTTTATTGAGGTAACATTGCTTAATAAAGTTATATAAGTTTCATGCATACAATGTTATATTTCTACTTCTGTATACTCTACGGCATGCTTACCACCAAAAATTTAGTTTCCATCCGTCACCACACAGTTGAACTCCTAACCCATTTTAGCTTCCCACACCAACACACCTCTCCCTCTGGTATTTACTACTCCATTCTCTGTATCTATATATTTGTTTGGCTTGGTTTGTTCATTTATTTTGTTTTTTATTCCTTTGGTGCAGCTACTGTGGAGGACAGTATGAAGATTTCTCAAGAAAATAAGAATAGAATTACCATATCCAGCTATCCCACTTCTGGGTATTTATTCAAAGAATATGAAAACGCTAATTTGAAGAGATATATACATCTCTATGCTACTGAGACATTATCTACAATAGCCAAGATATGAAAACAACCTACATGCCCATAAAGGATAAATGATAAAGAAGATGCAGTATATATACATATATATAGTGGGATACTATTCAGCCATAAAAAAGATGAAATCTTGCTATTTGCAATATTGTAGATGGAGCTCGAGGGTAGTATGCTACATCATATGGAGAAAGACAAATGCTATGTGATTTCATTCATATATGAAATATAAAATTATTTTTTTCTAAACTCATATCCACAGCTTTCCTTCCTCTTGAAATGGCATTGTCTGAATCCTATTTAAGGTAATCCCTTGCATTCTCTCTGTAATTGACACACCTCTCTACAGTACAATTTATTTTTTTTCTTACTACTTTCTCATTTCAATCAGTTAATAATGACTGTAATATTTATAATCTTAAAGAAAAAATCTTCAACCTAGATTCTTTATCAGTTGGACTCTTGTTAAGTCCTTTTTCACAGTAAAAAGTACTCAAATTGTTAAATGTTTTTGCTATCTCCACTTCTTTATCTCCCACTTTATTTTAAAATCACTTCAGTCTAATCAGTCTAGATTTTTACCCACTAAGTCTTTGGGATCCTCTTTTCAAGATGACCAATAAACTTTCCAGCTGCCAAATCTAATCACTAATTTTCATTTTACTTGCCTCTGAGTAACATTTGAAAAAGTTGGTCATTTTCTTTATTTGAAACATGTGAAACAATTAGAGATAAAGAAAAAACAAAAGAACCAGAATAATGGTAAGTTTATTTTAATATATTTTGAGTTTAGCTTAAAAATATGTGTATAAATACTTATCTCTGTATGATAGGCTTTATTCTAGAGTCTTTCTTACATGTTTCTGAAGGTGTACCCTTGATCCCTTGGAGACCTCAAGTAAATGGTGAGCATATCATCAAGGTTTGCACATTTTCTGTGCCTCTATATCACCCAAGAGCAATCATACAGCAGAAAATACTGGTAATATGGTTTTAGCACTGTGCAACACATGTGATATTGCCATAAGATGTAAGACAGTCTGTAGAATCAGAAGGGAGGATGGCAAAGGAGAGAGGTCTGAGAACCAGCAGGATGCGAAAGGGGAACATTGTAGAAAAATCAACACTAGGCTGTAAGAAATGCTTAAAATATTTGATGCTAACAATTACAGAAAATCAGTAAATTATAAAAACAGAAACATTCAACACATTTCTACTGTATCATAATTGAGTTTGCAATAAAAATTAAGTTATATGCTCTGAAAAAGTATGTTAACCACATGCAAATTATTATTTTTACCTTAAACCACTATTCGAAATGACCAGATATCTTGTTTATTTACAAATGTATGTAGGTATCACTGTGTAAGAATTATGCAGCACATCTAAAAATAACTTCTGCTTCTGTTTCTACCACCAAATTGACCTTAAATTGAGGAGAAAAGCAGATTCCACAGCTTGTTTCTTATTATTTCTATAATGATAGGATTATAATGGCAGTCTAATGATAGTAGTCCCAGTGACTCCATTCAGGGAAAGAAGTGAGAACTGCACATTTATTTTAGCAAATAAGCATGTGGTTAAGTATAGATTTTTCCTTTAGTCCAACTTTCTCTTGTATCTTTGGAAGCTGAATCCACATAGTTCATTAAAATAGCAGCTTCTCTAAGAGTTACAGTGTTTCTTAAAAAAATAATATGGGTATAAAAACTCATCTACGGGCTTCCTTAGTGGCGCAGTGGTTGGGAATCTGCCTGCCAATGAAGGGGACATGGGTTCGGGCCCTGGTCTGGGAGGATCCCACATGCTGAGGAGAAACTGGGCCCGTGAGCCACAATTACTGAGCCTGAGCGTCTGGGGCCTGTGCTCCACAACGAGAGAGGCCGCGATGGTTAGAGGCCCATGCACCGCGATGAAGAGTGGTCCCCGCTTGCCACAACTAGGGAAAGCCCTCACACAGAAACGAAGACCCAACACAGCCATAAATAAATAAGTAAATTAATTTAAAAAAACTTATAAAAGTGGTGTTATAGAAGGTCAGCAAAGGGTGGGTTTGAGATGTTTAAAAAAAAAAAAAAAAAAAACATCTACAACATAGGGAGAAAAAGCTTCGCTTTCATTGTAAGGACCCAGTAACTATTTTGTGCCTAAACAAATGGAAAATTGGCCACAAAGTATTACCAGTATTGATGCTGGTCTAGCTTTCAGACAACTTTGTACTATCCACAGTAGTTGCTTCCATTTAAGACTTAACTGCTTGCACTACATATGTCCTGTATTTCTTTGTGCCATTCTTTGGAATTATAAAAGATTGTTTTATTTTAAAATGCAATTACAGAATGGGTATTCATGTGATATAAATGTGGTTAAAGAAGTACAATGTGCCTCAAAGGTCCTGTGATGACAGAGCAAAATATAGGTTAAGGAATCCCCTATAAGCTTAGTAAGATGATGTGCGAACAAAGGAGCAGCTGACATCTTAGGCCTGGCAAACTTAAGGACTTTGCTAGAATATGACAAGAAATGAATACTTTCCAAAAATAAAAATAACAGAGATTCTAAACAGATGTGATAAAAGAGATGAATAATAGCTGAATGTGACACTATCCATACAATCAGTCCATATAAGGAGCTGAGTAGTTGTAAACACTCATTTCACCTCCAATAGCAAGAAACATTAAAAGAATCCCTTTAGCATGCTACACTAGATACTTGCTACAGAGGGGTTTTGATCATTCTGAGGCACCCAGTCAGATCTTTCATGTTGCAGAAAGAATAATAGGGGTCCTATGGAAATGGGTCCTTGATGAGGTCATGTTGGATTTACTCCACTCCACAATTAATACCGAATACAGAAAAGAAGGGAGTTGAGTCAATGTTGCATAACTTTTTATTGCAAATAAATAAACTTCCACTTCATGGGTCTAGATTCAAGAATACTTTATTTGACTGAACTTTCCCCAAACTGGACAGAAATTAGGAGTCTTCAACATTATGAACCTAACATGGAAACACACATTATATGTACACTTTAGACCAACATTGTTTTGTTGTTTTTGAAAATTTATGATTATATCCTAAGAATTCCAAAATTTATTAAATCAGATGCTTGCTTTATATGCATATTTTTGGAGATTTCCTTGACTATGTACGACAGGAAAAAAAACTATAGAAATAGACAAAGTGACACATAAGCTAAAAGATAAGTACATTTATGGAAAAATGGGGTAACATCCCTCTCATAGATGTAAGAGATCTCACAATCCCTTCCCAGTTCAGCCAACTAACATCATCTTAACCAACCAATTTCACAATATCAGTTACAACAGTCAGATAAAAATAATTCTTAGATATGACACTAGCAATAACTGGTAGTAGGGGAAAGTTGCTATAAGTGACTAAAAAAGTATTCTTGTGCTTTGGGAACTTCAAAGGCAATTTGATAATTTTAATCATCTCTGATACATAAAATGCAATGTATTGTCCTTGCTGACCCTAAGAATCTATGGAATACAGCAGTGGGCAATCAGAATTTTCATATCTCTCAAAATATTTAAGTCTATCCTGCATACAGCAGCCAGGATACTACTGTACCTGTTCTCTATCAGGTCCAACATCTACAATACTTTGAGATTAAAGAAGGACAATGTTAAATACAAACTGTGTGACAATTTGGAGGAAGATAAAGGATTAAAAAGCTAATAGAATTCAATAATATGCAAAGATACACATATACTTATGTGTACATGAGAATAACAAGAATATACATAAAGATTAAACAAAGCATTGCTTATAGAATATTAAGATACCTCAGCAACATAAGTGAATTCAATAAAAAAAAAATAGGAGAAAGCTTCAGACTGGTAGGCAAAATCCTTTGGGTCAACCTTATTCCTATGACTACATCTTATATACCTTGTACAATAAACCTTGTTCCTGTCCTGTTTCAATAACCCGTTTGCTATCACATTAACATGTTCATTTCAATAGCAAGTTTCTTTCTTAATATTTCATAATAATCAAAGATTCAACTGCTAATTAAAGGATGCATATTTGTTTAATATCAAAAGCTAAAAATCAGTGTCTTATTTTGTTCCTCTCCCTTTATTACATATATTCATTACTTCATCAAATTTTGTGAAGAGTAACAGAAAATAAGTTGCTAATAGAAATTACACTTATCCTAAATAGGCTCTCACTCAGACACAGATTTAGTTGAATAGTACATAGTCTCTATTTCTAAGGTTTACATAGCACCATAAAACATCCCCGTGTTGCTTTCTTTAAATTCTTGTTCACAATTTGCTTTGTAAACAAAGTTGTTATTCTCAATATTGAATCTACTCGTACCTTACTATGGTAGGCTGAATAATATCCCACTCCACAGGACCCCCACAAGTGCCTATGTCCTTTTCCCCAGTAGCTGTGAATATGTATCTTACAAGACAAAATGAACTGTGCAGGGCTTCCCTCGTGGCACAGTGGTTGAGAGTCCGCCTGCCGATGCAGGGAACACGGGTTCATGCCCCGGTCCGGGAGGATCCCACATGCCGCAGAGCGGCTGGGCCCGTGAGCCATGGCCACTGAACCTGCATGTCCAGAGCCTGTGCTCTGCAACGGGAAAGGCCGCAACAGTGAGAGGCCCGCATACCGCAAAAAATAAAAGATAAATAAAAAATAAAATAACTGTGCAGGTGTGATTATGTTAAGGATCTTGAAATGGGGAGATAATCTGGAATATTATGTAGACTCAAAGTAATCACAAGTGCCCTTATAAGAGAGAATCAGAGGAAGCTCCCACTATGAACAAGAAGATATAATTATGGAACCAAATGTGGAATGATGCACTTTGAAGACAGAGGAAGAATACATGATCCAAGAAATGTAGGTGACCTCTTGAAGCTGAAAAAGGCAAGAAAATAGATTCCTTTCCGAAGCCTCCAAGAGGAATGCAAACTTGTCAAAACCATAATTTAAACTAATGAATCCTCGAAATGAAGGATAATAAATGCATGTTGTTTTAAGTTAATATTTTTGCTATATTTTGTTATAGTGTCAACAGGAAACTAATACAGATTTTAGTACCTGGAATTGGGATGCTGCTGTAACAAATAGTGAAAAATGTAGAAGTGGCTTTAGTGCTATAAATTTGAAGCATCCCATAGCTCTTGTACTTTAACCTTTATACTAGAGTTAAGTGGTTAACACAATACCATATCGCATATTAGAGTATTACCTTTACCAGTGTATTGTATATTTTCATATGTTTTTATGTTACTAATTAGCATTCCTTTTACATTACTAATTAGCATCTTTTTGTAACAGCCTTTGGTATGTTTTGTTTCCATTTCCCCTTTCTTCAAGATATTTTTTGATTTCCCTTTTGATTTTTTGTTTGGCCAATTGGTTGTTCAGGAGTGTGTTGTTTAATTTCCACATATTTATGAAATTTTCAACTTTCCTCCTGTTATTGATTTCTAGTTTCATTTCACTGTAGTTAAGAAATATACTTGGTATGATTTTAATCATCTTAAATATGCTAAGTCTCTTTTTGTGACCTATCATGTGACCTATCCTGGAGAATGCTCTGTGTGTGCTTCAGAAGAATATATTCTATTGCTGTTGGATGCAGTGTTCTGTGTGTGTTTATCAGGTATATCAGGTCACTAGCATGATTGAAGTCCAATGTTTCCTTACTGATTTTCTGAGTCAATGATCTGTCCATTATCAAAAGTGGTTATTAAAGTTCTCTACTATTATTGTATTATTTTCTGTTTCTATCTTCAGTTAGTACTTGCTTAATGTATTTAATTGCTTTAAAGTTGGATGCATATATATTTGTTTGTTTGTTTTTGATGAATTGCCCCTTTATCATAGTATAATCACCCTCTGTCTCTAGTTACCATTTTTGGCTTAAAGTCTATTTTTGTCTGATTAAGCTACCCATGTTCTCTTTTGGTTTCCACTTTCATGGAATATCTTTTTCCATCTTTTCACTTTGAGTCTTTGTGTGTCCTTAAAGCTGAAATGAGTCTCTTGTAGGCAGTATATACTTGGATCTTGTTTTCTATCCATCAGCTACTCTATGCCTTTTGATTGGATAATTCAATCCACTTACCTTTAGGGTAATTATCAATAGGTAAGAACTTACTAATGCCATCTTATTAATTGTTTTCTGGCTGTTTTTAGTTCCCTTTTCCTTTCTTCCTCTCTGCTGCCTTCCTTTGGAATTGATGTGTTTCCATAGTATGCTCTGATACCTATCTCTCTATCTTTTACAAATCTACTGTTTTTGCTTTGTGGTTGCCATTAGGCTGACATTAAACATCTTATAATAGTTTATCTTATACTGATAACAACTTAACTTTGACTGCATACAAAAACTTTACCTTTTTCTTCCCCTCCAATTTCATGTTTTTTGAGGTCACAATTTATATACTTTTATATTGTGTTTTCATTAGCAAATTATTATAGCTACATTTATTTTCAATACTCTTGTTCTTTAACCTTTATACTAGAGTTGTGGTTAAAACACTACCATATAACAGAGTATTCTGAACTTGACTTTTTATTTACCTTTACCAGTGTGTTGTAGATTTTAATATATTTCATGTTACTAATTAGCACCATTTTATTTCAGCTTGAAAAATTCTTTCAGTATTTTTTTGTAACACAGGTCTAGTGGTGAAGAACTCCCTCAACTTTTGTTTGTGTGGAAAAAACTTTATTTCTCCTTCATTTCTGAAGGATAACTTTACCTGATAGTGTATTCTTAGTTGGAAGTTTTTCTTTCAACATATTGAATATATCTTT
Organism: Grampus griseus; assembly: GCF_964374135.1. Lineage (NCBI taxonomy): Eukaryota > Metazoa > Chordata > Mammalia > Artiodactyla > Delphinidae > Grampus > Grampus griseus. The sequence continues at coordinate 66,758,130 of NC_139009.1, read as the reverse complement.
CAACCGTCTCCTGGACTGTAAGGTTTCTTGCTCAGAAAACTGCTGATAACCTAATGAAGATTACCTTGTAGGTTACAAGCTTCTTTGCTTTTGCTGCTCTTAAGATTCTTTCTTTGTCATTGATTTTGGACAGCTTTATCATGATGTGTCTTGTGAAGACTTTCTTTAGGATTAGTTTGTTTGATGACCTATGAGCTTCATGGACTTGCATATCCAATTCTCTCCCTAGATATGGGAAGTTATCAGTCACTTTTCCCTATCTTTATGAACTGAGTTTCTATAGGAGAAGACCCTTACCAATCATCCAGAGAGATTCTTGGGGTCTCTGATGCTTTCCTGGAGGGATGTGACTTCTCTGGGCTTATGCATGTAATTTCTCAAATAGAGAAGTTTGCTGTTATTATTATTATTTTTTAATCTCTTGCTTCCTCTGATAGTTGTCTGCTGCACTGTCAGTTCTCTATTTTATAATGGAGTAGCAAGTCTCCCAGCTCTTCTTTATTGTCAGTGGTTTCCCTTCAGACCCCAATTCAAGGAAAACAGAGATCCATCCCTCAAGAGCCTTCCAAAAAGCCAGAATTCTGGACACGTGTTCCACTCCTCTCTCTCATTCTTGAAGGAGAGGTTTCAGGTTCTCTCCTTCTCACACCCAAGCCATGCTGGCCATAGCAAGCCATCTACTCTTTTTCTTTGTTCTCACCAGCCTCTAGGTCACCGAACTATGCCAGTAACATCAATTCTCCAAATGAAGTGAGACACAGAACACTGTTCTTCAGGAAGACCTCTGAAAAGTCAGAATATTGGAGACACACTCCATTCTTCCCTTTCCCCAAGAGGGAAACGTTCATGCCTGGATATTCTCACCCAGTGCTAAGCTGTGTTGGCTTGTGGAAGGAGCTATCACAGGTAAAGTGAAATTACTTTTCTTACCCATTTCAATGTGTCCCTACCTATGTTTCCAAGAATCCTCCCATGGAACCCTCAGTTCAGTCCTCTGGGTCAGAGGCTCAAACTCTTGCCTTGTTCTTTATTTTCATGAAAGTAGCATGTGATTGCAGCTGAATAGTTTTGTCTACCTATTTCCTGCCTATAGATTTTTAGTAATCCAACATTCTTCTTTAATTTTGTCCTCTATCTGTCCCTTTCATTTGAAGCTGGCAATATTTCTGCTGACATAATATCCTTATTTTGGAGTTTCTATGTATATCCCAGGGATTTACTCCATTAGCTAAGAGGTTTCTCCACGGTTTCTCCTAGACTACCTCATCTCTACTTTTGGTTTCTGGTGAGATGGTTGAGGCGAATCCATGAGTCACATGCTTAATATCCTTTGTGTGACTGAATATTGTGACTTTTTTTCCCTTCTTAGACACTAGCCAAAGGTAGTCCAGTCACACCCTTGGCATATGATCCAGTAATCCCACTTATAGGGAATTTATCCAGAAGAATTGAATCAGAATTGAAAGAGATTCTGCATTTTCATGTTCATTGCAGAATTATTCACAATAGCAATCTTTGTGTCCATCAACAGTTGAATGAATAATGAAATGTGGCATATACAATGGAATATTATTTGGCACAAAAAGAAGGAAGTCCTGTCATAAGCTACAATATGGTTAACCTTCAGAACATTATGCTAAAAAAAAAAGCCAGTTATTGAAGGACTAATAGTGAGTGATTCTACTTATATAAGGTATCTAAAGTTAGTCAAACTCATAGAAACAGAAAGTAGAAGAGTGGTTGCCAGGGGCTGAAAGGATAGGAAAATGGGGGAACTGCTATTCAACTGGTATATATTTTCAGTCATATGAATGGAAAAATTCTATAGATCTCCAGTATAACATTTTCTTTAGAGTTAATATTGAACTCTATACCTAAAGATTTGTTAAGGGAGAGATATTATGTTATGTGTTTTTTACTACAGCAGAACAAGTGGACTTTTCCTCCAGATTTTAGCTCAAATTTTACTTTCCCTGTGTACTCTCTTAACAATCTAGAAAGAGGATGCTGGTAGTCTTCTCATGTAAGCACTGCAATGGCCATAGCTCAACTATGCAATTTGTCACCTTGTATGTTTATCAGAATTTACACATTAGGCTTTCCTACAGAACTGAGAAATTCTTCATACCGGAGTCTGTGCCCTAATCATTTCTTCATCTATCATGGGTAGTATAACGTTTGGCACATAGGAGGGATTCAATTTACATTTTCAACTGAATATATGATTTTACAAATTTATGGATGAATAAGTGAATGGATGAGAGAATGAGGGAATAAAAAATCTTATATACAGTTTTAAATAATATGCAGCTGAATAAAATACCATCAAATATGCAAGGAATAAAAAATCACATTAAAAAGTTTAACATTCTTGAAGTTTCTGTAGGCCTCATATTTGAAGAATTCATGTAGGTATGAAAGATAAAGATAAAAATAATTATTCAACAGTTTATTCAATAGGTCTTATGAAGAATAGAGCTAACCATTTACCTTTTATTATGGTTATATTATATGTAAAATGACAATAATGTACATCTGTACAGGATTTATAATAAAAACTAAGTAATTTTTCTCCCTTTTAAAAAGAGAATAAGATAAAATGAATAAAAGTGGCACAGGATTTTTTTTTTTCTTTTTGTGTCTTAAAACAAGAGAAATTTATTATTTTACACTCCTGAAGTCCAGAAGTTCAATGCCAATATTACTGGTCTGAAATCTAGGTGCACCTAAAACCATACTCCCTCTGAAGACCCTAAGGAAGAATTTTTTATTTTTATTTTAGTTATTTTATTATACAGTAGGTTTTTATTAGTTATCCATTTTATACATATTAGTGTATATATGTCAATCCCAATCTCCCAATTCATCACACCACCAGACCCTGCCACTTTCCCCCTTTTGGGTCGATACATTTGTTATGTACATTTGTGTCTCAATTGCTACCCTGCAAACGGGTTCATCTGTACCATTTTTCTAGGTTCCACATATATGCGTTAATATACGATATTTATTTTTCTCTTTCTGACTTACTTCACTCTGTATGACAGTCTCTTGATCAATCCAAGTCTCAATAAATGACCCAATTTCTTTCCTTTTTATGGCTGAGTAATATTCCATTGTATATATGTACCACATTTTCTTTATCCATTTGTCTGTCGATGGCCATTTAGGTTGTTTCCATGACTTGGCTATTGTAATGTTGCACTGAATATTGGGGTACGTGTGTCTTTTTTTTTTTTTTACATCTTTATTGGAGTATAATTACTTTACAATTGTGTGTTAGTTTCTCCTTCATAACAAAGTAAATCAGTTATACATAAACATATGTTCCCATATCTCTTCCCTCTTGTATCTCCCTCTCTCCCACCCTCCTGATCCCACCCCTCCAGGCAGTCGCAAAGCACCGAGATGATCTCCCTGTGCTATGCGGCTGCTTCCCACTAGCTATCTACCTTACGTTTGGTAGTATATATATGTCCATGCCTCTCTCTCGCTTTGTCACAGCTTATCCTTCCCCCTCCCCATATCCTCAAGTCTATTCTCTTTTAGATCTGTGTCTTTATTCCTGTCTTACCCCTACATTCTTCATGACACTTTTTTTTTCTTAAATTCCATATATATGTGTTAGCATACAGTATTTGTCTTTCTCTGTCTGACTTACTTCACTCTGTATGACAGACTCTAGGTCTGTCACTTCATTACAAAGAGTTAAATTTCATTTCTCTTTATGGCTGAGTAATATTCCATTGTATATATGTGCCACATCTTCTTTATCCATTCATCTGATGGTGGACACTTAGGTTGTTTCCATCTCTGGGCTATTGTAAATAGAGCTGCAATGAACATTTTGGTACATGACTCTTTTTGAATTATGGTTTTCTCAGGGTATATGCCCAGTAGTGGGATTGCTGGGTCATATGGTAGTTCTATTTGTAGTTTTTTAAGGAACATCTATACTGTTCTCTATAGTGGCTGAACCAATTCACATTCCCACCAGCAGTGCAAGAGTGATCCCTTTTCTCCACACCCTCTCCAGCATTTTTTGTTTCTAGATTTTTTGATGATTAGTTAGATATCATTATAGTTTTGATTTGCATTTCTCTAATGATATCTCATTGTAGTTTTGATTTGCATTTCTCTAATAATTAATGATGCTGAGCATTCTTTCATGTGCTTGTTGGCAATCTGTATATCTTCTTTGGAGAAATGTCTATTTAGGTCTTCTGCCTGTTTTTGGGTTGGGTTGTTTGTTTTTCTTGTTATTGATCTGCATGAGCTGCTTGTAAATTTTGCAGATGAATCCTTTGTGAGTTGCTTCATTTGCAAATATTTTCTCCCATTCTCAGAGTTGTCTTTTGGTCTTGTTTATGGTTTCCTTTGCTGTGCAAAAGCTTTGAAGTTTCATTAAGTCTCATTTGTTTATTTTTGTTTTTATTTCCATTTCTCTAGGAGGTGGGTCAAAAAGGATCTTGCTGTGATTTATGCCATAGAGTGTTCTGCTTATGTTTTCCTCTAAGAGTTTGATAGTTTCTGGCCTTACATTTACATCTTTAATCCATTTTGAGCTTATTTATGTGTATGGTGTTAGGAAGTGATCTAATTTCACACTTTTACATGTACTTGTCCAGTTTTCCCAACACTACTTATTGAAGAGGCTATACTTTCCTGCCCCCTTTGTCAAAGATAAGGTGACCACATGTGCGTGGGTTTATCTCTGGGCTTTCTATACTGTTCCATTGATCTATCTTTCTGTTTTTGTGCCAGTACCATATAGTCTTGATTACTCTAGCTTTGTATTATAGTCTGAAGTCAGGGAGCCTGATTCCTCCAGCTCCGTATTTCATTCTCAATATTGCTTTTGTTATTCAGGGTCTTTTGTGTTTCCATACAAATTGTGAATTTTTTTGTTCTAGTTCTGTGAAAAATGCCAGTGGTAGTTTGATAGGGATTGCATTGAATCTATAGATTGCTTTGGGTAGTAGAGTCATTTTCACAATGTTGATTCTTCCAATCCAAGAACATGGTATATCTCTCCATCTATTTGTATCATCTTTAATTTCTTTCATCAGTGTCTTATAATGTTCTGCATACAGGTCTTTTGTCTCCTTAGATGGGTTTATTCCTAGATATTATATTATTTTTGTTGTAATGGTAAATGGGAGTGTTTTCTTGATTTCACTTTCAGATTGTTCATCACTAGTGTGTATAATGCCAGAGATTTCTGTGCATTAATTATGTATCCTGCTACTTTACCAAATTCATTGATTAGCTCTAGTAGTTTTCTGGTAGCATCTTTAGGATTCTCTATGTATAGGATCATGTCATCTGCAAACAGTGACAGCCTCACTTCTTTTCCTTTTTGTATTATTTTTATTTCCTTTTCTTCTCTGATTGCTGTGGCTAAAACTTCCAAAACTATGTTGAATAAGAGTGGTGAGAGTGGGCAACCTTGTCTTGTTCCTGATCTTAGTGGAAATGCTTTCAGTTTTTCACCATTGAGGATGATGTTGGCTGTGGGTTTGTCATATATGGCCTTTATTATGTTGAGGGAAGTTCCCTCTATGCCTACTTTCTGCAGGGTTTTTATCATAAATGGGTGTTGAATTTTGTTGAAAGCTTTCTCTGCATCTATTGAGATGATCATATGTTTTTTCTCCTTCAATTAGTTAATATGGTGTATCACATTGATTGATTTGCATATATTGAAGAATCTTTGCATTCCTGCAATAAACCCCACTTGATCATGGTGTATGATCCTTTTAATGTGCTGTTGGATTATGTTTGCTAGTATTTTGTTGAGGATTTTTGCATCTATGTTCATCAGTGATATTGGCCTGTAGTCTTCTTTCTTTGTGACATCCTTGTCTGGTTTTGGAATCAAGGTGATGGTGGCCTCATAGAATGAGTTTGGGAGTGTTCCTCCCTCTGCTATGTTTTGGAAGAGTTTGAGAAGGATAAGTGTTAGCTCTTCTCTAAATGTTTGATAGAATTCGCCTGTGAAGCCATGTGGTCCTGGGCTTTTGTTTGTTGGAAGATTTTTAATCACAGTTTCAATTTCACTGCTTGTGATTGGTCTGTTCATATTTTCTATTTCTTCCTCATTCAGTCTTGGCAGGCCATGCATTTCTAAGAATTTGTCCATTTCTTCCAGGTTGTCCATTTTATTGGCTTAGAGTCGCTTTTAGTAATCTCTCATGATCTTTTTGTATTTCTGCAGTGTCAGTTGTTACTTCTCCTTTTTCATTTCTAATTCTATTGATTTGAGTCTTCTCCCTTTTTTTCTTGATGAGTCTGGCTAATGGTTTATCAATTTTGTTTATCTTGTCAAAGAACCAGCTTTTACTTTTATTTATCTTTGCTATTGTTTCCTTCATTTCTTTTTCATTTCTTTCTGATCTGATTTTTATGATTTCTTTCCTTCTGCTAACTTTGGGGTTATGTGTGTCTTTTTGAATTGTGATTTTCTCTGGGTATATGCCCAGTAGTGGGATTGATGGGTCATATGGTAATTCTATTTTTAGTTTTTTAAAGAACTCCCATACTGTTCTCCAAAGTGACTGTATAAATTTACATTCCCACCAACAGTACAAGAGGGTTCCTTTTTCTCCATACACTCTCTAGCATTTGTTGTTTGTAGATTTTCTTTTGATGCCCATTTTAACTTGTGTGAGGTGATATCTCATTGTAGTTTTGATTTGCATTTCTCTAATAATTAGAGAGTTGATCACCTTTTCATGTGCTTCTTGGCCACCTGTATATCTTCTTGGGAGAAATGTCTATTTATGTCTTCTGACCATTTTACAATTGGGTTGTTTTTTTTTTTTTAATATTGAGCTGCATGAGCTGTTTACATATTTTGCAGATTAATCCTTTGTCCATTAATTCATTTCTAAATATTTTCTCCCATTCTGAGGGTTGTCTTTTCATCTTGTTGGTAGTTTCCTTTGCTTTGCAAAGGCTTTTAAGATTCATTAGGTCCCATTTGTTTATTTTTATTTCCATTATTCTAGGAGGTGGATCAAAAAAGATCTTGCCATGATTTATGTCAAAGAGTGTTCTTCCTATGCTGTCCTCTAAGAGTTTTGTAGTGTCGGTCTTACATTTAGGTATCTAATCCATTTTGAGTTATTTTTTTGTATGTTATTAGACAGTGTTCTAATCTCATTTTTTTACATGCAGCTGTCCAGTTTTCCCAGCACCACTTATTGAAGAGACTGTCTTTTCTCCATTGTATAGCCTAGCTCCATTGTCATAGATTAGTTGACCATAGGTGTGTGGGTTTATCTCTGGGCTTTCTATCCTGTTCCATTGATCTATATTTCTGTTTTTATGCTAGTATCATATTGTCTTGATTACTGTAACTTTGTACTATAGTCTGAAGCCAGCGACTCTGATTCCTCCAGCTCCATTTTTTTCCCTCAAAACTGGTTTGTCTATTCGAGGTCTTTTGTGTCTCCATACAAATTTTAAGGTTTTTTGTTCTAGTTCTGTAAAAAGTGACATTGGTAATTTGATAGGGATTGCTTTGAATCTGTAGATTACTTTGGGTAGTATAGTCATTTTCACAATATTGATTCTTCCAATCCAAGAGCATGGTATATCCCTCCATCTGTTTCTATCATCTTTAATTTCTTTCAGCAGTGTCATAGTTTTCTGCATGCAGGTCTTTTGTCTCCCTAGGTAGGTTTATTCCTAAGTATTTTATTATTTTTGTTGCAATGGTAAATGGGAGTGTTTCCTTGATTTCTCTTTCATATTTTTCATCGTTAGTGTATAGGAATGCAAGAGATTTCTGTACATTAATTTTGTATCCTGCAACTTTGCCAAATTCATTGATTAACTCTAGTGGTTTTCTGGTGGCATCTTTAGCATTCTTTTTCTTTTCTTTCTTTCTTTTTTTTCTTTTTTTTTTTTTTTGTGGTATGTGGGCCTCTTACAGTTGTGGTCTCTCCTGTAGCGGAGCACAGGCTCCGGACACGCAGGCTCAGCAGCCATGGCTAACGGGCCCAGCCGCTCCGTGGCACGTGTGATCTTCCCAGACTGGGGCACTAACCAGTGTACCCTGCATCGGCAGGCGGACTCTCAACCACTGCGCCACCAGGGAAGCCCATCTTTAGGATTCTTTATATATCGTATCATGTCAACTGCAAAGAGTGACAGTTTTACTTCTTTTCCAATTTGTATTCCTTTTATTTCTTTTTCTTCTCTGATGGCTATGGGTAGGACTGCCAAAATTATGTTGAACAATAGTGGTGAGAGTGAACATCCTTGTCTTGTTCCTGATCTTCGAGGAAATGCTTTCAGTTTTTCACCATTGACAATGATGTTTGCTATGGTTTTGTCATATATGTCCTTTATTATGTACAGATGGGTTCCCTCTATGCCCACTTTCTGGAGGGTTTTTATCATAAATGGGTGTTGAATTTTGTCAAAAGCTTTTTCTGCATCTATTTAGATGATCATATGGTTTTCCTTCTTCAATTTGTTAATATGGTGTATCACATTGATTGATTTGTGTATACTAGAGAATTATTTCATCCCTGGATAAATCCCACTTTATCATGGTGTATGATCCTTTTAATGTGTTGGTCGATTCTGTTTGCCAGTATTTTGTTGAGAAGTTTTACATTTATATTCATCAGTGATATTGGTCTGTAATTTTCTTTTTTTGCAGTATCTTTGTCTGGTTTTGGTATCAGGATGATGCTGGCCTCATAGAATGAGTTTGGGAGTGTTCCTCCACAAATTTTTGGAAGAGTTCTAGAAGGATGGGTGTTAGCTCTTCTCTAAATGTTTGATAGAATTCACCTGTGAAGCCATTTTGTCCTGGACATTTGTTTGATGGAGAATTTTTAATCACACTTTCAATTTCATTACTTGTGTTTGGTCTTTTCATATTTTCTCTTTCTTCCTGCTTCAGTCTTGGAAGGTTATACCCTTCTAAGTATTTGTGCATTTCCTCCAGGTTGTCAATTTTATTGGCATAGATTTCCTTGTAGTAGTCTCTTAGTATGTTTTGTATTTCTGCAGTGTCTGTTGTAACTTATTTTTCATTTCTAATTTTGTTAATTTGAGTTCTCTCCCTCTTTATCTTGATGAGTCTGGCTAATGGTTTATCAATTTTGTCCATCCGCTTAAAGAACTAGCTTCTAATTTTATTGATCTTTGCTATTGTCTTCTTCTTTTTCTATTTCATTTATTTCTGTTCTGATCTTTATGATTTCTTTCCTTCTACTAACTTTGGGTTTTGTTTGTTCTTCTTTCTCTAGTTCCTTTAGGTGTAAGTTTATGTTGTTTATTTGAGATGTTTGTTATTTCTTGAGGTACGATTGTATTGCTATTAACTTCCCCCTTAGAACTGTTATGCTGCACCCCATAGGTTTTGGGTTGTCGTGTTTTCATTGTCATTTGTCTCTAGGTACTTTTTGATTTCCTCTTTGATTTTCTGAGTGATCTCCTTGGTTATTTAGTAGCGTATTGTTTAGCCTCCATGTGTTTGAGTTGTTTATGTTTTTTTCCCTGTAATTGATTTCTAATCTCAATGTGTTATGGTCAGAAAAGTTGCTTGATACGATTTCAATTTTCTTAAATTTACCAAGGCTTGATTTGTGACCCAAGATGTGATCTCTCCTGGAGAATGTTCCATGTACCCTTGAGAAGAAAGTGTAATCTGCTATGTTTGGATGGAACGTCCTATAAATATCAATTAAACCTATGTGGTCTATTGTGTCATTTAAAGCTTGTGTTTTCTTATTAATTTTCTGTTTGGCTGATCTTCCTATTGGTGTTAGTGAGGTGTTAATGTCCCCCACTATTATTGTGTTACTGTTGGTTTCCTCTTTTTTAGCTGTTAGCAGTTGCCTTATATATTGTGGTGCTCCTATGTTAGGTGCATATATGTTTATAATTGTTATATCTTCTATTTGGATTGATCCCTTGATCTTTATGAAGTGTCCTTCCTTGCCTCTTGTAACATTCTTTATTTTAAAGTCTATTTTATCTGACATGTGTATTGTTACTCCAGCTTTCTTTTGATTTCCATTTGCATGGAATATCTTTTTCCATCCCCTCACTTTCAGTGTGTATGTGTCTCTAGGTCTGAAGTGGGTCTCTTGTAGACAGCATATACATGGTATTGTTTTTGTATGCATTCAACGAGCCTGTGTCTTTTGGTTGGAGCATTTAATCCATTCAACTTTAAGGTAATTATCAATATGTACATTCCTATTGCCATTTTCTTAATTGTTTTGTGTTTGTTTCTGTAGGTCCTTTTCTTTTCTTGTGTTTCCCACTTAGAGAAGTTCCTTTAGCATTTGTTGTAAAGCTGGTTATGTGGTGCTGAATTCTCTTAGCCTTTGTTTTGCTGTAAAGCTTTTGAATTCTCCATCAAATCTGAATGAGGTCTTTGCTACGTAGAGTAATCTTGGTTGTAGTTTCTTCCCTTTCATCACTTTAAATATGTTATGCTACTCCCTTCTGGCTTGTAGAGTTTCTGCTGAGAAATCAACTGTTAACCTTATTGGAGTTCCCTTGTATGTTATTTGTCATTTTTTCCCTTGCTGCTTTCAATAATTTTTCTTTGTCTTTAATTTTTGCCAATTTGACCACTATGTGTCTTGGTGTGTTTCTCCTTCAGTTTATTCTGTATGGGACTCTCTGTACTTCCTGGCCTTTGGTGGCTATTTCCTTTCCCATGTTAGGGAAGTTTTTGACTATAACCTCTTCAAATATTTTCTTGGGTCCTTTCTCTCTCTCTTTTCCTTCTGGAACCCCTATAATGTGAATGTTGTTGTGTTTAATGTTGTCCCAGTTGTCTCATAGGCTGTCTTCATTTCTTTTCATTCTTTATTCTGTTCCTCAGCAGTGAATTCCACCATGCTCTCTTCCAGGTCACTTATCTGTTCTTCTGCCTCAGTTATTCTTCTATTGATTCCTTCTGGTGTTGTTTTCATTTCAGTTATTGTATTGTTCATCTCTGTTTGTTTGTTTTTTATTTCTTCTAGGTGTTTGTTAAACATTTCTTTCATCTTCTTGATCTTTGTCTCCATTCTTTTCCCAAGGTCCTGGATCATCTTCACTGTCATTATTCTGAATTCTTTTTCTTGAAGGTTGCTTATATCCACTTCATTTAGTTGTTTGTCTGGGTTTTTATCCTGTTCCTTCAACTGGTACATAGCCCTCTGCCTTTTCATCTTTTCTATCTTTCTGTGAATTTATGGATACTTTTGCATTAGACCTATAAAGAAACAAAGAAATAAAAAAATATTTTACTTTTACTTTATGGATATTCAAATGGCCTAAATAATCTATGTGTTCAATATTTGTGTTTAAAAAGCATAGTGATAGCAATTTTCTGGCCACATTTTAAGATCCATTTCCACTCTAAAGGAAGTGAACTCAAGAACAGTTTTAAGAAGAATCTATGTCTTTCAGGCATCTAATTGTGGAATTTTGAAAGTTCCCTGAAGTGTCTCTTCTTTTTAAATTTGACTGTGAAGGGGGTTAAATGTTTTTTGATAATCAAAGTCTATGTATTTATTCATTCAAAAATGTTTATGGTACTACCAGGCACTATTATAGTTATTAAGCATTTAATTGTTAACAACAAAAAAAGTACAATTCTTACCTTTATGAAACCTACAGTCTAGTAGGAATAACAAAACTAAGCAAACATTTATAATATACATCTATATAAATAAAATGTATCAATTCTGAGAGGTAATTACAGAGTGCTATAAAGATTTATGATAGAACTAACTTCATTTAGTGGGAAGGCAAGTTTCCCTGAGAAATTTGAGATTTTGTGGATGAGTAGAAGTTAATTTGCTGAAGTACATGTGAATATTAGATTTACCTTAGAGTAAATAATAATTGTTGAAAATGTCTTTATGAAGTTTTCCATACACTTGTCCCTTCATACCCATGTGTCTTTTATCTGCAGATTCAACCAACCACAAATCAAAAATATTCTGAAAAATAATTCCAGGACATTCCAAAAAGCAAAAGTCAAAGATACCCCATTCCGGCAACTACTTACATATCATTTACATTGCATTAGGTATTATAAGTAATGTAGATGTGATTTAATCATATGGGAAGATTGTGTAGATTATATGCAAATACTAAGCCATTTTATATAAGGGATTGAGCATTTCTAAATAACAAAATCCTGGGGCCCTGGAACCAATCCATCACAAATACTGAGAAAGGAGATTTTTAGATACTTTCAAGGAAAGGATTTGTAGATAGAAGATAATGTCAAAGCTCAATAATAAAATAATAATTAGGCACAGGTTTATCAGATTATTTGAACGAATTATTGCAGATGAGGCAATAGAATGGGAAGATGGAAAAGAAAATAATATATTTTGTTTGGGGTTTTGATATAAGTACTGTATCATTCCTAATTATTATAATATAAATAGGTAGAAAAATGTTTAATCATTACTAATATTATAAAATAGAATATAGACTGTTACAAAACTAATGGAAAGAAAAAATAAATCTATCAAAAGCTGAAGAAAACTCAAAAAACAGACTCAGTAAAGAAGAATTGTCTGAAATAAGAATAAATATATCACCACTACAAAGTAAACACTACATTTGTTAAGGGGGTTAATTGCCCTTTTAAAAAGTAGCAAATCTTTGTATATTATTTAGATTTAATTATATGCTATTTTCAAGAAAAAACATTATTGCCTGATGTTGTAGGCAACCTACAAAATAGCCACAAATAATCTTTGTCTCTAAGTATTCTTTACTTTGATAATCTCCTCCCCTTGGTTGTTGGCTGGATTTAGTGACTTACTTTCAACAAATAGAATATGACAGAAGCAATGATGTATCACCTTTTCCTTTCAGGTTTTATTTTACTTTGAAAATAGATACATTAGTATCTGTGTATAAATCTGTGACAATTGCCATTCAAGTTACATTTGACAGTTTTTTGTCAAATCCACATTCCTGTTTTGTGAGCTAACAGATTTATATTTGTGTCCAGGACTACTTAAGTGTATGACTGGTCTAATATAATCTTTACCACTCTTAGCTCATTTTATCAGCCTCACTTGAATGGGTTATGTAACCCTGTTTTCCCATAGGTATGTAAATTAAAGAACATTCAGGGTAGTTTTGAGAAGGCCTTTCTTTCCTGGAGAAAAGAAAACTTAAAAGAGAAATAACTGGTCTTATCCTTTCCTCATGCTCTTTGATTTTAACAGTGAATGGTTGGGGCCATGACAGCCACGTTATAAGCACCACAGAAATATCATGGCAGTCCTAATATCACAAAGCAGCCTTGCCAAATCCAGCAACAGCTCTTTTCCAGACTTCTAGTTATGTGAGAAAATAAAGCCAAAAAAATTTTTTTTATGTGCCTGGGAGTAAAGTTCTGTAACTAGTTTCCCAAACATTTCTGATTTGTTACTCCTGAGAAATATACACACTTAGATAATATTGATACATCAGGATCCTGGGTCTGTTTTAAAAATCCACCAAGATAATGGCACTGATGACTCATCTGAGGAGGAAGTCCAGCATTTTACCTGTATCATCCATTTAGGTATCTGAATAACTTGTTCTAAATATAAAATGTGTTCCGGCCTCAAGGGATATAATGGTTGTGTTGGCTAGAATGGATATTTCTGGCTTATTCATCTTCAGAGGTTTAATCCTTTAAATTCTTTGTATAGTCTAAATGTAGAAACTAGAATTTTAACTTGAGTTAGAGTTCTGAAAATAACCACAATCTATCTATTTTTAAATGTAACATTATTCAACAAGATTTGTCTATCATCTATCTATCATCTATCTCTATAGCTAATCATACTTCCTTCCAATATATATTTAGATTAATATTATCATTATGTGGCATTTTATCTATATATTTATAGAAAGCTAGAGTAGGTCTGATAACTAATGAAGGAACACATATATCTGGTTCAAAAATTCTACTGCTTGCTTTTCTCTTTAGAGGTGTTAAATGGGCTGATTAAATTGAGGAGTTTCATATTCATTAATCTTAAGTGTGTGGCTTATAGCCATTAAATATTTATATTTATTTATAAACTGTTCCCAAATGAGAATAAAGTGAACACAGTAGTTTTGAAGAATTTTTTTATCTGGGTATCAGGTTTAGAAGTTGATTGGTGAACAGGTTGATTTATTTTCTAAGTAAAATTGAGTTAAATTCTATGTCACCACTGCCTGGTTTCACTAGAAATGTGTAAGGTAATGACAGCATGGGTTAGTGTGAAGAAACCTAATCTGGAGCGAGAAAGGTCTGAGTTTACTTTTCATTTTGGCATTGTTATATGTGTGATCTTGAACAAAACTTTTCTGAACATCCATTTTCTCATATCATTGCATTTCCTCATATGGCTGGTTGGGTGGGGCCAGAGGACTAGTGCTGGCCAATAAGTGGTAATCAAGTATTATCTATCCCCTTGGGCTTGATGATTTAATTGCTGGAAACAGATCATAAGAAGTTGTCTTTCCATTTGTGATAGTGACAAGCAAAGCTATACATAGTAGCTATTTCAGAGAGTAGTTTTGTTCCAGAGAGGGGACAACACAGAAAACAACCCAAGCAACCCTCCATAGATATATAGACCAAACAGAAAATAAGCCTTTATTTCTTAAGCCTCTGATATTTTGGCAATTTTATTGCACCACAACTTAGTATATATTTAGTGACAGTTATTGACAGGAATACAACAAATACGTCAACAACTAAGAAACAAAACTACAACAGTTCTGGACATCTGAGCCTGCCTGATAAGTGATAGTCACAGTTGTCACAATGACTATTGGTAATAGTCATTGTCATTGACATTTGATATTTTTAAATTTATTCTTGTAACTGGTTTATGGAATAAGATGGCTAATTTTAATGACAAGTAAAGTACTTTCCATCTTAGGTTGAAAGGTAAAGAGGATGACAAAGATGTGATTGAGAAAAAGGATGGAAGAACTCTTTTTAGACTGTGAAGACTTAGAGGAGTGGCATTCTCTAAAACTAGATTTGATGTCTAGAACTCAGGAACTTAGCCTCCATGGATCTAAGCTGTCATTCACAGGAAACCAGTTAATGTTTCTTGAAACAGTAGTAATAATAGACAATAAAAATAATCCCTAAATCAGGATAATAAGAGCAATGATATTTTCATATCTTATACTTCAATGGTGTCTATGGCATAAACTGAAGAAAGTTGCCTCCTCCATATTCACTATGGTAAACATATATGGTAAATCATCACAGTACTCATAGTTAAAATTACATATAATAACAAAATACATAATGCATATATGAATTTTGTCTCCCTCTCTACTTCCCTCTTTTTCTCCCTCTGACACACAGGAAAATGCGCAAACAGAAACAAAAATTTTAAATTATTCTAAATTGAAAAAATATTTCCTCCACAACAGCAAGTCAATAAAGAACAGTATTTATCTGAAAATTGTTTTGCTTTCTCAATATTATTTTTAAAATTCAAACAAAATTGAAAAACAAATATGTTATATTGCATCCCTTAATCCATGTCAAAAAAGTATAATTAACACTACAAATGTATAATAGCTGATTATTTATGTCTTGCAAATATAGAGAATATGATATGGTTCCTTACCCTCCTCAGTGAAAGAAAACATTTGCTATATTGAATTTCCGAATGGAATAAAACAATGATTTCGATTTTTGCAATGCTCATGTTTCTCTAATTTTGTTCTACTCTAAATTCTGTCATTTCTTCAAGAGAAAAATTTTTCCTACGAATTTTCACTTTGGCCATTATTGAAAAATCTAGCACTGGTGTTGTAAGAATTTTCATTCTGGGACAAAAATGGTGAAAACTGGAACTCTTGTTTAATATGCTTACCTCCTCACTGAGAAGACTATTGTCTCCACTGCTTTACCCATTTCCTCATGAATTTATGTATTATAATAGAGCAAAATATCTAGTTTTTATCTTAATTTCTCTTATTTGGATTAATTTTTCATGTTTTTGAAATGTTTAAATAGTAATTTGGGAAGATAATTAGATATTTATTTTCTCATTAAATATTTCAATTATCCGATTTTTTTCTTTGGCTCTGCACAGACATCAAAATATATAAAATTTCCTAATAAACTGAACATTTAAACTACAACCGTGCTAGGAAATATTTTAAAAATATGATTCTATAGTCTTTGTAAGGAAAGAAAGGACCACATATTCAATTTCTCCTTTAGTATACCCTTAAGTTAAGACTAAAGAAAAAAATACTTTAATTTGATAGATATCTATAAAGACAGAATAGTTTTGAAATGTTAATCTATGAGTTTCTATAAAGTTTAATCCTCTTAACATCTTCTATGTTAATAATAAGAAACATCATATTATTAGTAGTGATACTGTAAAATATAGGCATATTTAACTGCTTGAAAAATAAATAAAAAGTTAGTAAAGAACCAGGGCCTTGAATAAATGGCTTACAGCTGGGCTAGAGTAGGAAATTATAATATAAGCTGGGAGCATCTTTTAGTGCCAGAAATTAATGAGTGCTCAAAAGCACATGTGCACACTCACACGCACACACACACACACACCATACACAAACACACATACACACACAAGGTTATAGGAATAAATCAAATAGACACAGAAGCCAACTGAAAGATCTACTACTGACTATATCTGGGACAATTTGTGCAACAAAATAATAAAATATTATTTGATTATTGCCACATTTTAAAATAAATATACATGATTCATTACTGATATAAATAAAAACAAGGAAAATCAGATATAGTGTTACAACAAAGAGGCGCATAGGATCCATAGACTACCTTAATAAAAGGTAACACTGAAGTATAGGCACATTTCTTTAGTTTTGTGATTACATTTTGCTATCATTATTTAAACAATTTTGGATTCTGGGCTGCAGCCTCTGAGGGTAAGACCATGTAGATCGAATAATCAATCCAAACAAAGAGGAAGTCAGGAAATGAAGTATTCTGGGAATGATGCCAAAAGAAGAATGATACATCATTACTCTTTATGCTGGGAACATTATAAGGCATAGTTTTGATATCCTGTTATCCTTCATTTACATTATCATCCTAGATAATAAAAACTCATCACACAGTTTTTGTCCCAAAGAGAAGACTTTTCATTTTATACACCTTCTTTGAGTTAGTTTAGTAGGCTATTTATTTCCATTAAAATGGCAAGTAGATTTATGGTCAAGTTGTCTGGTAAATGATTGTTTTTCTTAATATGTGTTATACAGGGTATCTTTTCTCACATCATGATTTATTTGTGGAAAGAACCAAAGTAATTCCCCTCTGTTTGTTACATCGACTTGTCCCTTGGCTCTGCACAGTCAATAAGTTATTAGCCCAGGAGTAATGTACTATTTTCTTCTCTTTGTATTTGGGTATGCATTTGTGTGAGTGTTTTGTGTGTGTGTGTGTGTGTGTGTGTGTATGTGTGTTTGTGTGTGTATGTTCAACATTATTATTAGCTAACTGTATGTTAGACAACATGCTATGTACCCTAATGAAAAGATCTCAGATTTCATGATGTTGTTCCTCTAGGAAATGTCAAGATTTATTAGTAGAAACACCTCACTACATGCATAATTATTGCACCTACTTGTTCCTACAGAACTGCCTCCCTTCGCATTTTAAGGAATTTCTAATCAGAAATGTTTATAGGCATTGAATAGCATTGATTAAAGCTCCCACCTTCATGTAAAAAATTTCTTTTTTTTCCAGCATTTTTGAGGCATAATTGACAAATAAATTTGTAAGATATTTAAAGTGTACATTGTGGTGACTCAATATATGTATACATTGTGAAAAGATTCTCACCATCTACTTAATTAACACATCCATCACCTCACATATTTATCTTTATTTTATGGGAACATTTCAATTCTACTCTCTTAGTAAATTTCAATTACATAATACAGTGTTACAACATAATCATCATGTTGTATATTAGATCCTTAGAAATCCTCAGTAATGTTTTTTATCTTATTCTTCCATTGCCTAATAAAAGTTTTCATCTAATGCATTTGGTGAGGACAGAATTCAGATATCAGTGTATTTTCTTCCAAAATTGTCTCAGAACCAAATCTGAGATATCACACCAATGTATTTACAGAGAGAGAAGAGAGTCTACTTTCTCTACTCTTTCCCAATGGCCTACATACTATCAGCAATTGAATAATTATTTCATTTTAATTTGGTGAATTTTTAATGTGTTTCAAGACTTTTCTCTATCAGATAATATTTCTAGATGAATATCTGATTTCTTGAATTTGGTTCAAAAAGTAAAAGTTGAGTGGATCAGTATTAAGTAATTTTAATACTATCTCATTTTCCTCTCTGCTCTTGCATCATAAAGCCAGCTGTCATAAAATCTTCAAATAACCACACAGAGGAAGGTGAAGCTTGTCAAAACTGTTTCAGGTTATATTTGATTAACTTCCTTCCCCACTATCAAATTGCTCCCAAACAGATTGGAGGTTTGAGAATAATTTCTGCCTTCTCCCACCATCAACTATTGCTAGTATTTGCTTCCAGGAACTGGAGATGTTAGTAAACCAAATAGCTAGGTTTTACTAGATAGGTTAGTAAACCTCTTTTTATAAAGGAAAGACATTGCTTTAGTTACTCTCTGAGCATGCCAATGGATGTAGTAGGAATTAACTCCATTTTGGCCTCACCTGCATCTTTTTGTTGAACTGCTTTACTTTATCATAAAGCTTCCTAGAGCTCCTATTTTCAGCCATACAATTGAATGCTTGCATCTTTTATTTGACACAATACAATCACCTATTAATAGTATTAGCATCTTGGGCTCTGATTATACCACAAATATTTTCCTCAGTTTTTTTCATTATCTCATATTCTTATAGTGTATTTTGGTGTACTTTGATATGGCGATCCCCAACCTTTTTGGCACCAGGGACTGGTTTCATGGAAGGCAATTTTTCCAAGGAAAGGGGGAGGTGGGAATGGTTCAGACGGTCATGTGAGTGATGGGGAATGATGGGGAGCGACAGATGAAGCTTCGCTAGCTCCCCCACTGCTCATCTCCTGCTGTGCGGCCTGGTTCCTAACAGGCCATGGACCTCTACCAGTCTGCAGCCTGGGGGTTGGGGACCCCTGCTCTAATATGTAATAAATTTATAATAAGGAATATATACTGATGAACTTTTATGCATATCATGTCATTCTCCATTTTCAGACTATAATCCACTGTAGTCAACCCAAATAACAAAAATAGAAGAGATAAATGAATAGTGGTATGTTATGCCCCAAAATGGATGAATCTCAGAGATGTAAAGCTGAGCAAAAACAACAGACACAGAAGAATACATATGTATGCATGCCTGCATATAATGTATGAAAATAGGTAAAATGAACATGCTATAATAAAAACTAGTTAATTTGTGCCCTGGAAGAAGACACGAGTACTGTTATTTTCTATTTCTTGGTCTGAGTGGTGGTTACTTATTGTCTTTATTTGTAAAAATTTTTTGAGCTATAAATTTGTGTTTATTCAATTTTGTATCTTGCTGTGTTTTAATGAAAATAGCTTAAGTCAAGTATAAAATGTATGAAAATAGAAGACTGAAATAGATGGACTGATCTCCAGATCAGTGCCAGTGGATAGGTTATATGGTCACAGTTTTATATTTGATTGTGAGATCAGCAGTGAGGTTAGAATAGAGATTCTCCCAACCTCTCTTCACGGTGTGTTTCATTGTGACAAAGGTAGATTTTTTTTTCCCCTGAAGTCTAAGCATGCTTGTCCTTATAATATGTATATTTAATGAAGTTTTCATAAGCTTTGCTCAAGAACCTAGGTGATCCATTGGTTAAGATTGTAACTTTTTCTAATTTTAGTGGGAAATTGAAAATAAAATCATAATTTGACTAGATTGTTTTAATAGAATCTTAACTGAGACTCTTCCCATCCCTCTTCACTATCAACTCCAAACTTTCCATCTCTTCTTAACTCAAGTGATTCTAAGAAAATGTAATTTCAATCTGATTCTTTTTCTTAAAGCCCTGTAATAACACCTTAGTTCAATCATATTTTAAAAGCTCTGTTATCTTTCTGACCTCATAGACTACTTCTCTCTCCCTCAGATACTCCTCTCCAGCCACACCCGCCTTCTCACTATTTCCACACTTACAGTTCCTTCCACCTCAATACTTGTCCTCAGATATACTCTTGGTAGCTTTCTCACAATTTTCACATATTTGTTCAAATTTGAACCCCTGACATTATTCCAAATTTCATGGCACATTTTCTTTCTTTTTTTAAATTAATTTTTATTGGAGTATAGTTGATTTACAATGTAGTGTTTGTTTCTGCTGTACAACAAAGTTATTCAGTTATATATATATATATATATATATATATATATATATATATATATATATATATACATCAACTCTATTTTAGATTCTATTTCCATATAGGTTATTACAAAGTATTGAGTAGAATTCTCTATGCTCTACAGTAGGTTCTTGTTAGTTATCTATTTATATATAGTAGTGTGAATATGTCAATCCCAATCTCCCAATTTATCCCTCCCCGCTTCCCCAGTGGAAACCATGAGTTTGTTTTCTACGTAAGTGACTACTTCTGTTTTTTAAATAGGTTCATTGTCACCTTCTCTTGATTTATTTTTCTCCTAAATGTTTATAACTGTATGGAATATTCTATTTATTTAACTTCTATTTCACCCACTATAGGCAGAGATACCTGTCCCCACATCCTGTTTTGTTTCCTACAATTTCCAGAACTTAACAACATGCCTGCCATGGTCAGGCTTCAATAAACAGTTGTTGAAATAATGAATACAATACATTATTTTCAATTAAAAACCCTTCGTTTCTTTTCAGATGTGTGGGCAAATGTAATGTTAGTGAAGAGATAATTCTTGTCTATATTGACATGAAATGAAAAATCTAGGTTTTCATGCTCTTCTGTATAGAAATTATAAATTGATAGATATGAATAATTTACAATAAATTCACTATATCAAGAATAAATTTCTCTGAATAAAATTAAAAACATTTATAGTGAAAGCTACCAAAGAAGCTGTTATTTAGGTACTAATATACAAATGATTTTTTTATATATGTACAAAAATGAGATAGGAGGAAGAGTTTCAGGGAAAATACATTTAAGATATTTTTAAATAGTTCAGAACATCAAACGGTGATACTTATTTATAATCTTGATTGTCGTTAAAGAACTACTCTATGTCCCAAAGACATAATCATATGACTAAATCTTAGTCTTTCTTTCATTGAAGAATATTTTTTCTCTCCCTCTCCCATTACCGACCCTAAGCACCCCCCCAACAGTAAAGATGTTGTCCCATTAGGATAGGACCAGCAACAGTATTACTGGTGAAGCAAGAAAATTAAGTAATATTGTGTCTCTTTAAAGAAGTCCAGTTGTGAAAATAAATGTTGGCTCATATATTCAAAGTTTTAATGAATCTGAAATGAGAAAATGGATAAAATGAGGAAGAGTAAATGCAAAATCAGAATAAAAAGAAAACATGAGTGGGAATGGAGATGGACCATATATGGACTTAATTAATTGACTTCTATTTCTTAAATGTGGAAAGAGATGAGGTTATCATTTTTAGTCTCCTACCTGTGCATTAGTCTCGAATGCACAGTGGTATTTCCTATGTGTTCTCTCTCACTAAATCCTCTGGTATTTTGTTGAGGTATAGTCATGTTTCAAAAACATTTACTCCTCCTCACCATTTTCATTTCAATAACTGTTTGTTGCCTTTGGAAGACTTTTACTATCCAAGGAGCCAGTGGATAGTAAATAACTACCTTAACATACTGTGATAGTGTTATTTCCTTGAAATGTTAGTATTTTGCTATTTCTATAATACTATTTCTGTTAATCTTGAGAATAATTGTCAGTAAAATATAATGTGACATACTTCCTCATGTTGATTATACTTTAAATATACAAAGAACTTTAAAAATGGGAGATTAATATTGCCAAGGTATGTTTCATCTCTAATTAGACAGGGTGTCTCAGATATGGCTGGTGCCCCCATCCTTCACCTTTTTGATAGGGCCTCTTCAGCAGAGGCAAAGTCCAGAAGGCACAATCAACAAAGCTGACTTCCATAGATATTAGCTAACAAGTATACAAACAGATAGAACCCAACTCCTGAAAGTCAGCAGAATACATTGCATCAGCTCCCAGGAGGAGCTGCCCTACATGCCATGATGTTCTCTTATAAAACAGACAAATGCTTCACCCACATGTTCTTGAACTTTCAAAGTCAATTCATTCCCCTCAGTCCTGGTCTGTGAAATTTTATATATTTTGTACGTATTCCCAAATTATACACCTTGACTTCCCTCAGTTGGGTAGTTTCAAGAATGTCTAAATAGCTCAGACCTTTTTCTAATTATCTTGTCTGGGTCTTCACTCAACTTTCTGCCTGAGAAAAGGTCTTACTGATTATTAAATTTAAATAGAGAATTTGCGATTCCTACTTATGTTTAAAAAACTCCACGTTTATTAGTCAATATATCCAACTAGTTCATATCAGTGATTGTCTTAGTGATCAATATGACCCATAAATGTATAGCCAGGAATGTGTATAGATAACCTTTACTCGAAGTCCTATCTCTTTCCATATTGCCCCTGTTTTTTTGGTTTGCTTCCATAGGATATATCCCTGATCCTGTGTTCTTTTTAAAAGTCTGTCATTTGCCTTCAAATGTGAATTAATATAATATGCTTTAACTAGTTACTAGGCATTATATAACTGCTGATAACATTTGACTTTTTTATAAGCTTCTAAATGTAAAATCAAATACAGTGATAAAATAATAGTGGCTTGAGATCAAACCTTAATTAGAGTTTTATAAAGAAGATATTTAAGTTTACAGTCACCTGAAAATCATCTTTCCTATATTAACTCACTGAAGTATTACAGAAAAACATTCTTAGCAACAGAAACAATCTCCCACATACCACTAATTAAGGATAATAAACAACTTCGTATATACAGATAATTTCTATGAAAAAAGTCATTTCAAAATAAAGACATTAAATATGATGTAAAACCCTTTTATTATTTAATAAGTATTAAAAAATTATTATTTAATCTCTCTCAAGTGTTGCAACAAAAGTTAATGTACTTTTATTGTTTTGCCATGACAATTATTTTTTTCACTGCAATTGTAAAATTCTATAGTACCTTATCAACACCTACCTTCTTTTAGGAAAATGTACTTGTGTGATTCTTCAGCATAATTATTGTGGTTCATAAAAACTGTGTTATTATATTGGCTTAGTGTAATATGCTTTTTACATAAAAATAACTTACAGTTATTCTCGCTTCTGGTGGTAATTATAACCCAAGTCCACTGCAGTAATAAACTTGGGCTGAGTATTTGATGGACCACTTTATTTTATTCTAAGTGCTCTTTTTCTATTACAGCTATTTATTATGCCTTCATAAATGTGATGCACAGCAACAGTAAAGTGCAAAGACACTGACACATCTACTCTTTTCTAGAGGTGTCCTTTTTCTTAGGCAGAGGCCTGAAGTTGTTATTTATTTGAGGAATTGGAAAGTATTCCAAAGTCATATACTCCCAGGGGTTTTTACCATGAAAAAGAGCTATGTGAACACTTATTATTGAAAAGCACCAACATTCCCCATGAGACATGTCATGATGGCCTATGGAAGCTTCACTCCTAACTTCACTGAAATGAAGGATAAACAAGCAATAGAATTGAACACAAAGAAAGCATTTGCGTAGGTGGAAATATGCCTCATGGTGTTTACAGCTGAGGTTGCACAAACCTGGTAACTAGTCTGATAAATTTCCTTTGAAATACTGACCACAGGGAAGATGAAATCTATATATTATATTTTTATAATATGTATTATATAGGTCCTCTTCTTTTCAGTTCAAATGTATTATTTTGTTTTTTGGTATTTTGTATGACTCTAGAAAATATGAAAATTTTTTCTGCAGAGATAAATTCTTTCCTAAAACTGATCTTGCACAAAATATATTGATATTATGTGACCTATTATAAAAAGGAATGTGATCATTTTTCTGCAAAGACCTCCAGTTGTAATTTAACGTTAAAAAACACAAAAATGCAATTAAACTATATTGTATTGCTATCCTCAATTTATAAACCCATTGTGCAGCAACTTAGTGAAAGAAATTATAGATCTAATGATATTGTTATCCAAGACATTTTACCTATTTTGATCCAGCTTAGTTTGATTTAAACCCATTTTCATTTTTCCTCTCCCCTGAAACTGCTGATTAAATATTTCAAAATATTTACATTATCTTCTTTCTTTTGCCAAGACTGAATTCAGTTTTGCATTTCTTGTCTGAATGATTTGTTGGATATGAGTGTTTGCTATGCTTTCCACATAGGTCTGATGCGCTCCACATTCTTGTAATTCTAGTATATATGGTATTAACCCACACAGAAAGACCAAAAAACAAAAACAAACAAACAACCACATGCCCAAAACCAAAGAAACAAAAATCAAATTTCATTTGTGCAAGTTAGTTCAGCTGGATGCATGCTCTATTCATTGACATTCATAACAAAAGTTATGTTGGCCTTGACTTCAATACCCTTAGTGATGAAGCACACTTTCCCTAAGGTGAGCCTTCCATTCTGGGACTACTGAAATTATAAAAATAAGTAAATAAATAAATAGAATGTTACTAATAATTCAATTCCTGTGTCTCTGGAAAACCATTATTTGTCCCTAGGTCTCCCTCTATGTGTTGATGCTGTGGAACTCACAAATCTATAACAGGTGTTAATGCTATTAAAAACAATTTTATTCCATAAATAATACATATATATGCCATTTTATTTTTAATATTTTTTACACAAACTATGTGCATTGTAGACAACTGTAAAGTGGAGATCTCTTCATTTAAAAAATAAATTTATCAAAAAGCTCATATATCATGTAATCATAATAATATTTTGGAATCTATTTTTCAAAATGCAAATATGTACAATGGTATGCATATTACACACGACAGATCATCCTATATAAGGTAGTTTGTACCTTATGTAAATATTTAATCATATAAGCCACCTCTCTTTTCTTCTAGATCTATAACTATACTCATGTTCCAGCAGGCCTCAAAGAGTGAGGTACAAAGTGTGAGCCATAAAAAGCTCAGATAAACACCAAAAGAACTGCATGCTTTTTCAAATTTATGTAAACATAAATCTGGGAGATATGTGTGAGATTAAACTTACACAGATATAAAATTTCTTAAGTGGAATTTAGTGATATGGACCCATTAAGCAGAAGTTTGGGATTCAATGTTTTAGATGAAGAAATATTCTTAATGAGTATCAGATTCTGGGTAGACAGTAGTTTCTTCACCACTTTACTGTTCTGTCATCTTCTAAGTTATAGAATTTCTTATAAAAATAAGCTGTCATTCTTTGAAAGAAATGCATCTATTTTTATCTGGCTGTAAATAGTTCTTCTTGTCTTATTTTTCAAAACTTTTATTTAATGTACTGTGTGTGTGTGTTGGCGGTGGGAGGGAGGGTGTTATTCTGCTTGGGGTTTGTATGGCTTCTTGAACTCGTGTGTAGAGGTTTATCATCAATTTTGGTAAATTATTTTCCAGAATCTCTTCAGATATTGCTTGTGAAACATTTTCTACAGCTATGCTTAGAATTTCAATCACTTGTATGCTAAAACTTCTCATTGTATTCCATTGTCTCCTTTCATTATTTTCAATATTGTTCAACTTTTCCCCCTTTTATTCTTCACTGTTAATATTTTCTACTGATCTAGAAAATATTCTGATCTTCTGCTATGTCTATTCTATAATATTCATCTGAGTTTTTAATTTTGCTTATTACATTTTTTGTTTTAGAATTTGCATCTAATGTTTTTTTCTTTATAGACTGAGATTCTCAGGTGAGATGCTCCAACTTTCATCTATTTCTTAAACATATTAAGCACGGCTATCTAAAGTCCATATCTGATTACTACAAAATCTGAATCTATTTCAGGTATGTCTACATTGTCTTTTTTTCTTGCTTTTAGATCATTAGATTCTATTACAAGATATGCCTTCCATTTATAAAAAAAAATAATAATTTCTGTACCTTGTATGGTAAATTACAGAGCCTCTGAAGTATACCGCATATCTCCCAAGAGGAGTTAGTGCTTGTGTGGATGGCAGTGAGAGTAGGGCGATAAGCAGTTGATCCCATGAACAAATGTATTTGTTTGAAGTCCTTTAGGTGGGAGGGGAGGTGAGGAGTCATTTCTAGTTCTAGTTTGCCCCTTATTCCTAGGTTACACTCATCAGGCATCTCAGTAGGAATACTAGCATGTTGATCAAGCCCACAGTTCCTTGTTAATCCATATATCCTATTGTTTTTCCTCCTCAGCTTTGTGAATCAGCTTTATGGCTGGATGCTTTCCCCCTTAGAATTTGACAATAAATCATAGTCTAAATTCAAATAAAAAAGTCAGGCTTATGCTGTGGTTTCCTTCTCTCTGGTTCCATTTGCATCAGGAAGCAAACAGCCTGAGTGGGGGAAAGATAACGGGAATATTTATCATCAATATATCTATTTACTATTGATCTGTCTTGCTACCTACCTATCTATATATCATCTAGACCTCTGCAAGTAAGTGCACATATTAGTATTTTCACATACAGATTTATTTATGCATAATATTGAGTGTTCCCGGATCTGTTATTAATTAGTACAATAAAATATCACACGGTTTCTACATTTCTTAAAGCAGAATGTAGAAGAAAGGCTATTGAATAATTTGTTCCTAAGCCCATTGTTCCCTTAAAGATTGCTGTTTAGCACCTCATATACAATGGGAAATGTTCCCATTTTCATGTAAAGTTTAAAATTATAAAATCTTATTATCTTTCAACATGATATCAGTAGTGAACAATAATAAGAACTTTTCTTGAATAGTAGATAATACTATGAAATGTTGGCTTTTGTTATGTACTTTTGAGTATTCTGAAATGACAACTTTAAAATGAAATTGTGCTCTGACCCATAGATTTCAAAAAAGTTATTATAAATTTGTTTATTCTTATAAATGGGCTACATTGAGTGGTATAATCTTTTTTTTTTACTTCCTAATAGAAACAAAAGTCAAAAGCTAAAGCAACAGCAACAACAAAAATATAGAGAATATTCCATTTTAATAGTTAAGTATTTATTTATTTATTAAGTGACACCTGAGCAGCTGAGATAAAATGACAGAATAAAACAACAAAAATCATACATTGAATGTCGAATACTCTACCATTATAAAATTAACACACAATGATTAATACAGAAGAAGTAATTTAATAAATATTTCTGACGTACTACTTACTATTTCTGAGATATTTTAGACCCCTACTTCACTTTCCAAGTTGGGAATCAACACACACACACACACACACACACACACACACACACACACAAATAATACTTTAATAGCAAACTTTTTACTACTAAAATATGCATTCAGTTTGGAAGTTATTTATCATTTATTAAACTCTCACAATAGGATAACTAATTTTAGAAAGGTATACAATTTAATCATGACACAAAAAATTACAATATAGGTA
Source organism: Grampus griseus (assembly GCF_964374135.1). Taxonomy (NCBI): domain Eukaryota; kingdom Metazoa; phylum Chordata; class Mammalia; order Artiodactyla; family Delphinidae; genus Grampus; species Grampus griseus. The sequence continues at coordinate 66,730,460 of NC_139009.1, read as the reverse complement.
CAATATTCATTTTAATAAATACAATTACTTCAGGCAAAATTACTCAAATTACTTTCTCAATGTCACACAGCGGGCAAATCTGAATTCAAACTCTAGTCTATCTACCTTCAGAGTGCATGCACTTTCCATTATGTCACCATTTTCATGCTTAGATATAACATGAAGTATAATTGATAAATTGGGATGGGAGAACAATAGATTATGGCCTTGAAGGCCAAGTAGGGAAGATTGTAGAATATAGGACAGAGTGATAGGTGGATACGGTGCTTAGAAAATTTGATTTCGTCATCTGTTCATAGGATACACTGAAGCAGTTAGAGACAAAATAAGCAAGGCAATACACACACTTAAGGCTCTATTTTAATTGGTTAAGAATAAACCAATAGGCCTTGGAAAATAATAATATTAGCCATTATTAGAAAAAGTAAAAAATGGAGAGGTAGGAAAACCCTAGGAAAAAGGAATTAAGATAAACTGCACACCCCTCCAAAAAAAAAAAAAGATGAAAAATTTAGAATGTTAGGCTGTTTCACTGGGAAAATTAGAAACAGTGTGGATATTAACTATAACTAACTTGAAAATGTGTCTGATAAATGTTGAGAGAGGGGGCTCTGTCTTTAATCTTTCATATACGAAGAATATTGTTTTTTAAAAAGCAGCTATATATGCAGGTGTTTTATTATGTTCCATGAAGCAGTAGAATAATATAGAATATATGTGAGATTTATTATCTGGCCACCCATGATTTAAAACATGTTTCCCTATTATTTAAACTATGGTCATTAGGAGAAAACATGTTCTTTGTCAGTTTACTAACCTATAAAACAGAAATATAAACATGTATCAGGTAATATCATGGTGAAAGTTATGTAACATGTATGCCTGGATAGTGTAGGCATTCAATAAAGAATTATTGTGGATTATTAATGCATTATTGTTTTGGCAGTATACATCTTTTCTTTTGAAAGTACATTTAAATATTTGGTTTTATAGCCAGATTCAAAGGAATTATTTAGACATGACTTCTAGGTATCTATTAGTTTATACATCACTAGCTTTTCTATTTTGCTTTTATAGTTAAGTTTTATAATTGCCAAGAAGATCACACATTAAAATAAAACTTTCTGAATAAGTGCAAAAAGTTGATTTTTTCCCCCAAAGACCAACATATATAGGAATATTTTTGTGAATAAAAACAATATATTTGGATAAATGTTTTGAAGATCACTCAGAAATAATAGTGTTCTATCAAGATATCTAAAGATAATCTGATTTTATCCCCTCTTTTTAAATTATCAAACATTGCATTGCAAAAATAACTATAGGTGTAATTTTAAATTTTATTTTATTTTTTTAGGAATTACTCATCAATATTAATATAAGGACTCAGTTTATTACAAAAAAAATTGTTCTATACTTTTTTTCTGGACACTCAAGATCACAAATGATCTTTGTACTGATCCTTCAATTTTCCCTTCATATCTGTTATCTTCACTTTTTGCCATTAAAATAATACAGGAAAATATCCTTTTTCTTCCCATGTGACAACTTTTGTTTTTTGCAACATTGTTCATCAGCCTTTTACTGATGCCTATGTGGATTCTGTAAATTTGTTTCAATTCCTTACACATTTTAATTCACACATATTTACTTCATCTTTCCCCATTGCCTGTTTTCTTTTCTTAGATTTTATCTCTTTTTGACCATACCCGAGTTTATGTTAATGATGTTACTTTTGGAAAGCACCTAAGGATGGGGGCTGTTTCCTAGGGAACCCAACCACATGATTAGAGGGTTAGAACGTTCACCTAACCTTTGGGGAGGGGAAAGAGGCTGGAACTTGAATGGATCCAATGGTCAATAATGCCTTGTAACAAAGCTTCCAATAAAAACCCAAAAGGGCAGTGTTTGGAGAATTTCCAGTTGGATGAATACTTGGAGATTCGGGGAGAGTGTCACACTTGGAGGGAATTTGGAAGCTCCTTGCCCTTTCCTCCTACCTTGTCCTACATCTCTTTCTTCAGACTGTTCCTGAGTTATATCCTTCTATAATGAGCCAGTAATCTAGGAAGTAAAATGTTTCTCTGAGTTCTGTTAGCCACTTTAGCAAATTAATCAAACTCAAGAAGGGGGTTGCTGGAACCTCCAATTTATAAGAGGTCAGTCAGAAGCACAGGTGACAACCTGGACTTTCAACTGGTGCCTTAAAGGGGGTGGCAGTAGGTGGGACAATCTTGTAGGACCAAGCCCTGAACTTGTAGGATTTGAAGCTATCGCCAGGTGAATAGCGTCAGAATTGAGTTGAACTGTAGGACACTCAGCTGATGTGTGAGAACTACTTGGTGGTATGGGGAAAAAAAATGCTTTGGAAACTGGTATTAGAATCATTTTAGGCTCCATTAAGGAAGGGTCATAATCTTGGGTGGGACAGTCCCTTCAACCAAGGTCAGCTGATGGAAAGGGACTGAGTTCTGCACCATTAAAAGGCAATATTCCCGGCAACTAGGGAGAACGAGTACCTTTGTCTTGAAGAGTACCTTTGTGTCTACTACAAGTGTATAAAAGCAATTAAAATGTGTGTAATGCGAAGGCATATTTTAAAATGTTTATTCATTTATTCTAGGATCCTACACACCATTTTGCCTTAGAACTCCATACGGTTGTATCAACAAATACTTTATAACACCCAAAATGTAATTATTTACATTTAAGTCTCAAACACTTGTTTATGATCATAACAGCACTATTATTTTGAGTCATTCTTTAAGAGGAATTTCTAAATTCTTTAGTGTGCCATGGACATAACAGGAGCCAGAACTGCAGTGTTTCATGGAATGAAGATCTTCTCAGAGAATGTGAGAAAATGGAGGAAGCAGAGGATTTCCATATCAGAGGCTTACAGTAAAGGCAAGAGACAGAAGTGCCTCTCTTTGTGCTTTTTTCTTCCATTTTTCTCATTTACCATGGAACTCCCAGAAGAGAAAAAAATGTTAGAAAATTCCAATAAATCAGACAGCCAAGGACAAATAATTGCATTCTTGGATTGAACCGCATAGCTTGGGAGATTCCAAGCCTCTAAGCCACCTCCAGTATATCCTGGGAAATATAATATAACATTTGCTGTGAAATTTGGCCTAATTGATGGACTTACAGAACATTACTGGCTCAGCAAGTTCTAAAGAGGTATGTAAGCATTCCAAATATTCCAATAAACTACAATGAGGAAACACCAAAGGGCTGAGAGGGCTGGACATCAGGAAACAGTCTGAGGTAGAACAAATAAGTGGATAGTTTGGATACTTATATTCTGATACAAATTTCTAAGTCCACAGACCATGTCAGTGAATACTGTTATAATGCCCAAAAGATTAGCTTGGACAGGTTGCAAATTAGTGGTCATAAATGCAGTGACCAGATCACTATATGCAAGCCCAGACCGGAAAAATCACTCTGCAACCAGAATTCTGATGTCTCCTCCCCTATCCCAAATACTCAGAAAGTCACAGAGGAGATAAGCAGGCAGTATAGGGAATCTGAGCACTCACCTGGAAAAAACTGAGTCATCAAAAGCAGACTATTTAAACCAGGTCAAAAAAGAACTAAGAATATGAATTGATTGCAAACTTAAGTGACTGCTCAAACTGGAGGACATTGTGAGATCATTAATTGCCAACTTACTTTTCCCAGCTCCCCAGATAGTATAGGACAGTGGAAGTGATCATCCAGTTATAGGATATAAAGATGCTACATTTTGAATAGCATGAGTATTTTGAGTGAATTTGTTATGCAAATGTTCAGATGAACTGACTTAAATTCAGGAACCTCTTTTAAAACCCTGAATTTCTTCATTTACTTGCTAATAGTGCATAAAGACCACAAAAATTGAAAAAAAATAAGTTATCAGCTGAGAGCCATACTAATCAAAATCTATAACTATCTGTCAGTTTTAAAGTAAGAAAGAAGGATCTTCTGGAACTCAATAAACTAAGGCAAAATTGCAGAAAGGTAAAAATGAATATAAAAGAAAGTCAGGCAATATTGCAAATATATTTGAAGAATTAATGTGTCAGAAAGATAAGCTGTTTGGAATCCTGAATAGAGGAACCTAAAATCAAAAATTGATCTTGTTCATACTTCATTGTCTAGCAGATATGAGAATTCCTGTCATAAAAAAGTAATCTACTTTAGATCAAAAGGTATATTTATGCATTTATTCAATACTTGAATGCTTACAATAATGGAAGCCCTATGTGTGCATGAGGCATTCAAAGATGAATAAGACATCGGCCCTGTCTCTAAACACTTCACAATCTTCTGGGAATGATAGACAAAAAAGCAAAGTATCACATAAAGGGTATTAAATGCCATGATAGAGGGTATGGAGAGAGACAGGAAACATCTGGCTTGGAATGGTCATGGAAGACTTCTCTGAGGAGGTGGTACCTCATGCTAAATGTAGGAGGTAGGCAAAATCATAAGGAATTAAACAAAGTTATTGGCAATAATATTCCTGGCATGAATAATATCATGTTATATATCAAAGGACAGAAATGATTGATTGTGTATAACACAGTTAAAGGACAGATATTTCACATGGGAAGAAAATGAGATGTCCTATGATAAAGCATAAGCTATTATTCTGAATTGTAGATAAAGACCAATTCATATTGGTCAATTAACATTAAAATGTCACAATAAAACATGTGAATTTTATCTTTAAGGTAAGGGGAAATAATTTCTAAATTTAAAGCAAAAGTACGATATCATATTTGCTCTTTAGTAAAAGCGATATTCTTACTATGGCAGAGAATGGTTTGAATGGAAACAAGAAAAGATTGTAAGGAAGTATTCCAGGTCTTGAAAATACAAACATGACAAACATGTTTAGATTAACAGTAGGAGAAAAACACAAGTTATTTAAGTTATTGAGCAAATTGGCTTAGCTGATTGGATGTGGGGAAGTGGAGAGAAAGGAAAAATCAAGTATGAGCCTTGATTTCTGCATTATTGGCTAGATAATAGTTAATGCCACTCCCTGAATGTAGAATGTAGCAGGAGAAGGAGCTGTTTGTTTGTTTCATTGTTTGCTTGTTTTCCAGGGCAGGGACTGTGAGAAGGAGGTGAGTTCAGTTTCCATTTGATGCACCCTGAATTAGATATGCTTAGGAGTTACTCATATTTATCAAAATGTGTAATAAGTAACCAGCCATATATATCAAAGCTTGAGAGAACATTTCATGTGAAAGTGTTGATTCTGCCATTCTTCAGATGAATAGTGGCATGTGAGGTAATGTATGTGAGTTAGAATACCCTTAGGAAATCCTGAGAATTAAAACTGAAGAGGGACAAGGAGGGCCAGCCTAAAGAGAATTGAACTTTTAAATGGTGAATAAAGGGAAGCAGAAGCTATATGAGAAAAAGAATAGAAATATCTTGATATTAAGGAAAGACAAAATAGACTCCATCATTAGAGAATTGCTTTGGAGACCAAGAAGAAGTATAATTCTAAAATCAAAATGTTTATTAATTACATTCTACAACTCAGAGAAAGTAAGTCAGAATTGAAAAGTGCTAAATGAATGCCTGGGCATCCTGAGATAGGTGAAGTCATTGAAAAATAAGGAAAATATTATATAGCATAGTCTAACAAGTTTTTGAGAAGTTTAGCTACAAATTAGGGAATGCACTTGAAGTTACAAGGAAAATACCGGACTGAATTTTATTAGTTTTAATACAGAAAAAAATGGAGGGGGCAAGGCTATGAATTTTATTAGTTTTAATACAGAAAAAAATGGAGGGGGCTACTTAATGAGTAAGAAGTTGTGATATTCAAGATAAAGAGGAATTGTTGAACATGATTCATTAACAGATCATGGTATTACTGACTTGTGCACAATAGCAGACCCTTTTTTGGTGGTAAGGGCATAAATTTGGATGAAGATGCAGATATTGGTGGAAGGTAGGTTGAGGAGGAAAATTTGAGGAAGTTTACGTTTAATGACCCCCCTTCCTGTGAAAGAATGTAGTCCTCTGCTGAGAGTATATGGGGAATGCAGGTATGCGGCTTCAAGACAGTGAAAAATATTTGGAAAATGTGTTTTAAAAAATGAGGGAGTGAACACACAGAAAGTTTGCAGGTCACAGGGAGGACTAAGCTAATACTGTTGATTATTCCTTTTTATTGGATCAAATTCACATGTCTCTGAAATTCTCTCATAGTCATGTTGGTACATTAATTGCACAGGCAGATCTTACAGAGTGGATACAAGGTGGATATCATAGGAGGCTAAAATGGAGGACAAGGGCTTACTGGATTTAAGACCTTGGAAAAGAGTTGAGGTCACAGAAAGATTATGGGGTTTAAAATGAGTAGGAAAATAATAAATCCAGTGCAGAGATAAACAATAGGAAAAATGGAGATATCAGGAGACAAGAGGTCTCCAGCAGTTGAAGAAGAGGAGCAGTATAGAAGGAAGCAGAGGACTGGGCAAATTCAAGGGATTCAGTGTGATGTAGTGTTCAAATGCCAGCAGTGGACCTGGCCAGAATGTTGTTCATTAAAACAATCTCACTGGTCTTAATTTAATACAGTGAGGATGACACAACAGATTGAAAAAATCAAACCAAAGGACTCCCACATTTTCAGCCCTGTATCCAATTAACCTTCCTTTTCAGCATCATGTTCTGGTATAAGTGCTAGATGTTTAACATTGGACAATCCACAAATATTCTTTGCCTCAGCTTTTTACTGATACAATTTTGAATTCACACAATTTTTGAAAAATTGTAGTAACCCACACTTAAATAAATCTACATAAAACTTTCAGCCTCACTAGAGTTCAGAAGATGAGTAAATGTGTGTTAGCATTTTTGCTATTAAATATGCAAAAATTATGGGGGAAGAATGGATTGGAAGTTTGGGATTAACAGATACAAACTATTATATATAGAATGGATAAACCAGGGCCTACTGCACAGCACAGGGAACTATATTCAATACGCTGTGATAAACCATAATGGAAAAGAACATGAAAAAGTATATATATATATATATATTATATATATATTATATACATATATATATGTATAACTGAATCATTTTACTGTACAGAACAAATTAGCACAACATTGTAAATCAACTATACTTCAATAAAATAAATTCTTAAAAATAAAATAAAATAAATATGCAAAAATTAAATGGAATTTTCTTAAATATTACCTAGTATGTGGTACATAAAAGTAGTAACATCAATAAAAAGCAGTAATTCATTCAAATGATCATATTACCAGATCTCAGAACGCTTTAGTTTGCACATATAACCAGGAAATCTGTTTCCATACATGGTTTTAAGGTAAGCAGAATAATTTATGGATAAAGGAAACAAATGCTGACAGTATTTTGAAGTTAATTTGAGAAGGAGTTGGCTACTTAAAAAGTATTTGTAAGATAATAGCCTCTCCTTATTCATCTGAAGTTTCATATAATTAGTTGTTATTGTGGAAGTGAACAAAATATCTAAGAAGAAATTTATATGGGTATTCATGGAGAGGCTTTTGTGTTACATTAATTGGAATCTAAGAGGGTAATGCAAACCTAAGTATGTTTCATTGAAAGGAAAGAAAAATAACAGAATATATAGCCTCACCTAATGTTTTAGTTCCTCATAGCTACCAACATCCTAATGATACATTCAGTTTTTAATCTTTATATGCCTTTTGTCTGATTTAACGGATTTTCTTTAGGCTTCAGGCACTAATCTCAAAATTTCATAAACTGCTTCCTTTTCATCAATGAAACCATCTTGCAAAAAAGTTTAGAGTATTTATTAAGGAGGTTTTAAATAACACTGCCTTAAAAATTTATAAATAATGAGGAGATTCATATTGATTTTAACTATTAATCTTTTACAAATGCTCTGTGTAAAAATCTTTTGGATCAAACCAACTTGAACAGTAAAGCATTCAGAATTAAAATTATAACAGTCAGTGATAGAAACATATTTAAAAAGCTAAAATTTAGTCAATGGATAGTGTCTTAACAGCATCTCCCAAACACTCCCTTTAATTTTTTTTTTTAGGTTTGAGATTTCTATTTATTTATTTTCAACACCTTTATTGGAGTATAATTGCTTTACAATGGTGTGTTAATTTCTGCTGTATAACAAAGTGAATCAGCTATACATATACTTACAGACCCATATCTGCTCCCTCTTGCGTCTCCCTCCCAACCTCTCTATCCCACCCCTCTAGGTGGACACAAAGTACGGACCTGATCATTTTTAATATACTTTTTTACCATTACAAAAGTAATTCTACAATAGTAAATACAGTTTGGAAAGTCAAAATAGAAAACACACAAATTATCAGTCTTATCACATAACAAAGAGTATAAATTTCTGTATTTATATTTGATAAGAAAAGTTCCCTCATTATTGTACAATTGACTGAAGAAAGGATAATCTTTTCAACTAGTAGTGCTAGAACAATTGGACAGCCATAGGCAAAACTCAACCAGACACACATACACACACACATACACACACACTCACAGAGACCCTCACCGTAAACCTCACCCACATCTTACAAAAATTAACTAAAAATGGATTATAGGTTTAAACATAAAACTATAAAACTTTTAGAAGAAATCACAAAATAAAATAATTGGGACCTGGGGTATATGAAGACTTCTCAGACATGGCCAAAAAAAAGAACAAACCATAAAAAGTAAAATAGACAAATTAGACTTAATACAAATATTTATATAATATAAACACCTACTATAGTAAGTGTTGCTTTGTGAAAAACTCTGAAAAGCTAAAGATATGCAAGCCATGTATCTGACAAAGGAAACAAAAAAAACCCCTCAAAATTCAACAGGGAAAATAACAGGCAAAAGACGTGAACAATCTTTTCACTAACGATGATATACATATGGATGGCAAATAAACACATGAAAATATGCTGAATTTCATTAACCATTAGAGAACTGCAGGTTAAAACCCCAGTGAAATATCATTTCATACCTATTGGAATGGCTAAAATGCTGGCAAGAATTTGGAGAAACTAGTTTTTTCATGTATTTCTGGTAGGAATGTAAAATGGTACAACCACTCTAAAAATTATTTGAAGGTATTTATAAAACTAATCTACACTTACAATATGATCCAGTAATTGTACTCGCAGACACTTATCCTAGAGAAATGAAAGCCCATTTCATATCAAAACTTACATGAATGCTCATAGCAGCTTTTTTGTAGTAGCCAAAAATTGGAAACAACACTGACCTTCAGTGGGTTAATGGCCAAATAAAATGTGATATACACATACCATGGCTTATTAGTGAGAAATTAATTAAAAAAATACAAAATAAAACAAAAACCACTATTGATAACGTGTAACAACTTGTCTGAATCTCAAAGGCGCTGCCTTTAAAGTGAAAAAAGTCAGTCTCAGGAGGTTATATGCTTTATGATACTGTTCACATAACAATCTTTAAATGAAAAGCTATAGAGAACTAGAATAGATTAGCAATTTAGTGGGTAGGGTGAGGAGGGAAGGTACAACCATAAAGAGAAGGAAAGGACATTTATTCATGGTGAAAGAACAGTTCTGTATCTTGAGTGTGGAGATGATTACGAAAATCTCTACACATAGAATAAAATTACATCAAACTACACAGACACACACACACACACACATGCAAGTACATATAAAACCAGGTGGAAACTGAATAACATCTGTATCCTAGTTAATAGTAATACACAAATATTAATTTCCTGGTTTTGATATTATATTGCAGTTATATAAAATGTTACCATTAGGGAAAGTTTAGTAAGGTTGCACAACATTTGTACTATTTTGTAACATCCTCTAAATTACAATTATTTGAAAATACACAAATTAAAATATCAAAGAAGTAGAATAAAGGGAATAATAAACAATATAGGCAGAAATAAATTAATTTGCACACAGATACACTGAAGAAGATGACAATATGAAATGCTTTTTAATTTGAAGAAACAAGTAAAATAGCCAAATATCTGACAAGAAAGAAGGAAATAAGGAGATTATGGAAATAAGGAGACAAGTAAACATAGGATATTTTCTAAATTATAAGTAAAATACTTTGATGAAAAGTATGCCCAATGTATATGAAAACTCTTGAAATACTTAGTTTTTACAAATATAAATTAAAATATTATAAATACGTGAGATACATTTTGATTTTAAAATAGGTGAATCAGTCTTAAAATTTTACAGACATAAAATCATCTATGCCAGACAGCTAAGTTAGTTACACAAACTTTGTGGAATGGAAATAAACTATCTTCCACTAATGTTACAGAGATTACTTTCAGAGGCAAGGTGTCCAGCTCTGTTATTACACTAGAATACTCTTTAGACACCCAAATCTTTCAGGGCATATAAAACAGAGACACCTTAGTGCAATCTTGGTTATGAACAGAGAAGCACAAATCAAAAATAAAGTTAAACAAAATAAATCAAATATTTATTTCAAAATTGAAATCCAGGAGGAAATTCTTTTTCTCAGAACACTAGGAATTATTTGTATATTTAAATATCACAATATGCTACGTTAATAAACTAGAAGAGAAAAATATCATACCAATGAAAATATCATAATACATGAAAAAATAATTCTATTAAATGTACTATTATAGTATATATTATATTTACTATCAGATTTTAATAATTTTAAAACTTTTCTTAGAAATCTATAGAAAGAAACATCCTTAACTAGAGTAAATAGACAAATATATAAAATAAATATATTTAACTAGTAAAATATTAGTAAAAGATCATTTAAGTATAGGAAAATAATAAGAATGTTTCTTAACACTTGTCCTGTTTGTAGAGCTAAACATATACTGTAGCTATAAATAAATTGGAATATTCACAAGGCCTTCATGGAGAAAATTATAAAATTTTAGAGAAAATTATTTGAAACATCCTATATACATTGAGAGATATTTCAAGTTTATGAATGGGAATACACAAAGCCAAAATTTATAAGCTGGAAATTTCCTGGACTTTTTCCTCAGTTATTTCTAGGACTGTTTTACACACACATCTCTCTCTCTCTCTCTCTCTCTCTCTCTCTCTCTCTCTATATATATATATATATATATATATATATAAAAATATATATATATTCATACATATATATGAAACTCTTTTCTATTTTTTTGATCCTCATTTTTCCAGCAGCCTCTTCTATCATCTTCAATGTCTCTACAGGAAAAGGGAGGCATATAGATTGGCAGGTTTTACTTTACTTGCATAAAAGGGGAGAGGGTCCACCATGATTTGTTCAACACAAAAGTAAGGAGAGCTCTCATTTGGTGAGCTGATTCATATTCTGAAAATCTCTGTCCTTCCCAAGCATATTACTGTACTGTTTCTTTAAAGGGTTTCTTACGAGCCTTAACTTGTGGGCCAAAGTAAATTCTGTGCAAGCAGGATTGAAGGTGGGGAGTATTCTTTCCGCAGACAACTCACCTCTTTGATCTTTGGCCCACTTAAGGCTTCTGCTCTATAGAGTTGTCAACTACAAGGGTACCCTTGTGAAGACTAGCTCCCAATACTGCTCCTCCCTTCTCTTGGTAGACTCTAAATTGTTTCACCTCTAAAGTAGTTTATCTGTTACAATGATGACTCACATTTTCAGTGCAGAAATATATCTAAATATTTGGATTATTAATGTATCCAATTCCAGTTATCTGGGTTTTTAAAATTATTATTAGTTTATTCCACTGTATGGAATTTTTGTTTTAAGAACTTAGATAGGGAGGAATATAAATATTCTTGCCTTGAATTCCATTTTTAGTTGAAAGTGTTTATATTTTTTAAGCTAAAAATTTTAACTTAAAAATATCTTTTTTTATTTAAAGATTTATGTAAATGACTATCTCTTCAGTGGGAAGATTGCCAGAATGGAAACAAAGTAACTTTTTCCCAATAATTATAATTATAGATTTTATAATAGTTTTGAAGCACTTCATATTTTCCAGGCATGATGCTAAATTCACCTTATGAATATTTCATTCAATCACCACAACAATCATGTGAGCTGCTGATAATTTTGCTATATTGTTTTTCTGAGAAAGAAACTAAGGCTAAAGAAGTTCAAGTAATTTACTCATGATCTCACAGCTAATATATAATAAATGAGCTGAAGTTAATCTGACTGTAAAAGCTCCTCTTATTTGTGCAAAAATCATTTATTTGGGGAGGGGAACTTTTTAGCCTAGCATGGATTTGGAAATATAGCTATTTCCAGGCACTGCCAGAAATAGTCATATATGTCTTTAAATGGGAAACCAGGCAAACATATATAAATATTTAAATGGTTGCAGGTAGAGAAAGTGGAAATAGAGGGAAGAGGAAGATATGAGAGACTTAATTATGGAGCAATAAGAGAATCTTCGTGGAATTCCCTTTCCTAAGAAAGTTCCACAAAAGTTTACTACTAGTAAAATTGAAGACTATATATAGTCAACAATAATTAAAATAAAATAAAACCACAGACACTTACAAGAGTTCCCTAATCTCTTGAACCACGCTTAACTATGCTCTTTTCTACCTCTCTTCATTTCTGCAAACTGCCTAAAGAGGTGACAGTCTTCATAAAATTGGAATAGCCACAGGAGAATTGACATATTCAGCACTAGTCTGAGCTGCTTTACATGTGCCAGTAATGCTCAATGTAATTTTGTGATTAAATCCAGATGCTTCTCTCCACTTGTAAAATTATATTAAATAAAGTATAATGTAAAACATTAATCATGTCATTTTACTTGATAAATCATAAGGGGTTCTTCTAAATAATCAAAGCTGCTAAGTAATCTAAAAACATAAAGAGAGTAAGTAAAATTCTCCTATGGGTTAGCAGTTCATTTAAAATGGATATGCTTCATCAACACCTGTAATTTGCAAGACAGGTAGATTAGGTAACACCATCCATGAGGTAATGGAGAAAAAGTAAAGGTAGCAGTATCAGCATAAAGGTTTTAAAGATGGATTCTAAAATTTCTAATATTCAAGCTAACTTACAGCAAGTTCTCTTTATTAATAGACTTCAGGGTATAATTTCAGTGATGCAAAAAATTTTTATTCAATGCCTAGCATGTGGTGTTTATTGAAAGAAGTGTTATATTGCAAGGCCATATATACAAAATACCTCTCTTTGTTCATAATCTAATTGAAAAGTAAATATATAAATATATAAATTAAAATACAAAGCTCAAATTTTGTTATAGACACATGAACAAAATTATATTATACTTAAGCACAAAAGCTGGATAAACTAACCTATGTTTGGCAGAATCTCAGATACTTCAAAAGAGTTTTCTGGGTTGTAAAAGAAGCATGGAATTTTGTGAATTCTATTCATTTGAGCTCAAGTCTACAATTAGTAAATGTTGCTACTTTCAGAGACCTGCAGGACAAAAGCATAATGATACCAGTTATTTGGGGCCATATACATTTTGTGAGAATCAGACAGAGAAATGAAATATTCTGAATATAATGTGTTTTGAGATGTTAATATAGAGATATCGATATGAGGGGTAGCAGGAAAAGAGATGGGACCTGGTTTTGGAAGTTCAGGGCGCAGTGTTTACAATGTCATAGTGGTGTGAATGAGCAATTAATTTCACTGCCACCCCAGAACAGTCAATATGGTGGGAACTATGGGTGAGTCTGGAGCGGTGACTTTACAAAGTTGGATTTATTCTGTGACAATTAAGATAGTGAATTTTAAGCAGAAGAGTGGTAACACTGACTTCATTTTTCAGCAGCTGATAAGGATGGCATGGAGGAGAAAGCTCCTCCTGTAAGTCATAAAGCTGGTAAAGACCTACACTCATTCTCAGAAAGAGAGTCTGGAGAGAAAAGCCAGGGTTTTAGAGATATTTTTGCAATACAGCTGATGAAGGCTGGTGAATAAATGGATGTGAAGTGAAGAATATAAGAGGAAAAAAGGGAAAAATAATTTTGAGTTTATAGCTTTGGTTTCAGTGTTATAGCTGGAAAGCATCACTCAAAATGTAGTATTGCCAGGCAGTGCACTTAGAAGGTGAGGGGCTGGGGATTTTACAAGATCCAGGATGGACAACATTTGTGGATTATTTTAAATGTTTGAGATACTTGTGTAATATACAAATGTACATATCTTATAAGCAACTGAAAGTCTGCAAACAAATGACAGGTAGAAAAATTCCAGTGTCATCACAATTTAGATGCTGATAGAAGCTATAGGAATACCTGCAGTCAGTCAAGTAGAAATTATAGATCAGAAACAGGAGGTCGTCTCTATTTTTAAAAGACTTATGAATATATGCTTTTAGGACATCAGTTTAAATCTGCTGGAGATTTGAATTCTCATAACCAATTTGAATTCAACAGCAAATATTTTCCTTCCTAGATTATAAAGCATAAAAATGGTTTTCTGTATTAAAACATGTAGATAATACTCCACATTCAATTTACCAGAAGTGTTTCCCCCATGACCTAATTCTCCAGAGGTCAGGAAAAGAAAGCAGCAATATTGTTTGCCATTTATTCTATTGGGGGGCCAGCGTTAATGCAGAAGCTGATTGTAGAGTTGCCATTGCTTGCCATTATCAGAAAAGTGAAAAATAGAAATAACTTGGAATGAAATAAAGGCCCAACTTAAAACTAAATGGAAAAGAGCATCGTTTGTAGAGAAAACTTAAAAGGTTAACTCCCCAGATAGCGGTAACTTTGCTCTGACTCTCTCCTGGTTTCAGAAAAGAAGAGTAAACAGCAAAGGAGAAAGCTTCTAAATGTATGTTATGTCATCTCATAGAGATGTATAAAAGGGAAAAATGTTGATAGCATACAGAATGACATTTCAACTATTTGCCTTTCTTGAGCCTAACTGTATCAGGCTTCTTATTCCATTCAATATCCCACACCTCACCCTGCCAACTCCCCAGTTGCCTGTGCTTCTAAATAACAGTGTGTACTTTTTGACATATAAACTTTGATTCAGATCCTACTTAATTTCCGTAATCTTTTCAGACTCCTACAGATAATGACCCTTTGGTTTGAATTTAGCCACATACCACTGATCATTTACTTGTTTTCTCTTGGAGTTTAATTTAATCATTCTGATTTAGTTCAAAAGGATAAATAGTTTTCCACATGGTGTTCGGGTAAGAAATCCATTCAATTATGCCCTTATTATTATTCCCTCTGTAAATTCTCTTCTTAATCCTCTCTCTAGCATCATTCTAAGGAAATGCCATTAAGCCCAAGTTCCCCCAGCATCACTCCTCTCCACCATCAGCAGCATAGAGGCACACGTAGCCATCACTCCCTTTCATGTGCTCAACACTGTCTCCTGCTGCCATTGCATCCCTCTCCACAGCCGGGGACTTCTCTGGGACACTTGCTTAACATACATCCTTCCTGCTTGATACTTACCATGACCTTAACTCTCAAAAATACACAGGTATGAACAATTTACAAATTGTAGTTACATACAGGATGTAAATAAAGTATCTTCAGCTACATGATTTCCATGTTTTATATCTAGACCCCTAGTGCCACAAGAAATGTTGTTATCAAATCCCAGAAGTATGGGAATGGGAGAAAGAGCGCCCCTAAGATAGAGAAATAATCAATTATGTGAGATAGAAAAAGCAATGAAACAGACATAAAGTAATGCAAATTTTTGAGGCTTCACAGCAATTGTGCAGGGTTTAGGGGCTTGTAGTACAATGAACAGGTAGACAGGACAGGTAGACAGGTACACTCATTCATGTATGCCCTTTGCCTGGGGAATTTGAGCAATTTTTTAAAGCCATTTTTGCATGGCTGATTTCAAGTGTGAGAAAGCAACTGACACTGGTAATCCTGATCTTAGCACATCAGACACTAAATCTGCTGATCAGAAAAACAGGTTTCCATTCCCACTTTTAAATCACATTTTCCATGGGTCTAATTTTCACCCCCAATTCCCTTGCACATGAAATAACTTTGGTTTGTAGTCAGGTTTGTTAATCAACTATGCTGAAACATAGTTAGAAATCTTTGCAAGTATTTAAGTATTAACAATTGTTTAACATTTGAATTTGCTTACCATATTACCTCATTAGTTTAGTACATAACTCTGCATTTATCAGTTCCTTTTAAAAATGAAGAATGACTTTACTTTCCAAGTTCATTGCCAATAACATATATATTAATTCTTCCTATTAAGCCCTCCAACTCTTCTACCCCTTCATTTTCATGAATTTAATTCTGTCCTCCATTCCCCATCAACTTGTTTGCATATGTCAAAATACCTATGGTTCTTTTATTTCCAGTTGACTGTTATTCAAATGATGTCCAGAGTATCATTTTTCTATTAATAATGATACTTCTCTTAGCTTGGACTACTTTAACAAAATACCATAGACAGGGTGACTAAACAACAGAAATTTATTTTATGTTGGAAGCTGGAAGTCCAAGATCAAGATGCTGGCCAATCTGATTCCTAGTGAGAGTTCTTTTTGTGTCTTGTGGAAGGCCACCTTCTTACTGAATCCTCACCTGGAAGCGAGAAAGAGGGGAAGAGAACACTCTGCTCTCTCCTCTTATAAGGAGATTAACCCTATCATGACAGCCCAGCCCCCATGACCTCATCTAATCCTAATTAAGTCCTGAAGCTCATCTCCAAATACCATCACATAGGGTGTTATGGCTTCAACATATAAATAAGTGGTGTAGGGGGAGAGACTTTCAGTCCATAGCAATGTTTGTATTCATTTTTAAAGCAAATTACATACATCTGTATCAGGACTATTTTAACAATTTCCAGAATTCTCTGCCACACTTCTTTATAGCATGGCATGGCCAAAGTGAACAAATAAGTTTTACTTTTCTTTTAGCTATTTCTTTTATATATTCCAGTTATTCTATTCAATGCTATATGAGTGCTATTTATGAGGCATTCCTTATTTGAGAATTTTTTCTTGTTGCCATCCACGTGAATAACAATTTAATTTGCTTTGGTGTAAAGTTCTCTAAATATGCCCCCTCCCCAAATGTTTCTCCGTTGTCTCTTGGCTTTTACTGTTGGAAATAAGTCTTAATTTGAATTATGTGTGGACTTTAACTTCTGTTTTTAAGCTTTTCAGTGCATTTAGGATTTTAATTTGTTCTTCCACCACCACCATTACCAACAATAAAAACAAACAAAAAAAAACTACATTTCTTGGAAAGGAATGTCTTAAACAATTTGTCTGAAATGTTATAAATACTTGCAATGGGCGTACATGAGCTTATTTTGACTTAGAAAATATTATCTGATAATTATTTATTAAGTTATTGCTCTTTATTTGTTCCATTCTTTAGAAACACTGTGCTGTAAGTGGTAGTGCTGAGTCCTTACCTTTCCACATGTATCTGCTTCTTTTTTGTTGGTGTAATCCCATGCTTTTATGTTCTGTAGAGAGTCTTGTTTGTCCTCCACATTTAGATTTAATTTTTGAGAGCAATTTTTAAAAAATTTACTGTCCCCAATATTCTTTATAATTTTGCTATTGTGTTTTATTTTCTTGAAAATGCCTCCTTATCTCATGAGTCTCACTTCTTATCTTGTTCTGGGGTATTTTTATCTCTTGACCTCTGTTCATCTCAACCTCTGTTGTTCTCTGCTCATACCTTTCTCTTCTTGATTTATCGAAGTCATTTACATTCTATCAAGTGTGTTAAGTTTTTCCTGAGAATTTTATTTCTGAATTTGCAGTAAATAATTTTAGCATTATAAAATGCCTCCCAGTCTTGAAAATAAAAGTCTATTACACCCCTCCCCATCTACCTTCACTGGCTGCTTAAATACAGTAAAATATTTTAAGATTATGTTGGGGCAAGACCAGGTATTTCTTTTAGGGGGAGAGGTTGGTGGAGACACTAAACCTATTTGTAGAATCTAAGTTGATGTTCCTCTCTACTTACTAATTTCTAGTGTATATTACCCCAGTGTAGACTTGTTCTTCATTTCAGGCTTTTTTTTTCCTTCATTGCATATTACTTTGATCTAGATACATTTAATGATCTACTACCTTGAGCTAATTTTAATTGTTGAATTGGCCCAGCTCTTTCCTCTATCCATGTGATTTTACCTGAAATTTTCATCTTTCCCTCTTCACTCTAAAAATTCTGTTTATTCTTTCTCTGACAGCAAAGTATTCATTTTGTGCTAATTATATTTCCCAGGAGGTATTGTGGTATCCTGGTCTGTCTCCCCATTTGTTCTCTGTCAGTGTCCAGTGATGCAGCTCTAGTGCAGTGAAATCAGAGTACCTATGTTCTAACACTTACTAACCATTTGCCTTAGGCAAATTATTTCACCACTCACTTATCTTTGAGTCTTGCATTTCCTGCATACAGAATTAGTGTTTTAATACTACTTACCCATAGGTTTGCTTTTAAGAGCAAATGCAACTATGCAAAATTGCTTACACGTAGTACTTGTCATATAAAATGAGTTCAGAATGAATTGAATTAGTATCATCCCTGTAAATTGTTCACTTATAGTGACTATAGAAAAATGGGGCAAGTACTTCAGTGAACTGATCACAGGAACAGAAGCAATAATTTAATGGCACAGAACCTCACTTGTCTGAATTTAAACATGGACAACAGAGTAAGAGAAACAAGTATTCTTAGTATTAGACAGTTGACCTTGTTTAAATGAATTAAAGCTCATAAAAACCAATGTTTATGTAGTTTGTCCAAATTGATCTATATATGCCTCATAGTTAATAGGAAATTTTCTTTGATTAAAATTGAGATTAGTATTTTTCTTTTTGACATGTTTTTATAAGAATGATTTTAGAATTAGAAGGTAGGCTGAATGAGAGGTTCCTATTCTATTACCCCAAACTTGCCATATATGCTAGATGATTCTCGTTGTCTACTGGACTATTAGGACTGAATTTTCTCTTTTTTATTTTAACTTTCATCTCTTAATCCTTGAATTTACCTCACATAGTTATTTTAAGTAACCATTCCCCTATTGCTCTCTGTCTTTAGTCTTTGAGATTCACTTGTATAGAGGCTATGTCAAACGTATTTCTCTATTTATAAGGTATAGTAAAACAGATACACAAAAATGTACATGTGCAGATACGCCACTCATATTTGGTTGGGAAAATAAAAGAATTGTTATTTAGATAGATGCCTGGTGTCATGCTGTAGTAAAGGGAAGAACTTTTTGTTGATTGGCCTTTAATAAAAGAGAAGAACAAATAATTTCCTATTTTTTTCATTTTATTTTTGTAAATTTGTACTTTATATTGGAGTATAGTTGATTTATAATGTTGTGTTAGTTTCAGGTGTACAGCAAAGTGATTCAGTTATACATATACATATATCTATTCATTTTCAGATTCTTTTCCCATATAGGTTATTACAGAATATTGAGTAGTGCTCCCTGTGCTATAAGGTAGGTCCTTGTTGATTATCAGTTTTATATATAGTAGTGTGTATATATGTTTTTAATTCCAAAATCCTAATTTATCCCTCCCCAACCACCTTTCCCTTTTGGTATCCATAAATTTGTTTTCTATGTCTGTGACTCTGTTTCTGTTTCGTAAATAACATTATTTTTATCATTTTTTTGGATTCCACATATAAGTGATAGCATATGATATTTGTCTTTCTCTGTTGCACTTACTATACTTAGTATGATAATATCTAGGTCCATCAATGTTGTTACAAATTGCACTATTTCGTTCTTTTATATGGCTGAGTAATATTGCACTGTATATATGTGCCACATCTTCTTTATCCATTCATGTGTTGATGGACATTTAGGTTGCTTCCATGTATTAGCTATTGGAAATAGTGCTGCAGTGAACATTGAGGTGCATGTATCTTTTCAAATTATGCTTTTCTCTTGATATTTGCACAGGAGTGGGATTGCTGTATCATATTACCATAACTCTATTTTTAGTTTTTTAATAAAACCTACATACTGTTTTCCATAGTTGTAACAATTGACATTGCCAAAAGCAGTGTAGCGTGGTTCCCTTTTCTCCACATCTTCTCCAGCATTTATTGTTTGTAGACTTTTTGATGATGGCCATTCTGACAAGTGTGAGGTGATACCTCATTGTAGTTAGTTTTGATTTGCATTTCTCTAATAGCTATGTTGAGCATCTCTTCATGTGTTTTTGGCCACCTGTGTGTCTTCTTTGGGGAAATGTCTATTTAGATCTTCTGCCTATTTTTTGATTGGGTTGTTTGTTTTTTTGTTTTGTTTTGGTTTTTTTTTTTTGATATTCAGCTGCGTGAGCTGTTTGTATGTTTTGGATATTAATCCCTTTTTGGTCATTTCATTTGCAAATATTTTCTCCCATTCTGAGGGCTGTGTTTTCATTTTGTTTAAGGTTTTATTTTTTCTGTGCAAAAGATTTTAAGTTTAAATAAGTCTCATTTGTTTATTTTTGTTTTAATTTACATTACTAAAGAAGATAAATCAAAAAAGATATTGCTGTGATTTATGTCAAAGGGTGTTCTGCCTATTTTTCCTCTAGGAGTTTTATAGTATCTGTTCTTACATTTAGGTCTTTAACCTATGTTGAGTTTATTTTTGTGAATGGTGTTAGAGAATATTCTAATTTCATTATTTCACATGTATCAATAGCTGTTCAGTTTTTCCATCACCACTTATTGAAGAGACTGTCTTTTCTCCATTGTATGTTTTTGCCTCCTTTGTTGTAGATTAATTGACCGTAGGTGCGTGGGTTATTTCTGGGTTTTCTATTCTGTTGACATGATCATATGATTTTTGTTCTTTAATTTGTTGATGTGGTGTATCACACTGATTGATTTGTGAGTATTGAAAAATCCTTGCATCCCTGGGATAAATCCCACTTGATCATGGTTTATGATGCTTTTAATGTATTGTTGGATTTGGTTTGCTAGTATTTTATTAAGGATTTTTACATCTATATTCATCAGTGATATTGGCCTGTAATTTCCTTTTTTTGTGTGATATCTTTGTCTGGTTTTGGCATCAGGGTGATGATGCCCTCATAGATGAGTTTGGGAGTGTTCCTTCCTCTGAAATTTTTTGAAAGTGTTTCAGAAGGATAGGTGTTAGCTCTTCTCTAAAAGTTTGATAGAATTTGCCTGTAACACCATTTCGTCCTGGACTTTTGTTTGTTGAGATATTTTTATCACAGATGCAATTTCAGTACTTGTAATTGGTCTGTGTATACTTTCTATTTCTTCCTGGTTTAGTCTTGGGAGATTGTACCTTCCTAAGAATGTGTCCATTTCTTTTAGGTTGTTCATTTTATTGGCATATAGTCACTTGTAGTAGTCTCTTATTATCCTGTGTATTTCAGGGTGTCTGTTGTAACTTCTCCTCTTTCATTTCTAATTTTATTGATTTGGGACCTCTCTTATTTTTCTTAATGAGTCTAGCTAAAGTTTTATCAATTGTTTTTATCTTCTCTTCTTTGCCTCTATTTCATTTATTTCTGTTCTAATCTTTATGATTTCCTTCCTTCTATTAACTTTGTGTTTTGTTTGTTTCTCTCTCTCTAGTTGCTTTGGGTGCATGTTTAGGTTGTTTATTTGAGATTTTTCTTGTTTCCTGAGGTAAGCTTTTATTGCTATAGACTTCCCTCTTAGAACTGCTTTTGCTGTGTTCCATAGGTTTTGGATCATCATATTGCTGTTTTCATTTTTCTATAGTTATTTTTTGATTTCCTTTTTGATTCCTTCAGTGATCCATTGGATTTTTAGTAACATATTGTTTAGCCTCCACGTGTTTGTGTTTTTACAGATTATTTTCTTATATTTGATTTCTAATCTCATATAATTGTGGTCAGAAAAGATGCTTGATATGATTTCAATTTTCTTAAATTTACCAAGGTTTGCTTTCTGGACCAGCAGGTAATCTATCCTTAAGAATATTCCATGTGCATTTAAGAATGTGTAATATGCTGCTTTTGGATGGAATGCTCTCTATATATCAATTAATTCCATCTGCTCTAATGTGTCATATAAAACCTGTGTTTCCTTACTGATTTTCATTCTGGATATCTGTCCATTGATGTAAGTGGGGTGTTAAAGTCCCCTACTATTATTTTGTTACTGTCAATTTCTCCTTTATGGCTGTGAGCATTTGCCTTATATATTGCAGTGCCCCTATGTTGGGTGAATATATATTTACAATTGTCATGCCTTCTTCTTGGACTGATCCCTTGATCATTATGAGGTATCCTTCTTTGTATCTTGTAACAAACTTTATTTTAAAACTTATTTTGGCTGATATGATTACTGCTACTCCAGCTTTCTTTTTATTTACATTTGCATGGAATAGCTTTATCCATCCCCTCACTTTCAGTCTGTATGTGCCCCTAGATCTGAAGTGGGTCTCTTGTAGATAGCATATATACAAGTCTTTTTTAAAAAAAATGCATTCATCCAGTCTGTGTCTTTTGGTTGAAGCATTTAATTCATTTACATTTAAGGTAATTATCGATATATATATATTCTTACTTCCATTTTGTTAATTGTTTTGGATTTGTTTTTGTAGGTCTGTTTTCTTCCCTTCCTCTTCTGTTCTCTCCTCACGTGATTTGATGACTATCTTTAGTGTTGTTTTGGATTTATTTCTTTATTTTTTGTATGCTTATCTATTATAGGTTTTCAGTTTGTGGCTACTATGAGGTTTTGATATAGCAGTCTATGTATATACAAGACTGTTTAAGTTGCTGGTCTCTTAATTTCAAGTGCATTTCCAATATCTTACATTTGTAGTCTCCTCTTCTCACGATTGCTAGTTCTGATATCATGTTTGTGGGGGTGATTACCTACATTTACTGTGTGTTTGCCTTTACCATTCATAATTTTCTCATTTTTAGTTGTGGCCTTTTCCTTTCTGCCTAGAGAAATTCCTTTAACATTTGTTTTACAGCTTGTTTGGAGATGCTGAATTCTCTTAGCTTTTGCTTGTCTGTAAACTTTTGATTTCGCTGTGGAATCTGAACAAGAGCCTTGCTGGGTAGAGTATTCTTTGTTGTAGGTTTTTCCCTTTCATCACTTTAAATGTATCATGCCACTCCCTTTTTATTTGCAGAGTTTCTGCTGAAAAATCAGCTGATAACCTTATGGGGGTTCCCTTGTTTATTATTTGTTGCTTTTCCCTTGTTCCTTTTAATATTTTCTCTTTGTCTTTATTTTTTTCAATTTGATTAATATGTGTCTCAGTGTGTTCCTACTTGGATTTATCCTGTATGGGACTCTGACCTTCCTGTACTTGGGCCACTGTTTCCTTCCCATGTTTGGGATGTTTTCAGCTATTACCTCTTTAAATAGTTGCTCAGGCCCTTTCTCTGTCTCTCTTCCCCTTGGGTCACTATAATGCTAATGTGGTGCACTTAATGTTATTCCAGAGGTCTCTTAAACTGTTCTAATTTATGTTTATTCTTTTTTTCTTTATTCTGTTCTGCAGCAGTGATTTCCACTATTCTGTCTTCCAGCTCTCTTATTCATTCTTCTGCCTCATTTATTCTGCTACTGATTGCTTCTAGTGTATTTTTCATTTCAATTATTGTATTGTTCAACAATGTTTCATCTTTATACCTTCTAACTCTCTGTTAAAATTTCTTGTGTCTTCTCATTCTGTGCCTCCATTCTTTTTCCGAGATCATGGATATCTTTACTATCTTTTCTCTAAATTCTTTTTTGGGTACATTGCCTATCTCCACTTCACTTACTTGTTCTTCTGGAGTTTTATCTTGTTTCTTCATCTGGAATACATTCCTCTGTCTTCTCATTTTGTCCAACTTTCTGCATTTGTGGGCTATGTTCTGTAGGCTGCAGTGTTCTAGTTCCTCTTGTTTCTGGTGTTTGCCCCCAGTGGATGAGTCTGGTTTAGAGGCTTGTGCAAGTTTCCTGGTGGGAGAGACTGGTGCCTGCCCACTGGTGTATGGAGCTGAGTCTTGTCCCTCTGGTGGGCAGGGCCTTGTCCAGGTGTGTGTTTAATGGCAGCTATGGGCTTAGGAAGACTTTAGGCTGCCTGTCTGCTGATGCATGGGGCTGTGTTCCTGCCCTGTTGGTTGTTTGGCCTGAGGTGTCTCAGCACTGGAGCCTACAAGGTGTTAAGTGGGGCCAGGTCTTTGTGTCAAAATGGAAGCCTCCAGGAGAGCTCATGCCAATGAGTACTCCCTGGTAGCTCCACCACCAGTGTCCTTGCCCCTGTAGTGAGCCACAGCTGACTCCAACCTCCCACCCCAGGGGACTCTCTAACACCTGCAAGTAGTTCTGGCCCAGGCTCCTATGAAGTCACTACTTTTTTCCCTGGGTCCCAGTGCATATGTGACCTTATGTGTACCCTCCAGGAGTGGAGACTCTGCTTCTCCCAGTCCTGTGGCATTCCTATGATCAAGCTCCACTGGCCTTCAGTGCTCTGGGGGATCCTGCTCCCAATGTCATACCTCAGGCTGGGGAGCCCGATGTGTGACTCAGAACTCTCACTCCTGTTGGAGCACCTCTGCAATATAATTATTTTCCAGTTTGTGTGTTGCCCACCCAGCAGGTATGGGATTTGATTATGTCACAAAAGTGTCCCTCCTACCCTGTTATTTTGGCTTTTTCTTTGTCTTTGGGTGCAGAATATGGTTTTTGGAGGTTCCGTCTTTTTTTTGGTGGTTGTTCAGCAGTTAGTTGTGATTTGGTGTTTTCATGAGAGGAAGTGCCCTCAAATCCTTCTACTTCCCCATCTTGTCTCCACCTCTTCCTACTCACATGAAGTCCTTAAATGCATAGAACTTTGCCTCACTGGAAGCAAAGATGGAGTCCAAGCATGCAAGTGTTTGGTGTTCAGTTGCTGGTTCTGAGACATAGGGGCTACCTACAGGAACTGATGAGAGGCTGCCAGGAACTGACAGTCAGCTAAGAAGCAGGGACTTCAGTCATACAACATCAAGGAACTGGGTTACAACAGACACTTGAATGAGCTTAGAAGTGGATTCTCCCTAGAGCTCCCAGATGAACTGTCCAGCCTGGCTGACATATTGATTTTGGCCTTTTGAAACCTGGAGCAGAGAAACCAGGAGTACCAACACAGATGGACTTCTGACCTACAGATCCTGGGCCACTGTCCACTGCCCATGCTGTCACACACTGTTCTGCTTGGGCCTGGACTGGGCTGGGGAAGGCCAGTCCATGTCTCTAATTTCCTGATTTTTAATATAACTTTTTATTTCTTAAACTAAACCAAAATTGGCCAGGTGTTATCCTTTTAAATTGCTTGTTTTATATGCATAAGTTAATTAATATTTTTGTTTTAAGATTTTTAATACTTTAATGATAAAAACAGCAGGGCCGTTGAGCTTAATTTAATTTACTATAAAATCAGCAGTTAACATGCAAAACAAATAGAATATGTAATACATATACTATGATCATAGTCAAAAGTGAGTAGATAATTAATGTATTGCTATTAATAGTCATATTATCTTAAAAATTTCATAATAGTTAGACTTTAAGCTGAGTGAAAGCAAGAGTTTTCATTTTAAATACTCTGCTTGTCTCTTAACACAGTGCCTGACACACAATAGGCACTCAATGATTCCTGAATGACTGAATGAATCAGTAAATAGATAAGTATTATGATTACTAATACTGTTGTCTAATCCTATTCAACCAGTGCATGATTCAAAAAGGTAAATCCTCTTTCATGATTTCTTCAATAATGTGGTCCTGGGATTATGTTAATGAATGTTTAGTATGGTGCTAATCAGAAATCATAAATTTACTGAGGACAATCCAGCAAATTAATATTCTTTAGACACTTCTGGCAAATGAAGTAAGACTAAATACACAAAGAAAACAGAGAGGCAAAAAAAAGTATAAAACTATTTTTCCTCAGACAAAATTAATACACTCATATTTTGTACCATTATTTATGGTTCCAACATGAGACCTTATTATCCATAAGTTCACCATGGAAAAATTGCATTGAGATACAAAGTTTGTTTTGAAAAGTTGCCACTCAGAGATCTCACAGGGACTCTAGATTTTTCATTTTCTGCAGAACCTGTTTCGGAGCTACTATTTCACTATATTCAATTCTATGTATGATCTATTTCTCCCATCACAGTATAAAGGCAAGAACGTAGTTCCTCAGTTTGGATTTAAGGACAGCCAGGATGTAGTCCACAGTGCTCTGGGCCAGAAGCTAATCAAGTTTGGCTCCATCCCTCTTGTGGGTTGGTGCACACATCTGTCAGGACCTCAATGAGCAGTAGTTCTCATCCTAATAACTGCCTCATCCTAGTAACCAACAGTTAGCAGACAGATGCAGGATTTTCCCTGTATGCCCAGTGTATTGTCCCCAATCCCATTTTGCTTATTTCTCTTTTTATGATGTATAGGAAGCAGCAGTTTATCTTAGGCCTAACTTGTTACAAGCAGAATGGCATTCTAGTGAAAATTACTAATCTCTTTTTGTAGAGAAAAACTCCCTTTTTATTTCAAACATATATTTGTTCCACAGTGTGCATAAAAACAAGCATAAAATTAAGTAACATGATACATTAAACATATGAGGTTTGGGGAAATAAATTGTTAAAAGACTTTATGAATATGACAGAATTTTCCCTCCAAAATACTAACGAGTTGTGAAAAATATTTGAAAAAAAATTTCCATTAAAGTGTTCTGAATCCCCCAAATTTTGAAACTTGGTAACTAAAAGAAGTGGTTAAAGTTTCAGCCATTATCATGTTCCGTATTAAACATCAATGCATAGGAGAAATCAATTAAAATAGTCCTTACAACATGAAATATAATATTTAATTGTATGCATTTCATTTAAAAATTCATTGAAAAATTAAAATATATGTAGTCAAACAGATTCATTGGGATAGATAAGTGGCTTCTTAATAAATCAGGAATAATAACAACATATCCAGAAAAATACATGCTTCTGAAATAACAAAGATAAAATTAATCTCACTTTTACCTACTCAATAAACATTCATTGCATAAGAATTATATGTCAGGTATTCATCTAGATGTAGGAAGGCATGAAACTCCAGATCTTATAGAGTGCACAAGTCTAATAAGTATGTAAAGAAATGAATAAAATTTTGATATATATGATAAAAATATAGAGTAATATAGCAGAGTGTTTGCTTTACTTTAGGAAGGAATTTTCTGAAAAAGAGAACAGTTGAGCTATGGTCTACAGATCAGATATTCTGCTTAAAAAAATCCATATTTTCTGTATTGAAAGCAAGTACTATGGAGCAGAAAATATATGTTAGTCACCCTGGAGTTCCAAATTACAAGAAATATAGTCTCTTCCCTCTAGGAATTTGCAATACAGTAGCAGATACCTGATACTCGAACACAGGTCTAATATAAGTAAATGTGCTTAAATTTGCTTCACGTGATTTTTGCTCTCCAGTTCTGAAAATTTTCCATATTTCAACACTGTTAATCCTCCAGTAACATTATGAGATAGCACTTAATATTATATATGTGGAAACTAAGACTAGAAGAGTAAGTTTTCCAATGTCACAAATATAATATTGTGCGAAATGGGAATTCAATTCAAATAATCTAACATACAGTCCACTCTTAATTTCTATCAAAATAAATGAATGTTATGACATAAATGCAGTACTCTAAAATCATTTAAAAAAAGATAGATTTCTGGTTGATGTTCTCTGAGATGTTGTCAAGATGTATTTGCTCAAGCGTGAACACCTCACTCACTGCCTCTACACTTTGGAGATGCTTCCATGACAACTATGACAATAATCACATTGACATTACATTGGCAACACAAGTGACAATAGTAGCTTAAGTCGTAAAAGACCCTCTGGATTTCACCTGGAGATTTCTCTTGGGACATTTGCAGTATATCCACAAAAGGCTAATACTATAATTACAAAAATATATGGATAAAGATAAGAAATAGGCTTGGATATTAAGCAAAAATAACAGAACATTATGAATGAACAAATGTCTTATGAAAATACATTCATGGACTTTCCTGGTGGCTCAGTGGTTAAGAATCCACCTGCCAATGCAGGGAACACGGGTTTGAACCCTGGTCTGGGAAGATCCCACTTGCCGCGGAGCAACTAAGCCCATGTGCCGCAAGTACAGAGCCTGTGCTCTAGAACTTGCAAGCCACAACTACTGAGACTGCATGCCACAACTACAGAAGCCTGCAAACCTAGAGCCCATGCTCCACAACAAGAGAAGCCACCACAATGAGAAACCTGCGTGCTGCAATGAAGAGTAGCCCCTGCTCAGTGCAACTAGAGGAAGCCCATGTGCAGCCAACAAAGACCTAAAGCAGCCAAAAATAAATATAAATAAATAAACATATTTAAAAAAAGAAAATACATTCATTCTGAAGAGTAAGCAAGGAAATAGTAATTTAAAATGTAAAACGTGTTCCAATAGCATTGACAAAGAAGAATTAAAGACAGAAGGAGAGAGAGAAAAAGAGAAAGAGAGCGGAAGGGAGGAAGAGAAGGATTGGACGAGGAAGGGAGAGAAGCGGGAAGAGAGGGTGGGAGGGAAAGAAAGGAGGGGTGAAAGGAAAAATAGGAACCTCCAGCCCTCCAACTAGAGTGGAGACTTGGAAAGCAGGAATCTTCATATTTTATAGAGGAAAGAACAACTGAACAATATAATCAAAGGCCTATTTAAAGTTCATGTCCTTTAATAAAGCAGTTTCACTTCTATGAAACAAAAATGTATATAAATTTCAACTTTAATGATATAATTTTAGAATATATGGATGGACTATCATGAAAACATTGAATATATAAATATAATTATTGATACATACATGTTTAAAATAAGTGAATCTAAAAATTGTATACAGCGTTACCTAAAAATTGCATACAGTGTTACCTTTGTTGCCTGCAGATGGAAATGTATTGTTTTTATTTGTCAGAGTTAAGTTTATTCATGTTCATTTAAAAATATAATATCTGCCAATTCTTTAACTCTATTTAGTATATAACTCTATAACACTATTATTTGATAAGGCACTGATGAAAGAAATTGAAGACTACACAAACTGATCGAAAGATATACTGTGCTCATGGATTGGAAGAATTAATATTGTTAAAATGAACTTTCTGCTCAAGACAATCTACAGGTTCAATGCAATCCCTAACAAAGTACCAATGACATTTTCCATAGAGCTAGGACAAGCAATTCTAAAATTTGTAAGGAAACACAAAAGATGTCAGATAGCCAAAACAATCTTGGAAAAAAACAAAACTGAAGGTATGACACTCCCTGATTTCAAACTATCTCACACAGTTCCAGTCATCAAAACAGTACAGTACCGACACAAAAAAATTGGGATTGGATTTTTGCATTCAGGATAGATTAATGACAGTTCACCCAAATTGCCATATATATTAATATTTCATTACTTATTGCTACTTTTTGCTTATTTCTTAGTAGCATTCCATAGTGGGAACATTTCACAGTTTGTTTTATTATACACATGTTGAAGGGCATCTGGATTCCTTTCCAATTTGGATCTACTACAAATAAAATTTTGTCATTTAGGGACAGTTAAATAAGGGCAATCATGCAGTATATCCCCTTTTGAGATTGACTTTTTTCACTAAGTACAGTGCATTTGAGAGTCATCCAAGTTGTTACATGCATTAATAAGCTTGTTTCTTTTTATTGCTGAGTAGTATTACATGCTATGTATGTATAAGAGTTATTTAACAATTCACCCATTGAAGGATTGTTTCCAGTTTTGGACTACTGCGAATAAAGCTACTCTGCACATTCATTTACAGGTTTTAATGTGAACATAGGTTTTTATTTCTCTGCGTTAAATGCCCCAACGTGCAATTACTGGATCATATGGTCACTTAGCACTGTACCTCACATGTAGAATTCACTTGTTAAGTTCTGGTTATATGAACACATTAAAATAGTTCACATATATTTCTTCCTAGTGAAAATATATAAATGAAGATTATTTTTATTATTAATTTTTAGCTGCTCTATTTAAAAATAAAGTGGTTCATCAACAAGTTGTAAAGAAATTTTGATTATGTGTTCAGTACTGAATCAGAAAGTTGAAAATGCATAAGACCAACTTCCTATTCTAAGATTGATAGTAATTTGTTTGATAAAGTGTGTTTATATTACAAAATAGTATAGACTCTCCAAAAACTGAGGTTCAATGGAGAGGTGATTCAATGAGCTTTTGCATTAGTCAAGAAAGAAGGTACAGAAAATGTGAGTCTGAAAGCAATGCTTTCCAAAATATTATGTGCAATCCATTACTAGGTTTAAGAACCTATCATTTTAAAACCAGTTTATTCATAGTTAAGACCAGTAATAAAATAGGAAAAAGAAGCAGTAGAGAAGAAGAGTGTGTTATAGAGACTTGGGAAACAGTTAAACTTTTGTGCCTTATTTTTTTTTCTCCTTTACAAAAAGAGAGTATTGGATAAAATAACATCCATCTGTGATTGTTATTAATGAAATAGGAAACAAATCTCTGTTACAAAAATTGTGGACCTTTGAAATATAAGCAGAAATGCTTATAACACAATCTGCTTATAACACTGAAAATAATTTTTGGTGATGGAAAACACTGCACTCTAACATTTTGATACCCAAAATTTTTCATTAACAAACATGTCTGAACAGTACCCTCCTCAAAGCCCATAAATGCCTCTGAAATATTTTCATATTAATGAGCTTTAATGAGACACAAATAAATGACTAAAGCATTACTTAGGAAAGAAACACACCCCTCAAACTAATTAGAGTTCTTGAATGACATTGAAAAAAGGAGCTGGTTAAATCATTTTCTATAGCACTAGGTTTAATTAACATAGATATAATGTCAGTGATAATTTTATGCAATTACAAGAACAAGAGTTTAATGTATCTGGCAGTAAGGCAGGGATTTTCTTTCTCTGGCGGTGTTGAATAAACCTCTCTAATCCTTTTCCCTTAGCTTTCCCTTATTTCTAGGCTTAAGTTTAATAAAAGGCTAAAAAAATCAAGATTCCACTAGGCTTCTCAAAGCTCAAGCATAGAGAGAAAAAAGGTGTTATCTCAGAGAGGCTGTGGCTCAGAATCATTAAAAAGACTAATGGCAAGACCATAGGGCTAAGTTTACAATTCCCCTTGAGGATCCCAGAATCACCCTCTCTCATAGTAAACACTTTATCTACATTCATCTTTCTTCTAAATCACCAAAACAGAGGCAGGAATCCAAAAGGGATTGGATGATTATAGTTTACAAGGTGCTGCAAAATGTTTCGTTGGATGTTCAATTTTTCTTGCATATGGTGCTTGTTTATACATTTACAAGTTATCCTAACGTCCTTGCTATATAGAACTAAGATATTCTGATATAATGAACTTCTACAGCATGTTTCCTGAAAGAGTTTAACACGTTGTAGTTTAAAATTGTGATGGTCTATCTCGGCCACTTGGTGGAGGCCATGAAAATCATAAAATTTATTAAAGCCTTTGAAATAAGCCAAACTATTTTAAATGAAACAATCCTTTTTACTTTGTTTTAATTATAAATTACAAATTGCAGAGCTCAGGTAAGTATGGAGTCTAGATTTCTAAAACCCTGGGAAATATCTTCTTTCCTTTAGTTTTTTTTATGCTTTTCATTTTAACTCCTTGAATAAAATACCTAGGCCATAATTTTCTTTCTTTCTTCACTCTTGGTAAATATTATAGGTACTTATATACAACATTCTTATTTTTATTATTTTCTGAGGCTTCTGTAGTTATGGTTTTTATTAATGCTTAGAACAAAGAGTCATTTAATTGAAATTTTTAAAATTTTGATATAGCTATTTTTCACCATCACTCTTCTTTTCTAACCATATTTTAAGTTGGATATATAGTGACAATGGAACGTAGCCTCTGATTTGTCTCCTTTTTTTTTTTTATCTGTGGTACGTGGGCCTCTCACTGTTGTGGCCTCTCCCGTTGCGGAGCACAGGCTCCGGACACGCAGACTCAGTGGCCATGGCTCACGGGCCCAGCCGCTCTGTGGCATGTGGGATCTTCCCAGACCGGGGCGCAAACCCATGTCACCTGCATCGGCAGGCGGACTCTCAACCACTGCACCACCAGGGAAGCCCTGATTTGTCTCCTTTTAAAAATTCTTTGAGTTTTTCTTTGTGGTCTAAAGTGTAATTATTTTTTTTAATAAATAAGCCATAGGAATTAAAAGATCAAATTGTGGAGTACAATTCAATATATAAGTATTTAGAAACACTCACAAATCCTTCACAGTGAAAGCTTTTGTTTTTTATTTTTGTTTATTAATATCAGGGAATTTTCTCCTTTATTGAGGTAAAGTTTGTCCTAGACTTCATTCTTGCTTTGAGACATCAAATTGGGATATATTATGTTGACAAACACTCTATTCTTTAAACAGATATTTTTTAGAAAGTTATGTTTATGCCAGACATTATAATTTTTCTTGTTATAAAGTATAATTTATTCATCAAGTCATCAATTATGTATTGTATTTATACTATGTGTTGGGCAGAGTTTTTAGTGTCTGAAATATAACAGAAAATAAAGCAAATTATAATTTTTGTTAAGTATGTACTTTATATCGAAATGGGTGAAGTAAGGTGGAATGGGGGAAAGATAGGAAATAAAAAAACATAAAATAAATACAAAACAATGAAAGTTAATGGTATGTTAGAATGTGATAAACATGGAAAGATACAGAGCATTGAAGGGAATAAAGAGTGTGGGAATAAAAAGTGGGCTGCAATTTTACATAAGGCTGTTGGGGCAGGACTCACTAATCAGGTGATGCACATGCAAATATTGGGGGAAAGAGCAAAACAGGCAAAGGGAACAACCACTGCATAGTGCCTGAGGTGGGATGTGACTGGTGTATTTGGGGAATAATAGGGAAGTCATTGTGGCAGAATCTGCAGCCGCAAGACAAAAAGAAATGAAGTCAGAGAGGTAATAGGGGTCAAATAATTTAGGGCATATATAGGCAATTTAAAGGATTTTCAATTATTTTTCTGAATAAAATGTGAGAAGATTGAATAATTTGAATAGGAAAGTTACATAGTCTGACTCATATGTCAAAATGGATCACTGACTTCTAATAGTAGAACGTTTAGGGTAATTGTACAAGCAGAAAGATAAATTTGGTGACTATTGTACAAATTGACACCAGAGAGAAGAATGGCTTTGATCAGAGTTGTACCGATATAGATAATGGTCATATTATTATGTATTTTTAAAGTAGACTCAACATGAATTTTTGGCAGATCAGATATGATATAAGTGAAATGGAAGAGTCAAAGATGACTCAGACATTTTGTCCTGAGCCATTACAAGGAAGGCGTTGTCATCAGTTGGAATGGAGAATACTGTACTGTGTGTGTGTGTGTGTGTGTGTGTGTGTGTGTGTGTGTGTGTGTGTGTGTGAGTGTGTGTGTGTGTGTGTGTATTTAACATATCTATGATATCTTAGTGGAGATATAAATAGGCAGTTGGAGATAAGCATCTGGAATTAAGGAGAGAGAACTGGCCTAAAGATATAACTTTGAGATTCCTGGCAAATATTTGATTATAAAGCTATTTAACTGAATAAAATGATATCCACTGAATATGGGCAGAAAAGAGAAGACTAACATGCTTCTTTCCTGACTGACTTCTAACATGCACAATATCAAGAGGTTAGTAACAGGAAAAGGAATCAACACATGTCCCTGACTACTAAAGTAAAAGAAAAAAATTATGTGATAACTTGGAAGTCAACTGAAAGTTAATGAAGAAGGAGGAATTCATAATTATGTGTGTACACTTAAAGGTACATTAGATAATATGTAAGACTGATAGTAACAGAAAAAACAAATTAAGATAGTGCACAGGAGGCTTACAGTTAGGAGGTGCAGGTACAAGACAGTGGAGAGGAAAGCATGAGGATCTCTATTCAAGAGAGGGCAACATGTAGTTTCTTCGGACTTAATCTACAGGTCTCCAAATTCTCAGCCCAAAATAAGTGCCCTTAGGGCAAGTTAGATCTTTTGTGCTTACTATCTCCACCAGGTCCTGATGTATTTTTTGATCTAGTTAGGCTGTATTTGTCTACTTCCCAATTCTTCTTTCCAACTCCACTGATCCCTCATTTTCCTTCAACACTTAGGAAGAAGAATCATTGTTAAACAAAGGATTACTTTCTAGCAAATTCTAGAATTTTGTTACACAAATTTTAGAATTAGAACTGCCAATTTTGAGTGATTAACATCAAATTTCTCCATGTTAAGCTCATTCTGAAAACATAACACATGACATACTATGATTTAACAGAAATCATAACATTTCATCTCTGTAATTAATAAATTTTCTAAAATTCTTCCTACTTCCCTTCAATAAATGTAACTTGACCTTTGAGGTGGGTCGACCTCTCTTGACTCTTCTTTTATAAATTAATAAAACTGATTTGTGTGAGATAAAAGATGGCACCTGGGACAGCACTTTACAGAAACTTTCAGGGTCCAAGACTTAGAAAATCAATTAATGTAAATCATCATATCAACAGATTTTTTAAAATTATATAATCATATCATTTGATGCAGAAAACATTTGACAAAGCTCATCATCTATTCATGATAAAAAGAAAAAAAAAACACTCAGGAAAATAAAAATAGAGGATAACATCAGTGATTTAGTTTAAAAATCTACAAAATGTATATATATCTGATATCATACTTAATAGTGAGAACCTGGACACTTTCTTCCTAACATTTGGAAGAAAGCAAGGACCTCCTTCCTTTCCACCACTCTTTTTATTTATTTTTTCACATCTTTATTGGAGTATAATTGCTTTACAATGGTGTGTTGGTTTCTGTTTTATAACAAAGTGAATCAGTTATACATATACATATGTTCCCATATCTCTTCCCTCTTGTGACTCCCTCCCTCCCACCCTCCCTATCCCTCCCTCTAGGTGGTCACAAAACACCAAGCTGATCTCCCTGTGTTATGTGGCTGCTTCCTACTAGCTATCTGTTTTAGTTTGTAGTGTATATATGCCCATGCTACTCTCTCACTTTGTCACACCTTCCCCTTCCCCCTCCCCATATCCTCAAGTCCATTCTCTAGTAGGTCTGTGTCTTTATTTCCCTCTTACCACTAGGTTCTTCATGACATTTTTTTTTCTTAGATTCCATAAATATGTGTTAGCATACGGTATTTGTCTTTCTCTTTCTGACTTACTTCACTCTGCATGACAAGCTCTAGGTCCATCCACCTCACTACAAATAACTCAATTTCATTTCTTTTTATGGCTGAGTAATATTCCATTGTATATATGTACCACAACTTCTTTATCCATTCATCCGATATGGACACTTCGGTTGCTTCCATCTTCTGGCTATTGTAAATAAAGCTGCAATGAACATTTCGGTACATGACTCTTTTTGAATTATGGTTTTCTCAGGGTATATGCCCAGTAGTGGCATTGCTGGGTCATATGGTAGTTCTATTTGTACTTTTTTAAGGAACCTCCATACTGTTCTCCATAGTGGCTGTACCAATTCACATTCCCACTAGCAGTGCAAGAGTGTTTGTTTTCTCCACACCCTTTCCAGCATTTATTGTTTCTAGATTTTTTGATGATGGCCATGCTGACTGGTGTGAGATGATATCTCATTGTAGTTTTGATTTGCATTTCGCTAATGATTAATAATGTTGAGCATTCTTTCATATGTTTGTTGGCAATCTGTATATCTTCTTTGGAGAAATGTCTATTTAGGTCTTCTGTCCATTTTTGGATTTATTTGTTTGTTTTTTTTTTTTTGTTATTAAGCTGCATGAGCTGCTTGTAAATTTTGGAGATTAATCCTTTGTCAGTTGCTTCACTTGCAAATATTTTCTCCCATTCTGAGGGTTTATGGTTTCCTTTGCTGTGCAAAAGCTTTTAAGTTCCATTGGGTCCCATTTGTTTATTTTTATTTCCACTTCTTTAGGAGGTGGGTCAAAAAGGATCTTGCTATGATTTATGTCATAGTGTGTTCTGCCTATGTTTTCCTCTAAGAGTTTGATAGTTTCTGGCTTTACATTTAGTTCTTTAATCCATTTTGAGCTTATTTTTGTGTATGGTGTTAGGGAGTGTTTTAATCTCATAATTTTACATGTACCTGTCCAGTTTTCCCATCACCACTTATTGAAGAGGTTGTCCTTTCTCCACTGTACATTCCAGCCTCCTTTACCAAAGATAAGGTGACCATATGTGTGTGGATTTATCTCTGGGCTTTCTATCCTGTTCCATTGATCTGTCTTTCTGTTTTTGTGTCAGTACCATACTGTCTTGATTACTGTAGCTTTGTAGTATAGTCTGAAGTCAGGCAGCCTGATTCCTCCAGCTCCGTTTTTTGTTCTCAGGATTGCTTTGGCTATTCAGAGTCTTTTGTGTTTCCATACAAATTGTGAAATTTTTTGTTCTAGTTCTGTGAAAAATGCCAGTGGTAGTTTGATAGGGATTGCATTGAATCTGTAGATTGCTTTGGGTACTAGAGTCATTTCCACAATGTTGATTCTTCCAATCCAAGAACATGGTATATCTCTCCATCTATTTGTATCATCTTTAATTTCCTTCACCAGTGTCTTATAATTTTCTGCATACAGGTCTTTTGTCTCCTTAGGTAAGTTTATTCCTAGATATGTTATTCTTTTTGTTGCAATGGTAAATTGGAGTGTTTTCTTAATTTCACTTTCAGATTTTTTATCATTAATGTATAGCTGAGGACCAGATGGCTTCACAGGCGAATTCTATCAAACATTTAGAGAGGAGCTAACACCTATCCTTCTCAAACTCTTCCAAACTATAGCAGAGAGAGGAACACTCCCAAACTCATTCTATGAGGCCACCATCACCCTGATACCAAAACCAGACAAGGATGTCACAAAGAAAGAAAACTACAGGCCAATATTACTGATGAACATTGATGCAAAAATCCTCAACAAAATACTACCAAACGGAATCCAACAGCACATTAAAAGGATCATGCACCATGATCAAGTGGGGTTTATTCCAGGATTGCAAGGATTCTTCAATATATGCAAATCAATCAACGTGATACACCATATTAACAAATTGAAGGAGAAAAAACATACGATCACCTCAATAGATGCAGAGAAAGCTTTCAACAAAAGTCAACACTCATTTATGATAAAAACCCTGCAGAAAGTAGGCATAGGGGGAACTTTCCTCAACATAATAAAGGTCATATATGACAAACCCACAGCCAACATTGTCCTCAATGGTGAAAAACTGAAACCATTTCCACTAAGATCAGGAACAAGAAAAGGTTGCCCACTCTCACCACTCTTATTCAACATAGTTTGGTAGTTTTAGCTCAGCAATCAGAGAAGAAAAGGAATCCAAATCGGAAAAGAAGAAGTAAAGCTGTCACTGTTTGCAGATGACATGATACTATACATAGAGAATCCTAAAGATGCTACCAGAAAACTACTAGAGCTAATCAATGAATTTGGTAAAGTAGCAGGATACAAAATTAATCCACCAGTCTTATTCCACATTCAACATGTACTGAAAGTTCAACCGAGTTCAATATGACATAAAATGAAATTAAATGAAAATAAAAAGTATAAAGAATGTAAAGGAAGAAGTAAACTACAGATATTCACTGATGATATTATGGCCAATGTAGGAAAACCCAAAGAATCATCATTAAGAACAACAAAATCTCATAAAACTAATATGCAATTAAAGCAAGGTTGTAGGATACAAACATAATATACAAAAGTAAGTTGTTTTTTCATATAACATTAATGGACAATTGGAATTTGAAATTAAAATCACCGCACCATTTACACTCGTACCAAAAACAAAACAAAGAAATACTTAGATACAAATCTATAAAACATGCATGTGAGATGACAAAATACTGATGAGAAAATCAAAGAAGATTTAAATAAATGGATATTCTGTAATCATGAGTAAAATACCAAACATTAAGATGTTAATTATTTGATTTAAAGTAAACCCAGTTGAAATCACAGCAAGTTATTTTATTCATATCAACACTGATTCTGAAGTTTGTTTGAACAAGCAAGAGGACTTGAATAGCCAACACTGAAAAAGAAGAATAAAGTCTGATGACTGACACTGCCCAGTTTAAAGACTTAAAACACTGTAGTGTTGGTGAAAGATTATACACATAGATAAATGGAACATAATAGAAAACACAGTGATAGACCTACACAAACATAGTCAATTGAGCCTTGAACAAGGAACAATGCCAAGTTAATGGAGAATGGATGGTGTTTTCAACTAATAATGCTGGAACATTTGGATGTCCATACACTAAAATTGAACCTAGATACAGATTTTACACCTTACAAAAGTTAACTCAAATTGGATATAGGCCTAAACTGTAAAACTTCTTGACAAAAACATAGAATAAAATACATAGCCTTGGATTTGATGAGGAGTTTTTAAATACTAAAATAAAAAGATTGTAAACAGGTTAATGGTTACTAATTGTGTATGGGGAAGGGGAGATGAATAGGTAAAGCACAGAGGATGTTTTCAGGTGTTGACTGTATTTTGTATTCTAGTGTAATTAAGCATTTGTCAAAACTCACAGAACATTACCAGATGAAATGTAAGCTTAATGTATGCATGATTCTGGCAGATCCTAGGATGGAAGGCAAAATGTGACCAAAAAATCTAAATGTGTTGGAAATGCGTTAACTGACATCAATAAAGGGATTGGAGGAAAAAGATGCAGATCTAAATAATGTTGGTAATAAGTGAGATATTTAAGACTAAAACAAAAGGAATTTACATAAGTGTTATATCTAGTTCAAAGTTGGGAGTATGGGTTAAAAATTCTGAAACCACTCCACAGGTATACTGGAATTGAATAACAAAGCAAATAAGTGTCAGATGGTAGGAGCCCTGTTTTACCATGTGATAATGGATTAGACTTGGAACATTGGTATGAACTTGTATTTAGTTTAATATCTATACAGATGGTTACATGTAGAAATATTTATGGATGTTTACATACACAGGTTAGTATACATACATGCATTTTCTTGCTCTGTCAGCTGCTCTAGAAGTAACAACATGCTGGTAATAATGAGCACAGATTGCATCCAGATACTGGTTTCTAATACCATTCTTCAATAAAAAGAACGATGGTTGCTTGTTCTAGTACTAGGGAAGGAAATATACAAGATAAGCCTGAAGCATCTTGTGCTTCGTAATGTCAGAAAGTGAGAAAGTACTCAACACACACACACGTGCACATGCACACACACACGCACCCACACACACACACACACACACACACACACACTGATGGGTTATGTCAAGGGGACATAGGAGTAAATAAATGAGATCCAAATGACAAATTGGAAAATTTCATCAATGAAATTAATTAATTAACATTGGATTGTAACCCAATGTATAAAAAATATTCATGGTATAAATAATCAGATGCTTAAATAAATGGAGACAAGATAAATCTCTCATGCAGAAAAATTCCAAATAATTTATAAACAGACTGTGCCCTTAGAATGTGGAGCATGAGTCCCCTCTCCTTAACGGTTGAATTCATACAGTGATTTTCTTCCAAAGATGTACTATGTGGAAAGGAGTTATTAAAAAGTAAATTTGTAATGGAGTAAAGTGACAAACAATAACTTAAGCCAGGTGATCAGGTTAAACAACAGTGGCAAGGTATATTAGTAGTAGGTACTCTTTTTTTTTTTTTTTTTTTTTTTTGTGGTACGTGGGCCTCTCACTGTTGTGGCCTCTTCCGTTGCAGAGCACAGCCTCTGGACACGCAGGCTCAGCGGCTATGGCTCACGGGCCCAGCCGTTCCATGGCACGTGGGATCTTCCCGGACCGGGGCAGGAACCCGTGTCCCGGGCATCGGCAGGCAGACTCTCAATCACTTGCGCCACCAGGGAAGCCCAGTAGCATGTACTCTTGATAAGGCATCATGCAAATGACACTTACGACTGTGATCTTCCTCTCCAAAACCCATGGACCCTATCTAATCATGGGAAAAACATAAGATACATCACAATTAAAGAACATTCTACAAAATACATGAAGCAGTAATCCTCCAGTCAAGGTCATCTAAACCAAAGAAAGTCTGAGAAATATCACAGCCATTAGGGAACTAAGGGGACATGGCTATTCAATGTAATATAGTATCATAGGTGGGTACTGAAACGGCAAGGACATTAGGGAAAGTAAAAGAAAATCTGAATCATTTATGGACTTTTGTGGTAGACAGAATAATGGTTCCCCATAGTGTCCACATACTAATCTCCAGAATCTGTGAATATCTTATCTTACATGGAAACAGATAATCTGCAAATGTGAGTTTAGGTACTTTAGGAAACACAAGGGTCATTGTAAGAGGGAGGCCGGAGGGTCAGAGTTAGAGAAGATGTGGTGATGGAAATAGAGATGTGACTTCCTGTGTGTGTGAGAGAGTGAGAGTGACAGCAAGAGCGAGAGAGCGAGAGAGCAAGAGAGCGAGCGAGAGAGAGAGAGAGAGAGAGAGAGAGAGAGAGAGAGAGAGAAAGAGAGAGAGAGAGAGAGAGAGAGAGCAAGAGAGCGAGAGAGCGAGAGAGAGAGCGAGAGATTTGGAGATGCTGTGTGTGTCAGAGGAAGGAGACCATGACTAAGGAATGGAGCTGGCCTTTACAAACTGGAGAGGCAAGAAAATGGATTCTCCTGTAGAGTTTCCAGAATGAACATTTGATTTTAGGATTCCTGACTTATAGAATCATAAGGAAATAAATTTGTTTTTATTTTTTTTTATTTTTTTTTATTTTTTTATTTTTTTATTTTTTAACATCTTTATTGGAGTATAATTGCTTTACAATGGTATGTTAGTTTCAGCTTCACAACAAAATGAATCAGTTATATATATACATATATTCCCATATCTCTTCCCGCTTGCGTCTCCCTCCCTCCCACCCTCCCTATCCCACCCCTCCAGGCGGTCACAAAGCACCGAGCTGATCTCCCTGTGCTATGCGGCTGCTTCCCACTAGCTAACTACCTTACTTTTGGTAGTGTATATATGTCCATGCCTCTTTATGTTTTACTTTAAGCCACTAAGTTTGTTGTTAGAGCAGCAATAGGAAACTCATACAGTTTTAATAATAGGGGAAATGGAGGAATTTCTGAACTATCTTTGCAATAATTCTATTAATATAAAACTTTTTAAATAATTTATTTAAAAACAAATTAAACGATTGAGTTGTATGAGATAGAAACTAGCACCTGAAGATAGCAGCTTACAGGCGCCCCCTAACGTGGCCCTTAGAACATATGTTTAGCTTTGTGTTACTTGTCCTCTTTGACTTCACTTAATTCTCTTCTGCTGGGCCCTTTGCTCTCTGTTCATGCATTTTCTCCTTTTTCAACTCTAAAAATGAAATGTATTTATTCTTCATATATCCAAACTGTAATAGTCTCTAAAATAATGTTTAAAAAATATAATACAGAAAACTGTTGAAAATTTGGAAGGAGAGTACATTTTGCCAACTAGAATTTTTTAAAATGATTTATCGTGAATTCACTTGATGAAATATTATGCAGCCTTTGTAAACACAGCAAAAAACTAAAGGATGCTTTAGAAAGAGAAAAATATAAAAACAATAATGATGACTTATTCACTTATAAATATGAAATTATATTTTTTACTCAAAATATAAATTTTTTATAACCATGTTTATGGTTAAGTGAAAATATTTCTAGTAATATTTTCCAAAATCAGAGCTTTTTGTGTTTTGTTCCACTGTTTCATTTATTTTATCTATTTCACCATTTTAACTATCTCAATTTATTTTATTTAAAAATAATGCTTTTTTTTTTCCTTTAACTGGAAGCCATACTTTGAAACTTTGGGAAAATTTCAAGAACCGGTGACGTTGATAAATTTGATTTTTCAACTTCTTTAATCTGCAACATTTATTATATGAAATTATCTATAAAAGTTAGGAAATAATGAAGCCTTATCCACTGGTTTGCTAGTTATTGTTCTATTTTTTATGATTTTATTTTACTTTATTTTATGTGTGTATTTATTTTGGAGTAGTGGTGGAGGGGCAAAATAGTGTAATGAAAAGAACAGTTTTTCCTTCACTACTTCCTAACCTTATTTTCCATTAAGCCCATTGAAGACCTTCCATGTGTCAACGGTTAGCACCATTTATCAAGTAGGACTCACTTTTATCCTGACAAAAGATTGGTTGCTCCATTCCATTTATGTTCCACTTTTCCCAATCTTATACATTCTTAAGGTCCACATGAAGTCCAAATGTTTCAAAAGACTTTGCAAACTACTCCATTTCACAGTGTTACCTAACATGCTCTAGAATATATTTTTCCCACTAACTTGTTAATTTTTATTTAAAACTAAAAACATCTCTGACACATATGGAAACCAGGCATTAGTCACCCTTTACGAGGTCCTTATTTTTTTCCCCATCACTGTAACTAACAAGGTTTCTACTGGCTCAAAATGACGTCAGATTATCCTATTGCAATGTTTTTTAGTGAACGTTTTTATATCTTTAATGGATTTTTCCCCAACAAATAAATTATAATATTAAAGCACATTCTATAAAACGTACACAATTACAGATGTCTTGGTATAAAATGAAGTAAAGGTGAAGAGGACCTGGAAAAACTGCTTCTCCCTTTCCTTTGTGTCTCCTTTAAGGAGGTATTTGATGACCTTGGATTTCCTATCAACATAGTATAAAAGCACTAGATTAAAACACAGGAAAAAGACTAATCCACTAAACTAATGGATCCCAATTACTTGGTTATATACACTATCAGTTAAAAACATCGGGCTTCCCTGGTGGCGCAGCGGTTGAGAGTCCGCCTGCCAATGCCCGGGACACGGGTTCGTGCTGCGGTCCGGGAAGATCCCACATGCCGCGGAGCGGCTGGGTCCGTGAGCCATGGCCGCTGAGCCTGCGCGTCCGGAGCCTGTGCTCCGCAACGGGAGAGGCCACACAACAGTGAGAGGACTGCGTACAGAAAAAAAAAAAAAAAAAAATCATGTTCTTACTTGCAATGTATTTCTACTTATTTATTTATAAATTTTATTCACGTACTACTGTACTGGTGTATTTTATATTGTACATAAAAATGTTTGAATAAAAACATCCAATTTTTTAAAAAGTTAAATTTAAATATAAATTCAAGTTCTATTATTTTCTCCTAACACACTGATGAATTTCCTCACACATCATTTAGCTGACTTACATGAGACTTCAGAGACCATTAATCTATATCAGTAATACTTAACATCCTGTTTAGGGAGTAGATAAAATGTGATAAAATTCACAGTGCTAGGTAGTGAAATAAGATAAATAAGAACACTGTAATGAAATGTCCATAAGTTAAACTAATTACATTTAAAGGATAGTTCTTATTCTGAAGGTATTTAATTCCTTTTGTTTAGCATACTAAATATCAATGTTTTAATTTCTGAATGCACTGATCATGTAATGTGTGGCTATTGTTCCAATTTTTAAAGTTAATAAACTCTGTTAACTTCCAATGCCTGAGAACTAAAGTTTTGCCGAAGTTATTATATATGTGCAAAATAAGTAGAATGATGTAGTCACACAAGTGAAACTGATGAAGTTTTCATTCAGATAATAATTGTATTTTTAGGGAATTCTCTGGCTGTCCAGTGGTTAGAACTTGGCGCTTTCACTGCCAGGGCCCAGGTTTGATCCCTGGTCAGGGAACTAGGACCCCACAAACTATGCCACAGGGTCAAAAAATTTTTTTAATTGTATTTTTGTATTTTATTCTGACTATAACTTCACCAAGTGAAAGGTTATTGTCACAATTATTCTACATGGTCATCAATGAGAAAAACTTTGAAAATGAGGCCTTTTTATGAAAGTTTCCCTAGGTAACTGCTAACTGGCGATATTTCATGGGTCTTTTTCCACCTGAGGTGGAAAAGGAGACTTTTTATAGAAAATTTAAAAACAAAAACAACAAACAAAAAAACCCCACTTTTCACTAGCAAGTATATGTCTCTTTTGAGTACTTTTGCCAAGGGCAAATACAAGGACAGTAAATACCATCAAATTTGAGAATAGTCAATTTACTGTCATCTTACGTCAGAAGTAGAAGTAAAACTGAACATCAAAACCCAGAAAATACACGCTACAGTGATGTTAACTAGGAATTAAATATTCATTGGCTAAATTTCATCTACTTTGCAGGAATCATAGAAAAAAGAAATGGAGAACTAAACATTATGAAGAATTAGCAAGAACCAAAGGAAGATGTAACATGTTTTAATAGCCTGAAATAAAAAACAAAACACTTGCCAAGTATGTTTTAAACCTGACCCAATATTTATTTTCATTCGTTTCATTATTTGACTTATCTAACTTATTTCATTAAAGTATGTGAATAACAATGGTATTTAAGGTTGATTAATGAAAATAGTATTTTAAAAGTTTATTTCATAGAAGTAAAGACTTGTTATTTTTAGCATATATAATAAAGCTCTTTATTGAGAATAAAGAAGTAGATACAGTTTTTTCATTAAACAAAAATCTGTTTTCTGTCTCAAGAAATACATGCACAAAAATATTTTATGAATATCTGATTGATAGAGGCCCTGTGTTTTAGCCTACTCACTACACAAAACTCCAA
This sequence comes from Grampus griseus, assembly GCF_964374135.1. Classification (NCBI taxonomy): domain Eukaryota; kingdom Metazoa; phylum Chordata; class Mammalia; order Artiodactyla; family Delphinidae; genus Grampus; species Grampus griseus. Next base: position 66,685,689 of record NC_139009.1, on the reverse strand, counting down.
TGTGCAAAATAAAAGCAGAGTCTACTTTTTGTAAGTGAGTAAATTGTGCAGAATCCTGTTCACAAGTGGTGTGTTAAAAATGTGAAAGCACTTTCTCTGAACCTTAGTGTTTCATTGAGAACCACTCATCTAGATCATGAAAGCAGAAATATGCTTTCCCTTGAAATATCAAGTTGTTCAAAAAAAATTCAATGTAAAACTCTTGTTTTCCAATATTAATAGACAATGTTATTTTATATTTATTGCAGTTAACTTTTAATTAATGCTTAAGTACCATATACTTAGTATAAAGAAAGCATAAAAAATGTTTAGGACCAAATTTGTTTTCCATTGTGGAATCTGCTTGTTCTGGCACAAGAAGGGCTAGAAGAGAAGCAAAACAAATAATTGTGGTGATAGATGTGTTGGCTGAAAAACAAAACAAAACAAAACAAAACAATGCACAACAACAAAAAAAACCTGTTTATTTGGTGTCTTACTGAGGAGTATAATGCCAGAAACAGCCTCTCAGCTCTGAGAAACTATTCCAAAGAGGCAAGGGGGGAGGTATGTGATTTTGGCGAAGGAGGTATGTGCAACCAAGCACAAAACTGGGTAGAAGATTGTTGCTAGTTTCAAGGAACAGACATCTTATTTAATGGTTTTAGTGCTTTTCTAAGTATGGGAAGATGCAAGAAACTGGGTTCATAAAATTTTCTCCTGAAAATATCAAACTATCTGACGGCCTGTTCTGCCTGTTTTCCCAGAGCACAGACTGCCTCATTCCTGTTCTCCACCCTGAACTCCTTTCAGGGTGTGTTAAAAGCCAGAGGCTACAGTGGCTAATGACTCAATCCTTGTAGGGCTGGATGGAGAGGAACATTCTTTAATCAGCACCTGCTAAATATTATGTTAGTAGGGACAACCCAAGGAAATCCCTGTGATGAGGTATTCTGGAGAAGTTCCTCACAGCCAAAGAAACATCTTTGGTCTCTTTGCTTAATAAAATGTCGTTGGGTAGACAGAGCTATGGGACTTCCTGTGCTTCTAATAATACTCATATTAAATAAATTACAGGGCCTTAAATGTTCTGTAAAATGCCAGGAAAAAAAACAGAAATTTATGAAATCCTTTTTAAAACTATCAATTTGGTAAGTATTTCAGATGTTCTCAGCTAGTAGATAAATATGGTGAGATATACTGAAGAATTAGAAGTTATCTCTTCAAAAATTTAAGGTATTATTTTCTATATGCATGATCAACCTCCCAACCACACATAAATAACTTATGAAAAATAGAAAAAAGTGGCCATATAATAAATGTGATATTATGTGGTTCAGAAAGGAGCTACCAGAATACCAGAAAGGTGAAATGGGAGGGCAGTAGGGAGGTATTCCTAGAGGAAGTACAACTTAAAAGCAGTGTACAGAACCAAGATCAGTTTCCAAGGTGTGTCCTGTCTTGATCCCTGATCTAACATGATTTTCAGTAACTTTGGCTACACTGTGTTACAAGACATGGCCCACAGCCTAATTGTGATCTGAATAGTTTCTTTCAGGTATCGTATCATCTACACTTTAAATGCTCTCTTCCTTTTCAACACATCACAAAAGATTGACCCTTCTTTTGTGAGAGAAAAGTAATACTCTCAAGGACTTGAAAGATATCAAATTCATGAGTCTGTTTTTAAAGAGACCATTCAACAGCAATAATATTCTGGAAAGAAAAAGTGTCATTGTCTCCTCCTTCCTGACCTGAACAATTTGTGGAGGGTTCCTCTGTGAACCTTTGCAGGAAGTGTGTGTGTGCGTGTGTGTGAATGTGCGTGCGTGTTTGAGATTGATTTTTCTAGTTTGAAGTTGTAGGAATTGTTGTGTTACTAAAATACACAAACCAACATCTATTGAGTATGATTTAACAATGCCATGATTGACTTTTAATTAAGATATTCTAATTAAATGAGCAGGATTTTATTTAAAAAACAATATAAGAGTAATATAGCCATCACGAAAAATAAAATTACATAATACTGATTATAGACCATTTTGAAATAGTTGTTTAGGCATTCATAGCCCAAATGAATAGAAAAGTGGAGAGATTGTATACATACCTATATGCAGCAAGAGCTGAGAGATATACTTCATATGGAGATTGGATCAAAGTTAATTCTCTAATGAAACTAAATTTTTCTTTTTCCTAGTGGTCAATGCAGAAATAACACTGGGAAGACATTTTCAGAGATTAGGAATAAGAATATTGAATTTAAAACTATAAATTAAAATGAAGCCTATAGAGGTAAAACGGAAGCAAAGACAAACATTTTCCCTCGGCCACATAATTATGAATCTTTAGAGTTGAGGCTTGTACTTTACTTTAGAAAGCAATCCAGGCTCCCTTGGAGCGTGGTGTACTTTACTCAACAATGTTAGCCACTCAACATTGTCCTTTTCCACAGTTGTTGAGAGTATTCTTTGTCCTTTGAATTTCTGTATGAATTTTAGAATAAGATTGTCAATTTCTGATAATAAGCTATTGGGATTTTTACTGGAATTTCATTGAATTTATTTCATAGATCAATTTGGAAAGAATTGCTACCTTAACAATACTGAGTCTTCTCATACATAAAAAAGATATATCTTTACATTTCTTTAGGTCTTTTTCAATTTCCCTTAGCATAGTTTTGTAGTTTTCAGGTTTTGGAGCTTTCTTAATAGATCTCATATTTACCGTTATGTATTTTCTATTGTTGATGCAACTGCAATTTAATAACTTCTAGGAACTAAACAGGATAGACTGACTTAATGGAACTTATGCTTTTTGGATATATAAATAATAAACAAGTAAAGAAAAAAGTTAGACATTTTAAAAGGGCAATAAAGAAGCAGGTAGAAAGAAAAGAAGGCACTTTGGGGTAGTATCTGTGAGGCAGGAGATAGATGGGCACCAGACTGAACAGCTGGAGTGTGTCACTTGTGGATAGATACTCCAAGATGAAGAGGAGGAGGAGCTAAGCCCTGCCCAGATAAGAGACCACATATTTCTCATTCTCAAGGTCAAGGAGACCTTCCTGAATATACATGCATAGAAAGGCTCCTTGGAGGTCAAAAGGGAGTGATTCCAATCTACCCACAGACCTCTTCACTAGAATCCATTCTGGCTAAGAGATGAGTGCACACACATCGGAGGACCCTGAGATATACCAAATACGGACTCAGAGCCAGGTACAGTAAGATGATTGGCCAGAGGAAACCCAGAAGAAGTGTCCCATATATGTGATTCAAACTACCACAAGTGTGCAACTCTTTCTCTGAGTCCACTCGTGTATCTATTCACATGTACTCCTTTTCTTCCTATTAAACACCTTACTTGTTTCACTACTTCCCATCTTTGTGGGAATTCATTTCTGCAAAGCCAAAGGGCCAGGGCTTTGTGGCCCTTGGTCTAGTGGCTAGTATTCAGTGCTCTCACTGCCACGGCCTGACTTCAGTCTCTGGCTGGGAACCGAAATCCTGCTTCAAGCCGCTGCAGGCCGAGGCCACCTGAGATCATCTGTACTTAGAAATAATCGTCCAACCAGGAAGATATTGTTAAGGACAAAAACAAATTTCAAATTTATATTTTTAATACAAATTTCAGCAGGAATTATTCTCCTGTTGAAAATTGGGAAGATGTTTCCCTCCCCTTTTATCAGAACATTTACCTTAGAAAACATGTAAATGTATCTTCTCTGTCTCTTTGAAATGTATCTTTTAGAAAGAATTTATTACTATTATTATTATTATTATTATTATTATTATTATTTGCAATTTCAGAACCTTGGCATAGCTTCCTCAAGGACCTGGGAGCCATCTCTTTGAAAAGTAAATTTCTCCCTATCTCCCAGTTTTTGTGGGAAGCTAGTAGTCTAACTTTAGTGTGTATCTTGCCCCAAGTTGTAAAATTTCCTCCAGTCATATAAAAAGAGTTGTTTCTTTTTTTTTGTAAAAAAAGTCAATTAACTAACATATATGGTCACCCCAATTACCAGATAACGTTAGAATGAACTACATGTGACAAAGTGTGCAGTCAATTCCTCTTACTAGAGGCCTAGTTATTGTTTACTTTGAGGACACATATGTAAAGGGTTGTATTTGCTCACCTATATAAAAGGGTGATGTAACTTTTTGTCTTTGCAGCCTCTTAGAGGATTGCCTGAGATGTGCATTAAATTCTGGCTTAATGCTTATTTAATAATCTGTTCTATTTCTCTACCACCTTTGTGGAAAGGATTTCTGAGTTGGGGGAAGAATTTATATATATCCAGCAATAACCAAAAGATAAGAAAATTCTGGAGAACTGTATTCTAATTGAATAGCATATGTAAAGGTGTAAAGTGGAGAAAGAGCTGGACATGGAATCAGTGAAGTTGTGTGGTGTGAGAGAATGGTAAGAAATGAAGTTGGAGAGGAAAGAGTTGCATTAAACTACATTATGTAAGAATATTAAAATATAATCAGGAGTTTAGGTTTATTATAATGTCAATGACTGGATGTTGAAATGGTTCAAGTGTATCTAATTTGCTTTTGTAAATGATCAAACCAGCTGTTAGGTTGAGAATTAATTTAAGAGTTAAGAATGGAAGGAGGCCAGTTGGTTTTCTGGTATCCTTGAAAATAGATGTACTGACTTCAAGAATAGGAAGTACAAATATTAAAAAAAAAAGGTAGCCAAATATTTTGTCATTAAAGCACAGAAAAAAAGGTTTGGACAAGATGTAGAAAAAAAGAATGAACCAAAATGATTCATATTTTTTTGACTGCAGCAACAAGGTAGACATTGCTTACAGAAATGGATATAATTGGAGAGAGATTTGTGTGGAGTGGAAGGCAAGAATTATTTTGATTATCATTTTTTTACTGCCTTTAAGAATAATGCAATATATCTATTTTAAATACTTGCTTTTTAATGATTTTATGGTATTCCACCCTATGAATATATGCTAATTAAAATAAACATCCCTACCTAGAGGTGTGGGATATGGAGGGTGGGAGGGGGGGAGAGGCAAGAGGGAAGAGATATGGGAACATATGTATATGTATAACTGATTCACTTTGTTATAAAGCAGAAACCAACACACCATTGTAAAGCAATTATACTCCAATAAAGGTGTAAATAAATAAATAAATAAATAAATAAAAGATAAATAAACATCCCTCTATAATTGAGTATTTGTTTCTTTATTATACATAGTATTGTGTTTAACATTCTTATTATTAAATATGTATGGACTAACCTTGGATTCTTTCCTAAGGGTAAATTTGTGGAAATAGAGTCTTTAATTCTATGTAATGCTTCAAATAGGTTAGTACTGTTGACTGTTCCCTCCCAAAAGACCACCAGAAAAAGCTGTTGATTAAACAAAGCTAAGTATATTAGTCATACTAAAATAAGAGGGAACATCAACTTGAGAGAGTGTTTCAGGAGGGGGAAGTGAGGAGAGTATATTTACAGAATTTGAGAACTTGATTTGTGTTATATTAAGGTGAAAATTGCAATACGTGAAACTGGTTGAGATTAGCCAGACTTTATGATATTTTGGCTTTGAATTGATGTACGATGTGAAGGGTCTTGAAGTAAATCCTAAGCAATCTATTAGTCCTGAAGAGAAAACTATTTTAGCTGGCTCACTGTCACATCTTCCAGAGCCAGATATTTGGTTGTCCCTAGCGTTTTAAGATAAGGACATGGATATAGTCCAGTATTGTTCAATACAGGGACAGGTAATTATATTGGTTTCAGTCCTCAATGTATACTGTTAAATTACTCTTAGTGAAGTTCACATCAACTAATATATTTCTATATTTACTCTTTGGAATTTTATTATTGTTGTTGATTATATTTTTAAGTAGATTTAAGGTATGATTATCTGAAAGATTGTTTATTGCTAATCATATGTAATCACATCTGATTTGTGATGCATGTCTTATTCTTAATATAAATCTATACCTTTATAAAGTAAAAGGTAAATAATAGTTGATCATTAATTATTTGATAAATAGAATTATTAAAAATATGCATATGCAAGCCAATTATTAGTCTTGTAAGAAGAAATATTAAATGAAAAAGATGTTGAAAATTAAGTATCCTAAGCTTCAGGCAAACAAATGAATTTATCATATGAGTCACTTTTGCAATATTTCCACTATAACATTTCAACTGCCAGCAGAGATTAGTGAGCATAGATGGCTCTGGTTTATTTCCAAAATGAGCTCAATACTGAATCCTTCAATTAAGGAGCTACAGCAGTGTTAAAGAGATATGATGGAGTCTCTTCCTAGTGGGAGGAATTGGGTTGCATATCTCACTTATTATTCTTGTGCATAGTGACTATCAGAAATAGCTGTAGAAGATTAGCCAGTTTGGCCCATTTTATCCAGGCAGAGCTTTCATGGCAGGTATCAAAAGAAAGAAACCTAATACTCCTAATCTTTGTGAAATATAACCTAAGGGGGAAAAAGCCCAGTTTTGTACAGAAACATTTGCAAGGAAATGTTTTAAAAAGCAGTGAGTATTTTGTATAAAGCAATAAAATCGAATTTTTTTTTATTGGCAAGATTGACCTTTCTCACGAAAAACATCTTTTCCTTAGAATACAAAACAGTCACAAAAGAATAAAGTGCATTCTTTAAAACTGGAGATAAAAATACATATATAATCTTTTTGATGCAAAGAAGCAAAATGTAAATTATACTGACATCATTATAATTTTTAACATGATGATTGTGGCTTGGAGTGTGATTTAATGATTGCATTTTCTAATTTTATTAACTTTTAATTGTAAATTGATATTACTTACTTAAGATTTTACTTAAGATTTTCACATGAGTTTATAAATTGTTTCTTATCAACAATATGGAATAATTTAGAATCTTAGACAAAAAATAGAAAAAAAACAAAGAAGGTAAAAATCACTTTAAATCACATTGTCAGAAAGTAAATATTAATATATTTGTTGAGGGTAGGGGACATAAAATTTATTATTTTCTTACAGTTTTATTGAAATATAACTGACATACATCACTGTATAAATTTAATGTGTACAGCATAATGATTTGACTTACATATGTCATGGAATATTTACCACAATAAGTTTAGTAAACATCCATCATCCCATATATAAACAAAAAATGAGAGAAAGGAAAGTAATTTTTCTTTGTGAGGAAAATTCGTAGGACTTATTCTTTGAACAATTTTCATACATAACATACAGCAGTGTTAATTATATTAATTGTGTTGTACATTACATTCCTAGTACTTATTTATCTTATAACTGGAATTTTTTACCTTTGACCACCTTCTTCCAATTCCCTCTCCCTTCATACCCCAGCCTCTGAAAACCACAAATTTGATATCTTTCTATGAGTTTGTTTGTTTATTTGTTTGTTTTTCTTTGAAGTATGTGACTTACACCTCTCTGTTAGTCCCTGGTGTATAACATAGTGATTCAATATTTCCATACATTTCAAAATGATCACCACCGTAAGTCTACTTACCAATTGTCACCACAGAAAGATATTACATTACTGTTGACTATATTCCCCATGCTTCATTTCATATCCATGACTCATTTATTTTGTAACAGGAAATTTGTACCTCTTAACTTGCCTCATCTATTTCACAAATATCCTCATCCCCTCCTCTCTGGCAACCACCTCTTTGTTCTCTGTTTCTATGACTCTACTTTCATTTTGTTATGTTCATTCATTTGTTTTGTTTTTTAGATTCTATAGGCAAGTGAAATCATAAGGTATTTGTCTCTCTCTGACTTACTTCACTCTAGATAATACCTCTTAGGTCCATCCATATTGTAACAAATGGAAAGATTTCATTCTTTTTTATGGCTGAGTAATAGTCCATTGAATATATATCCTGCACCTTCTTTATCCACTCATCTCCTGGTGGACACTTAGGTTGCTTCCATATTTTGGCTATGTAAATAATGCTGCAGTGAACATACGGGTGGACATATCTTTTCAAATTAGTGTTTTCATTTTCTTCAGACAAATACCCAGGAGTGGGATTGCTGGATAGTATGGGAGTTCAGTTTTTAATTTTTTGAGGACACTCTTTACTGTTTTCAAGGTGGCTGAAACAAATTACACTCCCACTGAGGTGTATGAGTGTTTTCTTTACTTCACATTATTGCCAACATTTGTTATTTGTAGACCTTTTGATGATAGCCATTCTGACAGGTGGGAGGTAATATCTACTTCTGCTTTTGATTTGCATATCCCTGATGATTAGTAATGTAGAACATCTTTACATGTGCCTGTTGGGCACCTGCATGTCTTTGAAAAAATGTCTATTCAAGCCCTCTCCTCATTTTTTCAGTCAGATTTTTTTTATGTTGAGCTGTATGAGTTCTTAATATATTTTGGATATTAACCCCTTATCTAATACACCATTTGCAAATATCTTCTCCCATTCAGTAGGTGGCCTTTTCATTTTGTTGATAGTTTCCTTTACTGTACAAAATATTTTTAGTTTTGATGTATTCCTATTTGCCTATTTTTGCTTTTGTTTCCCTTTCCTGAGGAAATAGATCCAAAAATGTATTGCTAAGAATGACATCATAGAGTGTTCTGCCAATGTTATCTTCTTCTGTTTCCAAAAGTTAACATTTATGATTTTAACTCATTATAAGTTTATTTCTGTATATGTTGTGAGAAAGTAATCCAGTTTGACTTGCATGTAGCTAACCAGTTGGGAACAACAACATTTATCTAAGAGACTGTTTTTTTCCCCATCGTGCATTCTTGACTCCTTTGTCATAGACTAATTGACCATATCACTATGGGTTCATTTCTGGGCTCTCTATTCTGTTCCATTGATCTATGCGTGTTGTTTAGCCTTAACTTATTTGTGTTTTTTTGCAGTTTTTTCTTGTAGTCAATTTCTGACCTCATAACATTGAGGTCGGAAAAGATGCTTGATATGATTTTAATTTTTTTAAATTTACAGAGACTTGATTTGTGGCCTAGCATGTGATCTATCCTGGAGAATGTTCTATGTACACTTGAAAAGAATGTGTGTGTATTCTCCTGCTTTTGGGTGGAATATATTATATGTATCTATTAAGTTCATTTGTTCTAATGTGTCATTTAAACCAGGTTTCATTATTGACTTTCTGTCTAGATATTCTGTTTATTGATGTATGTGGGGTGTTAAAATCCCCTACTATTATTGTGTTGCTGTCAATTTCTCCTTTATGTCTGTTAATATTTGCCTTAGGTATTTAAGTATTCTTATGTTAGGTGCATATATAATTATAATTGTTATATCTTCTTCTATGGATTGATCCCTTAATCAATATGTAATGTTTTCCTTTGTGACTTGTTACAGACTTTGTTTTAAAGTTTATTTTGTCTGATATTAGCATTTCTGCCTGGCTTTCATTTCCAGTTGCATGGAATTACTTGTTCCAGCCCTTCATTTTCTGTCTGTATGATCTTTAGATCTGAATTGTGTCTCTTAGGCAGCATACATATGCATCTTGTTTTTGTATTCATTCAGTCATTTCATGTCTTTTGATTGGAATATTTAGTCCATTTTCATTTAAAGTTATTATTGATTGGTATGTACTTATTGCCATTTTTTCATTGTTTTGAGGTTCTTTTTTAGTCACATTTATTCTTTTTTCTTTTGTTTTCTTCCATGTGATTTGATGGCTATTTTTAGTGTTATGTTGGAATATTTTCTTTCTGTGTGTATCTATTGTAGTTATATATTTTATACACACACACACACACACACACACACACACACACACATATATATGATTATTTTTGTTCCTCATCTCTTATGTTCAAACACATTTTAACAACCCTGCATTTTTACTCCCCCTCTCTATGTTTACTGTTTTGACATCATATTTTACATCTTGTTGTTTTGTGTATCCCTTAACTGCTTATTGGCAATATAGATAATTTTCACAACTTTCATCTTTTAACCTTCCTACTACCTTTACATGCAGTTAATTTACTACCTTTACTGTGTATTTGCATTTACCAATGAGTTTTTCCTTTCATAACTTTCATGTTTCTAGTTCTGGCCTTTTCTTTTTCACTTAGAGAAGTCCCTTTTAACATTTCTTGTAATGTTAGTTTGATAGTGCTGAACACTTTTAGTCTTTGCTTTTCAGTAAAACTTTTCACCTCGCTATCAAATGTGAATGAAAATTTGCCAGGTAAAATATTCTTGGCTGTGGGTTTTTTACCTTTAATCTCTTTAAATATATTGTGCTTCTCCCTTCTGGCCTTCAGAATTTCTGCTAAAATTTCAGCTGATGGCGTTGTGGGAATTCACTTGTATGTAATGTTGATTTTCCCTTGCTGCTTATAATATTCATGGGGTTGATCCTGTTGGAGACTCTGTACTTCCTGGACTTGGATGTCTGTTCCCTTTCCCAGGTTAAGGAAGTTTTTATCTATTAAGTCTTCAAATATCTTATCTTCCTCCTTCTCTCTATCTCTTCCTTTGGGACCCCTAAAATGAAAATGTTAGTATGCTTGACATTGCTCTAGAGGTCTCTTAAAGTATCCTCATTTTTTTCATTCTTTTTTCTTTTGTCTGTTCAGCTTCAGTGATTTTCACTACTCTGTCTTCCAGATCACTGATCCATTCCTCTGTATAATCTAATCTGCTGTGGATTCCTTCTAGTGTATTTTTCATTTTAGTCAGTTTATTTTTCATCTCTGCTTGATATTTTCCACCTGTTTAAAACATCTAATGTTTTACTCTGCTTATCCAATAGTCTCCTGAGTTCTTTGAACATCTTTACAATCATTACCTTGGGCTCTTTATCAGGTATATTGCCTGTCTCCACTTCAATTAGTTATTCTTCTGGGATTTTATATTATTCCTTCCTTTAAAACATACTTCTCTATCACCTCATTTTTCCTAATTTTCTGTATTTATTTCTCAGTATTTGGCAGGTTGGCTATGTTTCTGACCTCGGAGTAGTAGCCTTTTGAAGGAGACATCATATATGTCCCAGCAGTGCACTCTCCTCTGGTTCCCAGGGCTCTGTGCTCTAGTGATGCCCCCTATTTGGGCTATGTGTATACTTCTTTTGTGGAAGACAAACTACTGTGGACAGTGTAGTGATGAGACTGGCCCAGATCCAGTTGGTTGACAGGCTTTGCACTGTGTGGAGGCTGCTGACTGCTGTTGGGGATGTCCAGGTAATGAGGTTGCTGACCCTGGAGCCCTAGGGTTCCCAGACTAGTGCAGGACCACTGGTGGATTGGGCTGGGTTCTGAAATAGGTGGTTATGGGGCTAGGGTTCCCGGAACTGGTGTCTACCTGCTCCTGGAAGGGGCTCGTTCTTGACATGAATGGCTATAGGTTCTGGTTGTCCCACAGCTGGTGTTGGCCCACTGGTGAGTGGGGCTGGATTCCAGGGTAGCTGGCTGAGGGACCCAAGGTTACTTGGAGCTGGTGTCAGCCTGATGGTGGGTGGTGGGTGGAGCCAGGCCCCTGAAAGTCCTGGGACTGGTGCAGACTGGCTGGTTGTTGGGGCCTGTCCTGATGCTAATAAACTAGAAGGAAGATTCCAAAATTGTGCTTGCCAGTACCAACATCCTCTTGGCAGAATGAGCTTCCAAAAATTGCTGCTGCAAGCATCTATGGCCTCAGGGTGAGTCTCAGTTTCCTCCTGCCACTCCAGGAGGCTCTCTAAGATCAGCAAGTGAGTATGACTCAGGCTTCTTTCAAAGTACTGATCCTACCTTTGGTCTCAGATCATGTGACATTTTGTGTGAACCTTTTAGGAATGGAGTTTCGGTTTGCTATAGCACTCTGGCTCTCTGGAATGCAAGCCCTGCTGGCCTTCAAAGTCAAACATTCTGGGGACACATCTTCCCAGTGCAGGAGCCCCAGGCTAAGGAGCCCAAGGTAGAGCTCAGACTTCTCATTCCTTGGGGAGAATTTCTGCACTTGTGGTTATGCTCCCATTTGTGGTTCCCTACTTAGGGTATGGGTCGTGATTTTACCACATCTCTGCCCCTCCTTCCTTGACTCCTTGTGGTTTCTTTGTTATATCTTTAGTTTGTTATATCTTTAGTTTTAGAGATCATTTCTGCTACTCATCACGTTGTTTTCATCAACAGTTGCTCTTTAAATAGTTGTAATTTTGGTGAGCCCATGGGAAGGTGTGATCACAGGGTATTTCTACTTTGCCATCTTGGCCTAATGTTTAATATTTTTATGTATGCATATATGTATCACTTAATATTCAGAAACTCATATCACACTAAACATTGCTTTGGATTTTTCATAAAGTAAAATGTAAAGTAAACATAAAATAACATATGCAACATATGTTACATATGTTACATATGCAACATATGTTATAAAGCAACATAAAGTAAAATGTATATGTATTAGAAAAAAGTGGAATGAGTTACACTGTTTGATGAAACTGGAAGATAGGACAAAGTAACAGAGCTTTAGAAAAGGAAAGTATATTAAAGAGTATCTAAAACAATTCACCAATCCTATAGACAAGAAATTGAAATGGGGAAAGATAATATGATTGCTCGGAGTTTCACTATTAGTTTACAGGACACATAGAATCACCAATTAGGCCCCTGACTCTCAGTTTCAGGCACCACCCTCTCACTCCTGCCCCACAATAGGACATTTCATACTTGACACATTTTTTGCCCCTCTCACAAAACAGAATAATATATACATTTCTAAGTAGGATGTCCTTTTGTGTTACTAATTCATCAATAAGTCTACCTCAAAAAAGTTTTTCCCAGGAAGAAATAGTGACAATTATGTTAACATAAAATTGTATAAGAATAGAACTATTTTTTCAAATAACTGGACTTTGTGCTTTTTCTGTCTTCAAAAAAAATCAAGATAAAAAGTGTTTTTGGTCCTCTCTCCCAACCATTATACTAATATTTGGTGTAATCACAAATGATAGCCTTATGATTTATATTGAACATATATGTTTGGTTTCTAAAATGCAATGTATCTTAATATTTTTGTTTGAAATCAATGGTTGAATAGTTGAACAGAAGAACCTATACCTTAAAACAGTACCATTATTCTAATTTATTTAACTTAGACTCTTACGAATTTCTATTCCTCTGTATTGAATATATTTATATATGTATATACATATATATACACATTTATTTATTTATTTCTTACAGTTGTTTTGCATTGAGTGATTTTAATTTTCTTCTTCAGGCTTACCTGTCACTGTTAAAGTACCCATAATTAAGCTGCATTTTATTTTGATTAAAAACTGAAAGATAACAAAACAAAAAAATAGCAACAAACATGTTTAAGGCTAAAGAAACTACTGAGTGGATTTTGTCATTATTTCTTCATTATTTATCTTTTTAGAAGGTATATGTACTAGTTAAGTAGCTCTTTTTATGAATGTACTGTACTTTGACTTATTGTCTTTTTATTCTTTTGCTTTTAGCAATTCAAAACATTTCTTTTTGCTTTTCTTTTCAGATTTGAGATGTAATTAACATATAATATTGTGTAAGTTTAAGGTGTATAATGAGATGGTTTGATACATTTATATATTGTAATATTATTACCACAGAGTGACTGGTTAACTGCTGCATCACATCACATAATTACAATTTCCTTTTTATAGTGAGAATATTTAATATTTACTTTCCTACCAACTTTCAAGTGTTACACATTATTGTTAATTATAGTCACTATTCTATACATTTGTTATCAAGAAATTATTCATTTTATAACTGGAAGTTTGTACACTTTGAGCAACATCTCCCCATTTTCTCCACCCCCAGCTCCTGGTAACCACCATTTCATTTTCTTTTTCTAGGAATTCCATTTTTTTTTCCATGTTAAGTGATAACATACAGTCTTTGTCTTTGTCTGAGTTATTTCACTTAGAATAATACCCTCAAGTTCTACCCATGTTGTTACAAATGGCAGGATTTCCTTCTTTCTCATGGCTGAATAATATTCTTCTATACTGTCTATTGTGAATAATGCTGCAATGAACATGAGAGTACAGATATTTCTCCAAAATTCTGATTTCATTTTCTTTGGATATATACCCAGAAGTAAAATTGCTGAATTATATGGTGTTTCTAAGTTTGGTTTTTGAGAAGCCTCCATATTTCTTTCCATAGTGTTTGTAACAATTTATATCTCCACCAACAGTAGACAAGGAGTCTCTTTTTCCAAATCCTTACCAACACTTATCTCTTGTCTTTTTGATGATAACCATTCTAACAGGTGTGAGGTGATATCTCATTGTGATTTCAATTTGCATGATTAGTGATTGACCACCTTTCATTTATCTGTTGGCCATTTGAACCTCTTTTTTGGAAAAGTATCCAACCTGATGATCTTCCCATTTTTTAATCATGTTTTTTTTGGCTATTGAGTTGTATGGGTTTCCTATATATTTTGGATACTAACTTCATGTCAGATAGATGGTTTGCAATTATTTTCTTCCATTCTGTAAGTTACCCATTTCTTTTTGTTGTGCAGAAGCTATTTACTTTGACATAGTCACACAATTTTTTTTTCTTTTGTTTCCTGTGTTTTTGGTGTCATAGTCAAAAAATTATTGGCAACACCAATGTTAAGTAGTTTTTCCACATGTTTTCTTCTAGGAGTTTTATGTCAAGTCTTATCTTTATATCTTTAATCCATTTTGAGTTAATTTTTTGTGAGTGGTATCAGAAAGGAATCCAATTTCTTTCTTCTGTAGGTAGCTATGCATTTTTCCCTATAAAACACCATTTATTAAACAGACTATTCTTTCCCCATTGAGTATTTGTGACTATCTTATTAAACACTTGTTACCATATATGGCAGGGTTTATTAGTTTATGTATATATTTTCATGCTGTCTTAAAACAATACTGTTTTGATTACTATAATAATCAAATTTGCTTTTGCATTGTAATATAGTTTGAAATTAGGAAGTGTGTTGCTTCTGCCTTGTTTTTCTTTTATGGTATTGCTTTGACTATTTAGGGTCTTTAGTTATTCCTTATGAATATTAGGATTTTTTTTTTCACTTCTGTGAAAAAGTGCCACTGGAATTGTAATCTGGATTGAACTGAATTTATAGAAGACTTTGAGTAGTATGAAAAATTTAACAATATTAATCCTTCCCACACATGAACATGGGATATATTTCCACTTATTTGTGTCTTCCTCAATTTTATTACAGTCTTATATTTTATAGTGTAGAGAGCTCTCCTCTCTTTGGTTAAATTTATTCTAAGTATTATATTGCTCTTAATGCTATTGTGAAAGGAATTGCTTATTTTATTGTTTTTCAGATATTTTATTGTAGGTACATAGATATGTAACATATTTTGGATATTGATCTTGTATTTTGTAACTTTACTAAATTTGATGATTAGTTCTAATATGTTTTGGTGGAGTCTGTAGGATTTTCTATATATAAGATTATATCATCAGGAAACAAAGAAATGTTTACTTCTTTCTTTCTGATTTGGATGACTTTTATTTATTTTTATTGCCTAATTGCTCTCTCAAGGATTTCAAATAAAATGTTGAATAAAAGTGGTGACAGTGGTCACCCTTTGTCTTTTTCCTGATCTTAGAGGAAAAGTTATCAACATTTACCATTGAGTATAATATTACCTGTGAGCTTGTCATATATGGCTTAATATTTTGAGGTATGTTCCATTTCTTCTATATACAAGTTGTTGAGAGGTTTTATCAAAAAAGGATGTTGTATTGGGTCAAATATGTTTTCTGCATCACTTGAGATGACCATATCATTTTGCCTTACATTCATACAATAAGTGTATCACAATTACTGATTTGCATATGTTGAACCATTCTTGCATGTCAAAGATGAATCCCATTTGATCATGATGTATGGACCAGTTGATCATTTCCCAAAAGTCTCAATAACACTGGACATTATCATTGTTTCTACCTTTGCCAATTTATAATAAAAGATACTATTATTTTATTTTGTTTATTTGATTAACAGTTAATTTAAATATTGCATATGCTTTGTACTTTTTCTTAAGATTAACTTCTTAAGACTTTGTACATTTTCAAATTGAATCTTACATAATTTTTTTTCAATTAACTTTTAAGATTCACTTTTAAACTGAGAGAATTATCTCTACTAACATATGTTGTAAACTGTTTCCTCATGTCATATTTTTTTAGTCTTTGAGAAGAGTTTTGTTTTAACATAGAGATTATTTTTTTACAGTCTATTTTGATGTGTTGTGACATTCTTCTAGTTTATATCTCACAAATATTGAATCTGTCCATAATTGCTTTTGTGTAAAATATGTGGTAGCAATCTAAGTCACCTTTCATAAAAATCAATTTAGCTTTTAATATTGATTTAAAATTTTTCATTATATTTCATTTATACATCTATCTGTGTCTGCTATAATAATATATATTTTTTAATTATAATAGGATAGCCTAGCCTATTATTAGGCTCATTCTATCAAGTTTATAATAAAAGATATAGGAATGGTGATTGTAAAATAATTGTACTATTAATTTGTGAAGATTTGCTATTCTATACACATTGAAAGACTAAGGGTGATTTGGTTTAGCTGTATAGTATTTCTATATCTACATTCATAAGTAAAACCAGTCTATATCTGTGTTGTAATTGTTCAACATGTACACTTGTCTAGCAGTTTTTGGTGTAAGTACTGAATATATTTCAAAAATTACACTTCTTTTCCCCTTAGCACAAAAATATTTAAAATGACATAGAAATTATCTATTAATTTTATCTGTTAAGTTACTTGGGTCTTTTACTTCACTGATGGATATTTAAGAGGTAGCAAATATAGGAAAAAAGCAGTAAAGTGCAATTATAAAAAATGACTGAGTTCAAACTTGAAAGTCAGAGACAAATTGGTTTAATATGTTACCTAGGTAAAACTTTTGTAGCATTAGTTTATGTCCTATTGCATATTGCCTGACTCATGTGTGTAGTTTAGAGTCTTGAAAATGTCTAGCACATGACAAAATTTTCTTATTATCATTATCTAAAAATAATTTTATAGAGTACTTAAATAATAACTATTATAAAAATGAACTATAATAAAAAACATAAGGTTTGTTCAGTACAGGTAAGTTAATTTATATAACCAATAACATCTATATTAAAAAAAAAGAAAAAAAAAAAGGAAAAATTACCATTACCTTAACAGACAAAAAAAAATTTCTTCTGGAAAAAATACAATATTCATTTCTGTATATAAATTTAAACTCAATTGGGATTGCAAGTATACTTTCTTTACAGAATGAAGAATATATTAAATGACATCCAAAATTATTTAAACCAACAGCTAAAATATAAAGCATCCAAGGGAAATTTTCATATGATAGCTGATTCCAAGACAACAGTTTGTATTTATAGAAGTTATAATCAGAAAATATAATTGAAATTTAGTCAATTGTTTAAACATTAAATACCTAGGGAAACATGAGCATAAACATACACAAAATTGTAGAAAATTATTAAATTTTACTAAAGAAAAGTTTAAAAATTGAATAAATGACAAGACTTTATTTCCTACAAATTAATTTACAAATCAAAAGTTAATGAGGTTCAGAATAATCTTGATGTACTCCCTGTCTTTGACCTCTTCTCATGGAAATTGTCACATTCACAGGTCTTCTAATGGGTCAATCTACAGGATACAAGTAAATAGAGCTGGTTAGCAGTACCTGATAGGAGCATTTCCAGTGGGTTAAGAGGGTTCTTCTGTAGGTATCTTTTCCAATAGATGAAATCTCCAGGGTGCAAGGTATGATGCTCAAGGTCTTCTCCTGAGACCACACTGTTAAAATATTGCTCTACCAAAACACGGTTATTTTTAATAGAAGCAATTAGACCTTTATAATATTGGAACATTTCTCTTTTTATTAGTTGTGTGTTAAAAGAGGAAGGAGCCAAGTGCATTGATGTCCTGTAACTATCTCAAAGGATCAGAGTTCCAAGAGGGGTGGATCTGAAATTTAGAAAGACCAAAGAATGCTTTTGGCAAGGGAATTTAGAGGGTCTGTACAAATTTTGCCAACTGAGTCTGTAAAAAGCCATTGGTGTGCTAGACTGGACTAGAGAATTGACGGTGGATAGTGCAATCAAAGTCTTGTAAAACTGGCCAAATAGCACAGACTCTTTGAAGTACCAATAAAATGGATTCCTTGATTATTGTAAAGTTCTAGAGGAATTTCACAGGTAAAGTTAATCCTTTCCAAAAGGACTTTATTCACAAAATAGGCAGTAACTTGTCTACAAGGGAAGACTTTAGTCCAGTGTGAAAACATACAGAACATCTAGGATGTAGTAAAAAATCCAATTGCCAAAATTCAAATGGTCTATTAAGTAGTTTAAATCATCTGGGAGCAGTATGTACAGGTTTCCTTGCTTTGTACTTTGGACCAATGGGACGAATGAGGTAGGCGCTTTTTGCAACCTTGTTAATGTTTCTCCACCAATATTGATTCCTGAATGCTATTATTTTGCCAGTAGACCAATGGTTTAATGCATGCACAGTGGTTAAGAGTTGGAACTTTAGTCACTCTGGTGGGACTGGGTTGTTATTTGGTACAAACAAGAGCTTTCTCTTTTTATCAAACCAACATTTGTTGAATATCCAATGTTGCTTTTCCTTTTCTGAGGTCAATTGTTGGGTTACTCTAGCCAGTTTTCTCTAACTTATCATTTGTGGAAATATCATTTTGAACCATGACAGCAGTTTGGCTGCTGTTAGTTCCTTTAAGGTCAACATTTCTTATGGAAATGTCAGCAAGGTAATTTCCTCTAGCTTCCAAAGAGTCAAGTTTAAAATGCTCTGTAATTTAATAATAATTAAAGCATCAGGTAAAAGTATTGCATCTGAACATAGGGGTCATTTATAATTTTATTTCTGCTAGATGTATGAAAGCCATGTTGCTTCTACAATATTCTACAATCATAAGCTACTCCAAAAGTATATCTTCTATCTGTATAAATATTGGCAGTTTTGTTCTTGGCTAAACTACAAGCCCATGTAAGAACATATAATTCGGCTTGTTGAACTGAAGTATCTGTCAGTAAAGATGCTGCTTCAAAAGGAGTTAAGCATACCTAGCACAATATTTGCCATTGTTACCCTTTAAATAAGAAACATCAGTGAACCATTAGAAGTCAGCGTTACCTAACTGAATTTCTAGCAAATTATCAGTAATAAACAGTTGTGAGGGACTGAGTCTTTGACAGACGGGAAAAGAGTAGCAGGGTGAGATTATTGTAATGTAAAAGCATTATGGGAGAAGTGTTAAGAAAAGGACTTTATAAGTGTTGAGACATTTGATCAAGAAATGTTGAGTAAGATGAGAATTCAGGATGGTTTCTATTGCATGAGGTACAAAAATGATTAAAGGGGATTCCAGAATAATTTTTTCAGTGGCATTAACCAAAAAGGCAGTGGCAATAAATTGTCTAAAGCAAGTGGGTATCCATCTGCCACAAGGTCAAGTTGCTGGCTATAATATACTATGTGTCAATGCCGCTTGCCATGTTTTTGGTGAGTAGCCCAAGGACATTCCTTTGCTTTCATATACAAAAAGAAAAAAGAGAATCTGATAATTGGGATGTCCAAGGGCAGGAGGGTTTATCAAACTTTCCTTTAAGGTCTTAAAGATTATGTCATCCAGTTCTTCCCTTAAAATTGGGTTAAGATTGTTTTTCTTCAGTAAAACATACAGAGATTTGGCCATAAGAGAGAAATTTGGAATCCATTTTCACCAATAACCTATTATGCCGAGAAAACCTTAAAATTGATGCTAGTTTTGGATTTTGGGAAACTTCAAACACCATGTAGCCTACTCGGATCTAGGTGTAGTCCTTGTCCTGATATCAGATGTCCTAAATGTCAAAACTGGGTTGGGCAGACTGTAATTTTTCCTTGTCAATCTTATGTCCCTTGAAGGCATAAGAGGTTTAGCAGTTAAGTGCTCTCTTCCTGTGAGGAGGCTTGAGATGGAGAGCAAAGAAGCAAATCATTCACATATTGCAACAAAGTAGGACCTCTAGAGAACTTTAAATTATCAAAATCAGCCTTCAGTATTTGTCAGAATTAAGAAAGACTCTCAGTAAAACCCTGAGGCATCACCATTCAGGTAAATTGTTTTTCTTCCCAAGTGAAGGAAAAATATATTGGCTAACTTAGTCAACTGGAATACTAAAGAATGTACTGTATAAATCAATTGCAGTAAAGAATTTACTTCTAATGGAAATGGATGTTAATAAGGTATTAGGGACATCAGAAAGTGAATGGATAACAGTGTTGTTTATTGTTCAGAGGTCCTGTACACACCTCCACCGTCAGCCCTTAGGTTTTCTCACTGGTAAAATAGGAGTATTACAGAGACTAGAACAAGGAATAATGAGACCTTGAGCTTTGTAATCTTCCATTATGGGCTTTATACTTGAAATACCTCTTTACTTACAGGGTATTGATTAATTCTGGGAAGAGACTTTGAGGGATCTATTTGAATCTTGATGGAAGGTATGCTGTGAATTTTGACAATATCATTTGGAGAGTTTGTCCCTAATGTTAGTTGATTCAATAGGGACAAATGACCGGTTTTTCCAGAATCAGCTCTAGTTCCATCAGAGACGGAACAAAAGATGTCAAGGGGTCATTTAGTTCAGCTGGTTGGCTGCTTTGATGATTACTGTCAAATTCTGGAATTATTTCACCCTTTTGAGAGAAAGAAATTCTGGCATGATGCTTCTCTAAGAAGTCTTGGCCTACTAAATTGGTAGGGAAAGGGACTAAGAAGAAAAAGGGTGTGTATCTCTCAAAGGGTCTAAACAAAAGGGATTATGTTCAGAGAAAGGAAACTCTTGAGGTTCTCTAGATATCATTTTTGAACTGTTTTAGAACTTTGAGGAAAGGGCTGTTTTACACTGGTGGTGGCAGTGAGCACTGAGAGTGTGGCTCCAGAGCCACACTCAGTGAGGAAAAGATTTATCACCAATCTGGAGAAATGTTTCTCCAACCCAATTTAGAGGGAGGACTGGGAAGAGCCCCTGTAATTTCTTGAGAATTGGGAATTCAGATGTCTGCTGGTTAGAAGGCGGATGGCACCTGAAGCACTTAAATTTGTACCAATCTCTTTTCCAATGTCCCAGATCTTTGCAATTATAACAAGAACTGGGTGTGTGTGTGTGGGGGGGGTTCCTTCAGGGGCCTTCATTTACTGGAGTTGAAGAATAAGAATTTTGGCAGTCTTTCTTTTAGGTGACTCATCTAGAGTGTAATTAAATCTGCAGCTGACATAGTTTTTCATTCTACCCTGGTCCTTTTTACTGGAAGGGAAAAGTCCCACTTCAGCCCACTAATAAACAGTGTTAAAAGTTATCTGAGTGGAATCAACATCTGAATACCAGAATTTCCTTTAAAAACAATCTGAAGTCAATCATAATTGTCATGATCAGTTTCATCAAGTTTTTGTGTGCAAGCCTGAATTTTATTCCACTCATCAGGCTTTGGAAAGGCCCTAGAAATTGCCCAATGAAGTTACCTAGCTATTGCTTGAGCTTGATTATAAAATAAGTTAGCAAGCTTGTCTCCCATTTGTAATTCTGGAGACTTTTCAGGATGTTCCCAAGTTTTAGTTTTCATCTAATAGTGGGCCTTGGTCTTCAAGAACATGCACATAAAATAGCTGATAAAAGTTAGAGAAATCAGGGCTTCCCTGGTGGCGCAGTGATTGGGAGTCGGCCTGCCGAAGCAGGGGAGGCGGGTTCGTGCCCCGGTCCAGGAAGATCCCACATGCCGAGGAATGGCTGGGCCCGTGAACCATGGCCGCTGAGCCTGCGTGTCCAGAGCCTGTGCTCCACAACGGGAGAGGCCACAACAGTGAAAGGCCTGCATACTGCAAAAAAAAAAAAAAAAGTTAGAGAAATCTGGTTGATAAATTCGAATGACTATATCATATTCCTCAGAAAATCTGTGAGAATCTTCAGTTACTTTGGGACAAACTTTGCCTGTGACTCGCAGTTCAACTTTAGTCCAGGGAATATAAGAAATTAAGGACTCGACCTCTGGATTCTCAGGAAGTTTAATTTAAAGATAGAGATTCTGATAGGTTCAGAGGAAAAGAGAATGGGGAGAGTTTCAAGTGAAAAGGAAAGTTCGGTCAGATAATTAGTATGGGAGAACTGAGAGTATAGAGGAGGTGTAGAATGTAAAGAAAAGAAGGAAGACGGTTCCAGAAGCAGGGCCTGAGCAAAAGGAGCCAGGGAAGAGGAAGAAGATGGCACTGGAGGGAGAGCCTGAGGCAAAGAAGCTGGGAAACAAGAGCATGAGACTTCAGAAACAATTTTATCTTTTTTTAATCATTTGCTTGCTTCAGTTAATCTTAAATTTGTATTTTGCAAAGTTAATTTTAGACTCCGGATAACATTTGGAAATCCCAAAATGCCAATCAAAATAAGTGTTCCATTCAGTTTTGGAAGTTTCAGGGCTAAGGTTTTCCAATTCAGTTTTAAGAAAAGTAAATTCAGGGATCTCAAAAGTTCCCCATAATGGGCATCGATATTGTAACTTACCTTTGGTCAGGTCAGTCCATTTAGTTAGAAACGTCCATGGGGAAGGACTGTGGTTTTTAAACATAAAATCAGCCAGAGTCCCTGTAAAGGAGGTGCCCTCACAATATTTAGACACCTGGGATCCTATTTCTCAAAGGAGTTTCTCTAAAGTGAAGAATAATTTTCCAACAGCTCAAACAGCTTAAACAGCCCAAAGAACACACAGGCCTAATATTATCCAGTCCTAAGGGAACAGTCTAGCCTCAAAGAAGCCAGACTGAAGGCTGATCAGCAGAGTTGTAATGGAACAGCCTAATGCTTAGGGAGTCAATCTTAACAGGACAGTTCTAATAGGACAGCTCCTATTCCAAAAGGAATCAGGACAAAGGCTGAACCTGCAGAAATCCCATAAAACAGCCCCTGTTCCTGAAGGAATGTGCCAAAGTTTAGCCAGTTCCAGTAGGAACAGCCTGATTTCAAAAATCAGGTTGCAGTACCAAATGAGAACAAGCTCTTAACAAGAAAGGAGGAAGCCCTAATATAGATTCCAAATAAAATCTGGAGAGCTTTAAAATACAAAGAAGGTGGAAGCTCAGATCTAGATGAAAAACTTACCTGCAAACCCCAGGGTTGGCAAGAAAAGCAGTGGAAAATAATGGATTCAATGTGGGTGCCACACCTGTTTGCTCACCAGCCTCAGAGTTGTTGGCAGTCTTCTCTGCATCCCTGTACTGGCCACCAAAATGTTTAACTAAAACAAATAGGCTGCTAATCATTTCTCCAGCAAAAATGGGCTTATTTGGCATCAATAAAGAATGGCATTTCAGGGTCTGCAACCATGGTGAGCCACGTAAAAGTCCCTGCACAGCAAGGAAAGAATTTTTTTTAAGAGGTTAAAAGGAAGTTGGGAGAGCTATAAAAATAAAATCTTCATTGGAGGCATTGAGAGTTTTAAGTATGTTGGCTATCATTGACTGAGACCTTATAATCTCTCATTGGCTGAGCTCTTGTGGGGACAGAGGAGGAAGTCTTTCTCCTTCCTGTTTGGCTCTGCTATTATTGTAGGACAGGATAGCTCTTTCTTCTGACTTCCTGACTCTATTTTAATTGAGGTTTCTGTTTATTAATTTTTGCACCCTTATTTCCCCACCCTCACCCCCAGGGTTAGTCAAACTTTGAGGTATAAGACACAGGCCTATAGAATATTAGTTCTTTCCAGGACTTTTGAACCCAACTGTAAGGATTTAGGGTCCAGTTATAGAATTAGAGGGAATAGTCTACACAAGACTACCTTCATTTTTGAAGCCAACTGCAAGATTGAGGGTTTTCTAAAACCACGCTCAGGTTCAGGTTCAATAATTAGAGAAAAGATTCACAGGATATACTGAAAGCTATTGAATTTATGAATAAAGCTTATTACAAGGAAAAGTTTCAAATTAGAAACATCCAAAGGAAGAGACCCACAGGGCAGAGTGTAGGAAGATTCCAAATATGAAGTTTCCATTATCTTCAGAATGTGTTATGCTCCCAACATTCACCTGTGATAATGTACATGTGGTATTGCCTACTGGGAAAGTTCACTCAAGCTTCGGAATCCAGAACTTTATTGAGACTTTGTTATGTTGGCCTGATTAATTTATTGTCCACATAGTTGAACTCAGTCTCTATGTCAATTGACACCTCTGACTTAATGCCCCACTCTCAATCACCTGGTTAGTCTTTCTGTTATGGCCAGCCTCCACCCTAAGACCATCAGGTATGGAAGTTCAGATTCTGAGTTATCTCATTAACACAAACTATTAGTTGTGCTCAGAAGGGCCCACCACTGAGTAAAAAAAAAAAAAATCCTTTCACTCAGAAATTCCAAAGATTTAGATGTTATCACTTAAGAGCTCAATACAAATACCAGACTTCTCTTTGGGCAAGGTCAAATATTGTACTTCTCTGTCTCTGCCTGTCTTTCTCTTTCTCTCTGTCTCTGTGTCTGTCTGTCTGTCTCTCTCTCTCTGTTTTTCCTCCATTTACATCCATACATGTTTCTATTAATATCTTACATAAGTTAGACTGATCTTTCTTTATTCTATATCAGTGGTTTTTAAAATGTGTCTGCTGCTGCACCAGCACTTGGAAACTTTTTGGAAATTCAAATTCTTGAGCCTCATCCAGATCTACTGAATCAGAAATTCTGAGAGTGCACAGCAATCTGCTTTTAACAAGCCGTCCAGGTGGTTCTCATTCATGCTTAAATTTATAATCCACTGTTCTAATGCTGAGATCTTTAGTGGTCATGAAATAAAGAAGGAAACGGAAGAGTGTTCAGGAGGTTTTCTAGAGAAGTAATATCACTGGAAAACTAAGTGATATTTGAAAAAACAGATGGCTCTTCATTTGCTTCTTGAAACTTGAGTCAAATTCTCCATCTTTGTGTCAAGGGAAATTTACATGACACTTCATCTTCCATTTTTGTTTCCGATTTGACTCATTTTTAAAATAACTATTAATTTATGTTAGTAGTAACCATCAGGGAATTGTGCAGAAACAGATTTAATAAAATAAAAAATTGTGCCTTCATTTTAACTGTTATATTTGTGGATGTTTTTGTTCCCCCAACTGAAAATAAAGATAATTCTCTCATAAGTGGAGAACTTGTATCATACTCTGAAACATGGAATAACTTTTTAAAATAGCTGTGCTATAAACCATTCAACATAGGGGTCCATGATATGAAGGCCGACAGCTTGTAATGTAGGTTTAATTAAATTGGGCACTACTATAATTAAAGGTTTTGAGTTATTAATGCATCTCTCTGGCAAACATTTTGTTTTTATCTCGCTAAATATTTATCTCGCTGGTGAAACATATTAAAACAGGATATTAGGACAGCTAGATAGAATTTGCTGCAGGAATAACTTGGATTTTTAGTTGTAATTCAGCACAATGCACTGCAGACTGCAGTGATTATTATTATTTTTTTTTTTTGCGGTACGCGGGTCTCTCACTGCTGTGGCCTCTCCCGTTGTGGAGCACAAGCTCCAGACGCGCAGGCTCAACGGCCATGGCTCACGGGCCCAGCAGCTCCGCGGCATGTGGGATCTTCCCGGACCGGGGCACGAAACCGTGTCCTCTGCATCGGCAGGTGGACTCTCAACCCCTGCGCCACCAGGGAAACCCCCTATTTTCTTTTTAAATAAAAAAAGAAGACTTTTGGAAGCACAAGAAAATGAGTACAGTTTGAGATGAGAGTAAATCCATTAAAAAAAAAATCATAAATCAGGCATAGTGAAACTAACTTGGAGAATAATAGTTGTAAATCTATCTATGGTCACCCCAAACCATAGAAGAATTTTGGCTTCTCAATATTGAGTCTGAAGTTTCAGATTATTTCAGTATAACTTTTACTACTTTAACAAGTATTTTACTTATTCCATTTGCAACTACAAAAGGTATAGGGGCAGATGCATCATTAACCTGTTGATTCTCAGTTTCCTCTCAGAGCTAACATTAATGAAAAATATCATCTGTATTTGTTTATCATGGGTTCCAGATGATTCTCTCAAGTAGAGGTATTTTTCCTAGCCAGTGTTCCAATACAGGTTCAGTGATCTTTTCTCTGATTCTTAGATTCTGAATATGGAGTACAGAAACTCAGAACCCAACATTTCTCAGAGAAAATTCTAGGAACACTAGTTGCAGATTTGAGTCTCTCATAGAGCAAAACTTAAGTTAAATGAAGTTGGTAAATATTACATTCTATGTCCCATTTGCAAGATTCAAATTATATGATAGCATGTTAAAAATTATGAGGAATCTTGTAGTTAAGAAATACAGAAAACCTTGTTTGTTTCAACATTTGTTAAACTTAATTTACTACAAGACCTCTCCCCCTCCCCTGACCATTATACTGTTCCAAAGAGCACACATAGGAAAATGCTGTCATAGTGAAAAGAGGGCTGATTTAGCATTAAGAGACCCCAAATCAATCCTGTTTCCCTTTTTTGCTGTGTGAGCTTAGAGAAATTAATTAAATGCCTGAAGATTTAGTTTCTCATCTCTAAAATAAGGTTGATAATTACCACAGAAACTTATTGTAAGTATTAAAAGAATATACAGATTCAGAAACTCAGTAAGGTTTAAAGTGCATTTGAAAAATTCATTTTAGTTTCTTTGTCTCTTACTCACTCAGAAATTTGTCATTAAACCTACCAGTTTCCGAGACATTTTTTTTCTCTTTCTGTCATTCTGTGTATTCTATTGGACATCACTGAAGGTGATGGGGGCATTGGAGGAGTGCCTATAGTATATTAGGGTGAGTGGGTTCACTTTTCTAAATATTTATCCCCTGGACATATTCAGGCAGAACTTGTTAGAGTGTTGTACAGAAAATACTGTACAAGTTTAATTAACATCAGGTTCCTTCTTATCCAAAGACACTTTGACTTGAAAAAATGTATTAGTGCTCATAATGTAAATAAGCCATTGACATTATCATTCAATGAATAAATATTGGCAAAGCATGGAGAGTGTATTCATGTATAATGAAAGGGGTACAAATTCATATTCACACAAGTTTCTACTAGCTAGTAACAGTTACTTTAAAGAAAGGGATGTCTATCTATAGATAGATAGATAAGGGGAAGAAAGCAAAGTCTATGTCAGACATGTTACATGAATTGTTCTTTCAAGAGTTTATTTATGGAATAAGTATGGATTTAGTATGGATATTTGCAGAGATATAATAACAGAAAGTATTTCTTTCTTTCATTTGTTCATTTTGCTAAAATGAGGGTTTTCTATAATCAGTTTGAAGGCAGAAGTGGGAAGAAAAGATTTAACAGTAAGATTTAAAGAGCATGAGTGTCTGGAGAATGTGAGGTCATAAAATAGACACTTTACGTTCATGTAACAAGCAGCATATAAAACTGGGAAAGTCCAAAATTCAAATAGCCTCTTTTGGGCACCATGCTTTTTGCATACATTATTCAGAATTTATTTGTTGATCCAATAACAAATATGGTTTTATTGCAAAAGAAAGAAATTTCTTAGGGATTGTGATTGATTGTCACCTATTCTTTCAGAATGAAATCCTGTATTTGTGCTTGGTTCTTGTTTGAGTCCTTTAAATTATTAGTCAAGCTTTGTGTCAGGTAAGAATTATTGCATGAGCCTGTTTTAACAATTTAACCCTCTATGTCAACACAAAACTGATACAACGTCTTTGTTATTTTAGCATCATCCACTATCCAGTTTCCTGTGAACAACATGCATCCCAGGATGCTCTTTCAATGTCCCCACTCAAAACAGAATCAGACTCTCTGGACTTAGATTATTTTGGTATGTGTGTGAGCTCTCATACAATTGTTAAGCTTCATAAAACATTAGAATTGTCAAAGGCTGCATGTTTAATTGACTTTAATTAGATAGCCATGGTTTCACCCAAGACACAGTTTTTATCAGAAACTTTATCTTTCAGGTACTGAAGAGAGAGAAATTCACATATCTTTATACCCCAGGAGGTGACTGACAGTAAATGACTTTAGCCAGGATAGTCACATCTAGGTTCCAACTGATTTTGCATAAAGAACGATCTAACCATACCACCTAATGTTTTAAACTTTTAAACACGTTCAATGTTGAAAAGTGACTCGTTATTTATAGAGTACATGATGCAGATAAAAATTCCTGAATAAAGAGATTATACATGTTTAAGTTTGCTACTATGACAAACAGTTTTTCATTCCTTGGCTTCTTCTCAAAAAAGTTGTGATGGCAGTTATTTATCAACCTTATAAAAACCACATACTTTAAAAATCTAGTGCAGTATCTTACTTGAATAGTCCCTATTTAAATGCAAATTTTAAGTTCTTTCTGTCATAAAATGAATTTTCCAATAAAAAAGAGGTATGTATTTTCTAATGCTAATGGACTGTTTATCCCACTCCATGACTTGGCCTTAATATCCAAGCACAGGAGGTTTGTCTTTGGGAGGGGATAAAAAAAAGAGAGATGTACAGGAAAAAAAAATGCATAAATCTTCTTTGGTGGGGGAATTTACTAGTAGAATCCGAAAAATTTTTAAAGAGTAAATTTGAAAATGGTCTTTCTTAGGAAACCTAATTCTATTTTATAACAAAATATAAAACAAAATCTTAGTAACTGCAGATTCCTGTAGGGGAAAAGATCATCAGTTCTATAAATCTTCTTATTATAGTGTAAAGAGATACAGCTGGGTTTGTTGAGTTCAAAATTTAAACTTTGTATTTCTTTTATTTTTCTTAATGGCTTACTTTTTTTAAATGACTAGTGTTGAACTTGTATTGAAGAAATATTATCGAAGACTCTGTATGCACAAGACACCCTGACAGTCAATCTGAAGGATGGCCAGTCCCTGTTTTGCTTTCTCTAGTTTCACTCAGCTGAGAACACATGCCTAACATTTTCAGATACTTCAAATTTCTGCACTGATACTAACTGAGCAGGAATTAGTGTCTCAATCTCCCTGTTTTAAATATAATATTAGAGCTATGATATTATATATAATAATGTATATATAATTACCCCTGACACAAGACAACAAGTTATAAGGGCCTTAAAGCAAATGAAAACAACATACCAGGCTCAGGAAAGGGGCAGGGGGCAGGGAGAGGGAAAAAAATTGTGTGGGCTTCATGAAACAGAATCATTTAAATCTTGAAGGGTTGGAAATGTATATGTGAGGTATGGTGAAAAAAGTGAACGTTTCATTAGGAAAAATTAAATAAATGAAAAGATATGAAATTAAATTTTAAGAAACTTTACTTTGTACAGTAACTTTAGAGCAGCATAAGAAAATGATAAGATAAAGAAAAAGTTTAGTTGGGATCAAATTGCAGAGGATCTTTAATGGCAAGGTAAAATTGTAATTTGGGGGCAAAATAAATGGAAAATGGTAAACGGTCTCTCAAAATAAGATTCAGATGTCAGAACTACATTATATGTAAAAATTAGTAATTCATTTCTGATTGCATATATTGGTCCTGTTCTCTAATGTTGATTACATTTATGAATATGAAAGGAGAAGAAGGATGTTTCTAACACACTTTTAACCACAAGGTAGAAAAGCACCAGATTCAAGTCAAGGCAAAGAAAATGATTGTGAGACTTCCCTGGTGGTCCAGTGGTTAAGATTACACCTTCCAATGCAGGGGATGCTGGTTTGATCCCTGGTCAGGGAACTAAGGTCCCACATGCCACAGGGCAACTAAGCCCACATGCTGCAACTACAGAGCCCATGTGCTGTGAAACCCATGTGTCACAACTAGAGAGCCCACATGCTGCAACTACTGAGTCTGTGCACCACAACTAGAGAGAAGTCTGTGCACTGCAACAAGGAGCCCGTGTGCCCCAGAGGAGGATCCTGAATGCTGCAATGACGATCCCACGTGCTACAACTAAGACCCAATGCAGCCAAAAATAAAATAAATATTTTTTTAAAAAGAAATTGATTTTGTGAGTCAAAAGATGGATTTCTCAAGTATTATAGTTCTGTGTTCTTGTATTCCTTACCTCCCAATGATATCAACTTGACTCTTTCCTGTAGAATGCTTCCTCTAATTGCCTGGTGTGGTAAAATAGAATTGGCTATATTTCTCCATTTGGTATTTCTTGGAGATTAGCCATTTAATTTAGTGTTTTTGTGTACCTTAGAAACAGAGCTCGTTTATTTTTTGTCTGTCTCTATCCTCCTGTCTTGGCTTGCCTCCTCTTACCATTGGAATAAATACATAAAATATATAGTTCAACAGATTGACATAAGAATATGCAATGAGACAAGGGATCTGAGAGGCAAGTCATATCAGACCCTAAAACTTAAAAACTAACTTTATTTACAACTACATTTTTTTTAAGTAAAGTCTTTAGACAGAAATTCTGACTTCAGGATTTGAAGAGAATTTGGAAATAGAATCTGGATGGCATGAGTTATTTCTGGGGCTGAAGGAGCCACACAGAGCAAGTTACATCAGAGAAGAAGCTAGGGAGTTCTAGGTTTTTCCCTTCATTCCCCATTCTCTACCCAGGAAATGGTCTGTTTTCTAGAGGCAGAAAAATGACATGATTTTATGGTGAAGTCTTCTGAGTCCTCTTCAATAAGATTTATTGTAAAGTTATTATTTAATTTGTTTAAAGTTCACTATTTTTCTTGTATGCATCATGTCTAGCAGACATATAAAATTTATTTTTAATAAATGTCATCTTTCTTTAGTTTCAATTGCTGCTACAGGCATTTCTTTCTTATTTTTTTTTATATTTCTGTGCTCTTTTCATTGAGAAACTTGAGAGAGGTTAAGGGAGGTGGGCTTAGAGGCATGTGCACAAACACATCTCTATCTGTAAGTAGACTTCGAGAATAGGGCTTTGAGAACATTGTTAAGATGCTTCAAAGGTAGCATTATTTCAGATTAAAAAGAGAAGCAATATTGACTGAAAAACTCTTTCCTTAGGTGATGCTTATTTTTTTCTAAAATTAACAATGCTTTTTAAACCAGAGCTGAAATCTTGAGGAAACATGGACAAAAGTTCAGGAATGTAGAGAGTCAAAGCATTGTTGGAGGGATTTTTCTTACCATTTATTCTGGTACAAGAGGAAAAGCCTTGATGTCTATAAGGAGGTGAGAATAGCACTTATAAATCTTCCTCTTAATGGCAGGAATAGGCAGAAAGATGTTGCTTAGATTCACTATTAATAAATCATCGCTGGGGATTATTCTACTCACATAATTCAGAGATTTAAATACGAAGTGCACTTTCAGATCTTAATCACAGCAATCCTGGAAACTAGAAAAGGAAATAAAATGGGGAGTTACCTAAAACAGAAATTGTTGCTGAGAACCCTACAATGTCTGCAATGATTAGTGAACATTAGCTTCTAATACAACACATCAAGGTAATGAAAAGAAACTTGCAGGGCATCAGAAATAAAGGATTTCTGTTCAAGCCATATAAAACTAATTTTGCTAGAGTAAACTTATGTAAACTCACTATCCATTTATGTTGTTGATAAGAAACATATAAACTAAATTACTAGCAAAGATAAGAATCTTTCATAATTTAGCTTCTATATCCTCCATGAAGGAAACCTTAAAGTGGTAGGACATCACTAAAAGAAATCTGGTTATATCTTTAAACTGTAGGTACAGATCCTAACCAATTTTATGTTTCTTTCTCCACCTCTACTGATAGGATGAAGAAAGGACTGAGGGAACTTGAGATAATTCATTTAATTTATTTAGGTATGAAAATTCATCCAGTGTATGATAATTTACAATGCTTTCTGTTTTTCCCCAAAGTATATATACAGAAGTGTATTTCTAATAATTATTTTCATGACCATTATTCCTATACACCCCATTCAGATTTCTTGAACTACTTAATCTTAGATTTTATACCATTTTTCTATTTTTCAAAAGTCTCCTGAGCTTCATTCTCTTCTAAGCTTATTGATCTCTTGTACTGAGAATTATACCATTATTGTTTTCAGTGAAATTTATATTCACCAAACTACAAATAAATTGCCCCTGCTTTCTTCATCTTTTAAACAAGCTATATCATCTCATATGTTTCTTATTCACTAATCAGTTCCACTTAAGTCTAGAACATATTTTGGTTTCAATACTGAGGGCTTGTGGAAAGGGATAATTTTAATTTCCACAATATTTGGAGTACTGCATGAGTGAAATTATCCAGGATCAAAAACGCATGGTTATAGAATTCATTTTACTGCACTACTGCTCAATTTTACTTTGATAACACTCTGTGTTATGCAGGGGAAAAGGTCGGTTTATACCATATTTAAAGATGAAAATGCAAATAAAAAAGAAAACAAAACAGCTCTAAAATTATCATGTGCATTGAGTTAATGTGTTTCCTATTGAAGAAGACACTAAGTAAAATCACTCAGTGGCTCTATAAAGGGAAATAACAATCTGCTCAGCATCTTGTTCTGGTTTTCAAAGGGAAATGATCATTAAAATAAAAGTAAAATTCTTCTTTCTTTAAACATTGAAATAAAATAATGAATATATTTTTTAAATTGTAATAAAAGATTTTAAAATGACTTGATCTTGGTCTATAAAAATGAAATAGCAATATTTGGTTATCAGTGTTTTTCTAACTAGTATATTGTAAGGAAACAGAATGCAGTTATTGTTTCATTGCATTTCTCCATGCCTGATTAAGAATTGCATTATATATCTTAACTGAAAAACAAAATCAATTACACATTGCAGAGTCCAAAGCAACAGAGTATTAAAAGAAGAAAATTACATATGGAATTTTTCATTAAATTATTATTAGGTCAACATATACAAATTGGTAAATGTAGGTCTTATGTTAGACTCTGTAAACAGGGCTCCATTATGTATTATTCCAGAAGAGCTCAACCTCATGTGCTCTCTCAGTTTAGGATACTTGCAATGCTTCTGGGCTACAGGTGTCTCAGTGATGGCCTATATCATTCCCAAGGTCATAAAGTTCTGACTTCTGCTGGTGTGACTCAGAATGAGTGTGTCATTAGTGAGCAGACCATACCATTCATCTGAAAAAAAAGAGAAACAACAAGAGAAACAGGTCTTGAACACATGTCCAGTGAAATTAGAACCACCAAAGCTCTGGCTTTTCCAAGGCTACCTGGAAGAACCAGGTAACATAAACAGAGGTACCAATGAAAAGCAGGAGAGAGGAAGAAGCCAACAGAAAAGTAGCTTGTCTTTGCTCTTGACTGTTATGAGAAGCAAGGGCTTTATTGGAGACATCTTACTTGAACTATCAATCAGCTGTTTTCTTAAGAATTGTACTCAATCTGTAATGAATCTCCTTGTGTTTATTTTGTTTCTTCACTCTCCTCAACCCTGCACCATTTCCCTTTTTCCCTCAATCTCTCCTCCTTAGGATTGCATCTCTTAAAAACAGTGTTTGTTTGAAAATGTGTTTTCTGATCTGCTTCCTGAAAAAACTATTTTTCTTTTCTTGAATATTCTCTTGATGAGCAGTTCAAGGTTTCTATAAAATGATTTATTATTTTATATTACTAAACTACACATTTGTTAGTGAGTTTGACACCTTTATTTATGTTACCTTTCAGGAAGAAAGAAGAGCAAGTGTCATCTGTGAATGAGGAATTTTCTAAAGAATAATATTAATATTATTTCTCCTTGAAAATATAAGTAAACAGTATTCTGAAAACGTTTGTTTTTAATATAAAATGAATCAATGACATCCTTGTACTGTTCAGCATTAACTTTTCACAGGAATATTTTAAAACCCAGTTATTGTTTAGGCTCTGATCTTTTAGGAAAAGCCATTGAAACAAGGGTACTTAAGCTACTAATTATTTTAGTGATTTTAAGAGGGTATAAGACAATGAACAGTAACCCCTGATTCTGATATAAAAACATGCATGGTGGAAGATGTTCATTAAGAAACTGCCCTTTGTAGATAGTGTTGACATAAAGTACCCCTCCAAATCATCTCCCCAAATGGTATGAAATGACCTTACATTAGCAAAAATTTTATGCAATTCCACACCTTCTGCATTACCTACAAACAGAAAATGTCAAAACTGCCAAAGAGCTATGAGGAAAAAGAGAGACAAAAAAAATACAAGTGCCATGTTCTCACATTCTCCTACCCACTCCCACCCTGCCACAGGCTTAATGGCAAAAGAAGAAAAACTGTGAGAGATAGTGTTGGGAAACTACAGAAGAGGCCTGAGAATGAGGTGCAACAAAAACTAGAAAAATTAACTCCACCTTACATATAAAAATCCTAAAAAATTATAAATAACAAGGATATCAGACTATGAGCTACACAGAAACAAGTTGGAAGTATGCAATCCTTAAAGGGACAAACATCGTAAAACATGCCAGATATCTGGTGTAAAGAGACAGTCTCTATTTAATGAAGCAAGGAATTTAAAAGGACAAGCAGAATTTAAAGGGATAATGTGAACCCATAAATTCTGGAAAAGAGAAAAATTCCAAAGGGAAGGAAGAAGTGTCCCTTGTAATCAAATATTGAAGAAAGAAGAATAGGAAGATTTAGAGTACTACAAGCTACAATAAAATCACAACCCATACCACCAGATTAAAAACAAAGAAGCCTTGCTAAGCACCAGGACTTTGTTAAAATGACAGAAAGGTGCATTCTTCAATTAGGAACAAAGTTAAATGCCTTAATATAAATAAAAAATGAACCAAACTGAAGACCATAGAAAGTACTGCAGAAAATCAGGGAAACAAAGTTAAGACAAGGAAAAATAACAATAAAACAGGAGAAAATTATAATCTATATTTCATACAGAATTAAATATACTCAAACAGATAATACAGAATATGAAAAATGACCTTTAAAGAGAAATTACAAAAGAAAAAACTAGCTATAGGTAAAATTAAATAAATCAATCAATAAATAAAAGACTTATTTGAACTCAGGAATAAAATAGATGAAAAAAAGACAAAATTTTCCCACGATCAAAGAATTAGAAAGTTCCTAAGAGAGAATATATTCAAATAAATTTTTAATAATGAGCATGGAAGACAATCAGTGGAATGAAAAATGACATAAAGAAAGAAGAAAAAAGGATCAGCAGAGAAAGTAATGTAAATGGAAGGCAAAGCTTGAATAATATCTGTATTACTGGCATGCTTTATGGAGAAAAATGAGACAAAACTAATATTTAAATCACTATCCCAAGAAAACATACTAGAAATTGAAAAAGAACAGAATACACAAAATTAAAAGGACTCGCTGGGTACTTGAAAAAATTACCAAGAATGATACACTCTAAGACAAATCATAGTGAAACTCTCTGCTTTCAAAGATTAATGATTCAAGAACTGGAACCAAGAAGACCAAATAGTTGACAATGATAAAAAAAAAAAATTAGACTAGCACATTTATTTTCAAAGACTCAAAGTGCACAAAAATGGAGCAACATTTCTTTAAAAAAATAAAATAGGAAATGTGATCCAAAGATTTTTATATCCAGGTAAGTTGTCTTTAAATATCAAAGCTAGTTTTCAAAATACAAGAACTGAGAGAATTCTACATCCATCAGCCCTTCCTGAGGAATACACTAAACCAGGAATCAATAAACATTGTACGTGAAAGGCCAGATAGTAGATAGTTTAGGTTTTATGAGTCACTTTTTAAACTACTCAACTTTACCATCGTAGTGCAAAAGATTTGTAGGATATTTGGGCTTGTTTAGAATGCCCATTGAGGGGAGACCTTCAAGATGGCAGAGGGGTAACACATGAAGAACACCTTCTCCCCAAAAATACACCAGAAATACACCTACATATGGAACAACTCTTACGCAACACCTACTGAACTTTGGCAGAAGACCTCAGACTTCCCAAAAGGCAATAAACTCCCCAACATACCTGGGTAGGGCAAAATAAAAAAGAGAAAAAAAAATGATATGGATGGGACCTGCACCTCTGGGAGGGAGCTGTGAAGGAGGAAAATTTTCCACACACTAGGAAGCCAATTCACTTTTAGAGATGGGGGTGGGTAGAGAGTAGCTTCTGAGCCATGGAGGAGAGCACAACAACAGGGGAGAAGAGGGCAAAGTGGAGACATTCCCACACAGAATGTCAGTGCCTACCAGCACTCACCAGCCTGAGAAGATTTTCTACTCACTGGGGTGGGTTGGGGCTGGGAGCTGAGGCTCAGGCTTTGGAAATCAGATCCCAGGGAGAGGACTGGGGTAGGCTATGTGAACACAGCCTGAAGGGGACTAGTGTACCACAGCTAGCCAGGAGGGAGTCTGGGAAAATGTCTGGAACTGCCTAAGAGGCAAGAGAAAATTGTTTCATGGTGTGCAAGGAAAGGGGATTCAGAGCACCACGTAAATGAGCTCCAGAGATGGGTGTAAGCCACTGCTATCAGTGAGGATACCAGAGATGGGCATGAAACATTAACACTGCTGCTGGAGACACCAACAAGTCTGTGTGCAAGCAAAGGTCATTATCCACAACACCCCTCCTGGGAGCCTGTGCAGCCCACCATTGTCAGGGTCCTGAGATCCAGGGACAACTTCCCTGGAAGAACACAAGGCATGAATCAGGCTGTTACAATGTCATACAAGCCTCTGCCACTGCAGGC
The DNA here is from genome assembly GCF_964374135.1 of Grampus griseus. Lineage (NCBI taxonomy): Eukaryota > Metazoa > Chordata > Mammalia > Artiodactyla > Delphinidae > Grampus > Grampus griseus. Next base: position 66,648,966 of record NC_139009.1, on the reverse strand, counting down.
TGACCCCACATTCCATACCCCTCCCGTCCCCCATCCTGAGTGAGACAGAGTCCCCTAATCAGCTGCTACTTTAACTCTGTCCTGTCTGAGCAAAGAACAGACGCCCTCAGGGGGCCTACACGCAGAGGTGGGGCCAAATCCAAAGCTGAACCCCAGGAGCTGTGGGAACAAAGAAGAGAAAGGGAAGTCTCTCCCAGAAGCTTCAGAATCAGCGGATTAAATCTCCACAACCAACTTGATGTACCCTGCATCTCTGGAATACCTGAAGAAACAACAAATCATCCCAAAATTGAGGTAGCAGACTTGGGAGCAACTCTAGACTTGGGGTTGCTTTCTGCATCTAATTTGTTTCTGCTTTGGGTTTAACTTAGTTTAGTATTTAGGGTTAATTATCATTGGTATATTTGTTTATTGATTTGGTTGCTCTCTTTCTTTTTTTTAATATATATATATATTTTTTTCTTTTTCTTTTTCTCTTTTTGTGAGTGTGTATGTGTATGTATCTTTGGATGATTTTGTCTGTATAGCTTTACTTTTACCATTTGTCTTAGAGTTCTCTCTGTCCTTTTTATTTATTTATTTAGTATAGTTTTTAGCGCTTGTTATCATTCATGGATTTGCTTTTTGGTTTGGTGGCTCTCTTCTTTCTTTCTTTTTTCTTCTTATTGTGTTTTAGTTTTTTTTTTATTTTTAATAATTATTTTTTTAAATTTTAATTACATTTCATTTTTTTCTTGTTTTCTTTCTATTTTTCTCCCTTTTCTTCTGAGCCGTGTGGATGACAGGGTCTTCATGCTGTGGCCAGGTGTCAAGCCTGTGCCTCTGAGGTGAGAGAGCTGAGTTTGGGATATTGGTCCACCAGAGACCTCCCGGCTCCACATAATATCAAACAGTGAAAGCACTCCCAAAGATCTCCATCTCAATGCTAAGACAGAAATCCACTCAACGACCAGCAAGCTACATGGCTGGACACCTTACGCCAAACAAACAGGAAGACAGGAACACAACCACACCCATTAGCAGAGAGGCAGCCGAAAATCATAATAAGGTCACAGGCACACCAAAACACAATCAGACACGGTCCTGCCCACCAGAAGAAATGATCCAGCCTGATCCACCGAAACACAGGCATCAGTCCCCTTCACCAGGAAGCCTACAAAACACACTGAACCAACATTATCCACTGAGGGCAGACACCAAAAACAATGGGAACTACAAACCTGCAGCCTGCAAAAAGGAGACCCCAAACAAAGTAAGTTAAGCAAAAAGAGAAGACAGAGAAACACACAGCAGGTGAAGGAGCAAGTTAAAAACCTACCAGACCAAACAAATGAAATGGAAATAGGCAGTCTACCTGAAAAATAATTCAGAGTATTGATAGTAAAGTTCGTCAAAAATCTTAGAAATAGAATGGAAAAAATACAACAAATGTATAACAAGGACCTAGAAGAACTAAACAGCAAACAAAAAATGACGAACAACACAATAAATGAAATTAAAAATCCTCTAGAAGGAACCAATAGCAGAATAACTGAAGGCAGAAGAAGGCATAAGTGACCTGGAAGATTAAAAAAAGTGAAAATAATTAATGAGAGCAGAATAAAGAGAAAAGAATGAAAATAATTGAACAGTCCCAGAGCCCACTGGGACAACATTAAATGCATCAATATACAAATTATAAGGGTCCCAGAAGATGAGAAAAATAAAGGGACTGAGAAAATATTTGAAAAGTTTATGGTTGAAAACTTCCCTAATATGGGAAAGGGAATAGTCAACCAAGTCCAGGAAGTGCAAAGAGTCCCATACAGGATAAATCCAAGGAGAAACATGCAAAGACACATAATAATCAAACTATCAATAATTAAATACAAAGAAAAAATCTTAAAAGCAGCAAGGGAAAAAAAGCAAATAACATACTAGGGAAACCACATAAGGTTAACAGCTGATTGTTCAGCAGAAACTCTACAAGCCAGAAGGGAGTGCAGGACATCTTTAAAGTGATGAAAGAGAAAAACCTACAACCAAGATTACTCTATCCAGCAAGGATCTCATTCAGATTTCATGGAGAAATCAAAACTTTTACAGACAAGAAAAAGCTAAGAGAATTCAGCACCACCAAACCAGCTTTACAACAAATGATAAAGGAACTTCACTAGGCCGGAAGCACAAGAGAAGGAAAAGACCTACAATAACAAACCTAAAACAATTAAGAAAATGGTAATAGGAACATACATATCAATAACTACCTTAAACGTAAATGGATTAAATGCCACAACCAAAAGACATAGACTGTCTGAATAGATACAAAAACAAGAACCATATATATGCTGTCTACAAGAGACCCACTTCAGAGCAAGAAACACATACAGACTGAAAGTGGGAGGATGAAAAAAGATATACCATGTAAATGGAAATCAAAAGAAAGCTGGAGTAGCAATTCTCATATCAGACAAAATAGACTTTAAAATAAAGACTATTACAATAGACAAAGAAGGACACTACATAATGATCAAGGAATCAATCCAAAAAGAAGATACAACAATTGTAAATATTTTTGCACCCAACCTAGGAGCACCTCAATACATAAGGCAACTGCTATGAAAGGGGAAATTGACAGTAACACAATAATAGTAGGGAATTGTAACTCCCCAGTTTCATGAAAAGACAGCTCATCTAAAATGAAAATAAATGAGCAAATACAAGCTTTAAATGATACATTAAACAAGATGAGCTGAATTAATATTTATAAGACATTCCATCCAAAAACAAGAGAATACACTTTCTTCTCAAGTGCTCATAGAACTTTCTCCAGGATAGATCATATCTGGAGTCACAAAGCAAGTCTTGGTAAGTTTAAGAAAATTGGAATTGTATCAGGTGTTTTTCCTGACCACAAAGTTATGAAACTAGATATCAATTACAGGAAAAAAAAATGTAAAAATACAAACATACAGAGGCTAAGCAATGCACTAATAAATAACAAAGAGATCACTGTAGAAATCAAAAAGGACATCAAAATATACCTAGAAACAAATGACAATGAAAACTCGAAGCCCCAAAACCTATGAAATGCAGCAAAAGCAGTTCTAAGAGGGAAGTTTATAGCAATACAATCCTACCTCAAGAAACAAGAAACATCTCAAATAAAGAAGCTAACCTTACACCTAAAGCCATTAGAGAAAGAAGAACCAAAAACCCCAAAAGTTAGCAGAAGGAAAGAGATCATAATTATCAGATCAGAAATAAATGAAAAAGAACTGAAGGAAACAATAACAGAGATCAATAAAACTAAAAGCTGGCTCCTTGAGAAGATAAACAAAATTGATAATCCATTAACCAGTCTCATCAAGAAAATAAGGGAGAAGACTCAAATCAATAAAACTAGAAATGAAAAGGGAGAAGTAACAACTGATATCGCAGAAATACAAAGGATCATGAGAGATTACTACAAGCAACTCTATGCCAAAAAAATGGACAACCTGGAAAACATGGACAAATTCTTAGAAAAGCACAATCTTCTGAGACTGAACCAGGAAGAAATCAAAAATATAAAGAGACCAATCACAAGCATTGAAATTGAGATTGTGATTAAAAATCTTCCAACAAACAAAAGCTCGGGACCAGATGGCTTCACAGGACAATTCTATCAAACATTTTGAGAAGAGATGACACCTATCTTTCTCAAACTCTTCTAAAATATAGCAGAGGGAGGAACACTCCCAAACTCATTCTATGAGGTGACCATCACCTGGATAGCAAAACCAGACAAAGATGTCATAAAGAAAGAAACTACAGGTCAATATCCATGGTGAACATAGATGCAAGAATCCTCAAGAAAATGCTAGCAAACAGAACCCAACAGCACATTAAAAGGGTTATACACCATGATCAGGTGGGGTTTATCCCAAGAATGCAAGTATTCTTCAATATACACAAACCACTCAATGTGATAAACCATATTAACAAATTGAAAAGAAAAAAACATACGATCATCTCAATAGTGGCTGAAAAAGCTTTTGACAAAATTCAACACCCATTCATGATAAAAACCCTCCAGAAAGTAGGTGTAGAGGGAAATTTTCTCAACATAATAAAGGCCATATATGTCAAATACACAGCCAACGTCATTCTCAATGGTGAAAAACTAAAAGCATTTCCTCTAAGATGAGGAACAAGACAAGGGTGCCCATTCTCACCACTATTATTCAACATAGTTTTGGATTTTTTATCCATGGAAATCAGAAAAGGAAAAGAATTCTAAATCAGAAAAGAAGGAGTAAAGCTGTCACTGTTTGCAGATGACATGATACTGTACATAGATAGAGAATCTTAAAGATGCCACCAGGAAATTACCAGAGGTAATCAATGAATTAGGTAAAGTAACAAGATACAAAATTAATGCACAGATATCTCTTGCATTCCTATACACGAATGATGAAAGATCTGAAAGAGAAATTAAGGAAACACTCCCATTCACCTTTGCAAAAAAAAGAATAAAATATCTAGGAATAAACCTACCTAAGGAGACAAAAGGCCTTTATCCAGAAAACTAAAAGACACTGATGAAAGAAATTAAAAAGTGATACAAATAGATGGAGAGAAATACCATGTTCTTGGATTGGAAGAAGGAAAATTGTGAAAATGACTATACTACCCAAAACAATGTACAAATTCAATACAATCCCTATCAAACTACCACTGGCATTTTTCACAGAACTAGAACAAAAAATTTCAAAATTTGTATGGAAACACAAACGAGTCCAAAGAGCCAAAGCAATCTTGAGAGAGAAAAATTGAGCTGGAGGAATCAGGCTCTCAGACTTCAGACTATACTTCAAAGCTACAGTAATCAAGACAGTATGGTACTAGCATAAAAACAGAAATATAGATCAGTGGAACAGGATAGGAAAGCCCAGAGATATACCCACATACATATGGTCACCTTATCTTTGATAAAGGAGGCAGGAATATACACTGGAGAAAAGACAGCCTCTTCAGTAAGTGGTGCTGGGAAAACTGGACAGCTACATGTAAAATAATGAAATTAGAACATTCCCTAACACGATACACAAAAATAAACTCAACTTGGATTAAAGACCTAAACATAAGGCCAGACACTATAAAACTCTTAGAGGAAAACATAGGCAGAACACTCTATGACATAAATCACAGCAAGACCCTTTTTGACACACCTCCTAGAGAAATGGAAATAAAAACAAATATGAAAAATGATTAACCTCCAAAATATAAAAGCAGCACATGTTGCTTAATATCAAAAAAAAACCTAACCCCAAAATGGGCAGAAGACCTAAATAGAGATTTCTCGAAAGAAGATATACAAATTGCCAACAAAGACATGAAAGGAAGCTCAACATCACTAACCATTAGAGAAATGCAAATCAAAACTACAATGAGGTATCACCTCACGCCAGTCAGAATGGCCATCATCAAAAAATTTACAAACAATAAATGCTGTAGAGGGTGTGGAGAAAAGGGAACCCTCTTGTACTGTTGGTGGGAATGTAAATTGATACAGCCACTATGGAGAACAGTATGGAGGTTCCTCAAAAAACTAAAAATAGAAATACCATATGACCCAGCAATCCCACTACTGGGCATATACCCTGAGAAACCCATAATTCAAAAAGATTCATGTAGCAAAATGTTCATTGCAGCTCTATTTACAATAGCCAGGAGATGGAAACAACCTTAGTGTCCATTATCAGATGAATAGATAAAGAAGATGTGGCACATATATACAATGGAATATTACTCAGCCATAAAAAGAAACAAAATTAATTTATTTGTAGTGTAGTGCATGGACTTAGAGTCTGTTATACAGAGTGAAGTAAGTCAGAAAGAGAAAAACAAATACCATATGCTAACACATATATATGGAATCTAAAAAAAAAAAAAAAGGTTCTGAAGAACTTAGTGGCAGGACAGGAATAAAGACTCAGACGTAGAGAATGGACTTGAGGACACAGGGAGGGGGAAGGGTAATCGGGGACAAAGTGAGAGAGTAGCATGTACATATATATACTACCAAATGTAAAACCAAGAGCTAGTTGGAAGAAGCTGCATAACACAGGGAGATCAGCTTGGTGCTTTTGACCACTTAGAGTGTTGGGATACGGTGAGTGGGAGGGAGGGAGATGCAAGAGGGAAGAAATATGGGATATATGTATATGTATAACTGATTCACTTTGTTATAAAGCAGAAACTAACACATCACTGTAAAGCAATTATACTCTAATAAAGATGTTAAAAATATAAATAAATAAAATGCCCTTTGAGACATTTAATCCATAATTCATTAAATAATACAAACTTTTAACTTCATTAAAACTTTATTTATATAATTTTATTGTAATTCATGGCAAATTCTGAATTTCACATTTATTCTTTTTTTTTCCTCTGTCATGAAATTCATCAGGGTTACTCTTAAGTTGGTGAGCAATTACTCCCAAGTATGTATTCACTTAATTACTGGACTTATATTCATTATATCTGTTAACTATTGCAGTTATTGCAATTTGATTTTTGTCTATATTGTTATGAAGTTGGTGGCCATATTATGGTGTGATCACCAAGAACCTGGGTGATACCTTGTTCACACAATTTGCTGTTTTTCTTTTTCTCACTTCAATAGATATGAAAATTAAAGGATGATGCACCATCAGTTTTTGAAATTTGCTGTGCCAGCCTTCCACTCTATTGGTTTTCCTGTGATCACCATTCAGTAGTGATGTATAATATTCCAACTTTATTGTGAAAGTCTTGGAACTTTTGGTCTTCTGCCTTACCACAACTTCCACAGACATACATTTTCTTAAAGTAATCCACTGGGGCATCTAAATTTTCTCCTGCATTCTCCAAAATGTAACCAAGGTTTTATTTACATCTTCCAAAGTCACAAATGGTAGTCCAAACAACATGGATGCACACTACATATGTTAATTTCTCTTGTCATATATTCACCTGTTAGACCCAAAGAAGACATTTTTCACTACAGTGATTGTGAAAAGTGAAAAAAACATCTTTTTACTTGTGCATTTTTTAGGAGTGGTTGAATTACATTCATATTTGCAATTTCAAAATCTATCATGCAAAAAAGAAGGGTTAATGTCAAGGTTTTGTTTCTTTTGTGCATATATATATATATATATATATATATATATATATATATATATATATATATCTTCTCACCTTTTCATTGTTAGCTTATAAATCAATGGTATAGTATAACCCAACACACCAGGCACAGAGTGAACTGTGTTAGTGCTATCTATCTTGAAGTTGCCTTTTATAAATAATGTGGTACTGGCACTTAAATACCAATTATTGTCATAAATTGTATAAATAACAATTCTTTCATCATCTCGACCACTGGAATTGTGCATAAGAAATTGTTGTTTGCATCTGGTCACTTTCTACTCCTCTAGAATTTCAATTCCATGCAATTAAGTTTGGCTTGGTTGTTGATGTTCGTTTTGAACTCTACTTACTTGCCTCTTTAGTGAGTTTCTATTACTGTTATTAAGAACTCTTCATCATGAATATCTTGAAGAGTTCTTTGAAGTACCTGCAAAGGTGTTGCATTTGGTTCTTCTTTCTTATGATGTTTTACCCTCTTCAGGGTTTTCCTTAAGTCTCCTTCAGCACCAATGTTGTGCTGATGTTTTCCTGCTCCATCTTGAGTGATTATAATGTTATCCAAATCCTGACTAATTGTACATCAGGCAATGCTGATTCTCCTCTCTTCACAGCACAAGTTACTTTTATTTCTACCTCTGATAATGGAACAGAAACAAAAACCATTATAATGTACCATTGGCTTTTCTTTTCATGAGTATGCTATTTCTGCCATATTCCTCTGGGAATTTTCAAATAATGATGTCATATTGCCAAACAACAAAAGAAAGGCTATTTTTTTCTTTTCTTTTCTTTCTTTTTTTTTTTTTTTTGTAGCTGTCTGATCAATGGTTACTGGTTTATTGGTAGGGGAAACCTTCCTAATGTCTTATGGATTTAACATCCAGTTTGACCAGACTGTATCAGCCAGTAGATAGGCAGCAGCCAAGGCATTGGTGATCCATACCAATTGTCAGGAGGGTGTAGGGTTGTTATTGGCAATGCTGCCACAATACAATGATTGGACCAATAAAAGTTGACAGTATTTTCTTGTGTTAATTATGTAAACCAAAGATATAAATCAATGTTATGGGCTATATGAAACCAGAGACATTTTTTTAAGAATGGATATTTTTGACAGTATCAAATATCTAGGACAATTTGGCATGGCCAAGATGCTCAGGGGTGTTTTAAATAGGACCAAATTTCAAGGAACTTTTTAGTGTGAATCAAATGTCTCAATGGATGTTTTAAACAGGGACATATATCAAGGATCTTCTGGCATAGGTCAGATGTCACAAAACACATTTTGAACCAAATGTCCACTAGTACCAAATGTCCACTAGTTATGCAAAAATAGCCATATATAATACACAAAAATATAATTGTGCCTATGTTTCAATAAAACTTTATTTACAAAAAAGCCTGAGGGGGCTTCCCTGGTGGCGCAGTGGTTGAGAGTCTGCCTGCCGATGCAGGGGACACGGGTTCATGCCCTAGTCCAGGAGGATCCCAAATGCCACGGAGCGGCTGGGCCCGTGAGCCATGGCTGCTGAGCCTGCGTGTTCAGAGCCTGTGCTCCACAACGGGAGAGGCCACAACAGTGAGAGGCCTGCGTACCGAAAAAAAAAAAATAAAAGCCTGAGGGCCTCACTTGATCTGTGATCATACATTCTTATCCCTGTACAAGAACAGGAGCTTTATCCAACCAACTAATTACTAGATATTTCATCAAAATGACTGGTTTTCAAAATAATAACAAATATTTTAAAAAATACATCAATAGACATGGTGGACTAAAACAAATTTAGGGATGAGAATGGAAGACTATTTTTGAAATGATATATATGTGATTAAGTAGAAATAATGTAACCAGAGTTAGGAGGAGAGAATAAAAGAAAATAAGAAGAAAAACCTCAACTATACTTTTTAAAAACTTAATAAACAAGGTAATAAATAGATAAATTAAAAATCAGCTAACTATGGGTCTTAAAAAGGACATAAATACAAAGTTAACTACTAAAACAAAATATAAACTTTCTTAAAAAAATGAAAAGAAAGACATATTTTAAAGAAAAGCACACAGCAAGTAAAACAGTATGCATATAATATAAAATCTTATGGTTAATTTGAGACCAAACACCATCAGTCATAATAGAAAATTGGAATAGGCTTAACTTATATTAAAAGAAATGATGACAATTTGTCTCACAACATAATACCCAAATATGTGTAATTTATAAGTAATACACTTAAAAGAAAATGTTACGGAATCTAAAATTACATGAATAGATAAATATATACCAGGATAATGGAAGGTAAAAGAGAGCAGGCATAGCAAAACTGATAATGCAATTAAGGAATAATTCAAACTCCTGAAGCAAAGGAAAATGTTTAATACTAAAAGCCACAATCCACAATAAAGATATGACACTAATGAGTATGTATGCATCAAATAACATAGCAGCTACATTTTTAAAACAACCAAAAAAAGGAAATGCCAGGAGATATAAGTAGTAACATACAAAAAAAATAGGAGAATTTACTACATTACTTTTAATACAAGACAGATTAAGTGAACAAAAATAAGTAAGGAAATAAAATTTTTAGACAACATAATAAATGGAGTATGTCTTTTATGTATCTATTGAAATCCACAGCCTGATAGTAAGGAACATATATCTTTTTAATTGCCCATACACTTTCACAAAAATTGTTCATATATTAGATTACAAAGAAAATATCTGCTTCCTAAGGTAGAACTATTATAAGAAAAATTCTACTCAGAATGCAATTAAACTAGAATTAAATAACAAAACCAAAAACCAGACTCATTCATGTGGAAATAAAAAAAAACTTCTATTAATTAACTTTTAGCTGAAAATAAGGAATACAAAATAAAATTACAGAATTTTTTAAAAGGACAAAGAAAATATTACAAAATTGAAACTATAGGATGCATGTAAAACAGTGAGGAAAGAAAATTCATTGCACTCAATGCTTACTTTGGTAAACATAAAAGAATCAAATTTAAATAATTAGATTTCTGGTTCAAAACACTAAAAAATAACAACCAAATAAACAAAAAGAGAGCACAAGGAAAGAAATAATAAAGAAGTATAAATTACTAAGGTAGAAATAGAAAAACAATCCAACTAGTAACTCAAATTCCTGGTTTATTAAAAACATTTAAGAAAATACACAAACTATTGGCTGACTTTATCAAGAAGCAAAAGGATGAACAAGAATATGCACAGTAAGAAATAACAAGAGGGAAATAACCACTGCAAATGGAGAAATTCATAGAAATCCTAAATTGGAGCTAAAATGTTTAAAAACATACCAATGCTCATAAGAAGAGATAAATATACCAGGGAGTACCCCCACAAAAAATGCACCAGGCTCAGATACTTTTACAGGGTAATTTTACAAATTCTTCAAAGACCAGGTTGTCCTAATACTCTATTATTTATTCCAGGCCATTGAAAAAGAAAGAAATTGTTCTAATTATTCTTAACATGCAATGATAAATATAATACAAATAAAGAAAACTGCAGGACAATTTCATTAATATGTATTAATGCAGAAATAAAACAAAATATAAGAAACTGAATTCTACACCACATTAAGAAACGCATGATGCTCAAGTGGGATTTATATCAGGAACACAAAGTTCCTTCAATATTAGAAAGTCCATTAACAACACACAACATACGAATACACTTATGGAATAAAAGTCATTATCTTCATACATGCTGAGAAAACTGGCAATGAAATTCATCTACACTTGACAAAAACACTCAAGAAAATAGGAATCAAGGGTTACATTTTTAACATCATAAGATGTCATTACCTTAGTCTTAAAGCCAGTGTCTTCTTCTATGAGAAAATCCTAGAGGCATTTCTAATAATATCAGGAACACAACCAGAATGTCTATTATTTCGTTTTTTGTTTTTAATGACTTTATTGGAGTATAATTGTTTTACAATACTGTGTTAGTTTCTGCTGTACAACAAAGTGAATCTGCTATATGTATACGTATATCCCCATATCCCCTCCCTCTTGAACCTCCCTCCCACCCACCCTATCCCACCCCTCTATGTCATCACAAAGCATTGAGCTGCTCTCCCTGTGTTATGTAGCAGCTTCCCACTAGCCATCATTTTACATTCTGTAGTGTACATATGTCAGTGCTTCTCTCTCACTTTGTCCCAGCTTCCCCTTCCCCTCCATGTCCTCAAGTCCATTCTCTATGTCTGCGTCTTTATTCCTGGCCTGCCACTAGGTTCATCAGTACCATTTTTTTAGATTCCATATATTTGTGTTAGCATACAGTATTTGTTTTTCTCTTTCTGACTTACTTCACTTTGTATGACAGATTCTAAGTCCATCTGCCTCATTACAAATAACTCAATTTCATTCCTTTTTATGCTGAGTAATATTCTATTGTATATATGTGCCATGTTTTCTTTATCCATTCCTCTGTTGATGGACAGTTAGGTTGCTTCCATGTCCTGGCTATCATAAACAGTGCTACAATGAACATTGTGGTACATGACTCTTTTTGAATTATGTTTTTCTCTGGATGTATGCCCTTTAGTGGAATTCTGGATCATATGTTAGTTCTATTTTTAGTTTTTTAAGGAAACTCCATACTGTTCTCCATAGTGGCTATATAAATTTGCATTCCTACCAACAGTGCAGGAGGGTTCCCTTTTCTCCACCCCCTCTTCAGCATTTATTGTTTGTAGATTTTTTTGATAATGGCCATTCTGACTGGTGTAATGTGATACCTCATTGTATTTTTGATTTGCATTTCTCTAATGATTACTGATGTTGTGCATCTTTTCATGTGTTTGTTGGCAATCTGTACGCCTTCTTCAGAAAAACATGAATTTAGGACACCTGCCCAGTTTTAGGTTGTTTTTCTTTTATTTTTTTGATATTGAGATGCATGATCTGCTTGTATATTTTGGAGGTTAATCCTTTGTGAGTTGCTTCATTAGCAAACAATTTCTCTCATTCTGAGGGTTGTTGTCTTTTTATCTTTTTTATCATTTCCTTTGCTATACAAAACCTTTTAAGTTTCTTCAGATCCCATTTGTTTATTTTTGCTTTTATTTCCATTAATCTGGGAGGTGTGTCAAAAAAGATCCTGCTGTGATTTACATCATAGAATATTCTGCATGTTTTCCTCTAAGAGTTTTATAATGTCTGACCTCATGTTTAGACCTTTAATCCATTTTGAGTTTATTTTTGTGTATGCTATTAGGAAGTGTTTTAATTTCATTCTTTTACATGTGGCTGTTCAGTTTTCCCAGCACCACTCATTGAAGAGGCTTTCTTTTCTCCACTGTATATTTTCACCTCCTTTGTCAAAAATAAGGTGACCATAGGTGTGTGGGTTTATCTCTGGGCTTTCTATCCTGTTCCACTGACCTATATTTCTCTTTTGGTGCCAGTACCATACCCTCTTGATTACTGTAGCTTTGTAGTGTTGTCTGAAGCCAGGAAGCCTGATTCCTCCAGCTCCATTTTTCTTTCTCAAGATTACTTTGGCTATTCAGAGTCTTTTGTGTTTCCATACAAATTGTGAAACTCTTTCTTCTAGTTTTGTGGAAAATGCCAGTGGTAGTTTGATAGGGACTGCATTGAATCTGTAGATTGCTTTGTGTAGTATAGTCATTTCCAAAATGTTGATTCTTCCAATCCAAGAACATGATATTTTCTCTCCATCTGTTTGTATCATCTTTAATTGCTTTCATCAGTGTCATATAGTTTTCTGCATACAGGTCTTTTGTCTTCTTAGGTAGGTTTATTCCTAGATATTTTATTCTTTTTGTTGCAATGGTAAATGGGAGTGTTTCCTTAATTTCTCTTTCAGATTTTTCATTGTTAGTGTATAGGAATGCAAGAGATTTCTGTGCATTAATTTTTTATCCTGCTACTTTACCAAATTAATTGATTAGCTCTAGAAGTTTTCTGGTAGCATCTTTAGGTTTCTTTATGTATAGTAACATATCATCTGCAATCAGTGACAGGTTTACTTCTTTTCCAATTTGGATTCCTTTTATTTCTTTTTCTTCTCTGATTGCCATGTCTAAAAATTCCAACTCTATGTTGAATAATAGTGGTGAGATTGGGCTCTCTTGTCTTGTTCCTGATCTTGGAAGAAATGCTTTCAGTTTTTCACCACTGAGAATGATGTTGGCTGTGGGTTTGTCATATATGGCTTTTGTTATGTTGAGGTAGGTTCCCTCTATGACCACTTTCTGGAGAGCTTTTATCATAAATTGGAGTTGAATTTTGTCAAAAGCTTTTTTTTACATCTATTGAAATTAACATATGGTTTTTATCCTTTAGTTTGTTAATATGGTGTATCACACTGATTGATTTGCATATATTGAAGAATCCTTGCATTCCTTGGATAAACCCCACTTGATCATGGTGTATGATCCTTTTCTGGTGCTATTGGATTCTGTTTGCTAGTATTTTGTTGAGGATTTTACATCTAGTTATCTCAGTGATATTGGCCAGTAATTTTCTTTTTTTGTGACATCTGTGTCTGGTTTTGGTATCAGCATGATGGTGGTCTCATAGAAGGAGTGTGGGTGTTTTCTTCCCTCTGCTATATTTTGGAAGAGGTTGAGAATGATAGGTGTTAACTTTTCTCTAAAAGTTGATAGAATTCGCCTGTGACACCATCTGGCCCTGGGGTTTTCTATGTTGAAGATTTGTAATCATTGTTTCAATTTCAGTTCTTGTGATTAGTCTGTTCATGTTTTCTATTTCTTCCTGATTCAGTATTGGAAACTTGTGCTTTTCTAAGAATTTGTCCATGTCTTCCAGGTTGTCCATTTTATTGGCATAGAGTTGATTGTAGTAGTCTCTCATATTTCTTGGTATTTCTAGGTGTCTGTTATTACTTCCCTTGTTTCATTTCTAATTCTGCTGAGTTGGGTCTTCTCCCTTTTTTCCCTGATGAGTCTGCTTAATGGTTTATCAATTTTGTTCATCTTCTCCATGACCCAGGTTTTAGTTTTATTGATCTTTGTTATTATTTCCATCATTTCTTTTTCTTTTATTTCTTATCTGCTCTTTATGATTTCTTTCCTTCTGCTTACTTTGTTTTTTTTTTGTTGTTGTTGTTGTTCTTTCTCTAATTGCTTTAGGTGTAAGGTTAGGTTGTTTATTTGAGATGTTTCTTGTTTCTTGCAGTAGAATTGTATTGCTATAAACTTCCCTCTTAGAAGTGCTTTTACTGCATCCCATAAGTTTTGAGTCATTGTGTTTTCATTGTCTTTTGTTTCTAGGTATTTTTTGATTTCCTTTTTGATTTCTTTAGTGATCTCTTGGTTTATAGGTAGTGTATTGTTTAGCTTCTATGTGGTTGTAGTTTTTACAGTCTTTTTCCTGTAATTGATATCTAGTTTCATAGCTTTGTGGTCAGAAAAGATGCTTGATATGACTTCAATTTTCTTAAATTTACTGAGGCTTGATTTGTGACCCAAGATGTGATCTATCCTGGAGAATATTCCATGTGCACTTGAGAAGAAAATATATTCTGTTGTTTTTGGAATTGTACATCCTACAAATATCAATTAAGTCCATCTTGTCTAATGTATCTTTTAAACCTTGTGTTTCCACATTTATTTTCTGTTTGGATGATCTGTCCATTGGTGAAAGTGGGGTGTTAAAGTCCCCAACTCTTGTGTTACTGTCAATTTATCCTTTTATGGCTGTTAGCATTTACCTTATGTTTTGAGGTGCTCCTATGTTGGGTGCATATATATTTACAATTATTATATCTTCCTCTTGGATTGATCCAATGATCATTATATAGTGTCTTTCCTTGTCTGTTGTAATAGTCTTTATTTCAAAATATAATTTTGTCTGATATGAGTGCTGTTACTCCAGCTTTTTTTGATTTACATTCACATGGAATATCTTTTTCCATCCTCTCATTTTCAGTCTGTATGTGTCCATAGGTCTGAAGTGGGTCTCTTGTAGACAGTATATATATAGGTCTTGTTTTTGTATCCATTCAGTCCGTCTGTGTCTTTTGGTTGTGGCATTTAATCCATTTACATTTAAGGTAATTATTGATATGTATGTTCCTATTACCATTTTCTTAATTGTTTTTGGTTTGTTTTTGTAAGACTTTTCCTTCTCTTGTGTTTCCTGACTAGAGAAGTTCCTTTAACAAATGTAAAGCTGGTTTGGTGGTGCTGAATTCTCTTAACTTTTGCTTGTCTGTAAAGCTTTTGATTTCTCTGTTGAATCTGACTGAGATCCTTGCTAGGTAGAGTAATCTTGGTTATTGTTTTTTCCCTTTCATCACTTTAAATGTATCTTGCCACTCCCTTTTGGCCTGTATAATTTCTGCTGAAAGATCATCTGTTAAGCTTCCCTTCTATGTTATGTATTGCTTTTCCCTTGCTTCTTTGAGTTTAATTTTTCATTGTTTGATTAATATGTTTCTCAGCTTGTTTCTCCTTGGGTTTATCTCTACACTTTCTGGACTAGATTGACTATTTCATTATTTGGTACAAATCACTTTAATAATTAATAAACACAGCATCCACTAATGAACATTAAAATTAGTTGGAAATGTTTGAGGATAAATATATTAGTATAATTTCAAAGTATCTACCTAAGTTATTCATTAACTGCAAAGGTAATGATAGTTACTATGCAGTGGAGAAACAGAGAAATCACTTTGCTCAAGTGATCTAGGTCAACTTTACTAATAATAAGATATATAAACATCATGAAGTCTGGGACTTAATTCACTTATAATGATATACTGTCAATTCTATGGCATTCTTGGCTAGAAAGCATAATCTCAGTCCATTCATGAGAAAACATGAGACAAATTCAAACTAAGGGACATATGGGGAAATAAAACTGAAAAAAACTAATCAACAATCTTCAAAAGTATCAAAGTCATGAAAACAAGGAAAGAATGTGGAAATGTAGGAGGACTGTAGGAAACTAAGGGGAATGAACAATCATAAACAATGTGGGGCCCTAAGTGGGCTCCCAGAGTATAAATGTAAATAACTTTAATGAAGAAAGCAGTAAAATTTGAGGAAGCTCTTTATTTTATTTATTACAAGTTTTATTTTCCTAGCTGTGTTAATTGTTCAATTGTTATGTAAGATGTTAACATTAAATGAAGCTATGTGAGGAGATGTATGGAAATTCTCTACTATTCCTGCAATTTTTGTGTATATCTAAAATTAGTTCCCCCAAAAGTGTATTAATGTTATAAAAAAAGAAGCCAGCCTACCTCTAATGGACAGAAAAGTGATGTCTGGTGGCTACTCTGTATTTCTCTTGTCTGTATGAGACCAAGAGGGGTAAACTCATGAATATAGCTTTCCCAGAATAGGAAAATTTAAGACTGTCTCAGATGAAACACAGTCCAGATTGTATCATAAATATGGCACCAATTGTGAAGTACAAGTTTCTGGAGGAGAAAAATGTCTGGAACAAAAGGATGCCCTGCACTGGGAACAAATATGGAAAAAAAAAAAAAAACCCTACAAAATACAATTCCAATATGTTCTTGTCTAAAATGTCTAATAATTATACCTTTATTTCAAAAGATTTTTTGGCCTTTTAGAAAATTTTAGTTAATTTACATTCAGCATATGTAGATAATAAATAATTTAAGGATGTGACTTCCATAGTCTGCTAATTTTGATTACTGAGACAGTTTCTACATATTTACTGTAGGTTCCCATAAGTTTGGGTAAATATTCCCTTTTTGATTGATTTATTCTCTCTGTTTTATTTATTTATTTATTTATTTGATTCTAGAAATGGCACAATCAGGATGGATATGGGGACAGTTGAATATGTTAGATAAATATATCAAAGCCATTCTTGCATTGTAGAAATACAAATGTACCTGCTTAGGCTAAGAGTGTCCAAGATGAAAGTTATGTAACCCTACAAGTAGCTGGAAACTATATCAAAAAGAACATAAACTTGTTGCCAAAGGAACCATTGTTTAAATTAATCCTCCAGGAAGAAGAACTAAACACAAGTGAATAACAAGTGAATATTACAAGGAGGAAGATGAGAAAAAAAGCTTGTGAAATCTGTATCAGTTTTGCAATTGTGTGGTGAGAAATGCATTACAAATGTTTAGGGTTAATTTAGGAAATATCAAATGAATCAAGGCCACTGGAGAACAAACTCAGGAATTTACAGTATATGAACTGTAAAATCATCAAATCCAAGACTAATTATTATAAAAAAAAGAAACATTCAAAATAAGTTAACCTTTTCTCTAGATTTCACTTGCATTCTATTCAAACATCTATGATAACACTAATTTCATTGTATTGTTATTGCTGTACTTATTCTCTCTCTGCACTTAGTAATGAGTTCCTAACTTATAGCACAATGCCTGACACAAAGCAGATATTCCATGTGTGTTTAAAGAAATAAGTAAAAATTATATATTAGTCATTTCAGGAGATGTTTCACAGTAGAGTTTCTATTTCTTAAATTTATTGTTTAAAAAAATGCTCATATTATCTTTATGTAAAAGTGATGTATATTATTTGGAATAATTTGGAAGATTAAAACAAAAGTGAAAAGAAACCCCCCTAGGTATAAACTGCTGTTAATGTCTTGGGGATTATGCTTTTAGTACTTTTTCTATGAATGATTATGATTATGTGTATGTGCATGTTTATCTCTTTATCTCTCTATATAATTGAAAGTTGCTTTTGCATTTACATGTATATCATGAATATACTTCCTTTCACTAAATATTTTTTTCTGTAATGTTTCTTGTAATTATTGCAGAGCATTAATTTCAAAGGACACCTTATTCAAGGACATATTTTGATTATTTATATCATTATAAATATTTGGCTATTATATTTAATTGTGTAACAAATATTCTTCAAGCTATATCTGAACACAATTGTTATGTATTTTCCACCCCTCAAAGAAGTATTGCTCATTTCAATGATGTGCATATTTTAAGGTTTTACTCTTTACTGTCAAATTGTCCTCCAGAAATACTTAATTTTCCACCAGGATGGATGAAAATATCTTTTACCCACCAAAATTTATTCTTTAATATTACTTGGAATGAATTGCTTCAGTTCAAAAGCATTAATATTAATTATTTTAAATATATAATAGAGGCAGGCCATCAAATAATATGAGCTGTTTAGAGAATTAAAAACAATTATGAAGGGATTAAAAGAAATTAACCTAGTCCCTAAAGCTCACTTGCATTGTCCAAGCCAGAATATACATTTACTTGTATATTCTTTAGAGGACCATGTACTCATCTGTCCTCTTGTGGTAAAAACCAAGAGTCCAATATCTACACATATGCCATGAAATAAAAAGCACCCTTTAAAGCTCCAAAAGAAAAAAGAAAAAACAGATTGTTACAACAAGGAAATTTAAGATTTTTCTCTCCAAATAATTCTGTAACTATTTTGCTGTCTCAAATTGTTTAGATAAGGTTACAGAAACTTTGCTGAAGAGACATGACCACGGGACAGCAGAAATGGTTGTAGCTTTTCTATGTTCAATTACAAGATTCTGCACCTGGAGCACAAATCTGTGGGTGCCACTGTCAATGTAAAGAAGAGCCTCATTGAAACTGAAAAGAATAATAGTACACATCAAACTGTATAACACACACAAATGTATATATTAGAAAATATATCTATCCATTGTAAAATATCATGCCTATACTATGAAAACATGTCTAAATATATTTTAAAGAGTATACATATAAACAGTAACTAGCTATGTGTATTATAAAAGGTATACATAATACTTATTCACATTTGGGAACAATTAAGGAACTGCTTTCCCACAATACTTTTCCCTAACAGGAAATAATTAATTACATGTATTCTGAAGCATATTTCATAAATTTCTAACCTTAAATTTATTCAAGCTGAACCAGGCCATATCCTATATTGATGGAAAAAAAACTTTTCATTGCCTACGGATGATTCCTGAGCAGTTTCCTGGCCTACATAGTTCAGGATTACAGAAGCTGACAACATCACATTATTCAATCTACTTTAAATATATCTTTCATTTTGGGGCGTGAATTAAAAATTTGAAGTAGAAATGGATAAAATGATGTAGAAATGATATTTTTTCCTAGATAACATCAATAGGACAAATATTTTTAAAAACTGCCAGAATTTCAAAGCATCTTTTATTAATTTATTTTAATTTTATTCTTTACAATAGTTAATTTCCTAGAACAAGCTCTACTTATGTATATACAGGAATAAATATATATATAATACACCATATATTTATATATATATAGTATACACTACATAAATATATAATATATATAGTACATACTACATACATATATATATGAAGTTCTTTTAGAGTGAAAAATGTATAAGCTTTGTTATCAAGATGATTAAAACACATTTGGGGATAAATATAGGCAATTAATTATGGAAAAGGAAATATTTGAAAAATACCATAAGATACAGTGCTATCAGTATATACTGTCAAGCCTGGAAGATTTGTTTTTATAGTTTTTTTTGGTTTGTTTTTTGTGTTTCTTTAACATGTTTATTGGAATATAATTGCTTTATGATGGTGGGTTAGTTTCTGATTTATAACAAAGTGAATCAGTTATACATATACATATATCCTCATATCTCTTCCCTCTTACATCTCCCTTCCTCCCACCATCCTTATCTCACCCCTCTAGGTGGTCACAAAGCACGAAGCTGGTCTCCCTGTGCTATACAGCTGCTTCCCACTACCTACCTATTTTACGTTTGTTAGTGTATATATGTCCATGCCACTTTCTCACTTTGTCACAGCTTGCCCTTACTACTCCCTGTATCCTCAAGTCCATTCTCTAGAAGGTCTGTGTCTTTATTCCCATCTTGCCCCTATGTTCTTCATGACCTTTTTTTTTTTTTTGGATTCAATATATATGTGTTAACATACGGTATTTGTTTTTCTCTTTCTGAGTTACTTCACTCTGTATGACAGACTCTAGGTTTAACCACCACACTAGAAATAACTTAGTTTCGTTTCTTTTTGTGGCTGAGTAATATTCCATTCTGTATATGTACCACATCTTTATGCATTCATCTATCGATGGACACTTAGGTTGCTTCCATGTCCTGGCTATTGTAAATAGAGCTGCAATGAACATTTTGCTACATGAATCTTTTTGAATTATGGGTTTCTCAGTGTATGTGCCCAGTAGTGGGATTGCTGGGTCGTATGGTAGTTATATTTTTAGATTTTTAAGGAACCTCCATACTGTTCTCCATAGTGGCTGTATCAATTTACATTCCCACCAACAGTGCAAGAGGGTTCCCTTTTCTCCACACCCTCTCCAGCATTTATTGTTTGTAGGTTTTTTGATTATGGCCATTTTGAATGGTGTGAGGTGATACCTCATTATACTTTTGATTTGCATTTCTCTAATGATTAATGATATTGAGCATTCTTTCATGTGTTTGTTGGCAATCTGTATATCTTCTTTTGAGAAATGTCTATTTAGGTCTTCAGCCCATTTTTGGATTGGGTTGTTTGGGTTTTGACATTGAGTGGCATGAACTGCTTGTAAATTTTGGAAATTAATCCTTTGTCAGTTGTTTCATTTGCAAATATTTTCTCCCATTCTAAGGGTTACCTTTTGTCTTGCTTATGGTTTTCTTTGCTCTGAGAAAGCTTTGAAGTTTCATTAGGTCCCATTTGTTTATTTTTGTTTTTATTTCCATTTCTTTAGGAGGTGGGTCAAAAAGGATCTTGCTGTGATTTATGTCATAGAGTGTTCTGCCTATGTTTTCCTCTAAGAGATTGTTGGTGTCTGGCCTTACATTTAGGTCTTTAATCCATTTTGAGTTTATTTTTGTGTATGGTGTTAGGGAGTGTTCTAATTTCATTCTTTTACATGGAGCTGGCCAGTTTTCCCGGCACCAATTATTGAAGAGGCATCTTTTCTTCACTATATATTCTTGCCTCCTTTATCAAAGATAAGGTAACCATATGGGCGTGGGTATATCTCTGGGTTTTCTATCCTGTTCCATTGATCTATAATTCTGTTTTTGTGCCAGTACAATATGGTCTTGTTTACTGTAGCTTTTCAGGATAGTCTGAAGTCAGGGAGACTGGCTCTTCCCGCTCCGTTTTTCTTTCTCAAGATTGCTTTGGCTATTCGGAGTCTTTTGTGTTCCCATAGAAATTGTGAAACTTTTTGTTCCAGTTCTGTGAAAAATGCCAGTGGTAGTTTGATAGGGAGTGCATTGAATCTGTAGATTGCTTTGAGTACTAGGGTCCTTTTCACAATGTTGATTTTTCCAATCCAAGAACATGGTATATCTCTCCATCTATTTGTATCATCTTTAATTTCTCTCATCAGTGTCTTATAATTTTCTGCATACATGTCTTTTGGCTCCTTAGGTAGGTTTATTCCTAGATATTTTTTTTTCTTTTTGTTGCAGTGGTAAATGAGAGTGTTTTCTTAATTTCACTTTCAGATTTTTCATCATTAGTGTATAGGAATGCAAGCAATTTCTGTGCATTAATATTGTATCCTGCTACTTTACCAAAGTCATTGATTAGCTCTAGCAGTTTTCTGATAGCATTTTTAGGATTATCTATGTTTACTATCATGTCATCTGCAAACAGTGAGAGCTTGTTTTCTGATTTGGATTCCTTTTATTTCTTTTCCTTCTCTGACTGCTGTGGCTAAAACTTCCAAAACTATGTTGAATAACAGTGGTGAGAGTGGGCAACCTTGTCTTGATCCTGATCTTAGAGGAAATGGATACTGTTTTTCACCATTGAGAACAATGTTGGTTGTGAGTTTGTCATATATGGCCTTTATTATGTTGAGGAAAGTTTGCTCTATGCCTATGTTCTGGAGAGTTTTTATCATAACTGGGTGTTGAATTTTGTCAAAAGCTTTCTCTGCATCTATTGAGTTGGTCATATGGTTTTTCTCTTTCAATATGTTAATATGGTGTATTACATTGAGTGATTGCATATAGTGAAGAATCTTTGCATTCCTGGGATAAACCCCCGTTGCTCATGGTGTATGATCCTTTTATTGTGCTGTTGGATTCTGTTTGCTAGTATTTTGTTGAGGATTTTTGCATCTATGTTCATCAGTGATATTAGCCTGTAGTTTTCTTTCTTTGTGACTTCTTTGTCTGATTTTAGTATCAGAGTGATGGTGTCTCATGGAATGATTTTGGGAGTAATCCTTCCTCTGCTATATTTTGGAAGAGTTTGAGAAGGATAGGTGTTAGCTCTCTCTAAATGTTTCATAGAATTCTCCTGTGAAGCCATCTGGTCCTGTGCTTTTGTTTGTTGGAAGATTTTTAATCACAGTTTCAATTTCAGTGCTTCTGATTGGCCTGTTCATATTTTCTATTTCTTCCTGGTTCAGTCTTGGAAGGTTGTGCATTAATAACAATTTGTCCACATCTTCCAGGTTGCCCATTTTATTGGCATAGAGTTGCTTGTAGCAATCTCTCATGATGTTTTGTATTTCTGCAGTGTCAGTGGTTACTTCTCCTTTTTTATTTATAATTCTATTGATTTGGGTCTTCTCCCTTTTTTTCTTCATGATCTGGCTAATGGTTTATCAACTTTGTTTATCTTCTCAAAGAACCATCTTTTAGTTTTATTGATCTTTGCTATCATTTCTGTCACTTCTTTTTCCTTTATTTCTGATCTGATGTTTATGATTTCTTTCCTTCTGCTAACTTTGGGGTTTTTTTGTTCTTCTTTCTCTTTTGGTGTAAGGTTAGGTGGTTTATTTGAGATGTTTCTTGTTTCTCAAGGTAGGATTGTATTGCTATAAATTTCCCTCTTAGAACTTCTTTTCCTGCATCCCATAGGTTTTCATTGTCATTTGTTTGTAGGTATTTTTTTATTTCCTCAGTGATCTCTTGGTTATTAGTTTGTTTCTTAGCCTGCATGTGTTTGTACTTTTTACAGATTTTTCCTGTAGTTGATACCCATTCTCATATCATTGTCGTCAGAAAAGATACTTGATACAATTTCAATTTTCTTAAATTTACCAATGCTTGATTTGTGACACAAGATATGATCTATCCTGTAGAATGTTCCATGAGCACTTGAGAAGAATGTGTATTCTGCTGTTTTTGGATGGAATGCCCTATAAATAGAAGTTAACTCCATTTTGTTTAATGTATCATTAAAGCATGTGTTTCCTTATTTATTTTCATTTTGGATGATCTGTCCCTTGATGAAAGTAGGGTGTTAATGTCCCCTACTATGATTGTGTTACTATTTATTTCCCCTTTTATGGCTGTTAGTATTTGCCTTCTGTATTGAGGTGCTCCTATGTTGGGTGCATAAATATTTACAATTGTTATATCTTCTTCTTGTATTGATCCCTTGATCATTATGTAGTGCCCTTTTTTGTTTCTTGAAATAGTCTTTGTTTTAAAGTCTATTTTGCCTGCTATGAGAATTGCTACTCCAGCTTTCTTTTGATTTCCATTTGCATGGATTATCTTTTTCCATCCCCTCACTGTCAGTCTGTATGTGCCCCTAGGTCTGAAGTGGGTCTTTTGTAGACAGCAAATATATGGGTCTGTTTTTGTATCCATTCAGCCAATCTATGTGTTTTGATTGGAGCATTTAATCCATTTACATTTAAGGTAATTATTGATATGCATATTCCTATTACCATTTTCTTAATTGTTTTGGGTTTATTATTGTAGTTCTTTTCCTTCTCTTGTGTTTCCTGCCTAGAGAAGTTTCTTTAGCATTTGTTGTAAAGCTGGTTTGGTGGTGCTGAAATCTCTCAAATTTTGCTTGTCTGTAAAGGTTTTAATTTCTCCATCAAATCTGAACGAGATCCTTGCTGGGTAGAGTAATCTTGGTTGTAGTTTATTCTCCTTCATCACTTTAAATATGCCCTGCCATTCCCTTCTGGCTTGCAGAGTTTCTGCTGAAAGATCAGCTGTTAACCTTATGGGGATTCCCTCTTATGTTATTTGTTGTTTTTCCCTTACTGCTTTTAATATGTTTTCTTTGTATTTAATTATTGATAGTTTGATTAATATGTGTCTTGGCGTGTTTCTCCTTGGATTTATCCTGTATGGGACTCTCTGTGTTTCCTGGAGTTGATTAACTATTTCCTTTCCCATATTAGGGAATTTGCTGGTCATTGAGTAGAGCTGGGTCTTGACGTTGAGATGGAGATCTCTGGGAACTTTCCACCATTTGATATTATGTGGAGCTGGGAGGTCTTTTGTTGATGCGTGACCTGAACTTGGCTCTCCCACCTCAGAGGCACAGCCCAGATGCCTGGCTGGAGCACAAAGAGCCTGTCATCCACAAGGCTCAGAATAAAAGGGAGAAAATAAAGAAAGAATGAAAGAAGAAAATAAAATAAAATAAGTAATGTAAAATAAAATATGATAAAGTAAAATAAAATAAAGTTATTAAAATAATAAAAAAATTAATTTTTTTAAGTAATAAAAAGAAAAGAAAGAAAGATCAACTAAACCAAAAAAAAAAAAATCCACCAGTGATAACAAGTGCTTAAACTATACTAAAACAAACAAACAAAACAAACAAACAAATGAACAGACAGAACCCTAGGACAAATAGTAAAGGCAAAGCTATACAGACAAAATCACACACAGAAGCATACAGATACACACTCACAAAAAGAGAAAAAGGGGGAAAAAATGTATATATTGTTGCTCCCAAAGTCCACCTCCCAATCTGGAATGATTTATTGTCTATTCAGGTATTCCACAGATGCAGGGTATATCAAGTTGATTGTGGAGATTTAATCCTCTGCTCCTGAGGATGCTGGGAGAAATTTCCCATTCTCTTCTTTGTTCCCACAGCTCCTGGGGTTCAGCTTTGGATTTGGAGCTGTCTCTGCATGTAGGTCACCTGAGGGCTTCTGTTCTTCCCTCAGATATGATGGGGTTAAGGGAGCAGTTGATTTGGGGGCTCTGGCTCACTCAGGCCCAGGGGAGGGAGGGGTATGGAGTGCTAGGCGAGCCTGCAGCTGCAGAGGTCAGCATGACGTTGCACCAGCCTGAGGTGGGCCGTGTGTTCTCCCAGGGAAGTTGTCCCTGGATCACAGGACTCTGGCAGTAGCAGGCTGCACAAGCACCCGGGAGGTGAGGTGTGCATAGTGACCTGTGCTTTCACACAAGCTTCTTGGTGGCTGCAGCAGCAGTCTTAGCTCTCATGCCTGTCTCTGGGGTCCACACTGATAGCCACGGCTCGTGCCCATCTCTGGAGCTCCTTTAAGCCATGGTCTTAATCCCTTCTCCTCGTGCACCAGGAAACAAAGAGGCAAAAAAAGTCTCTTGCCCCTTTGGCAGCTCCAGACGTTTTCCTGGACTCCCTCCAGCTAGCTGTGGCACACTAGCCCCTTCAGGCTGTGTTCATGCAGCAAACCCCAGTCCTCTCCCTGGTATCTGACCTCCGAAACCCGAGCCTCAGCTCCCAGACTTCACCTGCCCCAGCGGGCGTGCAGACAAGCCTCTTGGGCTGGTGAGTGCTGGTTGGCTCCAATCCTCTGTGCAGGAATCTCTCCACTTTGCCCTCCACACCCCTGTTGCTGCACTTCCCTCCATGGCTCCGAAGATTCCCCCCTCGCCACCACCCACAGTCTCCACCCACAAAGGTGTTTCCTATTGTGTGGAAACCTTTCCTCCTTCACAGCTCCCACCCACTGGTGCAGGTCCTGCCCCTATTTTTTGGTCTCTGCTTTTCCTATTTTTCTTTTGCCCTACCCAGGTATGTGGGGAGTTTCTTGCCTTTTGAGTGGTCTGAGGTCTTCTGCCTGCTTTCAGTAGGTGTTCTGTTAGAGTTGTTCCACATGTAGATATATTTCTTATGTATTTGTGGGAGGAAGGTTATCTCCACGTCTTACTCTTCCACCTTCTTGAAGCTCCTCCCCAATGTGTTTTTTCAAGCCTGGAAGATTTGAATACACAGAACAGCTGTGGAATACACAGCCTGGAATATATAGAATAGCTTTATGTAGATGATGGCATATTGCATGGGTTTTAAATAGGTAGATTTCTATCTTACAATAATATTTGCTACTTTTTTCATATGTATTGTATCTATGAACATTATAAATCCCACCATAAAATATTATGATACTGTTTTTTCCCAAGTTTAAAATTTTTCTGTTAGATCTTTAAGTCCATGACCAATTTTGAGTTAGTATTTGTGTAAGACATGAAGTCTAGATCAATCTTCATTTTTTCTACCTATGGATGTCCAATTTCTCCAGAACAACTTGTGGAAAAAGTTATCCTTCCTGCACTGAATTTCTTTTGTGGTTTTGTCAAAAATCAGTTTGGCATATTTGCATGTATTTCTGGGTTCTTTTCTGTTCCACTGATTTGTGTGTCTGTATCTCTGCCAATATCATACTGTTGTGATTAATATAGCTACAGAGTAAACTTTAATATATGCTAGAATTATTTTTCCTTCTTTACTATTATTTGTCAAGATTGTTTTAGGTACTTTTTCTATATAATTTTTAGAATAAGTTTTGTATGTGTAGAAAAACCTTGTAGGGATTTTGTTAGGAATTGCATTAAACCTATAGATTATTTTGGAGAGAAGTAACATTTTTACTATGTTGAGTCTTCCAGTCCATGAACATAGTATGTTTATTCAATTGTTTACCAGTCTGACTTCTTCTTTACATCTTTCAGAGTTTTTTCCTTTGTTTGCCTATTGAATTATTTCCAGAGTTTATGGTTGTGATTATCAGCAAGGAACAAAGGTAAACAATCTGTGTCATTGTATCTGAATTGTAAATTTGACATATCCTTTATTAGTCCCATAATATGGCTATAAACAATTATGTGTGTTTTAAAGAAATTAAGAAGAAAAGTTAGTCTTTTATATTTAGCCACACAAGTACCATTTCCAATGTACTTATTCTTTCCTGAAGATTTGACATTCACTTGACATCACTTTGCCTCATTCTGAAAAATTTCCTTTGCATTTATTTAGTACAGAGAGCTAATATCAAATTTTCTTATTTTTTTTAAATCTGAAAAAGCCTTTATTTAATATTTTTAAGAATATTTTCATTGGAAACACAATTCTGGGTTGATTTTTTTTTTCTTGTGCATTTAAAATACTTTGGACCAAATACTTCTGGCTACCTGTTTCTAATAGGAAAAATATTATACTCTATGGATATTAACACACATATTTAGTTAATAACTATTTATATATTGTATATTATATATAAATAACTAACTACAATGCTGTTTAGGAGAATCACAAATACATATTAATATTTTCTTATAGGAAAATACAAAATGTAATTTATTTTTAAAATGTGGGGACATAGTGGCTGTAGTTTACTGATTTTAAAACTCTTATTCCTCTTCCACTCTATCAAAATTTAACTTTTCTATGTTATTTTACTCATGGCTTACAGCTCTATTAAAAATAAACAAGCAAAACATAAACAAAAATATTTTAAGATTTATTCCCTGAAGAGTACATGGCTAACTATGGCTTAACATGTCATTTTCACATGAGTTTAGCCTCCTTCTAGAATCATAATGGAGTGGCATAGAATGAATGAAGTCCCTTGATTGAGGAAACAGCAATTTAAATGCTTTTGTCTTTGAACTTGAGTACTGCCTTTAGGTTTTGAGCAACTATTTAAACAATTTGAAGCTTGGCTTCCTTGCACGTAAAATACAAATAATAACTATAATGTGTGATATATAATAGATTTCTCTAAAATATCATTGAAAATTCCTTAATGCCTACCTAAGGATATAATGACACTGCATATGCTAATCTATTTTGTAAACTGTCCAAAACTATAAAATATTCAGTTGTGAAACTTACAATGTTGGTGTAAATATATTTGTTGACATTAAAAGTTAGAGAATTTTGAGAGTGTAGTTGAGAAATGGGAGAAATGTGGCAATTTTTATTTTCATAATCATATCAATATATCTTAAAACACATATTGAATTTGTACTATTTGCCAAATATTGGTCTGAGATTCAAAGGAAAACTAGGCACAATTCCTGTCTTGGAGAGTCTCACATATGGTGGGGTAGATGAAAACATAAATAATAAAGTGATTTAATATGTTGTAGAGATGAGAAAATCAGGAGATTTTTGAACCAGGCAGCTGAAAAAGAGAAGCATAATTATACTGAATATAGGACCTCATTGAAAAGTCAGAGGGAACTCAAATCTGCCCTATCAATGGAGTCATTATTCTCAAACTGAGCACCCTCCTCCTAAAAGAGACGTTTTGATGTGCCACACAACTTAATCCTCATATTCTAACTTGGAAACCTGAGAGTGTTAGTTCCAGAATTTGCCCACTTTTAATATTTCTTCTTTTCAAAATTTGTCTTTTTTATTAAATTGTGACAAAGTAATATGCTCATTTATTACTGAAAATACTACAGCCTTCACTTTTCACATAGTAGTTTGTTATAAATTTAGGCAATATATAAATAAGTCATTCAAAGTTAAAAATTTCATCAATAAACTTATATGATAGTACAAGTAAAGCATCTACATTTAACATTGTTGATAAATTAATATGTTTGCCCTTTGGTTTTACTTTCCGATTCACTAAACAGTAAACTAGGAGAATGGGAACAAGTAGCTTGTTATTTATGGCCAATTCATTTTGTGACATTGGGCAAAATAGGTCTCATATTTTGTATCCCATTTCTCTTCTTATAAAGCGTGTTCTATTGGTGGTGATGATAATGATTTTCAAGAAGATCCAGCCAAAATTACCGGTCTTCTGTAAACAAATTTATAAATATGATAAAATAAAACATACTCTCTTCTATTTTACTAATCTAGTATCTCCATCCAGTGGTGCCAAACAGTAACTTCAAACAAAAGAAAAAAATGAGTTTTGTTTCAGTATTTATCATTCTTGTATTCAAGAATGTATTATGGCAAACACTTATCTATTGCTCACAAAAAGGCATAATCAGAAAACTTTTAGTTTTTAAATCACAATGTATAATGTCACACTATATAAGATGCTGACGACACTTTAGAAGTGGCTAAGGAGAAAAATATTTTTTTATTTTTTAGATGAATTTATTGAATTAATTGCACTTATAGACTGAAATTTTCCTTTAATTAAAGAACCCAGGGTCAGAAAATCAGATATTTCGAGCAAATTCTCTAAGTAAACATATAAAAATATTTATTTTCAATTTTATATATGTTAAGACTTGTCTTTTGGTACAGACAGAAATTATGACTGTGGAAAAGGAGATATTACTTATAACTTGGGATTGCTAAGGAAATAATAGTGTTGAGATTTTGCAGTAACATATACTGGTAATAATTTATCAGCACAAATTATTAAAGGAAATCTCCAACACCTTTTTCTCTCAGTTCTTGACAATTTTCATAAAATAACATCTTTTGTTGTTTAAATGTTCTATGCTCCCTTAAAAAAAGCCCAAGAGAAGTCAAAATTTCTACCTCTGACAATGAGCATGGTTGCTATGGAAATAATTATGACTTTTGGTGTGAAAGGATGGAAAAGCTGGAGAATTTGAAATGTTAAGAAATAAATATACTATTATTATGCAAAACTGCCTGGTAGAAAGAGACATTTAAAATGTATATACTGAATTAATCAGAACTTTTCTAAATAGAGCATTGTCCAAAATCTTTAAAGTTTTGACAGTTTCAAAACTTCAATAAAGTGCAGTAAGAAAATGGGTGCTATGCATATGAACATTCCATATTGACTCATGAGCTACTTACAATTAGAAGCTAGACATTTAAAAAAATTGAATTAATTTTTATAGTAAAATGCTGAAAACTAAGTTTACCTGGCACTATTAATACATGGTTACACAAAATAATATATACCTACATATACCACTATAGGTAATCATTTTAATTTGCCACTTATGTGTTGCCATATCCTTCCCTTCTCATCTTCCTTACAGTAGCTTATCCATGAAAAAATGGCAAAACAATATACTCTTTTAAAATAGATGTATTCAGGGGCTTCCCTGGTGGCACGGTGGTTGAGAGTCCACCTGCCGATGCAGGGGGCGTGGGTTCGTGCCCCGGTCCGGGAGGATCCCACATGCCATGGAGCGGCTGGGCCTGTGGGCCATGGCTGCTGAGCCTGCGCGTCCGGGTGCTCCGCAACAGGACGGGAGAGGCCACAGCAGTGAGAGGCCCGCGTACCGCAAAAAAAAAAAAAAAAGATGTATTCAATTGTAAGATAAAAAGGTAATTGAAACCCCTTTTTTCACACCCTTCCAACAAGCACATTCTATTAAATATATTTTTGAAAATTGCCCATACATAGAAAATATTCATGGGTGAATGCATACAAATATTCTTTTTATTTTACAGGAAATGTTTACACTCTTTTTTTTCTTAACTGTATATCACACATATTTCCATGTTAGCACATAAGTATTTACCACACCCTTAAATGACTACCTAGTATTAAAATGATAGATGAATTACAATTACTTAATCAATACATGTTTGGTATATATTGAAAATTTATATATATATATATATATAACATATCACATAAGTAAATACATAGTATCAAGCAAATTTTCTTTATACAAAATTTTGTAAAGTCTTTGTTTACATACAAAATTTTTGGACATAAGGAAGTTATTTTTATAGGCTAAATATTGTCATACTAGGAATATAAATACATTTTTTTAATTTTGATAAAATTAGCAAAATTAACCTTCAGAAAGACCAAAACAGTAACACCATTTACTGTCAGTGGTTAGAAGTTTCAATATTTTGGTATTGAAGTTAATTTATTCATAAATGTCTATAGATTCATTACTGTATAAGGCATTTTGTCAGATTCCAAGAATGAATTAGTTAATAAAATAGACACAGAATGTACAATCTAGGGGAAACTAGCTTTTAAAACTCTGATGAAATATAAGGTAAAACTACTAATTGCTATTGATGTGTACTAGGGGTTCTGGAAAAAATTTTGAGAAAAATCTGAGGGAATTGAATTTAAGTATTCCATTAATTTGTACTCTGTTTTTGCTTATTATTTTTCTTTATATCATATGAATTTATTCCTGCAGTTATGCCTAATTTGCTGAAATACCTTGAAGTAATTTTTCTGAGCATGTGAGTAAATTGTAAAATTTCTAAAGCTTTGTATCTTGAGACCCAGCAACATAAGTAGTAGTGGGCTCCAATAAATCAGTGAAATAGCATATTAAAGGCAAAGACTAAGCTGTCCTGTGGTTCTGACATGCTTAGGGGAGTGAACTCATGTTCCTTTTTTATTGGTTAAGATTTTCTCCACATTGCCATGTGGTTGACAATTACCCTGATTTGTAAGAATAAAACTCCATGCCAATGATAAGTAAATGGACACAATCAGGGCAATGGCAGATACAAGTCTGAAATGCAACTTTTACCCCAGTGTAGAAGTACTGATACTCAGTAACCTCACATGAATGACCGTTAATATGAGTTGCCAACACAAAAACGGTGGGCAGAACACAAATAATGAATGTTGCTTCACTAGCTGTTTCAGATGAAAAGTAAATGATAGCACATATGTGCTTGTCAGAAATTTGATCAGCACATAGAATCAGTTATGTAATTCATTGAAAATCAGTCACCATTTTGCTTAAACTTCCACAAGATACAAATAAACACGTTTTATATCAAGATAAAAGATATAAAAACCAAAATGTAGAGTAACAGCATTTAGAAAGATCTACTGCTTCACATTCAAGACATCTGTGATTTAGCAATCATTTTAGTGTCTGTATTTTACCAATGAGTTTTGACTGATTAGTATTTGAAACTACTTATTTGGGTCAGGAAATATCCAAAATCTTGGTGACAGGAGCAACAGTCAAAATTTCTGAGGAATGTCCTCAAATCTATTACCAATAAATATGATTGTATATTTCCAATTTAGACATTTTGAGAAAGGTGAAAAATCCCAGTTTTTACTAAGTCAACTGCAGTTACATAAGAGGACGACAAAATGGGACTGCAGAATGTCAAGGTTTGTTTTCAATGATGTTGATGATCACATTAGCAATAATAACAACCAATTCATTTACTGCTTAAATGGTCCAGAACTTATGTGAAATGCTGTCTAAATTAGGATAGAATAATTTCATGTTACATCAGGTAAACTTACATGCATGTGCACGCATGCACACACACACACACACACACACAGAGTTTGTTCTTGCTCACACCAAATCCTCTGTAGGTCTGATAAATCTATTGAGAAAGCAGCTTATCTTTGTGGAGCTGCTCAGTGGTGAGTTGTTACAGTTCTGTGGTTCTGGCTTCTCAACACATGGCCTCTGAAAGGGAAACAAGAGAAGAAAGACACTCATTATTTCTGCTGTCTGCAAATTAGCTATTGGGCTCTGCTATTTATACATGAGAAATAAAGGAAAGCAGGGAATATCTGATGGGCAAGGTGATATGTGAATTATCACCTTTAATGTTCTTAACAGCCCTGAATAAGAGAGGAAGGCCACCCAAACTTCTCAGGAAAGCTAACATTTGGAGACACCAAGTTTAATTTTGTATCCTTGTTAATATCTTAAAATTGAAGATAATGCTCAATGTAAGCAATTCAAAGAAATATTGTAAAGCAAGACCACCTATTTGGACTTTGTGACTATATGGGACACATTTTTATGCCTTACAGCCTTTTTAAATAGTTATAAAGTAAAAGTTTTTAATATGTCAATGGTAAATGACAGTTTATATTAAATAATATTCAGTATATGCCTATGTAGGCATATATGATGAAATAAAACAATACTATAAATAATGAAAACTAATAGTTGAATAACTTTTTATAAAGTACCTTCAAACCATGCTTTCCTTTGATAGAAAACAGCTGAGCACAAGCCCCGGCATCTGATTGCCTGGTAAATATTTAACTCTGTATCTCTTCATTCTGTCTGTCAAACATCAATGAACGTAAGACCCAACTCACAAGGCCATGTGCAAATCAAATGAATGAATACATATAATGTTCTTAGAATCATGTCTCGTATATAGAAAACATGCAATAAATGCTAGTTGTTTTTACAGCTACTGTGTAAGCATCCCACTTGCTAGTGGAGTTAATATTATCAGCCAGATTCTTATACTGGTGGAGACAACCAGGCTTAGAAAGTGGAGTAATTTGTCCAAATATCACTTCTAGGAAGAAGTAGAACAATAACTAAAACTCAGGGGTTATTTTGGCTTTAAATGCAGTTCTCTAATTCTTTTTTTATTCAAGTAATAAAAATCAGTAAAATTTCTATACATGCTTTTAGTCTTTAGGTAGTGATCACCTGGGAAAAATGTTTTAATATAAAAGGCTCATGAATGAGTGAAAACTAGCTGTCTATTTTCCTAATGCCTTCTAGGAGTCAATTCATAAAATTAAATTTATGAATCATGTGCTGACAAATACATAGTGTCTCAGTGTAAAAATCTTCATTCACTGTTTTTTTCTGCTTCCTGTCATATTCATTTTCTGAGTTCAAGTACAATTCAATGTGTGCATTTTCTTTTGTAACAAAGGTTTTCATCAATTTATAAAATGGACAAATGGACAAGTCAGAGACCCACTAAAGGAAAAAGCCACAGCAATTACTAAATAATAGTGCCCAAGGAGTTGTTCAGGGCTCTGGCATAGCTTGCCCTTTGAATAAACTGATCTAAGGTCAGATAAAGGAAAAATAATAGTTGCCTTTCTTTACTTTTTTTATTTAATGAACACAAATGTTCTTAAAACATCAGAGTAAATTTCAGCCAAAAAAGAGCCACTGGCAATAAACTGATGTAATCTGTCCTAATGCAGATGAAAATGTCCATGGAGAAACAGAAATTACAAAAACGCAAAAGACTGAAAATTAAGACCAAAGACAGCCTAAGGGAGAATTAAATCTGTAGTTTTGGAGTCTCCACTCACTAAAAGGTAAATAACACTGAATTGAAAAAAAAAAAATGAAATGAGATCTTGGACAAGATGTTATATTTAATCTATAAAACATAACATCTTATTTACCTAGTAGAATTGATGTAAACATTAAATGAGGGAGGAAATTAAATAAGATAAATACATTTACATTTATCAAGGATATAGTAAGTATCCAATTAATGTTAGCTAAAAACACTATGAGTTCACACAAATAAATCACTGTTGGGTAGAATTGGAGATAAAATTATTTTAGCATGTCAGTTTAGATGTTTTTCTCACATACTCTTTAGAAGGCTAGACAGCCAGCAAACTCTCACCTCAGTAGAGAAAAGCTGAGCTAAGGGGAAGACTGGTAGAAATGGCAGTTGGATACTAGTTTTCTTTTGAACCCTTTATTAATGGATTTAGCACATTAGAGTGTGCTTACTCACATACTTACCTCTGTGTGTTTACGTCTGACCTTCTCTTCTAATAAAAAGAAAATATTAGCTAGGTGTCCACCAGCTGTAGAAGGTCACCCCTACCCTGTATTCTAGGTTCCTCTTCCTTTTCCCCATTAAAGGAAACCACTCCACCACTTTCTACTATCCCTACCCTTGCTTTGTCATTTTTTTCAGTTTCTGTGAAATCTTTTCTGCCTTCATCTATTAGCTTCTGGGTTATTGAATATATTTAATTCTCCATCTATCTTGCTGGCTGCCCAGTCTCAATCTGGAGGTCATTTTATATCTGTTAAATTAAAGAGTTAATGTAGTGAGGTAAAGTAATCAGAAAAATTAAAAATATTGCGGAATTAAACAGTTATTTAAAGACAACATACAGCAAACATAGTGCTATAAAAGTCAGACCAGTGAGGCAGAAAGAAAATAAGACATGGCTTCAAAACACAAAACAAATAAAACTTCCTATACGGGTTCATTATGTCAAGCATTTAACTGAAAATTTTATGAGTTTTAACATATTTAATCCTCAGAACAATCCTTTGAGGAAGGTACTGTTATTATGCCCAGTTTTCAAGGGAATAAACTGAGGTACCTGAGAATTTAACTAACTTGATTAAGATCACACTACTAGCGAGTGGTAGAGCTGAAAAGGAAATGAAGGGTAGGCTGGCATCACAGCCTGACTTTTGTGAAAGCATCTAGGTCATAAGTTAGATGGGAGGATTAAATGAGTTAGTACATATAAAACTCCAAAGCAATTCCTATGCACCATTAGTGCTCAATACAAGTTACTTATTTTGTTTCATAATTTATATTTTTATGTTTGTGTTTAGTTATGGTTTGTTTTCTACCTTTTAATACATGATACAGATTTTCCTTTTTTTAATGTGTGTGTGCTTATTTTCTTCTAGTGAACTGTGAAATTTATAACATATCTATGCTCACTTTTTAATGTACACATTTATAAAAGCATATATCTTTCTACTAATTAACTTTAATGATACAGCAGTGATTATTTAATTCCCCTATGTGATCACAAGTATCATACACTTTTACTTTCCCCATTTTATCATGTCTCTTACATTCTTTGGGATGGCCTCCAATTTTTTATCTCCTGCAGACTTCTTAAATAACAATCTTCTACAAAAACAAAGAAAGAAAATGAAAATGAAATGAAAGGAAAAGAAAAGTTAAAGAAAACTGGATACAATTATTGAACTGGATACAATGATTTCATATGTCCTCAATTCCTCGAAATGCATGAATCACATAGCCTACAGAGATTAAAGTCACGTTTGCTGGATATAGAAGCCACAGTTGACAAAGCTAGAGTTAAAAATTAAGTGTTTTATTCAGTTGTCTTACATTACAATGTGCAGGTGACTAAGAACACCAGATTTTGAGATTAAATAGTAAAAATTTTTCTGAAATTAACTTATCTAAACTTAATTTTGTGTGAATTTAAAACTGATCAGGCAGTGGTATAGAAATGATCTCTCTACTAAAAGTTTATACATTGTGTCTGGCTGGAGGAAATTGTTTACATGGACCCAAATTCCTAAAACTTTCCTTATATTTAGATTTAGTGATCCTATAGCTGTCATTTATTGCTAAGGATATATTCAGAAAAATACACAAATATATATATATATATATAGTCAATATATACACACATATATATACAGTATATATATCTACATATATATATATAACTATAATATATATTACTTTATGTATAAAGGATTTTTTAATATTAGTAAAAACTGGAAATATGCTTTCAGTAATGAATAATAAACACAACTAACTAATAGAATAATGTTCAGCCATTAAAAATAATGGTAGAGGCCTAAACCAAGATGGGGGAGTAGAAGGACATGCTCTCACTCTCTCTTGTGAGAACACCAGAATCACAACTAGCTGCTGGACAATCATCAACAGGAAGAAACTGGAACTCACCAAAAAAGATACCCCATACCCAAAGACAAAGGAGAAGTCACAATGAGATGGTAAGAGGGGCACAATCATAGCAAAATCAAATCCCATAACTGTTGGGTGAGTGACTCAGAGACTGGAGAACACTTATACCACAGAAGTCCACACACTGGAGTGAAGGTTTTGAGCCCCATGTTAGGCTTCACAACGAGGGGGTCCAGAAATGGGAGGAGGAATTCCTAGAGAATCAGACTTTGAAGGCTAGTGGGATTTGATTGCAGAACTTCGACAGGACTGGGAGAAACAGAAACTCTACTCCTGGTGGGCACACACAAAGTAGTGTGCACATTGGGACCCAGGGGAAGGATCAGTGACCCCAGGGGAGACTGAACCAGACCTACCTGCTAGAGTTGGAGGGTCTCCTGCAGAGGCAGGGGTTGTCTGTGACTCACTGTGGGGACAAGAACACTGGCAGCAGAAGTTCTGCGAAGTACTCCTTGGTGTGAGTGCTCCCAGAGTCTGCCATTAGCCCAAACAAAGAGCCCAGGTAGGCTCCAGTGTTGGGTTGCCTCAGGCCACACAACCAACAGGGAGTGAACCCAAACCCACCCATCAGCAGTCAAGCGGATTAAAGTTTTACTGAGCTGTGCCCACCAGAGCAACACCCAGCTCTACCCACCACCAGTACCTCCCATCAGGAAATCTGCACAAGCCCCTTAGCCTCATTCACCAGAGGTCAGACAGGAGAAGCAAGAAAAACTACAATTCTGCAGCCTGCAGAACAAAAACCACATTCACAGAAAGATAGACAAGATGAAAATGCAGAGGGCTATGTACCAGATGAAGGAAAAAGATAAAACCCCAGAAGAACAACTAAACAAAATGGAGATAGACAAGCTTCCAGAAAAAGAATTCAGAATAATGATAGTGAAGATGATCCAGGACCTCAGAAAAGCAATGGAGTCAAAGATCGAGAAGATGCAAGAAATGTTTAACAAAGACCTAGAAGAATTAAAGAACAAACAAACAGAGATGAACAATACAATAACTGAAATGAAAACTACACTAGAAGGAATCAATAGCAGAATAACTGAGGCAGAAGAACGGATAAGTGACCTGGAAGACAGAATGGTGGAATTCACTGCTGTGGAACAGAATAAAGAAAAAAGAATGAAAAGAAATGAAGACAGCCTAAGAGACCTCTGGGACAACATTAAACACAACAGCATTCACATTATAGGGGTCCCAGAAGGAGAAAGGAGAGAGAAAGGATCAGAGAAAATATTTGAAGATATTATAGTTGAACACTTCCCTAACATGGGAAAGGAAATAGCCACACGAGTCCAGGAAGCACAGCGAGTCCCATACAGGATAAGCCAAAGGAGAAACATGCTGAGACACATAGTAATCAAACTGACAAAAAATAAAGACAATGAAAAATTATTGAAAGCAGCAAGGGAAAAATGAAAAATAACATACAAGGGAACTCCCATAAGGTTAACAGCTGATTTCTCAGTAGAAACTCTATAAGCCAAAGGGAGTGGAATGATATACTTAAAGTGATGACAGGGAAAAATCTACAACCAAGCTTACTCTATCCGGCAAGGATCTCATTCAGATTCGATGGAGAAATCAAAGGCTTTACAGACAAGCAAAAGCTAATTGAATTCAGCACCACCAAACCAGCTTTACAACAAATGCTAAAGGAACTTCTCTAAGTGGAAAACACAAGAGAAGAAAAGGACCTACAAAAATAAACCCAAAGCAATTAAGAAAATGGTGATAGGAACATACATATCGATAATTACCTTAAATGTGAATAGATTAAATGCTCCAACCAAAAGACACAGGCTTGCTGAATGGATACAAAAACAAGACCCATATATATGCTGTCTCCAAGAAACCCACTTCAGACTGAGGGGATGGAAAAGATATTCCATGCAAATGGAAATCAAAAGAAAGCTGGAGTAGCAATACTCATAGAGATTAAAATAGACTTTAAAATAAAGAATGTTACAAAAGACAAGAAAGGACACTACATAATGATCAGGGGATCAATCCAAGAAAATATAACAATTATAAATATATATGCACCCAACATAGGATCACCTCAATACAAAAGACAATGAGTAACAGCTATAAAAGAGGAAATCGACAGTAATACAATAATAGTGGGGGACTTTAACACCTCACTTACACCAATAGACAGATCATACAAAATGAAAATAAATAAGGAAACAGAAGCTTTAAATGACACAATAGACAGACAGATTTAATTGATATTTATATGACATTCCATCCAAAAATAGCAGATTACACTTCTTTCTGAAGTGTGCACGGAACATTCTCCAGGAAAGATCACACCTTGGGTCACAAAGCAAGCCTCAGTAATTTTAATAAAATTGAAATCATATCAAGCATCTTTTCTGACCACAACACTATGAGATTAGAAATGAATTACAGGGGAACAAACATGAAAAACACAAACACATGGAGGCTAAACAATACGTTACTAAATCGCCAAGAGATCACTGAAGAAATCAGAGAGGAAATTTTTAAAAAAGTACCTAGAGACAATTGACAATGAAAACATGGCAGTCCAAAACCTATGGGATGCAGCAAAAGCAGATCTAACAGGGAAGTTTATAGCTATAGAAGCCTACATCAGAAAACAAGAAAACTCTCAAATAAATGATCTAATCTTACACCTAAAGGAACTAGAGAAAGAAGAGCAAACAAAACCCAAAGTTAGCAGAAGGAAAGAAATCATACAGATCAGAGCAGAAATAAATGAAATAGAAACAAAGAAAACAATAGCAAAGCTCAATAAAACTAAAATCTGGTTCTTTGAGAAGATAAACAAAATTGATAAACCATTAGCCAGTCTCATCAAGAAAAAGAGGGAGAGGACTCAATCAATAAAATTAGAAATGAAAAGGAGAAGTTACAACAGACACTGCAGAAATACAAAGCATCCTAAGAGACTACTACAAATAACTCTATGCCAATAAAATGGACAACCTGGAAGAAATGGACAAATTCTTAGAAAGGTATAACCTTCCAAGACAGAACCAGCAAGAAATAGAAAATATGAACAGACTAATCATAAGTAATGAAATAGAAACTGTGATTAAAAATCTTCCAGCAAACAAAACTTCAGGACCAGATGGCTTCACAGGTGAATTCTATCAAACATTTAGAGAAGAGCTAACACCCATCCTTCTCAAACTCTTCAAAAATTTGCAGAGGAAGGAACATTCCCAAAATAATTCTATGAGGCCACCATCACGCTGATACCAAAACCTGGCAAAGATAATACAAAAAAAGAAAATTACAGACCAATATCACTGATGAATATTGATGGAAAAATCCTCAACAAAATACTAGCAAACAGAATCCAACAGCACATTAAAAGGATCATACAACATGATCAAGTGAGATTTATCGCAGGGATGCAAGGATTCTTCAATATACACAAATCAATCAATGTGATACACTATATTAACAAACTGAAGGACAAAATCCATATGATCATCTCAAAAGATGCAGAAAAAGCTTTAGACAAATTCAAAACCCATTTATGATAAAAACTCTCCAGAAAGTGGGCATAGAGGGAACCTGCCTCAACATAATAAAGTCCATATATGACAAACCCACAGCAAACATCATTCTCAATGGTGAAAAACTTAAACCATTTCCTCTAAGATCAGGAACAAGAGAAGGATGTCCAATCTCACTGCTAATATTAAAGATAGTTTTGGAAGTCCTTGCCTTGGCAATCAGAGAAGAAAAATAAATAAAAGAAATACAAATTGGAAAAGAAGTAAAACTGTCACTGTTTGCAGATGGCATGATACTATACATAGAGAATCCAAAAGATGCCACCAGAAAACTACTGGAGCTAATCAATGAATTTGGTAAAGTAGCAGGATACAAAATTAATGCACAGAAATCTTTTGCATTCCTATACACTAATGATGAAAAATATGAAAGAGAAATTAAGGAAACACTCCCATTTACCATTGCAACAAAAAGAATAAAATACCTAGGAATAAACCTATGTAGGGAGACAAAAGACCTGTACGCAGAAAACTGTGACAGAAAACTATTACAGACAATGAAAGAAATTAAAACAGATAGAAACAGATGGAGAGATATACCATGTTCTTGGATTGGAAGAATCGATATTTTGAAAATGACTATACTACCCAAAGCAATCTACAGCTTCAATGCAATCTCTATCAAATTACCAATGGCATTTTTTATGGAACTAGAACAAAAAGTCTTAAAATTTGTATGGAGACACAAAAGACCCCGGATAGCCAAAGCAGTCTTGAGGGAAAAAAATGGAGCTGGAGGAATCATACTCCCTGACTTCAGACTATACTACAAACCTACAGTAATCAAGACAATGTGGTACTGGCACAGAAACCAATATATATATTAATGGAACAACATAGAAAACCCAGAGATAAACCCACACACCTATTGTCAATTAATCTATGACAAAGGAGGCAAGGATATACAATGGAGAAAAGACAGTTTCTTCAATAAGTGGTGCTGGAAAAACTGGACACCTACATGTAAAAGAATGAAATTAGAACACTCCCTAACACCATACACAAAAATAAACTCAAAATGTATTACAGGCCTAAATATAAGACCGGCCACTATAAAACTCTTAGAGGAAAACAGGAAGAACACTCTTTGACATAAATCACAGCAAGATCTCTTTTGATTCACCTCCTAGAGTAATGAAAATAAAGCAAAAATAAACAAATGGGACCTAATGAAACTTAAAAGCTTTTGCACAGCAAAGAAAACCATAAACAAGATGAAAAGACAGCCCTC
Source organism: Grampus griseus (assembly GCF_964374135.1). Lineage (NCBI taxonomy): Eukaryota > Metazoa > Chordata > Mammalia > Artiodactyla > Delphinidae > Grampus > Grampus griseus. The sequence goes on along the minus strand of NC_139009.1, from coordinate 66,607,604 downwards.
AGAATGGGAGAAAATATTTGCAAATAAATCAATGGACAAAGGATTAATCTCCAAAATATATAAACAGCTCATGCAGCTCAATATTAAAAACAAACAACCAATCCAAAAATGGGCAGAAGACCTAAATAGACATTTCTCCAAAGAAGACATACAGATGGCCAAGAAGCACATGAAAATCTGCTCAACATGACTAATTATTAGAGAAATGAAAATCAAAACTGCAATGAGGTATCATCTCACACCAGTTAGAATGGACTTCATCAGAAAATCTACAAACAACAAATGCTGGAGAGTGTGTGGAGGAAAGGGAACTGTCTTGCACTGTTGGTGGGAATGTAAACTGATACAGATACTATGGAGAACAGTATGGAGGTTCCTTAAAAAACTATAAATAGAATTACTATATGATCCAGCAATCTCACTACTGGGCATATACCCAGAGAAAACCACAATTCAAAAACACACATGTACCCCAATATTCACTGCAACACTATTTACAATAGCCAGGTCATGGAAACAACCTAAATGCCCATCGACAGATGAATGGATAAAAAAGAAGTGGTACATATATACAATGGAATATTACTCAGCCATAAAAAGGAAAGAAATTGGGTCATTTATTGAGACTTGGATGGATCTAGAGACTGTCATACAGAGTGAAGTATGTCAAAAAGAGAAAAACAAATACCGTATATTAACACATATATGTGGAACCTAGAAAAATGGTACAGATTAACCGGTTTGCAGGGCAGAATTTGAGACAGAGATGTAGAGGACAAACGTATGGACACCAAGTGTGTAAAGTCACGGGGTGGGGGAGTGGTGTGATGAATTGGGAGATTGGGGTTGAAATGTATACACTAATGTGTATAAAATTGATGACTAATAAGAACCTGCTGTATAAAAAAAATAAAGAAAATGTATTTATTAGGTTTATAGACATGTGTGCAATTTTAAAAAAAAAACAGTACTGTTACCTTGAAAAAAAAAAAAAGAATATACATTTTCCTGTAAGCATAGCTTTAGTCACATCCCAGTTTTGGTATGTAATATTTTTATTATCATTCAGTTCAAATTATTTTCTAACTCCAATTGTGATTTGTTTTTTGGGGGATTACTTAGAAATAGTATATTTCATAACTTCTAGTTACTTTTTTGTTACTGAGTTATAGCTTAACTACAAGTCAAGAAACACACTGTATAATTTTAATACTTTGAATTTTTTTAAAATTTTCCTTATAGCACAATATGGTCAGTTTTAAAAATGTTCCTAGTGTGCTTGCAAATAATTTGTAGTTTAAAGTTTTGGAGTATAGTGACTATATATCTGCTTGTTGAATCAAATTTGCTGCTCACGTTATTTAAGTTTTTTATGTCCTTACTAACTTTTTTTTGGTGAGCGGAGTCTACTTGTTCTGAAAGATGTATCCTCTATCAGTGAATGAGCGCAGTATGTTAAATCTCCTATTATGATAGTGAATTTGTCTATATTTTCCTTGTAGCTCTGTTGCTCTATATAATTTGAAGTTAAATGCATACTAATTTAAAACTTCCTGGTAAATTGGACTTGTTGATATGAAGTGCCCTTGTTTATTTCTAGTAACGCTTTTGCTTTCAAGTCTACTGTATCTGTTATTATATAATTTCCTTTTGGTTTATATGTGCACTGTATATCTTTTCCAATTCTTTTACTTTCAGAAGAAAAAAAAAAAAAAGCCACCTGGGTGACAGCAGATATCTCTCAATTTCTAGACCAAGACAGGGAAAAAGCAGAAAACTCAAAAGACCTCTGACTGGAAGATTTTTGGTCAAATTATTTTCTGGGGACTTATGAACCTTGTAATTGATGGTTTTGTTTCCCTTTCTTGAGGGAATAAAATGGAATTTAAAAACTATATACATTAAGGCAGTTAGACCAAGATCTGAGTGTTCTCTGTGAGACAATAACTTATACAGAATGCAACAAGGGAAGAAACTGTGTACTCTTGGCAAAATTTTGGTGAGAAGTCTGCCTTTGTCCAGAAAGTCGGTTTGCTTGCTGACTGTGTTTCAGCTGGATGGGGCTCCCTTCAGTGCCTGACCATCACCCCAGCCCACTGCTTCTGCCTCATGGGGCACAGACCCCAGCCTGCTGAACTGTTACTTGATGGTCTCTCAAGGGGCTGGCCATGTACAGGAGCCACTGCCCAGTTCTCTGTCTCCCTGGAGTGGATTCTGTGGGTGCTGCTGAACTTGGGGGGGTTGCTTCAGTGAAGTTGCCCCTGGGGAGATTCCTGATCAGTGGGGCTGAGTCTAACCCTAAAGACAGAAGGCAGCTGGAAAGCAATGATTGTACTGACCTGAAGGTGGTGGGCGAGATGGTCAGATGGTGCAATTGACTATAATGAGCCATGTGCACAAAGAAAACCAATGAAAGCCTGAAGCAGAGTCAACTAAGAGCAAATTCCAGTTGGATCAGACCAGCCAAGCAAAGAAAAATAGAGGATGCACTGTGCTTCACACCAGACAAAGGTATCTAGTAAATAAACTAACTAACAAGAAGCCGCCAAAGCCCAGACAAACAGAAACCATGTTATTTTGTCCAGAGCTGTGAAAGCCTGGACCATAGTATATGGCCTACTGGGACACCACAAGTTGGTTGTACCATATTCTCACTGTAACAGTTTTTCCTAGTTTTGATTGTCTCCAACACTTACCCCATGATTTGACTCTACATAAAATAATTGGTGTGTATGTGCTCAAGCATAAAGCTCTCTTTTTAACCCTTAAATTGTCAACTGTATGTTTTGCTCAATAGCAACTATAAATGAGGTGAGGGGAAAAATTCGTTCTCAGAAAATACGCTCTTTCCTTCAATAGTGACATGCTTATTCAAATTTTTAATGTTTTTATGTCAGTAAGTTATTTTCATCTCAGTGTTTAATGCTAAACACAAATAAAAACACTTTATACTTCAAAAATAAATAAATAAATATATAAATAAATATAAATAAAAATAATGGTACACACAGAAAACAAACAGGTACGTGGGAAATGAGTCTTAATATGTTAAAAACACTTCTTACAAGAGTATTTATAACATGATATATTTTACATTTATTATTTTGATTTTAAAAAATTCTAAAATGGCATATGCAAAATGTTAAAATAATGTTTTTTAGGTATTGACCATTCCATTTACTTATATTTTCACTGTTTGCCTTGATTATTTTTGAGATAGAACACATTTAATAAAATATTTCAGGAAATAAAATTCATGTTTAAAATCCAACAGACAGGATATGTTTTTTTAATATTTTGTGTAGGATGTGGTATTTGGGGTACAAAGTAAATTTTTTTTCTTCTCTAATTAAAAAAAAAAGAAAATAGGTGTTTTTATTTACTTGCTTCTTTTTCTTTCCAACAGTCTCTCCCCCCAACCCATTTCCTTTTTGTCTAAAATAGGGAAAATATCTGTTTCATTTAGGATTTTGTAAATTTTCAAAAAGATGTCACTTGAGGGCACTTAAATTACCTGGCAAGTAATATGTTTTAAATAAATGGAAGCTATTATTGGCAATAACAATAATTTCTCATACCTTACTTAGAATGCCAAGTAAAGGACCATTTTCATGTGTGTGTTGCAGGAGGTCACTGAGAGAACATGACCCCTGGTTGACCTGAGAGCTGGACCCATACAACTGGAGGCTTGCTCCCCCTCCCCTGTCCTTGGAATGTATATCCTGCCTACTATTCCCACACTAGCAGTCATTTCATGGATGCATCCTTGAGAGAGCAATGTGGTACTGAGACCATTTGGACTGATTACATGACTGAACTCCATTAAGTCCTCTATATAAAGTTTTAAGATTCTGGCAGCTGACTGTGTTTCAGCTGGATGCGTTGGGGGGTGGGGCACCGCCGAGTGCAGAGACCTACTCATATGCAAGTTTCTCTGCATATTAAATCTTCCACCTACTAATCTGGAGTGATCTGCCTTTTTCTTTAGTTTCTCCTTATCTTCCATGTACTGGAGCCAGTTTGCTTTCACCCAGGGAACTCCAGAGGTTTCTAACCAACAGTCGACAAGCCAGCCAGGAGGCCAAAAAAATAGGTCTTGGGAAAGACCTCATGGTAGGCAACCACAGGGGAATTCCCGTTGGGCATCAACCTCTATGTGGGGAAGGGTGGTCTGTATGTCAGATGCTGGTGGACTGCTATGTGGATACAGAGATGCCTCAGAAATGCCAGCTGGTCTAAGGTGCTTGTTTGAGGACTGGTGGCAAGAAGAGAAATGCAAGACTGCACAGTGGGCCGACACTTACTGTGGGCAGGTAGGTGGCCTGACTAGAGGCAGAAGCTCGAGTTAGAGAGTTGGAAGAAGTACTGAGGTTAGAGAAGGACGTGTGGTGTCCACTGTTCTGTTCCCTTTGGGGTTCACAGACAAGACAGGAGAGCAATATAATAGGTTGTAGATCTTAGCCTGAGATTTTTACAAAGCCAGGAGGGCACAGGTTTCTGCAAATAAAGGTTTGAGCACTTGCGGCTAAGCCTGATTAACACACTAAGGGGTGGAATCCTTGGGAAAGTGAGGAGAGCAAAGAGGAGGATGTGTAGTGATTAAAGGTGGAACAAATGAAGTGCCCTTTACCATCCAACCCCTAATACAAAGGAAAGCAAAAGCACAGCCAGTGAGGCAGCCTCCAGGTCAGGAAACGTTTATGATGAGAAATATACTCCCAGTAAGTTTATTGATATATCTACCAAGTTGCAGCAAAAGGCCAAGGAAGGTATCCAGGCATGGTTAGTGTGGCCATGGGATACAGGAGGTGAGGGCATTTTTTCTGATTAGGCAGGAGGCAGAGAACATGAGCAACATCACCACATGCCCTGCCCTCTGGCAGCACCTACAGGGTACTGCGGGATTCAAAGTACTCCCTTCTTTATAGATTGGATTATTCTAGCCTACAGGGAGGCTTGACCCAATGAGGAGGCTCTTCCTGAGCACTTGGGGCCTTGGAAATCTATAGAAGAGGCACAGCAAATTCTCAGGAAATTGGGAATGAGGCAGGCCATCTACACCATTGTCTTTGCAGATCCTGATCGGGCCACACTGACTGTAAGAATGAAAGCCAGGATACTGCAGTCTGCACCAGCACCTGATGTGAGATGCTGATATCCATGCTGAGCCTAGTCATGGGACAAGAAATCTATGATGTTGGGCAATCCATTGCTGATTAGGGGAAACTGACAAGCCCAGGAATGAAAGGTACGGGGTTGGGAAAGACCTGAAACAGAGAGGAGCTCAAAGGCTATGCCAATCTGCTCTAAAGTATCAGATAAAGGTAACCCAGAAGCAAATGTGGTTTGAACTCACTGCTCCCAGGACCCCACCTGAAAAGACAGACCAGCAACCCAGCACTGTGTTGGTGGGCCTGTGGAAAGTCTTAAACTGGAACAGCAGTTCAGGCCTGCCCCACATGTCCCTACCATCCCTGATGCCCCACCTGCTCCAGCAGAGGCCTCAGGGACACAGTCTTATTCTAGCTTAGCTTCTCCCATGTCCTGGGTATAGGATTCAGGCCAAGATCACCTCAAGTTGAGGGCCATTGGGGGTGACCAGAGGCCTCACTGGTCCCCAAGAAAACAATAAAAGGTGACAGCTCTGGTGGATACTGGAGCCGAAAGTACTCTAATACATGGTCATCCTCAGGAGTTCTCTGGCCCCCTCAGCACAATCGATGGTTATGGAGGGCAAATAGTTAGGGTCAGGAAGGTCCCTCTGACCCTGCAAATTGTGTATTATCCCTCAATGAGAATATGAGGTTTCTATCTCTTCAATACCAGAGAACATGTTGGACGTTGATATCCTACAAGGTCAAACTCTGAAAACTTTTATTGGTCAATTCTGCCTCCAGGTTAGAGTAATCAAACCAGTGCTGAGGGGAATCACCAACTGGGAACCAGTGAGGCTACCACCCCTGGCAAGAGTAGTAATTGTCAAATAATATAAATCACCCGTGGAGCATAAGGAAATAGGAAAAACTATCCAAGAACTACACCAAGTAGGTATGGCAGGTAAAAAATACAGAAGGCTCAAAGAGGATGACCATGGACTACTGAGAAATGAACAAGGTAGTGTCACCCCATCCATGCCCTGTGCCCAACTTTGCTGCTATCTTGACTGACTTAGCAGGTGCTTGTTCAGTATACCCCTGGCTGCCGAGTCACAAGATAAAATTGCCTTCACGTGGGAGGGCAACGATGGACCTTTCAAGTGCTTCCCTGAAATAGTTGTGAGGAAGAGGGTAAGCAGTGAACTCAAATAAAATGTAATGCCCAGTCACTGTAAAGTTTCTGAGAGTCATATGGTTGGGTGAGACACATATTGTCCCAGAAATTGATTGATAAGGTGGTGCAAGCCTGAGCACCCCCTACGAACATGAAAGAGGTGCATGTCTTTGTAGGGATCTGGGGGATTTAGAAGAATTTTATTCTCCACCTGGCACAGTGCCTCTATCCTTTTTATTGCCATAAATAAAAGGCACATGTGGGACTAGGGATCAGAGTAGCAAGCTGCCTTTAAGATGGCAAAAAACTAGTGAAGCATATTGAAGCTCTGAGTATCTCTCATTTGAGTTAGATGTAACTGTAGCTCCAAGAGGTATGGAGTGGGTACTGTGGTAGAGACAACAGAAAGAGAGAGTATCCTGAGAGTTTTGGTCCCAGCTCTGGAAGGGGACAAAATTCTGATATACCTCCAAATAGCAACAGCAACTAGCAGTGTACACAGCAATTCTCTAGGTAGAGCATCTCACAAAGAAATAGCATATTATGGTAAGAACTTCCTGTCTAATTAAGGAGTAGGTTAAAACTATGATCCATTGCCCCACCTCTGCCATGGCTCTAATTGTCACTTTAACTAAGTGGCACACCTATTTGTAGCAGAGGATCACCCTGTCTGCCAACCCACTGTCTCTAGAAATGTGGATGCTACTAGACCTTGTATAGCATGTAGATCCTCCAAATGTCCCCATTCCTATTCCTGTGGCAACCCCGGCAGCCTGTAGAGAAGGGATGGAGGACATTTCCACTGATGCCTCATATGCTGACAGGTTTAGTAGCATCGAACCATCCACATGGACTGCAGTGACTATTCAGCCCAACACTGACACCATCTGGATGAAAATAGGAACAAACCATAGTAGCCAGTAGATGTGGCTGGTGATCAGGCAGGAGAGTTGGCCATGAGTAAAGACACTGTGTTTCCCTGAAAGAGCCTGAAACAGTCCTTATTGTCTTCCATGTTCAGGCTTAGAAGGCACTTATACAGTCTTTCAATTAGGAAGCTGATACCTGAACTCAGGTACAAACCCTAGCAACGGACCCTTCAATAGATATAGCAGATTGGATGCATAGGAAGAGTGGCCACCATAGTGCCCAGATGATTGCCCATGGAACACAGTGACTTGGTTAATGCAGTAACAGTATGTCCTTTGTGTTCTAAACAAGACCCAGAGGAGTCTGGGACCATACACAAGAGTTTACAACCAGTGAAGGATTGGCAAATTGATTATACTGGCCCCCTCTCTCTGAGTGAGGGCTCTAAATATGCCTTGGTTTGTGTGGGTACCACATCTGGTCTAACCCAAGGTTTCCCCTGATGCAAAGCAAATCAGGCTTCCACCATTAAGGGATCAGAGAAGCTGAGGACCCTGTCAAATAGAGGTGATTGAGGATCACGTTTCAAAGGCCATGATATGCAAGGCTGGGCAAAAACCATAACATTGAATGGAGTTTCCATCTCCCCTCTAACAAGCAAGGAGCAGGAGAGGAAGAATGGAATATTAAAGCCACAGATGAAATTATTAACAGGTAAATCTACCTTGGCTGAGTGGACTAAAGTACTGTCCCAGGCTTTAATACACCTGAATGTTCAATCAGTAGGGCCTGTTACCCCATCTGCCAGACTGGGGGCCACTGCTGAGACACCGAGCACTTTAAAGATATGAGAGTGTCAGGAGATAGCCATTGCCTGACTCTCACCATACAACAAGGTGCTATGCTTCTGAGAACACCAAGTCCCATCACACCCAGGAAAGGTATTATTTACTGGAATTTGTAATGGGAGGTCCCACTGGGATGGGTGAGTTACTTTGCACCCTTGGGTGAGGGGGAACTACTCAATCTTCACTGGGATCCTTTGGTTCTGCTACAAGCTGGACCTGTTGAAATGCACTGTATTTGGAATGGAACATGCACTGTTGCGAGAGGGCAGAAGGTGGGTGTCCTGGTCTGGCATATCCCACACCCATCCCTTCACACCTGATAGTGCTCCCTCCTCAAGTCAACATGTATGGTATGCTCACCAGGTCAAGTTCCTAAAGCCGCTAACCTCCCTCTGCTCAAGACCAGATGGGGGCTTTCTGTTCTCCACCAGCATGACTTTTAGCCCCTCTATTGGTCTGGAGGATGATGTAGCACACATATAAGCCCTTACTGAATTCACCCAACAAGCCTTAAATGGCAAAGCCTGTCTTCACTGAACACTAAAGTGTCTCTAGTGAGAAAAGCTGTCCACCAAAATAGGATGATCTTGAACATTATTACTGCCTCCCAAGGAAGAACCTGTGCCATTATCCAAACAGAATGTTGTGTGTTCAGATTTGATGAGTCTGCTAATGTATCATCTTTAGCAGCATGAGGATGCACATGAATGTCCTGAGTATTCTGACCCTCAACCTAGGGGACTTAAATCAGTGGTTCAGATTATGAGGCTTTTGATGGAAACAAATGTTACTTTGGGAATCATGATCTGAATCTGTGTCTTCTCTTGCATGTGCCTGTGTTGTTGCTGTGTTTCTGCCTCCAGTCCAGGCAAAGAGCCTACAAATGGGCCACCTCCATGCTTGTGACATCCCTTAAGGACAGCTCAGGGCAGATTTCAAAAGAGGGAACAGAGGGATGTGTAAGATTATAAGGGCTGATCAGGAGGAGTAGAGTTTTGGGGGAGATCATTGAGAGGACATGACTGTTGGTTGACCCAAGAAGTGGACCTGGGCAACTGGAGACTCCTTATTCCTTCCCCTGTCCCTGGAACATATGTCCCTCCTACTAGATCTACTAGTCTTGTGACTGACCAAGACAAGTTTCATTAAGTAAGCTCCCCTGCTTATTAAACCTGCCACTTGCCAATCTGAGTGGTCTGCCTCTCTACTTAGTGTCTTCTTGCCCTCCACATTTGGGGGCCAGTTTCAAACTTCACTGTGGGAACTCCCAATGTTGTGAACCAACAGTATAGTGTTCCAGCCTGCTTTTAGTAGAACATTGACTCTGCTTTTTCAGAATTCCTCAATGCATCTGCTTTCCTGCATGCTTTAATATATCCATATATATATATATATATATATATACACACACACACATATATATGCATATCCTATGTTTATAGATAGATAATATTTTCTCTGATATTATTTTTAGAAATTGTGGCTCTGATTGGCTTTGACAGATAGGGAGGAAAGTAGGGATGAAGTTAATGCAGAGGCATTCTTGCAGCAGAGAAATTCCATTTTGTGCTTAGAGATTTATTTTTCTCATATTTTGGGACAACCCTTATAAGTAACCTCCTGCAATCATGCCATTGTTTTTTGTTTTGTTTTTGTTTTACGACATGTGTTCCAATGGCATCTGCAAAGAAAAAGGAAAAGGTTAGTTACTGATTGGACTCATTTAGTTTGCTGGCAAAGGTCTTTATCATATGGGCTGTCTTTGGCCATCTTTGCCTTTAGTTCCTGCTATTTTAGCATCAGGATATTAGTTACAAATACAACTCCATTGCCAATTATGTTGGGGGTAACCAGTATCTCTTCCTTCAGTCTGCATCTGGGAATTTGCAGTATGTGTTGATATTTTCACAGGAAAACAAGCCAATTACATTTGACATGGTCCTGTTATTCACGTGTTTTGAATCAAGTGTTGTAAGCATTTCCTTTCTAAGATAAAAACTTTCTGTAGTTTATAATTCAGAAAACACTGTAATTTTGTTCTATAATGACACCTTTCTCTGCTTTTTAGAAGTAATTCAAATATTATTTTGGAATTTCACTGCGGGAACTTTTGTTGCTTTAATTTAATTTAATTGTTTTTGTCAATCCCATGAAAATTAGAAGTGGATATGTTTGGATTTAAGTGAACATCTTGAAAACAAAGCAATTAGTTTTTATTTTGGTCTAATTTACAATAAACATATATCACTTTTACAAGAAAATAACACAATTCTTTTAAAATTAAATCACTGTTTTTTTTCTTTGCCTAAGAGTATTCCCCCAACACTGTGGACACTTTGTACATTAGCTAAACAGCATGAAAGCATAAAAAAGGTTTCATAGTATTGCAATACTTGCCCTTTGAGGAAGATATTGTTATCTTTTTCAGATGGACCTAAGAACTGTAATTTTCATGAAGTACAATCACATTTTTAAGTTAAAGGTATGCTTTTTGACCTATCAAATAGGCAAGATATGTAATTGATGCTTATTCTTTAATGGCTCTAAAGGAATGAGTAAAAGTTACCTTTTGATAGCAATGCTATTTAGTGATTGTGCCAAGGCTGCAATTGTCATAAAAAATTTACAAAGTAAGGCTCAGGTGTGTGAGTGTGTATGAATGTGTGTGCTCTTTAAATATCTGTAAGAAACTGAAACGCTAGCTCAACATAGGCTTTCTGTCAGCTGGCCCTGGACAAGTAACATTCAGCTCTTTTATGATTCACCTTCAGGTGATGGACATTTATATTGCAAGTTTCGTTTGTTGTTGTTGTTTTTTGTTCAGTCCTGCATCCATTCTAGAAGTGTAATGGGCTAAAAATTAAGTAATAAGATCAATTATATAGTGTTCCTCTGATTATAAAAACACTTTGCATTCATTATCCTATTTACTTCTTTTAGCATAGTACCTATTAATATAACATTATTTTTCACATATAACTCAATACAAAAATGGAATTCAAGTCCAAGTCTTGCAACTTTGTGCTCTTTCCATCACAACGTATATCTTTACAAAAAAGGAATACTACAGAATACTTTATAAGTAGCAATCCTGCAAGGAAATGTATACGAGAAAACTTTCAGAGATGCATATATATTATAGTTAAATGACAAAATTACACTTTACTTCATTAGACTTACCTGCTTGGGTGGAAATCCATCAGAAACATAATGAATGCACAATTTAGCACATTAGAGTGGCAAATGCCCTCTTCAGTTTATTCTAACTCCACAATTAGCATACAATTGGGAATCTGTGTTTAAATATAAAGGACACATATTTTTTAAAGAAAATAAAGACTGAAGAAAAGGCCTGTAATTTCCTCATTTCCCAGTGCAAGACACAGAAACAAAAACAAAGGCAAATTCATAGTTGTTGTTCTAATTTAAAGAAAACAAATAAGTAATATTCTTTCAGCAAAAGTAGAAGGACAAGTAGATTAAATGAGTCTTTTGGAAGTCAATAATGTCCCTATTTTTCTTAAAGAAGTACAATTTCTATTTAAGATCTAAGAATAATTTACACTTATCAGATAAAATTTGAAAATAAAAAATAGTATAGAAAAATTAAAATCACCTGTAGTTATTTCTGGTTATAATATAAAAGGATTTGTAAGATCTTTATTTCCATGGAAATACTCCAAAAATCTGGGTATAAGACTTACCAAAGAGTATTGTTTACAAAGATGCACAGATGAATAGGACGCCCTGTCTTTCTTGGATGAACAGAGAGCGGTACACGTATCTTCCACTTTTCGAAAGTTTGCTTTATGCCACTTCCCTTTTACACAAGACTCATATTAGTACCTGTTTTTGGTAACAGAAATAAATCTGAGGAGGATTTTTGCTTTTATGATGAAAGGTCAAAAGTGAGCCCTTACAGAGGTAGCATGCACCCTGAGCAGCTAGAGTGGCTCCCCTCAAGCTCCTTCCCCTGGAACTATACTCATCATTTCAATATCAATCTACCACAGCTTTGAACTGTGTCTGTGAGCATCTGTGTTTTATCTCAGTTTATTTTGTGCATCCCTTAGCAATATGTGTCCTGAGGTAATTGTTTCTTTTCTTTACACCATTTCAGTTTATGAAAGATTTCATAGGAATGCTCTACTTTTGTAGAGTGCAAAAAACCTGTAGTAGTTTCATGGGGCAAATACATGGTGTCAATGCAAGCAGGAAGATGATATGGCCTGATAAATTATCTGTGTTGAGGATAGTCTGGCTGAGCTATTAGCAGAAATGGGAGGTAAGTGGAACCTAATAGATTCTGGAAGACTCCCAAATGCAACAATAAGTCAGCCAACCTGATAATATTTCTTGCCCCAGCAGGAAGAATTGAGAAAATCACCAAAAGGTAAGTGTTAATTATCTAAATGATTAAGAGAGTAGCATTGACATATATACATTACCAAATATAAAATGGATGGCTAGCTGGAATATGCTGCATAGCATAGCGAGATCAGCTCAATGCTTTGTGACATACTAGAGGGGTGGGATGGGGGGGAGGGAGTCTTAAGAAGGAGGGGATATGGAGATATATGTATACTTATAGCTGATTCACTTTTTTGTACAGCAGAAACTAACACAAAATTGTAAAGCAATTATACTCCAATAATGATATTTACACACAAAAAAAGAAATATGATAACAGGACTTATCAAGATAAAAAGAGAGAAAAGAAAAGCAAATTATTGATAGGGATAGGTAACTTCCTTCTGAAGTGGCTTGTGCTTGTGCATCTGGAGTATCTTGCATTCAATTTACCAACAGAATGAACCTATGTGGCTTGTGATTGTAGGAAAGGACATTTTTCTGTTTGGCTTTCAATGCTCCCATTGAGAAGACCTTGAGATTCTAACTCCTCTGTACTTCAATTTTTGGCAATTCTTTCTTTTCAATCCCAGCCTTCTGTGGTACTTATTTCTTTCACATAAGGAGACTTTAAGGGCTCTGTGGAGCACTTTGGCCTTTAGCTCATTAGTTTCCACACTACAAACACCCAGGTAACTGCTTCCTAAAGTAGTTAGCACTCTTCCGATTTCCTTTTTTGTCTTCAAATTTTGTTGAAATATCAGACATACTGTTGCATTTTTTTTCAGTTTTCTTTGTCCCTGGGAATAAAAGCTCTTACTTTATTATTGGATTAAGAAAATATATGTATGGTCAAGCTCTAATCATTCATTTCATTCTTTTCTAATTAAATTTTATAGAGGATATCATATATGCCTGAGTTGTTGATTTTTTGCCCTGTTTAATCCTAAAATCTGTGTTTTAATTCTATAGAGACCTAGGCTACTCAGTCCAGAAATATTAAAAATTACTTTCAACTCTTATGCCTAGACCCAAGCTGAACACATGTAATATCCCACTCTTTCTAGTCCTCAGAACCCTCTTGTTCTCCACTTAATCCTGTGTATCATGGGAGGGGCATATTCCAATAAAGTAAGCAAATATAACTCCCTTTTATCAATTCAGGTCCAGAAAGAGAGAATAAGAAAAGTTGTACGGAGGGGGAAGAAGTAAAACATCATTCAGAAGGAAAGATCTTTCTATTCTGTGCAACTTTAACCCTAAAAGATGATAGTGAATTTTTCTCAATATTATTTTTAGTAAATGTATGATATTAAAAACACTTGGTTTGTATACAAAACTATAAATTTCACTTAAGACTCATAATATGAGGATATTTTCATTTGGTCAGAAATATTAATGGAATTATTTAGCCCTTATAGTAGATTAGTTAGAAATATGTATCCTCTCATCAAAAATGGCTAATATATTTATTTTCTTAATGGAAAACAGTAAGTTGCTGAAGACTATTTATAGAATGAACTCATTTCTGAAAATTAAATGATAAATTCAATAAATGATAGCATACCAACAGAAAATTTTCTGGAAAGTAATATATTCAACTGTTCATAGATGATTACTTTAAAGAATGGGAATACAGTAGTCTTTCTAAATTTTATTCTTCTATAATGTTCCCATTTTCTTACACTATATGATATAATTAGTTTAATGATGAAATATTAATTATGTCATATTTATTGAATATATGCCATTTACCCAGCATGATGCCTGCCAGGAATCAAAGATTTTATAAAGAAAAATAAGGTACTAATTCTAACTTCATGTAAGTTGTGTTATCAAGACAAGATACATAGACATAAACCACATAATTATACAAGTATGGAAATAATTGTCTAAATTAGTGGTTCTGTTTTAGCTCAATGAGCCAAAAGTTTAAAGTAGAATAGAATAGTGAAATGATTGAACCTGAAATGCATACTAATAGAGGAATTCTATTTGTATAAGTCAACTAGAGTGCTAGAGTACATTAAGGCAGGGGCTATTCAGGCATGAAAGACCCAAGTATTTAAGAGAGAAATTAATATTAACAAATCATTTTAATATCCAGTATTCTTAACTTGAAAATATTTATGTTAGTGAGTAAGATAGTGTTAACATTATATCAAATGATTATTTATACAGGAGAAAAACATAAATAGAGGAAAAGTAGTTCTTGCCCAAGAAAGCATGGAGGGCGTACAAGGACAAAAAATTGTATTTGTTTCTTTCACTCCCCTTGACTCCCGATGTTGTATTGGCATAATAGCTTAGTTTTATTAAGTACTTATGTTATTTAAGATAAGGTAAAGCAGCCATAAAATGAGGACAAAAATTATTGTGGATTAGGTAAGTTGAAGTTTTTTTTTCAGTTGAAAACCTGTATTTTTCAAGTATGTGACCCAGAGGTAATGATGTTCTGAGGAGTCTTAGTTACTTTCGTTTGTGGCTCTGCAATTTCTCAGTGCAACTCTTCCGACATTTGATCCAATATTTCTGCTCCAGTTTCCACAATCTTAATTGTTTTCCCCTAACAGATGATGGGGAGAAGGTTATACCAAGCTATAATCAAGTAAAAACAATGAAGGTGAGTAGTAGAACTCAATCTTGACTGTCCATTAAAATCACCAGTGACCTTCACAGGACAATTCAGTCAGAATATGTAGGGAACAAGTAAACAGTAGTTTTCCAGAACCCCACCGATGATTGCAATGTGCAGGCAAGTCTGAGTACTGATGAACTTAGGTAAACTCATATCATTGAGTGGAAAGGGAATCTGCATACAAAGAATAAGTAGCTTCCACTGAAGTAGAACTCATGGAAAATCCATACAGGAAATTTAAATACAAGAAAAATTAAGAGTTTTAAGGAAAATAAATTAATAGATAAAATATTTTTAGGCACTATGATCAAGAATTTTGAATTTGGAAATGTAGTAGAAAAAGTAGAAGTAAGATGATCAATACTAAGAAACAGCTAAATTTCCTTGAATTCCTAGTGGAAGAAATATCTTAAAATTTATAGATAAAATTTAAAAAGATAGAAAAATAAGTGAAAATATGAGTAACTTGGTATACTCATACATGAGCTGTAACATGGGACATATAAGCCTTCCGTAAAAAGAAAAATATAAGGAGAAATATAGTTAGACTCAATTAGTAGAGAAAAAATGTTCATTATGTAACTAAGAAATTGACTCTTCAGAATGGAGGGCCTCCTTCTGCAAAGCACAGGAAAGATTAATGCAAAAAAACAAGTAAAAATTAAAATGAAATATCCATATTAATGATTATCAAGCTAAAGACAAATATTTTAACAGAGAAAAAAAATTAACAACAGACTTCTCCTTTGCAAGCACAGGAGACTATAAGTGAGCAGCCTCATATAGAATAAAAATTAAAGGACAGAGACCCAAGAATACTATTCCCAGTTAAAATATTATTTACCTGTCAGGAAAATAATTATAATTATCTAAGGATTCAAAAAGTTAGCATAATTAATATGAAGGAAGTATTCGAGATAACGTTCTAATCAACAAATAAAAAAGAATATATTTTTTTAAAAAGAGAGTAATATTATGGGGAAACAAATAGAATATTTATAAAATATTAAACATAACATTATAAGAATTTTCTAATATATATGGAAGTAAAAGTTTAAAAGTATATATATATAATATTTATTGGAGTATAGTTGATTTACTGCTTTTAGTTTCAGGTGTACAACAAAGAGACTCAGTTATAAGTATACATATATCCACTCTTTTTTAGATTCTTTTCCCATATATACCATTACAGAGTATTGAGTAGAGTTCCCTGTGCTATACAGTAAGACCTTACTAGTTATCTATTTTATGTATAATAGTGTGTATATGTCAATCCCAATCTCTCAAATTGTGCCTCTCTCCCTTAACCCCTGGTAACTATAAGTTTGTTTTCTACATCTGTAATTCTATTTATGTTTTGTAGATAAGTTCATTTTTACCCTTTTTTGAGATTCCACATAAGCGATATCATATGATATTTGTCTTTGTTTGACTTACTTCACTCAGTATCTAAACCCAATAGTTGAAAAAAATTGATAAATTAGGGAGAATAGGAATTCACTAAAACAGAATTTCAACAAAAGCTTTAATCAGTGAATTGACCTCATGAAATGGCAGAAATAGCATAATAAAATGAGAAGACCTTATGGAGTTTTATTAACTAGTCTAAAAATAATAAAACAAAAAATGAATTCAAGGGATAACAAAATTTTAAATGGGCTATCAATTTCAGTAGGGGTGATCCCAGAGAACAAAATAACCCTCAAGTGATTAAATTCTAGACAATTTTGTCAAAATACTTTATCACTTATTGATCCACAATATTGATCAATAGAACAAGTTACCCTAGGGATAACAGCATAGTCCTACCCTAGAGCTCATATGGACAATAGGGTTTATGACCTCAATGCTGGATCAGGACATCCCAATGGTGTAATCACCATGAATGATTTATTTGTTTAATGATTCCACATAATCTACATAATCTGAGTTCAGACTAGAGTAATCCAGATTGGTTTCTGTCTACTGTATATTTCTCCCAGTACAAAAGAACAAGAGAAATAAGACCTACTTTACAAAAGCTTCTTCAAACTAATAGATGATATAATCTAAATTCAATTAAGTTATATACAGCCCTGCCCATGAACAGGTTTTTTTATGGTGACAGAGCCTGGTAATTATGTAAAACTTAAACGTTTTTGCCAGAAATTCGATTCCTTTTCCTAAAAACATGTTTATAATTAATATACTTCCAACTAATTATTCCCATCCTACTTGCCATAGCACTTCTTACAAAAAGAGCAAAAAGACTTAGGTTACTTACAAATTCAAAAAGAGCCAAATACTGTCAGCCCTCATGGCTTACTATAACCTCTCTCCAATGCTGTCAAAGTATTCATTATGGAGCTACTAAAACCACTAATATCATAAATGTTTTTCTGTAAAAGTTAGGATAACAAATATTCTAGACTTTCTAGGACATGTTATCTTTGTAACAGCTGATTATTTCTACCATTATAACACAAATTCAGCAAAGGAAGGCATAGACAACACATACACATATGGGAATAACTGTATTCCAACAAAATTTTATTTACAAAATTAGGCAGTGAGACTGATCTGCTTTATGGGCAGTAGCTTAATAACCTCTGTTGTAAAAGAAAAGTTTTGCTGGAGAGAAGCAGATAGGCCAATGAAAAAATAAAAGTATAAATGAAAGGACAGAAAAAATAGGGGAGCACTTCATGAATGACAGTATGAGGAGCTCCATGGATATGCTTCCCAGTGAAAAAACCATAACTGCTAAAAGTTATATATAAAATAAAAGTCTTGGGAAAATTCCTAAGGGCATACATCAAATGAAAATATCTTTATTCAAGAAATTCTACTAAATCTCAGTAAGAAGTGTGAGTGTCTGTAATACCTGAGCCATAATACACTTCCTGTCTCTATCCTCAGTTCCATGTGACCAAAGCTCCACTCTGAGTGGGTACGGTTAACATTAACTGCCCTCATACCCTAGCTCCCAGTCAAGGGCTATGGTATTTCCCTGGAAGAGGCAAACCACAAATAATTCTCATTCCCACAAGCTGCATGTTATAGAAGCTAAATTCCAGGTAAATATGTACTAGACGTTTGAGCTCCCTCTCATTACGTAAGGATAATGGGTTATTTTTCTCTCTCACCCCAATGCACTGATAGGTATGATATTCTTCAACACAAGATATAAGTCAAAATGACTAGTACTACTGCCCCTAAGAGCACCTAGCTGGTAAAACATGGATGTCATCCTAAGAAAAGCAAGTTACTGTCACTGAATTTTATGTGATCATGAAGGATTCAGAAAAGCTACAAAGATAACCATCACAACATTACTTCTGTTTAAAAATAATTTGGAATTAAAAATGTGTGCAAATTTTTAAATATAAATTTTATTAAGAATTAAAAATGAAAGAAAATGTATGCCATAACCTCAAAATGTAGAAAGAATAGCCAAGAAAACTTCTCAGAAGTTTGAAGGAAGAAAAACAATAGTGAATGATGTAATGAACCATAAAACAAGGACAAGACAGAGTATTAGCAAAGCTAAAATTAGTTCCAAAAGTCCCACAAATTAATAAAACATGTGACTACAATGATCACAAAAAGAAAAAAGCATGAAGCCTCTTATATAACCTCATCCACCAAAGGGCAGACAGCAGAAGGAAGAAGAACTACCATCCTGCAGCCTGTGGAAGAAAAAACACATTCACAGAAATATAGACAAGATGAAAAGGCAGAGGGTTATGTATCAGATGAAGGAACACGATAAATCCCCAAACAACTAAATGAAGTGGAGATAGGCAACTTTCCAGAAAAAGAATTCAGAATAATGATAGTGAAGATGATCCAGGACCTCGGAAAACAATGAAAACAAAGATCGAGAAGCTGCAAGAAATATTTAACAAAGACCTAGAAGAATTAAAGAATAAACTAACAGAGATGCACAATACAATAACTGAAAGTGAAAACTACACTAGAAGGAATCAATAGCAAAAAAAAACTGAGCAGAAGAACGGATAAGTGACCTGGAAGACAGAATGGTAGAATTCACTGCTGTGGAACAGAATAAAGAAAAAAGAATGAAAAGAAATGAACACAGCCTAAGAGACCACTGGGACAACATAAAACACAACAACATTCGCAGTATAGGGGTGCCAGAATAAGAAGAGAGGGAGAAAGGACAGAGAAAATATTTGAAGAGATTATAATTGAAACCTTCCGTAACATTGGAAAAGAAATAGCCACCCAAGTCCAGGAAGCACAGAGAGTCCCATACAGGATAAATTCAAGGAGGAACATGCTGAGACACATAGTAATCAAACTGACAAAAAATAAAGACAATGAAAAATTATTGAAAGCAGCAAGGGAAAAACAACAAATAACATACAAGGGAACTCCCATAAGGGTAACAGCTGATTTCTCAGCAGAAACACTACAAGCCAGAAGGGAGTGGAATGATATACTTAAAGTGCTGAAAGGGAAGAAACTACAACCAAGATTACTCTACCCAGCAAGGAACTCATTCAGGTTCAACAGAGAAATCAAAAGCTTGACAGACAAGCAAAAGGTAAGAAAATTCAGCACCACCAAACCAGTTCTACAACAAATGCTAAAGGAACTTCTCTAAGTGGTAAACACAAGAAAGGAAAAGTATCTACAAAAACAAACCCAAAACAATTAAGAAAATGATAATATGAACATACATATTGATAATTACCTTAAATATGAATGGAATAAATGCTCCAAGCAAAAGACACAGGCTCACTGAATGGATACAAAAACAAGACCCATATATATGCTATCTACAAGAGACCCACTACAGATCTACGGACACATACACACTGAATGTGAGGGAGTAGAAAAAGATATTTCATGCAAATGAAAATCAAAAGAAAGCTGGAGTAGCAATACTCATATCAGAAAAAAATAGACTTTAAAATAAAGAAAGTTAGAAGAGACAAGGGAGGACACTACATAATAATCAAGGGATCAATCCAAGGAGAAGATATAACAATTATAAATATATATGCACCCAACATAGGAGCAACTCAATACATAAAGCAACTGCTCACAGCTCTATAAGAGGAAATCAATAGTAACACAATAATAGTGAGGGACATTAACACCTCACTTACACAACAGAAAATTAATAAGGAAAAACAGCTTTAAATGACACAATAGATCAGATAGATTTAATTGATATTTATAGAACATTTCATCCAAAAACAGCAGATTACACTTTCTTCTCAAGTGTGCATGGAACTTTGTCCAGGATAGGTCACATCTTGGGTCACAAATCAAGCCTCAGTAAATTTAAGAAAACTGAAATCATATTAAGCATCTTTTCTGATGATAGCACTATGAGATTAGAAATGAATTACAGGAGAAGAAATGTAAAAAACACAAACACATGGAGGCTAAACAATACATTACTAAATAACCAACAGATCACAGAAGAAATCAAGGAGGAAATCAAAAAATACCTAGAGACAAATGACAATGAAAACATGACAAGCCAAAACGTAAGGGATGTGGCAAAAGCAGTTCTAAGAGGGAAGTTTATAGCTATAGAAGCCTACCTCAAGAAACAAGAAAAATCTCAAATAAACAGTCTAACTTTACACCTAAAGGTACTGGAGAAAAAGAACAAACAAAACCCAAAGTTAGCAGAAAGAAAAAAATCATAAAGATCAGAACAGAAATAAATGAAATAGAAACAAAGAAAACAATAGCAAAGATCTATAAAACTAAAAGCTAGTTCTTTGAGAAGACAAAATTGATAAAACATTAGCCAGTCTCATCAAGAAAAAGAGGGAGAGCACTCAAATCAATAAAATTAGAAATGAAAAAGGGTAAGTCTTGACAGACACTGCAGAAATACAAAACATCCTAAGAGACTACTACAAGCAACTCTATGCCAATAAAATGGACAACCTGGAAGAAATGGACAAACTCTTAGAAAGGTATAACCTTCCAAGACTGAACCAAGAAGAAATAGAAAATATGAACAGATCAATCACAAGTAGTGAAATTTAAACTGTGATTAAACAACTTCCATTAAACAAAGTTTAGGACCAGAAGACTTCACAGGTGAATTCTATCAAACATTTAGAGAAGAGCTAACACCCATCCTTCTCAAACTCTTCCAAAAATTTGAAGAGGAAGGAACACTCCCAACCTCATTCTATGAGGCCATCATCACCCTGACACTAAAACCAGACAAAGATACTACAAAAAAGAAAATTACAGACCAATATCACTGATGAATATAGATGGAAAAATCCTCAACAAAATACTAGCAAACAGAATCCAACAACACATTAAAAGAATTATACACCATGATCAAGTAGGATTTATCCCAGGGATGCAAGGATTCTCCAATATACACATATCAATCAATGTGATACACCATATTAACAAATTGAAGAATGAAATCCATATGATCATCTCAATAGATGCATAAAAAGCTTTTGACAAAATTCAACACCAATTTATAATAAAAACTCTCCAGAAAGTAGGCATAGAGGGAACCTACCTCAACATAATAAAGGCCATATACCACAAACCCACAGCAAACATCATTCTCAATGGTGAAAAACTGAAAGAATTTCCTCTAAGATCAGGAACAAGACAAGGAGGTCCACTCTCACCACTATTATTCACCATAGTTTTGGAAGTCCTAGCCTCAGCCATCAGAGAATAAAAAGAAATAAAAGAATACAAATTGGGAAAGAAGTAAAATTGTCACTGCAGATGACATGATACTATACATAGAGAATCTTAAAGATTCCACCAGAAAATTACTAGAGCTAATCAATGAATTTGGCAAAGTTGCAGGATACAAAATTAATGCACAGAAAACTCTTGCATTCCTATTCACCTTGATGAAAAATCTGAAAGAGAAATTAAGGAAACACTCCCATTCACCATTGCATCAAAAAGAATAAAATACCTAGGTATAAACCTCCCTAGGGATACAAAAGACCTGTATGCAGAAAACTATAAGATACTGATGAAAGAAATTAAAGATGATACCAACGGATGGAGAGATATACCATGTTCTTGGATTGGAAGAGTCAATTTTGTGAAAATGACTATACTACCCAAAGCAATCTACAGATTCAATGCAATCCCTATCAAATTACCAATGGCAATTTTTACGGAACTAGAACAAAAAACCTTAAAATTTGCATGGAGACACAAAAGACCCGAATAGCCAAAGCAGTCTTGAGGGAAGAAAACGGAGCTGGAGGAATCAGACTCCCTGACTTCAGACTATTCTATAAAGCTACAGTAAGACAATGTGGTACTGGCACAAAACCAGAAACATAGATCAATGGAACAAGATAGAAAGCCCCGAGATAAACCCACACCCCTATGGTCAACTGATCTATGACAAAGGAGACAAGGATATACAATGGAGAAACGACAGTCTTTTCATAAGTGGTGCTGGGAAAACTGGACAGCTACATGTAAAAGAATGAAATTAGAACACTCCCTAACACCATATACAAAAATAAACTCAAAATGTATTACAGGCCTAAATGTAAGACTGGACACTATAAAACTCTTAGAGGAAAACATAGGAAGAACACTCTGACATAAATCACAGCATGATCTTTTTTGATCCACCTCCTAGAGTAATGGAAATAAAAACAAAAATAAACAAATGGGACCTAATGAAACTTAAAAGCTTTGGCACGGCAAAGGAAACCATAAAAAAGACAAAAAGCCAACCCTCAGAATTGGAGTAAATATTTGCAAACAAATCAAAGGACAAAGGATTAATCTCCAAAATATATAAACAGCTCATGCAGCTCAATATTAAAAGTACAAACAACCAATACAAAAATGGGCAGAAGACCTAAATAGACATTTCTTCAAAGAAGACTTAAAGCTGGTCATGAAGCATATGAAAGGCTGCTCAACATAACTAATTATTAGAGAAATGCAAATCAAAACTACAATGAGGTATCACCTCACGCCAGTTAGAATGGTCATCATCAGAAAATCTACAAACAACAAATGCTGGAGAGGGTGTGGTGAAAAGGGAACCCTCTTGCACTGTCAGTGAGAATGTAGATTTATACAGCCACTATGGAGAACAGTATGGAGGTTCTTTGAGAAACTAAAAGTAGAATTACCATATGATCCAGCAATCCCACTCCTGGGCATATACCCTAAGAAAACCATAATTCAAAAAAACATGCACTCCAATGTTCATTGCAGCACTGGTTACAATAGCCAGGTAATGGAAGCAAACTAAATGCCCATTGACAGATGAATGGATAAAGAAGATGTGGTACATATATACAATGGAATATTACTCAGCCATAAAAAGGAACAAAATTGAGTCGTTTGTTGAGACGTGGATCGATCTAGAGACTGTCATACAGAGTGAAGTAAGTCAGAAAGAGAGAAACACATATCATATATTAACACATATATATGGAACGTAGAAAAATGGTACAGATTAACTGGTTTGCAGGGCAGAAATTGAGTCAGAGATGTAGAGAACAAACATATCGACACCAAGGGGGAAAAGCAGTGGAGGGATGGTGGTGGTGGTGGTGTGATGAATTGGGGGATTGGGAATGACATGTATATATTTATGTGTATAAAATTGATGACTAATAAGAACCTGCTGTATAAATAAATAAATAAAATAAAATAAAAATAAAGAAAAAAGCACAAATAGTTAATGAAACAAATTAAAGGATATATACCCAAAACATATGTATAGTAAAGAGATGATAAAGCATATCATTAAAATATTTTTTCAATATACAAAAATTTAAATGAAGTGGCTATATCCTAGATAAATACAACTTTTAAATAATTACAATAAAGAACAGAAACTCTGAATAGTTCTAGAGTTAAAAGATATTAAAATCTGTCACCTAAATAATATCTCAGGCCTTGATAGTGAATTTTACCCTACACAGACAGAGCTAACCACTAATCTAAATGGAACATTTCCAGAGGTTACCAAAAATTGGACATCTCCAGCATATTTTGTGAGGCCAGTGCGATATTCAGTCATAACAAGAATGATAAGAAAAAAGAAATTACAATCTAATCTTAATCATGAACATTAATAAAAATTATTTTTAAATTTTATCAAAAGCTATCCATCTCTTTATATTTAAGACTAAATATGACCAATTTGGATTTATTCTGGATATTGAAGATTGATCTAAAATTTAAATATAATGACAAAACACTTAGCAAAATAGAAAAAGAAGGGAAGTTAGATAAAATGATAGGACTGTTACAAACTCTAAAGAAAATATTATTCTTAATGATATGATAAATGCTTTCATTTGAGACTAGTAATTACATTACACAGCATATCTACTACCCTATGTAGTCAGTCTGTTAAGACAAGAAAAAGAAATAAATGGTATAGAACTGGAAAGGAAGAAACAAAACTGTATTATTCCCACATGATATGACTGATACACAGAAACTTTTTAAAAGTTTACCAGTCAGAATAAATAAGTGAATTTAGCAAAGTTGCAATGATGCACAGAAATGATGTAAAGATTATTTAAATTTCTCCATATTTGCAACATATAAAATATAAAATTTTCAAATGATACCACTTAAATTTGTATAAAAAACATGGATGAACTCTAACAAACCACATGCACAACTTAATAAAGAGAATCCAATGGACTGTTATAGTTTTATGTAGACAATGGATTATTCAACAACTGGAAGACTTGCTATGGCAACATATCAATTGGGAATAATTGATTTGTATAATTAATAACATCTCAATCTATCTTCCAAAAGATTTTCTTTTAGAAACTTATATAATGATTCTTAACTTTATATGTGAAGGTAAATGGCCCAGAATAGCCAAGACACTATTAAGAAGAAAGATAAAATGGGCATCCTCACTATAAGTGACAAAAAGACATGTTAAAATGGTGTCTGAATTACAATAGTGTGTTTGGTGCAAAGGCATACAAATAGACAAAATAAAAAACAAGAAACAGACTGACCAATGCCTGTATGGCCAGTAACCTCATTAATTTATTAATCTTGTATCAAGATATCACATCAGAGTAGAGAGAATGGTTGGCCTTTTTAACATTGTATTGAGATAATGCCTATAAATGTGGAGAAAGTATTGACCCCCACACAACACAAAAAACAGATTCAAATAGATTGCATATCCGAGTTTAATCAGCCATTACAGATAGCATTTACAAGATAATACAGGGCTTCCCTGGTGGCGCAGTGGTTGAGAGTCCACCTGCCGATGCAGGGGACACGGGTTTGTGCCCCGGTCCAGGCAGATCCCACATGCCGCGGAGCGGCTGGTCCCATGAGCCATGGCTGCTGGGCCTGCACTTCCGGAGCCTGTGCTCCACAATGGGAGAGACCGCAGCAGTGAGAGGCCTGCGTATCAAAAAAAAAAAAAAAAAAAAAAAAAAAAGATAATACAGGGGAACACATATAATTCCAAAGTTGGAAAGGTCTTACTACATGGAATATTTAAACACTTATTACAAAGAGGTAAACTGATAAATTGAATCATATTAATATTAAGAACTTTTGCTTATTAAAATACTACTCCCCCCAAAAGGGAACAGGAATCCACTGCGTGGAAGAAGATATTTTCCAAAGTAAAATGGCTAAAGTTTTTTATCTTGAATATACAACACATTTTGTAATAGATTGAAAACAAAATGGTCACAAAGTTTAAATCTTTATGTGTCCATGACTTTGCACGGTGGATTTTCAATTATTCTATCATGAAGAACAGATGTCTTCTTGTTCTTGAATCTCAGATAGTCTTGAATGTTGTTTTGCCAATGAAATATTGCTGAAGCAATGTTGTACCTCATATAAGATTAGGTTTCAAGAAGTCTTTCATGCTCCTACTCTGGCTCTTGGTCCTGCTGATCTGCCTAGTTTAATAAGCTCAGACTGGCCTGCTGGATTATAAGGAATATGTGATTTAGTCATCCCCATCATCCAACTTAAGTTAGCCAACACCAGAAACAAAGCTGCACTGTTAAATTACATGAGTGAGTCCAGCTGAGATCAGACCTAATTATTCATTCACAGACTGTAAGCAAAATATTGTTGTTTTAAACCAGTAAACTTCAGATAGCTTATTATGTCATAAAATGTAATAGATAGTGACTTAAATAGGCACATCATTTGAGAAGATATTCCAATGAAAATCTAAAAGAGTTAACAATCATCAAGTGACAAAAACAAGGGTAATACCAGGTGTTGACAGGACATGTTGCAACTGGAATTCTTATACATTGCTGATGGGAGTACTAATTTATAAAATAACTTAGCGAAGTGGTTGGCATTAACTATTCAAATAAAAGATTTTCATATGCTATGATGTACTAATTCTAATCCCAGGTAAAATTCAACAGAATTTTTATCAACAGAATTTTATCAAAATACATGCACATGCATGTTCATTGTAGCAATAGCTTAATTTTTAAAAAACAAGAAACAACCTAAATGTCCATCAACACTATAATGGATACTTACTTGTGGTTTACTCATGTAAATATTTTATTATGCAGTAACTGAAATTTACCTATTAAACCTACAAAACATGGATGAAACTCACAAACAGAATTTTGAGCCAAAGAAACCAGAAACAAAAATAATATGTACTGTTTAATTCCATTATTGTATGTTTCAATAATTCAGCAAAGATAAACTGTTATTTAGAGATTTATGTTTATCTGGTAAAACTCTAAAGGAAAGCAAATGAGTTTTATCATAATAATCAGGTTAATGGTTACCTTTTAAAAATAATTTTTAATTCAAATATATTTGACATATAACATTGTATAAGTTTAAGGTGTACAGCACTGTTGGTTTCATGCATTTATATATTGCAATATGATTGCCATTGTAGTGTTAGCTAACATCTCTATCACATCGGATAATTATTGTGTCTTTTCTGTGGTGGGAATAATTAAGATCTAGTCTCTCAGTAAGTATGATATTTACAATACATTATTGTTTCCTATAATCACTATATTGTACATTAAATCTTTAGGACTTATTTATTTATAAGTTGTAAGTTTGTATCCTTATACAACATCTCTCCTATTCCCCAATCCCCAGGCCCTGGTAATCCCCATTTTACTCTGTTTTTATAAGTTTTGCTTTTTTAGAACCCACAAATAAGTGATATCACTCAGTATTTGCCTTTTTCTGTCTGACTTATCTCAGGCTAATATGCTCAAGATCCACATATGTTATCGAACCTGGCAAGATTTCCTTTCTTCTCATAGATGAATAATATTCTATTACAAATATATATCACATCTTCATTATCCACTCATCTGTTGATAGGCACCTAGGTTGTTTCCATATGTTGACTGTTGTGAATAATGCTACAATAAACTTGGTAGTGCTTATATCTCTTTGATATCCTGTTTTAATTTCCTTTGTGTGTATATCTCAAAGTGGAATTGCTGAATCATGTAGTAGCTCTACTTGAAATTTTTAAGGAAACTCTATACTGTTATCCATAGTGGCTGAACCAATTTACTTTCCCACAAACAGTATTACAATTTTCCTTTTTTCCACCATCTTCACCAACATTTGTTATCTTTCATCTCCTTGATGATAACCATTCTAACAGGTGTGAGGTGATCACTTATTGTGGTTTTGATTTGCAGTTTTCTGATGATTAATGATGTTGGGCATCTCTTCATGTACCTATTGGCCACTTGGATGTCTTCTTTGGAAAAAAAATGTTTATTTCGTTTGTATGCCTATTTTTAAATTAGGCTGTTTGTGGTTGTTGTTACTGAGTTGTATGAGCTCTTTATATATTTTGCATATTAATCTCCTTATCCAACATATGGTTTGGAAAAATGTTTTCCCATTCCTCAGGCTGCTTTTTTATCTTGTTGATTATTTCTTTTGTTGTACAAAGGCTTATAAGTTTGATATAGTCCTACTTGTTGATTTTGACTCTTGTTCTTTATGTTTTTGGTGTCATGTGCAAAAAGTCATTGCTAAGAGCAATGTCAAGGAGTTTCTACCCTGTGTTTTCTTCTAGGAGTTTTATGGTATCTTTGATCCATTTTGAGTTAGTTTTTATGAATGGTGTAAGATAGGGGTCTAGTTTAATGTTCCTGTATGTGTTTACCTTGTTTTCCCAACACCATTTGCTGAAGAGACTATTCTTTCCATATTGGGTGTTCTTCATTCTCTTGTGAAAAATTAATTGACTATATATGCAGCAGCAGAATCTACATTCTTGTAAGGTATACAGGGAGCATTCTTCAGAATATATCATATGATAAGATAAGAAAAAAAAATAAGTCTTAGAAAATTTAAGGTTTAAATTATGCCAATTATCTTTTTTCACCAGAATGATATGGAACTAGAAATCAACAACAAGAGGAAGGCTGGGAAATATACAAATATGTGGAAACTAAGCAACATAGTTCTGAATAACAAATGGGTCAAAGAAGAAATCAAAAGGAAAATTTAAAAATATTCTGAAACTAATGAAAATGAAAGCACAACATACCAAAACCAGCAAAAGCAGTTCTGAGGGAGAAATTTATGGCAATAAATACATGTAACAAAAAATTTTAAAGACCTCAAATAAACAACTTAATTTACACCTCAAAAAACTAGACAAAGATAAATAAGTCTAAAGTTAGCAGAAAGAAGTAAATAATAAAGATCAGTGCACAAATAAATTAAGTAGAGACTATAAAAACAATAAGAAAGATCAACAAAACTGAGAGCTGTTTTTCAAAAAGATAAATAAAATTGACAACTTTCAGTTATAGTAATTAAGAAAAATGATAGAAGACTCAAATAAAATCAGGAATGGAAGATATTACAAATGATACTACAGAAACACATAGGATCAAAAAAGACTGCAGAGAACAATTATATGCCATACAAATTAGATAACCTAACAAAAATAGAAACTTACAACCTACAAAGTTGCTAACCCTAACCCTAATTATGAAGAAATAACAAATCTAACCAATAACAAGTAAGGAGATTGAATCAGTAATCAAAAACTTCCCAGAAAACCTCCCAGGATCACATGGCTTTGCTGGTGAATTCTACTAAACATTTAAGAAAAATTAATGCCAATCCTTCTCAAAACGTTTGGAAAAGTTGAAGGGGCAGTAACAATTCCAAACTTATTCTATGAGGTCAGCATTACCCTGATAGCAAAGCCAGATAAGAAAATGATAGACCAAGTTCCCTGGTGAATATAGAGGCAAAAATTCTCAAAAAAATAATAGCAAAGTGAATTCAGAAGCACATTAAAAGTATTATACACCATGACCAAGTAGAATTTATCCCCAGAATGCAAGGATGGTTCAACATATGCAACTCAATTATATACACTACATTAACAGAAGGAAAGATAAAGAAGTTATATTATCATCTTAATAGATGCAGAAAAAAATTTGACAAAAATCAACATTCTTTCATGATAAATACCCTCAGCAGTTTGGGTATATAAGGAATAAACTCAACATAATAAAGGTCATATACTACAAACCAACAACTAACATTACACTCAATGGGTGAAAAATTGAAAGCTTTTCCTCAAAGATCAGGAACAAGATGAAATGCCCACTCTCATTCAACATAGTACTGGAAGTCCTACCCAGAGCAATTAGGCAAGACAAAGAAATAAAAGCATCCAAATCAGAAAGAAAGAAGTAAAATTGTTTTCATTTGCAGATGATATGATTTTATACATCAAAAATTCTAGACTCACCTAAAAAGCTGTTGGAATTAATAAACAAATTCAGAGAAGTGGGAGGATATGAAATCAACATACAGAAGTCAGTTGCATTTCTATGCACAAACAGTGATACATCTGAAAAAGAAATAAGCAAACTATTCCATTCACAATAGCATCAAAACAATAAAATACCAAGGAAAAAATTTAACCAAGGAAATGATAGATCTGTACAATGAAAACTACAAGTCTTTTTTGAAATAAATTGAAGAAGACACAAACAAATGGAAAGATATCTCATGTTCATGAATCAGAATTAATAATGTTAAAATGTCCACACTACCCAAAGTCATCTACATATTCAGTGAAAGTCCTATCAAAATTCCAATTACATTTTCCACAGAAATAGAAAAAAAATCCTAAAATTTGTATAATACCACAAAAGACCCCCAGTAGCCAAAGCAATATGAGGAAAAAGAATTATCAGGAAGTAGCACACTTCCTGATTTCAAACTACACTACAAAGGTATACTAATTAAAACTTATGTTGGGGCTTCCCTGGTGGTGCAGTGGTTGAGAGTCTGCCTGCTGATGCAGGGGACATGGGTACCCCGGTCCGGGAAGATCCCACATGCCGCAGAGCAGCTAGGCCCGTGAGCCACGGCTGCTGAGCCTGTGTGTCCGGAGCCTGTGCTCCGCAATGGGAGAGGCCACAAGAGTGAGAGGCCCATGTACTGCAAAAAAAAACAAAAAACAAAAAACTTATGTCACTGACATAAAAATAGACACATAGACCAATGGAACAGTATTGAGAGCCCAGAGTTAATGGCTGTCTTTTAGGAGTTATGCAGGGATGTAATCTGAATTGAGCATGTAAGGGTTTCTCTGGTGTTAACAGATTCTACTTCTGGGTTCAGGTTACAAGAAGTTTATTATGTTATAATCATTGAATATTATAACAACTTTTTTGTTTTACAATTTTTATGAGTATGTCTGATTCAACATTTTAAAAGGGTAATTAACGCATTCATTGTATCCTTACAATAGAATACAATTAGGCTAGAAGAAACAAAGTTAAAAAGTCACAACAGAGCTGGTAGAAGTAAAAGATTCCAAAATCCCTTCCTTTTGTCTATTTAAGAGGAATGAGCAACAAAAGTAGCTTTTTCAAAATTAAATGTCCATACATGAGAGTCTTTTTCTGGAATCTTTGTTATGTTCCATTCATCTATTTTATCAAACTTGATATCAGTGCCACATTTTCTCATTTATTGTTGCTTTATGATAATTTGTGTAAGTACATACTGTTAGTCTTCCAACTTCATTCTACATTTTCAAAGTTGTTTTTGTTAGTCTATGTCCATATAGATATTAGATTTTGTTAATTTCAATTAAAACAAAAGCAAAAACCACACACCTGCCAAAATTTTGATTAGGATTGCATGGAACTGACAGAAAACTTTGGAGAAAAGAGACATCTTGACAATATTGAATCTTCTGACTCATGAACCCTATACTAGTATACATTTTGTTAGATATTCTTTAATTTCTTTCATCAGTGTTTCATAGTTTTCACTCTACATGTCTTCAATATATTTTGTCAGATTTATCTCTATTTCCTATTATGATGCTATTTTAAATATTTTTAATTCCAATTTTTATTGTTAATTGTAGAAATCAATTCATTTTTGTATATTGTTCTTCTCAAGAACCAACTTGTGGTGTAACTTTTTGGCTCTTTTGCTTTTTTATTTTGTTTGTATTTCCATAATGATTTTCTGTGACCTTGTTGTTGTCTTTCTTCTATTTATGCAGTGTTTCATTTGCTTTGCTTTTCAAGTTTCTTAAGTGGATGCTGAGCCATTGATTTGAGATCTTTGTTCTTTGTTAATATTAGTGTTCAGTGCTATTAATTCCACCTACATACTGCTTTATTGGCATCTCACAAATTTTGATACATCATGTTTTTTTCTTTTATTCAGTTGAAAATAACTTTTAATTTCTATCTTTAAAAAAAAAACATTGATTGGTTATTTAAAGTGTGTTATTTGGTTTCCAAGTATTTGAGGATTTTCCAGGAATTCTTATTTTGGTTTCTAATTTAACTCCTTTTTTGTTATAACTCTTTGTTTTGTTACTTTAGTGAATGATTTGGGGTTCATAGTATACACTTGTAACTTTTTAAGATTCAACCTTTATGTGATATCATACCATGTATCATACAGTAT
The DNA here is from genome assembly GCF_964374135.1 of Grampus griseus. Lineage (NCBI taxonomy): Eukaryota > Metazoa > Chordata > Mammalia > Artiodactyla > Delphinidae > Grampus > Grampus griseus. Next base: position 66,575,687 of record NC_139009.1, on the reverse strand, counting down.
AAGAGCAGTAAAATAATATGCTCTCATTTCTCCTCTCTCATGTTTTGTGCTAATTTGTCATACATTTTACTTTTACATATGTTTTAAACTATATACCACATTGTTATTAATTATGTTAGGCAATCAATTATCTTTTCGTGATATTTCAATAATAATAAAAGCCTTAGGTATTTACTTATATAACTACCACTTCCAGTACTCTTCATTCATTTGTGTAGGTCAATATTTTATATCTGTTGTAATTTTTCTTTTGTCTTAAAGTCTTCCTTTATCATTTTATATAATGCAGTTCTGTTGGCTATAAATACTTATCTTCCTGGTGACAATCTTATATTCTTATTCTTGGAACTTATTCAGATATGATACAAAGTTACTTCATAAATATTTGATTTGGGAGAATTTGGCTTTTAAGATATGTTAGATCCAGAGTCAGTGTCAGTCTAAGGGTATTATTCCCCACCATTGAGGTACAACTAGTCCTTGCCTTGTACACAAGTCCCTGTGAATCATAACATTTCACATATATGGTGAGAAGAAGCACTATTCTTAGATCTGTATGAGTACTGTGCACAGTTATCTCTAATAATGTCTGGCAGTTCTTTTCCTAGAATTGAGTAATTTCAGCTAAATATGCAAAGAGTACCATCTATGGATCTCTGAAGTTCTCTCTTAGTGGAGCTCTCTTCTGTCTAGAACTCTGTCCTGTAAATTCTAACTACCCAGATCTTCTGGGCTTTCAGGTATCTCTTCAGTTCAGGCAGTGCACCAGTCTGCACCTGAGTACCCTATTTCCTAGCCTCTAAACTTTCTCAACCTGGGTCAATCACAGGCTCACCTTGTTTGTTTTCCAGCTCTTAGGGATAAGTGACCTCCATTGCTTGATGTATTTAAGAGCTATTGTTTCATAAATTTTACTTTGTTTTGCTTATTTCAGGAAGTAGGGTAAATCTATACCTGTTATTCTATCTCGACAGAGTTATAATTGCCTGTGGAGTGTTACTGCCTGACAGAAGTAGTTAAAATGATGGTTGAATGGTTTGAAAATGAAAGTCATGTAGTTAAACTAAGGTTTACTTATTTTTCTAAAAAATTCCTTTGGTAGTAGATAAATATTAACCTATAATTTAAAAGTAGCCTTATGGATCTGAATGATTATTTCCAAATTATCTAAAATGCTAGATTTCTGATGCTTTTACCATCTTTATGAACTATTTGCAAAATTCTAAATCAGCATGTGATGATTAAAATCACCAACAAACCAATTCAGTATATACTAAATTTATAGAGATTAAATTTGTAGATTGCTGGATTTTCTCCAAATTGATTCCTGAAATCTATACCATGTTAATTTGTGAATGATTTATAGACTTGAAGATTTTTAGTGCCTGTGCTTTTAGTTTCAAGTCAAAACAAATACTCTACATTCACACAGCACAGCTATCTTGGTGACTGAAGAGAACTTGACACTCCATGCATGTATGTTTTTCCACTTTTAGTATTTGATAATTTCTTATATTTCATAGGGCATTTACAATATAGATAAGTCTTCTTTAATGAATATTTAATGGCTACATGAATTTTTTGAAAATCTCAAACATCAATGTAGGAGCCTATTACACAGTACATAGAATAACTCCAAATTTGTAAGATAGATGGAGAAAAATATGCTTACAATGTCCTCCAGTAAATGTTCTTACCATGGAGTTATAGCTGATGTGATCATCCAATATTACCAAGAATTCCAAAAAGAAGTTAATCATAGCAGTAAAAATCACTCACCAATAAAGACAACTTTGAAGTTTAAAAAAAAAAAAAGAAGGGTTAAAATTTTACCAAAGTATATGACTTAAAGGGACACCATAAATAACAAAAACATATAATCAAAAGGAAAATATGTTGATAAACATTGTAAAGATTACTAGTGTCATACTTATGATGTATTTAGATAACAGAGAGTGAATACTTGAAATAATACGTTGCCACTAGCTTTTTTGTCATAGTTGAGATTTTAGTCTGAGAGGTTTTAAAAAGGACCTAAATTTGATTTTAATTATAATTAAAAGCAGATGTCAATTTTCCTATAATATCTTATTTTTTGTCACCTGTGAATTGGATATTTATATTACCTTTGAGTATATAGGGAATTGCTACTGAATATTAAAATACCTTGTGTACCTAGAGGAGTTTTGTTGCTGTTGTTAAGTGCAGAGAAATTTATAGGACATAAATTATTATTATTATTATCTCAATTTGAAATTGGAGATAAAATTTAACTTATAAAATGGGTAAATGAACTTAAGTTATGCTTAAGTCAGGGATCTTCATTATTCTTATTCTAGTCAATGTTAATATGAATGACAAATCATAGGTTCTCAATAAAAATTTAACCTAGGTGAAATTGAATCAATTTGAGGACACCAGAACAACTTGAGCAAAACAAGAAAGTACACAAACAAACTGGAAAAGAAAATGAAGTTCCTCCAAAATTGTCTCTATTTCTTTGCAAGCACACACACACACACACACACAACATTTCTTAACCTGTTTAAAATTTGTGTTTCTTTAAAATTCATCACTTCAGCAACCATCTCTAGAGTAGCATAATAGTTTTGTTTTTTGTTGTTTTTTTTTTAAGTAATTAAACAAGGGGACCATTAGACTAGGGTGACTCTAATGCCTTTGTAGCCCAAAACTTAAGCCATAGTCAAAGTATTTCAGTCATAGACAAAGAAATTTAAGAACAACCAATCACAAAGAGGCAACTAGGCTTTACCAAATCAGGCACCCACTTAAGTTATCGTCAATTATATACTTGAAAACTGCTCAGAGAGTAGATCTTAAATGTCCTCACCACAAAGTATAAATAGTAATAATGTGGCTGTGATGTTAGATAGTCTATGGTGGTAATCATTTTGCAATATATGTGAATCAAATCAAAACAGTATACACCTCAAACTTACACAATGTTATATGTCAATTATATCTCAACAGAGCTGGAAAAAAAAAATTACGGAACCTAAACTTGAACACACACACACACACACACACAATTTCCTTGCTTTGTTTCTCTATCTTCTCTGTAAAAACGTCTTTTCTGTCTCCTGTCTTGGTGCACTCCTAATAACTATTGGTTTAGCACTGCCTGATTCAAATTGATGTACGTTCAAATAAAATCTTGGCAGTTTTAACATGCCTCAGTTTATCTTTTTATACCTTCTACAGCCCTGGATTTTCTTGCTATAGAAGTGTCTCTTAGAACAGGCTCTCTGTGCATGTCCATTTACATCAACCTGCAATGTGAACTGGCATCATCATGAGGTTCACAAACGCAAACATCCATGAGGATGTCACACTGTTAAAAACTCTACATCTAATTAATTTGGAGAAAAATTATTATAGGAGAACAAGACTTGGCATTGTCAGGGGTTAAGTTGCTATGACTCTTTAATAACCTTGAAATTGAACACATTATAACTCTATAAGGCTGCCTGAGCTCTTTCACACATTTGTGGTTTTGAAATTGAACATAATAAATAGAAAAAACGTTTTAAAAGTAATTTAATTTAAACAATGTGCCAACATGAGTTTTAACTGTGCAATGTGCTTACTCTCATAACTACTTTAGACAGTTCTAACATGAACCCATTTTAAATAGAATCTTACTCTAAATTTAACTGCAAACTTGACAATTATTTGTGTAACATAAATTAGCAAGTATTCTCATTTATTTTCATCACTTATCTTTTATTTTTTGTTATGTGCAGTTTCATTGGGAGGCACTGCTCTAGATATAGTGGATGAACAGACATGGATTCCTCAGTCACTGAATGTTGACTAAGGGTAGATGGCTGTTCTATAATCTTTATATGTATTTCTTTATTTAATTTTTCAACATGATGATATGATTAATAGTTTCTCTAAGAAAAGATCCCAAGGTTAAATAATTTGTCCAAGGTCACACAAACAGGTAATGGAAGACCCAAGAGTTGAGGCCAGAATATCTTTTGAAATGTTGCAAATAAATAGATTAAAAACATATGAAAAGTTCATGAACTAAACCTATAAGTCAAAATATAGTTAAACAATATATATTTGATAGCTTTTACCTATGACATAGCCAGAAGGTCTCTGCAGGGTGAAAAAAGTGTTTCATGCTACCCTCGTCTCTTTCAGAAGAACTGTAAATTCTGCTTACAGTTCTGTTTTTATAACATTAATGACACTTGTGTGATCCTGTGGCACTAAAATAATAATAAACATTCTTATACACTGAAAATAAAAAAATGGTTATAAACTGTAATAAATGTTAAAAAGGAAAGAACAGGGTGTTATGATAGAACAAAATAAGGCCAACTAATCTTTCAGTGGACAATGTCAGTAGAATTGCAATGTGATATATGAGTAAGGTTTAGTTTGCCCCAGGGATGAAGGCAAGTATTCCAGTAAGAGCGACTACATGAGCAAACCTCTGTGAAGGACGGAACATTGTTTGCCCCAGGAACTGAGAGAGGATTGAGGTAGCTGAAGAACACTGAGGAAATGGAAAATGAGTTTGAAATGCATATTGACAGTAAGAAGGGATCACCTTCAACCAATCATTTTTGACCATTAATTTAGCTATGATCCAAAATGCAATGGAATATGATTGCAAAGTTTGAAGCTGTGTGACATGATGAAATATAGTCCATAAAAGATTATCCTATCTTCTATGTAGGGAACAAATTGGGGAGACCCAAAGCAGGAATCACAAGTCCAATTGGCTAGCAGAAGTTTAAATTAAAGACCACATGGCCCTGCGTTAAATGGTTCAGGTAGATGAAGAGAGAGGCGGGATGCAGGATGTACTTTGGATATGAATTTTTCTCTAGGAGGATGAAGGAACATGATATGTCAAGATTTCTATTATTGTTCCTAAGTGTAAGGAGTAATATTTACTGTACAAGGGTAACACTAGAGAAGTGAAATTTTTGCGATGAAAGAATAAAAATTAATTTTGTACTTTCTAAGTTTGAAAAGAATGTGAAACATACATAGAGAGCTGTCGATAAGGTAGTTGAATACATGTAGTTTAGAAGAGGTCTGGTCTTGATATGAAAGTTTGAGAAATGTCTGCATTTGGTTATATCTTTTAAAGATTTCAGAATGAATGAGATTGTATACAGAGGGAGTGGAGAGGAGCAAGGCACAGGGGAAAATCTCTGGAATATTAACTAAGTTGTCAAGTAGAGATTGATAAAATATAACCAAAAATGTAAGGGTTTGGAAAGTATTACCTTGGATCAAATACTATTAAAAGATCACTCATATCCTTTAGATTTAACAAAAGTAGCTACTAGTGAGTTAGTCTGAAGACATTTGTGTAGTGTTAGGAGAGAATCACACCACAGTGAGTCAAAAAGCACATTCTTTGGTGGAGAAATACTGAAAGACAGAAGTAAGGTAACTAAACTTTACTAAGAACCTTGTCTATTCAGAGGTGGTAAAAGATAGGGAAACATCTGAGGTAGCTTGCAAGGTTAACAGGTGGAATTTTTTGTTTGGGTTCTTGAGCATTATTTGCTTTTCATTTGTATTTATTACTTTGAACACACAGTTGATAAGAGGCAAATAAAGCTTATATCTAAGTACCTACCACTGGAAAAAAAAAGGAGTGTTAAAATTTGTACCAGATCACTGATTAAAAAAAAAAAAAAAGATAATGCTAAGACTCCACTCCACCTCATATTTTCCCTACCTTATTTCCAAAAGACAACACTTAACATAATGTAAGAATGAGTCATTCCAATGTAAGTTTTGTATTTTCACTTTATATAAATAAATAAATATAGAATTTAGTTGTATGTTTTAAAATTTGTATAATTGTTCTTTCTCATAGTGTTTCATACTTTGGCAAATAGCTTTCTAAACTTGTACTTATGTTTTGATATGTATCCAGGGATACAAATAGATAGAGCTCATTTTGTTTATTATTTATTATTCTGTTGTTAGCATAAATTAAAATATAATTAACTTATTCACCCCTGAGAGACATTTAAGATTCCCATGTACTTAGTTCCTACAAACAGAGATATAGTAACATTCTTATACGTCTCTTTTTGAAAGCTTAAGAGATTCTCTAGAGTAGACACGTAAAAGTACAATTGATGGGTTGTAGGTTACATACCTTGTCTTCCTTGCTTGGAAATTTTATTTTGCCTTATAATTACCAATTTTACTATTTCCAAAATATATATTTTCTAAACTTTAGACATTGATTTTCTTGTAAACTTGTTCATCAGGGAATGGTAATTTACTCTTCCATTACTCTCTTTACTGATTAGTCGTAGGGTTGAGCATTTATTTATTTGATTATTGTCCTTTAGGTTTCTTCCTCCTTGAACTGCCTGTTTTTATACCTTTTATCCATTGTGACTTTCCTTCTTGAGTTGTAGGTGATCTGAGATGTGAACAATAGGGGATCCTGGGCACGGGGTATATGTGAGGAAATATTTGTCATCATTTTGAGACCCCTCTGTAAATATATAATCTATCAAAAGCAGAGAAAGTTCATTAAAAGTTAGTTTTACTTCTCTTTCTCCATTTTGCCAAAGAGCTTCAGCTAAGTTTCTGTATGTTTTGCTGTATAAATTAGTCTTGCTAAATATATCTGTGGTCTCTTTCTACCAATCTGAAGCTCTGCTATGATGTTCCAAAAATCTTGATATAAAGAAATATAAGAATGTTGGTGTTTATTTAAAGAAAATGACTACAATTTTGCTTTTGTGCTCCTTTAAAAATTTTTTTTTTAATTTCACTTCAGAAAATGTATGCTTCAGAAACAATCTTTCTCAAGTGTAGTGAAAAGAAACAACACTCAAAAAGGACAAGCACTTTAACTCTAATGCCCAATATTCACCCCTACCTGAAACTCGAATAGGAGGACTAAATCCAGCAGCCTGTTGTGAATTCTGTTCCTGTTTTTGTTGTTTAGAAACTACACTGCTAAGTATGTTTATGAGCCTGGAAGACTCTTTCAAAAAATAACATAAATAATACAATGAAAATGATAATCAGAGTAACAAAGCTGCCTTCCAAAGAGAATTTTTGCATACTCTGACTTCTCTTCTAGAAAAATCAAGATAAGGAAATATATTTTTCCATTGATAAGAACTGTAAAATTTTAGTCTATGAAGTATTCAGTTCAATCATTGAAGCATGCACCTCAATCAAATACAGTGAATTGGGAAAAACACACAATTAAATTTCATCTGTAAAGTTTGTTTCTTGAGTTGTAGAGCAATCTAAAATTATGAGTAAATCAGGCATCTAGGAAATTATGCAACATTTTAATCAATTATGCCCGGAAAGGCCTTGGCAAGAGAGTAGTCAAATCAGTAAAATCTGCAACTAATTCATAGGATAGTGCATACTGATCAATGCATTATGGTACTCTATCACCAATGGGTAAATGCACATTGAAATTCATCGTATTTATTTCCAACTTTGTACCTATTCAAAATCCTAACCTGACAACCATACCTATAAAGATCATACTACATATATACTTCCTCCCCACATACAAACCTGATACATCTCAAAGTTCATCATTAATTATATCTGAGACCCAAATAACACACGAACAGTTATTCAAGTAGATACTAAGTGTGAACATAGCCTTGAATTCTGCAAACATTCTATAAGTCAGAAGAAAAGTAAACTCATTCTTCACTTTGTACGTGTGTCAACCACACACAGTTTCCAGATTCTATTCTTTAGCTAGATCTACAAATTTCACTATGACCCCACCAATTTGCAGAGAATAGATTCAATGTTGTCATGTAATTTTTTTAAGTTGGAAAAGAGGAAGATCTTCATTGTTTTAGATGAAGCATTTAGGGGACAATACTAGCTTTCTTCAGTTTGTAATGCAAAGTCAATCTTTTCATCTAACTGGAGTTGTTATAACAGAAAAATTACAAATGTGGGGAGGGAAGTACTACTCTTTTTTCACTCTTGTCTCTTTTTGTTCCTCCATCCTGGTTAACTTTTAAAATTAGTGTTCTTTTATTTCCAATTCTCCATATTTCTAATTTAGATGATAAACATAAATCACTCTCCCATACTTATGATTCATCACACAAGTACATAACTCATAAATATATACACCCACATGCATGAACACACACTTGTGGTGGATCAACTTCCAAAAATGTCAACAATCTGATTAGAGTTATGAATCACACTGCATGTAAAGGACCTTTAATATTAATATAACATGCACTGTAGGTTGTAATTAGGTGCCAAATCACCCACAGCCTCTCATTCAAAAAGTGTAAAAACAAGGTAGATGTATAAAAGAAGAAGTAAATGTACACTGATATAATAAGAGCTAAGTGTGGGAATGGGGGACGTGTGGTGGGGATGAATAAACAAAAATATGTACAATCACATCTAAGCACTGTATACAACATGTTGACCCAAAACGTATGGAGTTTTTAATATATCCTTAAGTCTTTCCTTCCTAAATGCTATGGTAATGAAACTTTCCAGGAATTAATTGTCAAATTAATTTGAGCTTTATAGGATGACCTCATGCCCTGCAGCAAGCTATCGCTCCAGAAATATGTCAAAATGAGGAATGTCTTACTTGTAAATACTGAAGGCAAAACGTAATGGTGTAGCTGATGAAAAGGCAATGCAATGACCTTCCTGGCTTTTCTGGACATAAATAACTACTTTATCTAATATAGAGTCATAAAAATTTTAGGAGTCTTAAAGCAGGGATAGTTTATGTAAGAGAAAGGGTGCCTACTGTTATTTACACTGTGTGTCAGACCCCGTGGATTTAACATGGGTGATCCAATATAGCATAGTCCATCAGAAAAAGTCTATCTCCAAGAAAAGAATGGTACAAGAGGTATAGAGAATGATTGGGTACTTAAAAGCTAATTGTTTCTTGAGCTGAAGGATTTGAGAGAATTTTAGTGTAGATCATGAAACATAGTTTAAGCACACTAATGAGGGGTCTAATTTATTTCAAGCAAAGTGAATAACATTTGCAAAGACACAAATTATGAACTTGTGTGATATGTTGAAAGAACAAAGGTTTGATTAATATGGCTGGACATTGATTATAACTAGAAATGCTCTATGGAAGCTGATCATGAAAAGCTCCGTATGTTATATTTGAAGGCCCTAAAATCGGGAGGAAAATCTGTACTTAAGATTCTGAGAAGAAAAAGGGGGCAGTGCCTGGTGTACTGTGCCTTCAGGCATCAATGTTCACCTATAACCACTCTAGTATATAAGCTAATTTCTTCCATTAGTGTGTTTATTTTTTATTGTTAGGTAGGTTTTTATCATAAATGGGTATCTACAATTACCAAACTTGTATTATCTATCTAAACACTATTTGTTTATTTTTTTCTCCTTTACCAGTGTAAGGTAATGAATTATAATTCCTAATGTTAAATGATCCTTTCATTTCTAGGAGAAACCTTAATTGATCATGATGTTTTCTTCTTCTACTCACCTAAACTCAATATGTTAATTCTTTGTTTTGAATGCTTAAACCTATTGAGTGACACAAACTTCTATTTTTCACCTAATATTCATTTTTATCATTATTCTGTTTAGCATTTTACCTGAGGACATGGCACATGGCTGCAGACTGCATTTCTCAGCTTTCTATGTAACTAATAAGGTCATGTGACTATGTTTTAGACAATGTTAGATGAATAGAAGAGGTATGCGGGACTTGCAAGTAATGTACCTTAAAGGAAGCAGCTAACTCTCCAACGTTTTATTTTTAATTCTCCTAGTTTGAAACATGAATATGGTGGATGTGACTACTCATTATTGACCATAGATTCAACAAAACTTAGGGAATGAAAGAGTAAGAAAAATGGAACCTGAGCCTCTGGATGACCTAGTGAACCAGAATCATACTGTTCACTTCCACAGCCTACATACAGAAATTTTTATGTAAGAGGGAAGGAAAAATTAAAAGAGCTATTTCCCTCTAACTCTTTTTTATAGTAATTTATATGCCGCACAAATTATCTGTCTCTTAAGTTTGATAAAATTCATCTATTAAATCATCTAAACTAACATAGAAACAGATGTCCATTCACTTCTCTGAAAAATAATTTTATTAAAAGTTGAATTGCTAAAAAGAATATTTATAATACATGTGAATTTCTTACTAAATAACAGTAATTACAGATCTAGGGTTTAATTCTCAAAGTCCATTATGCCATATTCTCTCCACTCATATCTCCTCTTTGGATACACATATACAAAAGTGTCCAAAGAGTGTATATTAGTAAAAGTGGCATTCCTGAGTCATGGAAAATGCACAAATTTTGCTTTATTAAATAATGTCAAATAATCTTCCAAACTGTTATGGAGCAATCTACATTTCCCGCAGTCATAGTGTATACATAGTGTAGACCAGTGCTTGACACTTATTGCCAAACTTTTTAATATTTGTCAGTCCAGTGAGTACAAATATTATCCTTGTCTTTCTTTCTCTCTTTCTCCCATTCTTTCTTTCTTTTTCTTTCTTTCTTTCTCTTTCTTTCTTTCTTTCTTTTTCTTCCTTCCTTCCTTCCTTCCTTTCTTTCTTTCTTTCTTTCTTTCTTTCTTTCTTTCTTTCTTTCTTTCTTTCTTTCTTTTCTTTCTATTATTTTTATTTCTTTACATGTTAATTAAGGTTAATTCATTTTAATACATTTATTTCATGTGTCTTTCTGTAAAGCACACATTCAAGTCTTTTGCCCTGTTATCAAGCATTTAAAAATTTGTATGGACATATATCTTTATCATGTTTATGCATTGCTAAGTATTCTCAGCTTGTAAATTTCTTTTTTTACTTCCTTTAATATCTAAAGCCTTATTTTAACGTAGTTGGATTTACCAGTCATCTCCTATATGGTCTGGATTTATGGCTTAGTGGAAAAATTCAGGCCCTCCTTCTCTTTGAGGACTGAAGCAGTTTTCCTCCAGCTTCTTAAAATGTTGACAGGTGACATGTGACACAGCTGACTCTCACTGCTCACCCACACACACACACATATATTGCCTGAGTTTGTTGTTGGCTGAAGAATGCCACCTTCACAAAGGTTTCTTCTCTTCCCCAGAGGGGTATTGTGTACAATGACTGGTCAATGTGGAAGTAGAGATGTGTGATCTCTTGTCCCACATTAGGAAAATATGATATGGTAGGGCCATCCCAGTCCCCAAATTCCACATTGACCACAACTACTGTGCTAATCATTTGCAGCCAATGTAACAAGCAGGAGGTCCCAGTGCCACTGCAATAAATGGGCATTAGTAGCTTGGACAGTGAACAAACCTAAGCAGCTCATCCAGTGATGGGATTTTGGCTTTGCTTGGCTTCCCTTTGTGCCTACAATCACCAGATTTCAAATATTTTTTTTCTATTTAAGTTACTTATGGTAATACATATATCCTAAGAATATATAAATATAGTTTTTGTTTTTAGTTCACTTAAATTAACCTGAATTGGATTTGGGGTTTTGCTCATAAGAAAATTACTTGGTCATAATCTGGAATAAAGTTCACATTGAAGGCAAGACTTTTGGAGATACAAGCAATTGAACTAAATAGCATTAAAAAAAAAACCAAGCCAAAACAAAACAAAACAAAATTCAACCACTCTAACATTGGGCTAGAGTAATTTAATTACTACTTATGCAAATATCAAATTCCAAAGAAATATTTTAGTGGTTGCTCACATATAAGAAATTTAAAATACCAGTAATTATGTTACAAATTAAGAGGTAAAAGGCCAAAATTTGTGAAACAGAATGCTCTAAATAATTTGTTACAACTACCCAGCAGTGTTACACAAAAGGATACAGAAGACATTCTTAGCGATTTCCTGAGAAACACATTATAGGGGTGAGCTCTACAACTCTTAACAGCATTTCAATGACTGTTCTCTGCAGTGGATAATCAACATACTGTCCTTGATTTCAAGGAGGACAGAAAGATTCAAGATAGAGAGCAATGAGTGGAACTTAATTGACAAAAACTAAGTTAGGTTGACATAATCATTGGAATGGCTCAGTCTATAGACTTTTTTTCAGCAATGGCTAATATCTAGTGAAGATATTGGATCAGTCTATGAAGGTAACTTTATAAGAGATATAAAAACTATTACATCAGTTAAACAGATGCTTGACTTGAACCCCAAGAGTAAGTGTTAGCTTTGGGATACAGTTGGTATTACAAATGTAGGTAAAAGTTGTAAGGTAATCTTGAGCCTCTGTGAGGACTCTCTAAAGGATCCCTAGCTCTTTTATTTCTCAGAAGCCTTTCTATCAATAAATAACAGTACAACATCCTGGTCCCACCAGGATAGTCTTCATTCCAAATGGAGGAATTAGACAAGGGTCCATTATAATATTCTTTCACAAAAGGGAACATTGGGGTGGCAGACAGTAGGAATGTATTCCATTATTAAGTGTTTAGTTGGTTTCTAACACTGTCAGTCTGCTAAATTGCTTTGGTCTTGTCACATGCTTTGGATGACCCTACAAGACAGATCTCTCACTTGCTACAGAGAGGAAATTAAGATTGTGGTCACAGTGTACTTTTCCTTCATTACAAATGCTTGCACTGATCTGATTTGTACTGGTTTCTATTTTCTGTTTCTGTTCAGAATAAACTTTTCATCAATCCTCTATCTGATGTTGCTCAACTGAACTAGTTTTCCTAACTCAAAGCTGAAATGAGATTTATTTCTTTCTAACAAATAGTCTTGTTCTTGATTCTTTACCTCTGAAACTAAATTTCAAAATAATTTCTTTTAGCTGTACTAACCCAGAATGATCTTAACCCATTTCTTTTTGTCAAGCAATACTGTTGTTTTATTATTCATCCTGTTTCAGGGAAGTTAGGCTTTTTAGATAGTGTCAACTCTCCATTTGCTCCCTCTCTCCCCCATATTCTGATGCTTGGTTTCCTCATCTGTAAAATAATTGCATATACTCTTCTTATTTTACAGTATTGTTGGGGACTGAATATATATAATATCTGTGAAAGAGCTTTTTATCCCTTAAAACATAAAAAAATGGAAGTAGTTTATATTAATACTCATGAACTATGTTGCACAATTTTAGAGTAATGTGATCTTTTAAATATATAAAGGTATTTCTTGAATTTTTTCCTGTTATCTCACTCCTAGATACCACTCTGTCATTGATTTAGCTTTTCTATACCTCTGTTTCACAAGGAAATAAAGGAAAAACACACTGACCTGGACTAAAAGTGAGACAGGCTGGGGCCTAGGGACTTTGCTAAAATGCTTGCACCTGGACAAACCTCTCCTCAAGCAACAAAATACAAAGAAAGTATAAGTGACTAAAAATAACAGCATACATGTGCAGTTGAGGCAAATTATGGACAAAATGATACAAAAAACTCAACTGCCACTTCTGAAGAGCCGGGAGCAAAAACAGGGTGTTGGGAGCAAAAGCAGGGTACTGCGTATGTCCCCTGCACTCAACATCATCAGAAGGGTGGGAAAAACACCAAAGCTATCCCACTGGCTTCACCCTTGGACACACCGCTACCCTCACCCCATATAAGGAACAAGCTCACACCCTCTCAGGGAGTGAGCAAACAAGGGAACCTGTTACTTGTTCTCACTCCCCTCGGCTGCAGCAGGAGCCCCACAAAAGCCTTGTCTGAATTTCTTGTCTGGCCTCTAGTCAATTCCTACTGATTGAAGAAGGTCAAGAAACCTGGTCAGTATCAAAAAAGTGATGATGAAATCAATATGAAAACAGACGCCAGGCTCAAAATCAGTGGAACAAATTATTTCCATTCTTGAACACTTTCATTAGACTATCTTCCCACATTATTTCCCCCCTATTGTTCTTCATACATCACAGGAGTCAAATTCCTCCAGTCAAACTGAATTGTTCATATGCTAAGATATAGCCTAGCCTTCCCAATCTCAGCAAATTTGCTCAACATAACTTGCACCATGTTAGTTATCATGACATTCCCCAAGGCCATCACCATTGTCATGCTTGTTACTGATCTACTTTGCCAAATGTGATCTCTTTTTCCCCATGTCTCTAGGACTTTAATTTTTCTTAAGACACTGCCCACACTCTGCCTTATATTAGGACTCTAGTTTCATCTCTGGTTTTATCTTCTCCCCACATTCTGATAAGTTGTCTGATGGCAGGGTCTATACTTCCATGTTTCTACATCTTCTACAAAGCTATGGTTCCCACAGCAGTAATAATCAACACTTTGAACTGAATAAAATTGAGAAATAATTTAGAGTAATGTACTATAATGAACCTTTTGGAAAGGTTCATTTCTAAATGAACATCCTAGAAAGGCTGTTAAAATGTTTATAACTCAGCCAAGAAAACTCTTAAGCCTAAATTATCAGTGAGATTGATTGTATTAGAGGTAGAGAAAACTTCTGACTGAGAAATTTTATTCTTCTGAGAGAAGAATCAGGAGATTTTGCCACTAAGCTATGGCCAATCAGAAATTTAGGTGGCAAGAACCTTCCATTATATGTTTATATCCTTCTACTCTCTGTGAACATGCTACACTGCCTCCCTCCTTCCAGACATCCATGATTTAATCAACTGTAAGTCTTTAAATGGAAAGGTTTGTGACTTTTTCCACACTAGAATTTTTTTTACTTTCTCTGGGAAGTTAAAACAACATAGGTAAGAGTTATAACTATACCTTTGTAGTTGTTGTGGAGGGCATTTCTCAAATAATGATGAGGCAGAAAATACAGTTTTACTATCTTGAGGAAAGCAGCAAATAAATTTTCAGAACCTCCTCAAACATCTTTTTTTTTCCTGGTACCTTAAGATATTTTTCCAACTTAATTGCATCTTTGCATTTGCTTTCTAATTTTATCATTGTTATATGTCCTAAAAATTACTGCCTCTTTTTTTAACCTTTTAAAATATTTATTGAAATAGTTGATTTACAATGTTGTGTTAGTTTCAGTTATACAGCAAAGTGATTCAGCTATACATATACATACATATAAATATATTATTTTTTACATTCTCTTCCATTATAGGTTATCACAAGATATTAAGTATGGTTCCCTGTGCTATAAAGCAGGTCCTTGTTGGTTATCAATTTTATATATAGTAGTGTGCATAGTTTAATCTCAAACTCATAATTTATCCCTCCTCCCGTTTCCCCTTTTGTAACCATAAGTTTCTTATCTATGTCTGTGAATCTATTTCTGTTTTGTAAATAAGTTTATTTGTATCATTTTTAGATTCCATGTATAAGTGATATCATATGATATTTGTTGTTCTCTGTCTCACTTACTTCACTTAGTATGATAATCTCTAGGTCCATCCCTGTTGCTGTAAATGGCATGGTTTCATTCTTTTTTATGGCTAAGTAATATTCCATTGTGTATATATACAAAGTCTTGAATACTACTTTCATGGAAATCCATGCAAACAGAACCTACATAAATTTTTAGGACTATTTTCTTTTTAACATCCAATAATCATCAGTTCTCCAGGCTCTTTGAACATAACATATTTGGCTATGTTTATAAAAGTGACTCCTTCACTTTTATAAACATAGCTTCACTTTATAGAAGCCACTCCTTCACTCCCATACTTTCATACTTAGAGGAAAGGATGACAACTAAAAGCTTAAAAACTTCATAATTAATATATAGCCATGTTGTAACTGCTGTACAGAGTACTGAGCTAAAAGGAATCTTATTAACATTTAAAATATTTCTAGTAACTGAATAAGTCCTTGAGAACACTATATTTATCCTTTGATAATAACTGAGCATTATGAATTTTAAGTCCCATTCCTCTGAGAGTCTAGAATTAAAGAGATAGATTGTTTCATAGCTATGTTTATGATGGCCCCCTAAAAGCTCTTGCCTGTTAGTTTGCCTGTTACCTTATTAAAAATCCATACACATAAACTATTGTGCAGAATTACATTAGCATAAACTTTTTGGTAAGCAATTTGGTCATGGTTATGATGATAATGATTAAAATGAAGTAAAATACAGAACCCTATAAAATCCTATCACAGAACTTAAAGAGTAAGAGGTGAAGGTACCACAAAATAGACATTTTCAAAACACAGATATGATTCAGTCCCTTTCCTGAATATTAGCATAATGTTAAATGAAAAAATAAGGGACAGAATGAATATATGCACAGATTTTTATCAACAAATATATATTATTATATAATTATATTTTTATATGTATGTTAGAAACTAAAATTTGTTTGAAACCAAAAACATCAGGATGTCAATATCAATTATTTCTTAATGATATGATCCTTATTTGTTTTTATTTTTTGTGCTTTTTACAGTATAAAATATCTTTCAAAAAATTAAAACAAACATTTAATAAGAATTACTATAGAGTTTTTACTTCACAGGTTAACAAACTATGACCTGGTAGCCAAACATATTTTTTAAATAAAGTTTTATTAGAACACAGGTATGTGCATTTATGCCCATTTGCTTACTTACTGTCTGGCTGCTTTCATAATATAAAAACAAATTTGAGAGGTGTTAAAGAGACCACATATCTACCAAATCTTAAAATATTTATTATCTGGAACTTTTTACAAAAAGTGTGCATATTCCTGCTTTATATCATCAATTCTTTCTTAATTACCTGTGTAGGATAGCCCAGAGAACAATTTATAGGCAACACTTTCTTAAAAGTATAATCACACTTTTACAAGGAACAAGGCTGTTTCTTAGGATTAAGTTGTTACACAGCCAGTTTAAATTCACAGGTGGAAGAATATGTCAACAGATGCAAAATTTTGACTGCTGCTATATTTTTGTAAGCTATTTCAACAGTAATTTGTATTTAGTTAAAAATATTTTTATTACAATTCAAGCTTAAATAAGCTCTGTGTCTGTCTGTTATGATACTTTCATATTCTGGCCTTTCTTCTGAAGGCTTTTCTGAATAAAAAACAGATGGGATTCCAGAACTAGAGAAACTGTATGCATATTCGTTACTTGTTTAAAAAAAGTTAAAAAAGGAGAAAAGTCTATAGATAACTTAAAAGTAAATGAATAATCCAAAAATTTTATATCTTGTGTGTGCATCTTTTATAATGAAAGTTGTTGAACTTTAGTTTGTATATAATTTGATCATAGGGTTACAAAATATGTGATTAAGCAATGCAACAAAAGATTACACAGATATTTAACACACAGATATCTACCAGAGGTAGATGCTAACAAAGGTGAAAAAATGAAATAGAACCAGGAAAAATGTTCAATATTTTATTCATGGCCTACAAAATGCTTATAGATGGACCACAAAATTGATTAAGATTTCTCATAGACAAAGTGGAAAGGGAGATTTGCTTACTAACAGTTCTTTGTTCATAAGCTGAACACATATCTATTGCCCAGAAGAAGCACAAATATCTCATGTACTGCATAGCCAGGAAGGAATTTTCTCAGGAGGTGCAAGCCTACTTCACCCAATTCATGCAATAGCTGAAAAAAGAAACTCTGTAGAATCTCATTCTAAGCTGAAGATGTCAAACAACAAAGAATAATTATTTTATTCATTTGCTTGTTTATTTGTTTTTTTAATAAAATAATGTTCTGAATCAGAGCCCAGCTCTTTGCTAATCAGATTTGAAGCAAGGGTAAATGTTAGAATATATTTAAAAATTAGTTATGTTTAATTAGGTCCCATTTGTTTATTTTTGTGTTAATTTTCATTATCCTAGGAGGTGGGTCAAAAAAGATTTTGCTGTGTTTTATGTCAGAATGTTCTGCCTATGTTTTCCTCTAAGAGTTGTATAGTGTTCAGCCTTACATTTAGGTCTCTAATCCATTTGAAGTTTACTTTTGTGTATGGTGTTAGGGAGTTTACTAATTTCATTCTTTTACATGTAGCTGTCCAGTTTTCCCAGCACCTAATTAAACTTAAAACCTTTTGCACAGCAAAGGAAACCATAAACAAAACAAAAAGACAATCCTCAGAATGGGAGAAAATATTTGCAAACAAAGCAACCTACAAGGGATTAATCTTCAAAATATACAAACATCTCATGCAGCTCAATATCAAAAAAAAACCAAAAAAACAAAAAAAACCCAAAAAACACAACCCAATGAAAAAATGGGCAGGAAAACCTAAATAGACATTTCTACAAAGAAGACATACAGATGGCCAACAGACACATGAAAAGATGATCAACATCACTAATTATTAGAGAAATGCAAATCAAAACTACAATGAGGTGCTTCCTTGGTGGCGCAGTGGTTGAGAGTCTGCCTGCTGATGCAGAGGACACTGATTCGTGCCTCGGTCTGGGAAGATCCCACATGCTGCACAGCAGCTAGGCCCGTGAGCCATGGCTGCTGGGCCTGTACATCCAGAGCCCGTGCTCCGTAACGGGAGAGGCCACAACAGTGAGAGGCCTGCGTACAGAAAAAAAAAAAAAATTCAATGAGGTATCACATTGGTGAGAATGGCCATCATCAAAATATCTACAAACAGTAAATGTTGGAGAGGATGTTGAGGAAAGGGAACCCTCCTATACTGTTGGTGGGAATGTAAGTTGGTACAGCCAGTATGGAGAACAGTATGGAGGTTCCTCAAAAAACTAAAAATAGAACTACAACATGACCCAGCAATTCCACTCCTGGGTATATACCCAGAGAAAACTATAATTCAAAAAGATACATGCACCACAGTCTTCATTGCATCACTATTTACAGTAGCCAGGACATAGAAACAACCTAAATGTCCATCAACAGAAGAATGGATATAGAAGGTGTGGTACATATATACGATGGAATATTACTCAGCCACAAATATGGAATGAATTTGGGTCATTTGCAGAGATGTGGATGGACCTAGAGACTGTCATACAGAGTGAATTAAGTCAGAAAGATAAAAACAAATATTGTATAATATCACTTGTACGTAGAATCTAGAAAAATGGTACAGACGAACTTATTTGCAAAGCAGAAATAAAAACACAGATGCAGAGAACAAACTTACGGACACCAACGGGGGAAGTGGGGGTGGGATGAATTGGGAGATTGGGATTGACATATATACAGTATTATGTATAAAATAGATAACTAATGAGAACCTACTGTAGAGCACAAGAAACTCTATTCAGTGCTCTGTGGTGACCTAAATGGGAAGGAAATCTAAAAATGAGGGGACATATGTATACGTATAACTGATTCACTTTGCTGTATAGCAGAAACTAACACAATATTGTAAAGCAAATCAACTATACTCTAATAAACATTTTAAAAATATGTTACAAATTATTTACTAGCCAAAGAAACTCCCATATATAGTATTATATATATATATATATACACACACAATAGTATATGTTATACATATATTTTATGTATATAGATGTACATATACATATATAAATTTTTTCTAAACTTCTTTTTATGTAATAGGTGGAAAAGATCTCATAAACTGAAATGACAACAACGTTAACAATGGGTTTCTCCTATTTAGAAGAGAATGATGGCTGATTTGTTTTGTTTCTCTGTTTTTTGTAAAGAGGTTAAAATTCAAGTGTTACTTTTGTTATAATAAACACAATTTTAAACTGCCTTTTCCATTAATCTGTCCATTACAATACTCTATCAAATTACTGCTTTTTCTCCTTTATTAAATGTATTATATTTAACGAGGTTTTATTCTTCAGGCGTCTATTTATAATTTAAAGTGGAGTTGATCAGAGATTTGAAGCACTCTTGCCACC
Source organism: Grampus griseus (assembly GCF_964374135.1). Lineage (NCBI taxonomy): Eukaryota > Metazoa > Chordata > Mammalia > Artiodactyla > Delphinidae > Grampus > Grampus griseus. The sequence goes on along the minus strand of NC_139009.1, from coordinate 66,555,918 downwards.
ACTCAGTAGTAGTGCACTAAAATCACAAGGGCAGACTTAGGAGACAGAATTAATTTCAATTATGAGAGAAAGCATCCATGATATGATTTTGATGTATGCTTCCATCTTTAATTTGGAGTTAATATATGTGTCAGAATTTATTTAATACCGTAAACTACCTAATAAAAGCATATCAGATGTTTTTTGCAACCTCCACAGAAATCAAAGAAATACAAACTAAGAAAAGCTGAAATGACATGTTAAACTATGAAATCACAACGTTGTGTATATTTTAATGCTAATTTCATTCATTGTTGAAAGTGAATAGGAATTCTTAAAGCCTACTCTTAAAACTTATTGAATGCAAAACTTCTGGTTGATAGTTTGGCAATATATATCAAGAGCACAACTTTTGATCAAGCAATTAACTTAGAGGTCTTTACACACAAAATAACATCAAGATATGCCAAGATTTATACACAAGAATATTCTTAATTATCAATACCAGTAAGCAAAATGGAGGGAATTTAATATAGAGAACTGGCTACATGGGAATAGCTGAGATGCCAATCATGGAATTATAAGTTTAATAAGAGCAGGAGGTCTTCACCACTCTAGGTTGGAGGGACAGAGGAAGAAGGCTACCAGAACCCAGAGGTGGAGATCACCTGTCACCATGGCCTTTCCCGTGCAGGGAAAATGAAGCTGATGACAGAGGTACCACCCAATGCAGACAGAAGAGAAGTACTCTCTCTCTCTTCCTCCTGCCTTTCAATGTCCCACTGACCCAGCCAGCCAGAAGTCAGCTGACCTAGGAACTCCCCACACACAGGCTGCAGGAGTCTCTTTCCTGAGATACAGAGGAGGGTAGGGTTGGAATGGCTCAGAGAGCAAACAGGACAAAACCCAGCAAATTAGCAAAAAACTATTAATAATCTTTATGTGAACAATTATTGTACAATAATATGATAGAACAAATGATATGCAGTCATGGAATATTTTGTATGAAAGAGCTTGTAAACATATTCAAGATATATGAAAAACCCACATAGAGACATATTTTTAAAATATGATTCAAATATTTTATTTTCTTCTTTTAAAAAGCCATATGATTATCCTCCCCTGTACACAGACTCCCTCTCTGAAAACCAAAACACAAAAAACAAACAACAACAACAACAACAAACAAAACAGGAGAATAAGTTGTTGGGCACATATTTAGCACATATGGTTTGGTTTTGTGTGTGTACATGATTATAAGGGGCTTGTTTAAATGGGCTTAGATGTAAACTTTGTGCCCTCAACACAAACACAGCATAATTACTCTACTTAAATGTTAAGTTTATAGCAAAAACAGGAAATATGTCTTCATAAAATTAAGAGATGTATTAATTTAACATGTTCCAAACATTAAATATTAGATACCACATATAATTCAATTTGAAGTTAGCAATTTTGTTTATGCAGAACTTAGAAGACAATATAATTGGATTTTTTTTCAGAGATTAAAGTGTCCACATATTTTTATAAAAAGACTGAGGACAAAATTGGGCTCTTAAAAGTTTATTCCTGTTTGATTGAAGACAGGGAAACAAGGGGAGAGTGAACACATTCTCATCACTATATGGTGTGATTAAGGACAAAACCAGGAGTTTGGTTGTGAAAAGTGAAATAGAAAGGAAAGACCAAATGGAGGTAACCTCAGAAATGGTTACAGTGATTTGTTAACTGTGTTCCTGATGCAAGGCAGGAATGTTGAAAAAATCAACACCGTTTTATGAGAAGAAATATTTCCTGAAGAAATGTTTTATCACGTAGAGACAAAGCAATATTTCCCAAATGTTTCTTATCAACATGCCTTTCAAATACCTTTCTTTTGAACTTTCATCATTTATTACTATGTCATCTTCTCTACAGAATGTCAGCACACATCTCCCCTCCCTGAATGCCAGGCAGTCTCTTTTCACCACTTTCATGCCATGAGCTCCACTCATCCTGAGTGTCAGGAAATCTTCTTCCTTTATTCTCACAAAGCCTTTCTCAGAAGGAGTCTTAGGTGGTGGTCTAGACAAAACACATCTGTAATTTTGATGTGTTAGGGGATGTGGTGACCCCAGCCCCTGACGTGTAAACATTTTTTTCTTCCTTCTTGCAATTCAGACTTTTAAAACATCTTTAAAATTATAGATAGAAGATTTTCAATTCTGAGTCTGTGGTCTTATTTTACATTGCAGTGAGAATAGGCAAGCCTGGAGAAGGGGAAATAAGATAACGTGTTCATGTTTCGACATGTCAAGTTTTATTATTTTAACAAGATATTCATGTGCAGATGTCTTGTTTGAAAACGTAGCTATAGAACTAGATTAGATTTTAAATCTATAACTGTGAAGGTTAACTCAAAAATATCATAGGGACTGTAAAATAATTCATAATTTCTGATTGTTGCTAAAAATAAATTAGATTCTCATCTGCCTCAGGACATTTAAGTATTGTTCATTTTAAAAAGGAATTAATGGAATGTTTTTGCATCAACACCCTCTTAACTAGAAAGAAATTTTTGAGAAATTTTTTCTTAACTAAAAAGAAATTTTTGTTCTTTCTTAACATGAAAGAACAGCCCATATACAATTGAACTTTGCTACTTAGTATATACTATGTTACAAATTTTATCTAATTTACTTCCTTATAGAGACAAAATTTTGTGTTTTCTGTCTTTTTTTTCTCGCTAAATATGGTAGCAGTATTTTTATTTGTAGTTCTGACCAAGAAACTGCATCCGAACAAATAGTTAGTTAATTTGTAAAACATTAAAATTGCCATTACATTGATTTGTTAGAGAATGTATCTTCTTGAGTATATTCAATTTTAAAACATAAATTAAAAAGTGCCATACTACTTTTATAATTCTCTATATTGTTTGAGATGTAAATCTATAAATATTTGGGGGGAAGTAATTGAACTATGTCTCATCTTTCTGATATTATAAATCTGTCTTTACCATGCCAGAAGTGAGATATAAATTTATTTTTCTGATACTTTAAAAATATAAAACTCTCAAACCATTTTTTTTTACTTTGCATCCTTACCCAGGGAAAATATATGTTCAGTGTCATATGTCTGAATTCATTTTTTAAAATTAATTAAAGTTTCCTGGAGCAGTACATATTTTGACACATATAATGGACAATTTTCCATTGATATTTAATTGATTTTCTTGGATCACAGATCTGAATATCTCTACATTTCTTTTGTATTCAACACCTGCCAATTTTCCTAAGCTTTTTTCCTTAAGCAATGCAAGTTTTAAAACAGACTAAGCAACACAAAATATATGAAACTACAAAATTTGATTTTCATATTCCCGTGGTTTACTCTAAGGAAAATTGAGACAAGGAATAAGTTATAAGTCCTACATTACCAGGTGTTTAATTGCTTAAAACTTACCTAAAATTATAAAAAGTGTAGAATTTTCAGAATGGAAACTAACTTTAACTTTGAACCAACTTCTATTAAAAATAATTAATTTTCTTGAAATAACTGCTTCTTTTGGTATGAGCCAAACAAACTTACTACTTGAATAAAATTGTCATAGGAAATTACTTGGCTTTGATTTCATGTAAGAGATATATTATGTCAACATATCACATAATTTTAATATGTACTTACTCTTACCTAAGAGATTTCAAGGTTAAAAATAACAGTGTCTGTACATTTTAAATATAAAGTATTGCTGTAGAGTTATTGTGTGTGTTAATTATATGCAAAAAAAATGAATTGTAATTGAAACAAAAACTACATTTGGAAAAACCTCAGAAGTCATTTCCATGTTCTACAAGGCCCTGTATGATCTGGTTCCAACCTACCTCTAAAATCTTCTTATACCACTCTCACCCTAACTCACCCTGCTCCATACTCACTGACTTTCCTCATGTTCTTTCAACATGCCAGCTTCATTCCCATCATTAGGTCCAAACTTATTACATGCATTATAACAGATGACTTTGTACTTTCTTAATCTAGTCTCTTAATATACTCTCTTAATCTAGTCTCAAGCTATTTCCTCAAAAGGAACTACAAAGATTTCCTCATGGTTTCCAAGTATAACTACAGATATTAACACATACACAAATATACATAAACACTTTAGATTTAATAACTATTCATGCAACAATTTGTAATAAAACTAAATTATCTATCTGGTTTCTTCTTCATTAAAAATGTTATTAAGAAGTTCATAGATAAATTATTGAACAAGTACAAAAATTGTATTGTATACCTAATTTGCTTTCTTGTTGATCACATAGAAAGTGTTAACATAAAAATATTTTAAATTTATATAATCAGCAGAATCATATTTGATAATTAAGTTTAGATCTTAATTTTAAACCAATGAAAATAGCATTGTCAAGATCTCATGTTGCTAGGCCATTGACAAATTTATTAGTACCAGGATGTTAGTGATGAGATATCCTAAGTTAAAGTTACTAAACCACTAAGGGTTTTTTTCAGAGAAACAATTTTCCAGGCTCAAAACTAAAGCAGGGCATAGGAAAAAAGTTTTCAAACTTATTTTATAATACTAATAGTTTGATACAAAATCATAATAATGACAATGCATTAAAGTAAAATATAGGCCCATAATTTATAAGAATATGGATTTTAAAATACCAATACATTTAAGTAAACTTTATTGAGCAGTGTATTAACTGAACAATGTAACATATCCCAAGAATTAAATATCCTAGAATCTCAAGGATAGTTCAGTAATAGAAAGTATAATAATAATTCATTTATTCAGCATATTTTTATAGAGTACCTACTAATGACCATGTGATACAACAAGTACGAAGTTACCTGCCCTCATGGGACCTGAATTTTGAATAAGAAGAGAGTAAATGATGTAAAGAATAATAATTAATGTATACAGTAATTTAGAAGGAGAATGTGTTTTCAAAAGATAGTGGAGATAGGAAGAATTGGAATTATTCACATTAATAGATTTGATAAGAATAAAAGTATGAATATTGACAGCTCAAATTTCAGAAAACATGATAAATACTGAAAAGCATTTGAAACATGATATAGCTATCTCAGATACAAAGAACATTGGTAAAATAAGAATAAAATGATGTCTTTATCATAAAAATATCTGTACCTCAAATAATAGTCATAAAATTATTTTAGATTAGTGTATATTATTTTTATCTCCTTGTTCTATTTTTTTCTTGCCAATTTATAATATTCTTCTTTGTCATTTATTATAATCTCAGATTGAACTCCAGCTCTTTTTTAACTGGTATAACATTTTTCACCCAAATTTTCTTCTTTTTTTTTTAACAGGCAAGAAATACTTTATTTAAGGCTATTACAGTTGGCAGAAGCCAGAACTGAGTTTGAGATGAATTCTGCTGAAATAAGAGGTGGTAGGTTTTCAAGAATCAGGGTAAGGAGGAGATGGTAGGCTATTTCTGTTTGTTACTTGGCTTTACAACTTGAAGCAAGGCACCCGTTGAAGCAGGCTCCTACCCTTCTACAGGGACTGGGAAGAGGGGTATTCTTTTCCTTAATGATTACATTTCAAAGAAATGATTCCCAGGTTCTTGAGAAAGATAACCCTGGGCTATAAAACTATCAAGAGTCTTAAGGATATTTATTTATTTGGCCACTATGCACGACTTGTGAGATTTTAGTTCCCAACCAGGCAGTGAAAGTGCTGACCAGATAACTGGACTGCCAGGGAATTCCCCTTAATTGTCAATCTTCATTCATTCAATAAATACTTGTTGAGAGCATACCAAATTCCAGGCGTTATTCTTTTGTTTAAATTATAAAATGTTAAGAAGCAACAAATTATATGGAAAAATAAATGAGTTTAGAGTTCATGAATTGCCATTTTAAATAGGTTAGTTAGGATAAGCTCATGGAAAATATAGAATGTTAGCAATAATTTGAAGTCGAAAAAGTACTTTTTCATGAAGATATTGAAATGAAATTGTACCACACAGGAGAATTATTTGGCACTAAAGTATAATGGCAAGAAGATGCCCAGTATGTTTGAGGAAATGCATAGAGGAAAGTGTGGTAGTGGCAGAGGTTGTGAGGAGCAGAGTAGTAGAATGTGAACTTAAAAGAGATTATGCTTTTTGCACTGGTTTCTGTGTGTTATTGTATGGATTTTGGCTTTCACTTTTGGTGAGGTGTGGAACCATCAGGTGGCTTTAAAGAAAAGGAAAACATTATTATATGTTGAAAGGATCACTCTGTTCTTTCAGATACAGACTGAAGAGGGAAATGTTGCAAACAGGGAAACACAACTTTATTGCAAAAAAGTACCTAAAAGATGATGATGGGTGCAAAGTACCAAGACATTTATCATGAGATTCTAACAAGTAATACAGATAAATTGTGAAGGCAATCAGAATGATTTCCTGTAATATTACATTTGGTTTGTTAGAGAAATATTATGAGGTATTAAGCTTGAGCAATTAGATTAAGATCTGTTTTTAACTCAGGGGGGTGGATTATGTATGGGATGTGTTTGAGAGACATTAACAAAAGTTCACTTTGGATATGAAATGTTGATATTTATTAGACCAAGTGGAGATATTGAGGAAAGAGTGGATATGAATCTGGATTTAAGGAAATAAATCTGAGCCATAAATATAAATTTGTGAGTCATTAGAGTTTAGAAAGTTTTTAAAGACATCCAAAAGGGAGTTAGTATAGTTAAAGCAGAGAAGAAAACCAAGGACTGAATCATGGCATTCTTTAATATTAAGGTCTTTGAGATAAAAAGACAAAGAAGAAAAGTTGACTGAGAATCAGTGTGGTAGGAACACAACCAGGTGAGTGTGGTGTATTAGAAATCGAGTGTAGAAAGGAGAGAGTGATAAACTGTGTCCAAGACTTCAAATAATATAGTATTTAAAATTAGCCATGTTATATTGATGTAGTGATTATGAAGTTATTGATGACCTACACATGACCAATGGAATGGTGAAAACAAAAGCCTGATTTGAGTGAATTTAGGAGAGATCTAGAACAGAAAAATTAGAGATAAAGATAATGAGTAAGATATTTATTTCAAGGGATTTTCTGAAGAAGGAACAAAGAAGTGGGAGAAACCTGGGAGAAAACTGAGCAAATTATGGCATATTATTTTTATATAATATTGGAGAGATAACAGCATATTCCTAAATTGAAAGAAATGATAAAGAGGGAAAATTAACAAAGCAGGAGAGAGGGAAGAATCCTTGGAACCACTTCCTTAAGTAACTGAGAGGGGATGAAATCTACACACAAGTGGAGATATTGGCTTCATATAGAGCACAGATGGTTCACTATAGTAACAGTTGGGAAGGTAGGTTGTGGGAGTCTGTGGAAGTTTGTTTCTGATTGCTTAATTTTTCTCAGTAAAATAGGAAAAGTTCATTAACTGAGAGTGAGCATGGGGGAAGATATGTTGTAGGTTTCAAGGTAGAGAAAAGTGAAATATTTATCTAGGGAAATGGTGGAATACATGGTTAGAAAACTACAATGTATTTGTTTTACAACATTTAGAGACTACTTCATGATAACAGTCATAATTTAAAGTGGGACTTAATACAATTTATTTTTTTCTATAGCTGTATTCAGTTGCATGGGTGTGAGTGTGGAGTAGGCTGGATTATATTTAATCAAGGGTGACTTTATCAAGTGAGCGTGATGATAGTCAATGTACAGGTGGGAAAGCACGATATTTTCAAGGAAGTGATTATCATGATCACAGAACTTAAGATGAGGAAGTAGAGCAGAGTCAGGATGGTGAAAGGGTAAATAGATTGAATATGTCAGTGGACAAAGAATTGTGGAGATTAGGTGGTAGAGGGAGTGGGAAGGATATATATGAGTTTGTGGTCATGAGTAAGATGTGCTAAATGAAAGTTAAGGAATGATTGCAGTTACTTGAAAAGAAAAATTGTAGGATATGACGATGCAATGTGTACTTGAGACTGGGTAACATACAAGACCACTTCATAAAATGTAATGAAAATGGCATTTTACCACAGTGATTTTCCTCCTCAAGACCCATAACTCATGTCCAATTATGAGAACACCAAACTAATTTCAACTGAGAAACATCCTACAGTATAACTGACCATTACTCCTCTCAACTGACGAAGTCATCAAAAATAAGTAAAGTCTGAAAATGTGTTGCAGCCAAGAGGAGTCAAAGGAGACATGACAGTGAAGTGTAATATGGTAGTCTGGATGGGATCCTGCTTCAGAAAAACAACTTTACCTAAAAACTGAGGACATATGAATAAACTATGGACTTTATATTATAATAATAATTGATGTTTATTCATTATTTATAACAAGCATATGATACTAAGATGCTAATAACAGGGGAAATCAGATATGGAGGTGTATGGGAATTCTGTGTACTTATCTTCCCATTTTTTCTATAAATCTAAAACTCTTCTAAATAATAAAGTTTATTTTTTTAAATGTAGTCCTAAAAATCACATTTATCCATTGACTGGTTGCAATTAGGACACCCAACATTGATAGTAGGTAGAGTATTGGCAACCCCTGGAATGTTATTTCAGTATAATTATTGAATCTTTTCCAAGGGTAAATACTAATGGAGTAGTGATACAAGGAGTGCAATGGGCCTTCAATATCTAGGCGTTTGGAATTTGGGGCAAAGTATAAATTTTTAAAAGGACTATAGACTTGGATGCCTGGGTGCTATAGGTGCATTGAATGAAAAACTGAGGGTGATAAATCAGCAGTTTAAGGTGACATGTGGAAGTCAGAGTTTCATCTGCAGTCTGAGGCAGGAAAAGCTAAATCTAAAGCCCAAGGAATAAATTTAAGAATAACACACACAGTTCCTGAGATGTTTGGATTCTCAATTCTGGCATGTCTACTACACAAAGATCAAGGCCCTAGAAGGAATAGAACTCATAGAGGTGGGGTGGGGATTCTTGGTTTGATTCTCTCTGCAGTCTCAAAATTCTTCTCAATCATGTGTGCTACAGAAGTGGCCCACACCTCTCTGTTAAAAGCTAGCACTCCCTTGCTGCTCATCCATGACACAGAAACCTCTGTCTTGGAAAAACAGCACACACTTTCTATCTGTAGTTTTTTGTATACATTTAGGTAATTTCTTCAGGTCTATTTTCTAATTAACTACTTCTATATTCAGTTATTTCTGATCTGCCCATCAATTAACCCATACATTTTTAACTAAAAAATATTTTAACATCTACTTATTTTATATTTATCTTACCATATTTATAGTTCCTAATTATTTGCTTATGTTTCTAGTACCCCTTTCATTTTATTAACTTTTACATAGATTTATTTTATATCCCTTCCTGACAATATCTATATCTGAGATACTCATTGGTCTAATTCATTGGCTTATTTCTGTTTATTCTCTGTGGTTTTCATGTGCATTCCTTTTTTCAGGGATCTGTTGGGTGAACTGATGAGTATGAGTTTAAGCTGTATTCCTCCAGGGAGAATTTTCAATTTCTTCTGTCTGGTGGACTAGAGGACTGCTAGCTAGTGAACACTTGAAAATATTTTCTGGGCTTGTGGTTTTCAGATCAGATATAATGTACATTCAAATCATAAACATACATAGGACAAGGCTGGGTTATAAATCCTTATGGGAAATTGCCTTTATTTTCCATCCAGATGCATAATCAAGAAATACAATTTGGCAAGAAGGAAGATATTTTCTAGCCTGTTCCATCCTGCAATGAATGAAAGCACTTCAGTGTCCTCAAGAATGTCAGTTCTACCTTCCACGTTATTATTGGCCCATGGATTTTTGTCAGCAAATATCTTCTGAGCAGCTCTTAATTCATGCTAAGTTTGCATTGGCTGGTTTTCCCTTACTTTCTTAATACCTAGGCCTGTGTGCTTGTGTTTGTGTGGAAAGAGAGATTGCGGTAATTTTTCCACTTTGTTCAGTTCGGTAGCTGGAAAAGTTTTCAGAATATAGTCTGCTATTTTTCTTAAGTCTGTAAATTCTGCTGACATCTAGTTTTTAGTATTGTGGATGAGAAGTTGATTCCTATGCTGATATTTTTTCTTTTATATATAAATTCTTCTCTCTGTATAGTTTATATATATATTTCTCTTTATCATATGAGTTCATAAATTCCACCAAGATACAAGTGGATTTTTTTTTAAAGTTAGTATATCTGACACTTAAACTTTTTAATCTAAAAACCTAAGTTTGTCATGTTGGCGAGTTTATTCTCTTATTCATTTCTTCTTCTATTTATTATTTCTTCTTTAACTATTTTCTTCAAGAATGGCTCTTTATTTTAAATATTGTTTTTATTTCTTCATTTCTAGTCAATAAATTATTTTCTTTGGTAATGACTCACTTGTGGTTTTCATATCTTTTAGATCAATCTTCCTTTTTAAAATGTTTGTCCTTTACTGTAAGAGATAGCCTCTAGTTAAGCATTATCAATTTTCTCATTGCCTCCATTTGTGAAATGCACATGCCACCTTCCAGAAGATAATTTTCTGAGACATATCCTTCTTCTGAATCTTCACAGAACATTTTTCCTTCCTGTTTTTATTCCCAGGGCCCTGGCCTCTAACTTGTTATGCTTATTACTTTAGTTCTTTAATCTTCCATAGTTTCTTAGTCTCACATTGCAAAGCAGCAAGTTGATGATTACAAACTTCAGGTCAGTTTCCACTTTTTAAATAATTTTCTTCTGGAGATCCTCTAGTCTCCAGAAATGAAAACTTCTCTCACCTCCATATCCTGTTTTGTTGTTGTTTTATTTTTGTTTTAATATAAAAAATAAAAAGTAACCATCAAACCTATGTACCTTACTATGTTTATTCCTCCCAAGGAACTTCCAAAACAGTACTTTGCTTCCTTTATATCAGCAGGTTTGAAGACAGTACTATTTCCTAAAGCAAGAGAACACATTATAAGAGTGACAAAGGAGGTTATGCATGGAATAGGTAGAAGTAAACCAAATTCTGGGCCATATTTAAGAATCATGGAAATTCAGTTTCCTTGGTATTGCTGTAGCAGGCTCCTTGGAATCTTCAGTATATGTATAGGCAGCATGGGAGATATAAACAACCCTTCTTAATTTTGTAAGTGGTATGTTTTATGGGATGGTAACTGAATAGGTTTTTCTTAATTAGCATATTGTGAGTATGGAATTTCTTCAAGATCTTGCTATTAAATTTGTCATTTGTTATGCATGAGTTGTTTAATGCATTTTCCAGAAGTTTACTTTACATTTCTAGTATCTTCATTGTTATTTTCATTGGCAATTTGGAGAGACTACTAGGGACTTCCATTCAGATTCTCCTTTTAGGGAAGTTATGATTTTATGTTTTTGTGTAGATACACCCAATGTTTGCTTTAGAAACTAATTGCTTCATCCAGGAATTAGAAACTATAGACTTGTTTTTATTTCAACTTGTATCTTTTAAATGTCCCTTTTATTATAGTGGTATTTGAAATTTTTAATGGCCTGTATTTTAAAAGCTCTTACATTTCTCATATTCAGAAGCCAAACAGATTGACTTTGAAAAAGATTAGTAACATAAAGGACTAAGTACATTTTCATGGGACATTTGGATGTTAGAAATGTTTGCCAATTTCACAGAAATTATGATCAGAAATCCTTAAATGCTGAAGGTAAAATTATATCATGTTTTGTATTTTGCTTATTTTTTATTGTATAGAGTAAAAGGAAAATACCTCAAATTACTGCCACAGTGTCCACATGCAAATCAATGTTGTTTGGTTGGTTTGTGATTTTCAAGAGTATAAGTGATAAAAATGGTGGAACAAAGAGAGTAAATATATAGATGGTGAAAAGAAAAAGTATTATGCTTCTTTGCTGAGCTGCTGTCAGCCTCATTTACAATTCAATTTTGATTTGTACTAAACACATTTAGCATAAATAACCTTTCTTTATTTCTCTTTTCTGTTTCCATGAAAGTTCTATTAAATCAAGCCTTTCCTAGCAATTGAATACAATGACAGTCCTATGTTTCTGTAGATGTATATGTACTCAAAACAAAACAAAAACAAAAGATGCATCAGTGATGTCCTCGGAATGTGAGAAGTTTGCCTAGTCACTGATTGCTGTCCTGTCATCATTTCTATTGCTTAACAGTCGGAGGCTCAGAGTTCATGCCAGCAGACTCTGTTTAACTGGCAGACACAGTCATAAAAATAAAAAATGAAAGAATGTGAAAAATTTTGCCAGGTAATCTAAGACCTAGTGAGACTGAGACTGTGTTTTGGCTTTAAATTAACTCACTAACAAAGTCAATAAATAAATATAGGCAGATATACATATCACACACACACACACACACACACACACACACACACACTATATTTTATCCTTAGGGAGATTTTGAACAGAAGTTGGAGTTTTTAAATTATGTTACTTTCATTCTAAACATAGTTGTTCCTCATTCCTAATCTACCACACTTACTGATTTCAAACAAGGATTCTTAAAGAAATTCATAATGATTATAAAATAGAATGAACTTAATACAATATGGCTTATAACTTAAATGTTTAACTAGTAGCTGAGATATTTCAAGATAATTTCTACAACAGGCACCACAATATTTTGAATCATTAAAATACCAAATATAACCTGCATCTTTGTTATAGGTAATAAGTGCTCTGAAAGGAATTTTACTATTGTCACTGGCCATCTGACCAATGAGAATTTGATGTTGAAATGTGTTTTAGTGATCTATGGCTCCATAACCAACAATCCTCAAAATATAGTGGCCGAAAGCAACAATCATACTAGTATATTTCATTATTTTGTGTCTTTGTAATAATGGGAAGGGTTCTACAGTGGGATCTTTTTGCTCCAACACAGCATTGACAGGAGTCACTCAGTGGTATTTAGCTTTTGTCTGGATGGTCCAAGATGGCTTCACTCAGATGTCTTTCACTTTAGCAGAGATGGCTTGACGACTGGACATAGCTGGGCCCCTTCTTTCTCTAGGTAGTCTCAGGGCCTCTCATTTGTTCTCTGCAATAAGGTAGCTAGACTTTTTACCTGGTGGCTAAAGGCTCTAAGAACATGTGTTCCCAGAAACCTGGGCAGGATCCCAAAGCCTTTTTATGACTCAGCCTCTGAAGTCTCAGAGTAACATTCCCTCCATATTATATTGATCAAGCAAGTCCCTATGGCCAGCTCATATTCAAGGCCAGGGGAATTAGACCTCACCTCTCAGAGGGAGGAGTGGCAATAAATTTGAAACCATCTTTAATAGACTGCAACTGTGTTAGATCCCTCATGCTTAACTCCAAGACATTCTGGAGAAGTGAATGAATACTTTTTGTTTCTAATATCCAAGATCTTTAAAAACAATCATTGATATTTCCTGGAAAATGATGTTCTGGTGGCACTTCTAGGAATGAAAGTATACATAAAGTTAAATACACAACCTTTTCTCTGAGGGTGAGAACATTATTAGGCAAAAAAGAGGGGATTCTAAGTTATGAGATAAAGGAAGCTATAGAAGAGGTGAATAGAAAAGCGGTTGGCATGGTGAATCTGAAGACTAATGGAAAGAGAGAGTGAAGAGGCAAATTAGGACATCAGGAGGTTTAACTCAGCAGTTGCAGAAAATTAGATCCAAACCTACTCATCTGCTGCTTGGAAACTGTAGCCAATTCATTTTTTAAAGTAGGAATTGATTTTCTAAGCAAGGCCACAGTTATAGAGATTGGTAATAGTTAGGTTGTGTATTTTATCTATTTGTTAATACAAATGTAAATTTTATTTTACATTGTTTTACATAATACATTTAATTAAAGGCTAAAATTTCAATTAAAGGCTTAGTATATTTGAATTATAATTCATATTGTCTTAATGCTAGCAAAATTAGATGATGGCTGGAGAAACATAGTGTAGATTGCTGCTTCTAGGTCCAAGGTGGCCCCAGCATCAAGATAGAGTTTCGTTGTTTTTATGTAATGTCATGGTATACAAATGTCAGAACAAAGGTGCATGTAAGGGTCAAAAAGCAAGGATAACTGGAAGATAATAATGTCTAGGAAATGAGATTTTAGCAAGCCTAAGAAACCTTACATGCCTTTCTTCAGCTATTTGGCTATAAGTGATATTAAAGTCAAAAGGCAAGAATAAAATGAAAGTTCCTGTAAGCCTTAAAAATCATCAGGGCCCTTATTAAACATTCTACTTTTCATACCAAAACTACTGTTTCCCTGTTTACCAGTATACAGATCACTGAGGCTGACTAAAAATGGCCCAGAAACTTCAGCTTATTGGTCCGGAGGTACAGCACGTGATCAAGGCTTTTCCAGATAAAGAGAAGAAGAACTTCAGCTGAGTTTCTTCTCACACCCCGAGGACATCACTGATGCTTCTTTTTGTTTTGTTTTGAGTAAGTATACACCTGCAATACCTTTCAATTCACCAGGGTATACTATGGAGCACCTTTGTTAAATTTGACATAATTAGAGACACTGAAAGTGTCCACATTTCTAAATATATGTGTACACTCAGCTGGTACAAAGATTAGGACATTGCATCAGATGCTTATATATGTATCTTTCAAATTATTAATTTGGGGAAAATGTTTCTGTATAAAATCTTAATATTTAATTAAGGTATCTACTTTGTGTCAAGTACCATACTAGGTACAATGCACTGGATTTACTTCACATAATTAAATTCTACTGGAGACTTTTTTGTGCACCTGTCAGTGAAATTGTTCTTAGAGAAAAACTGACTTCTCTTCATTGGGTCTATGTACTTTAAATCTACTTTGATTTAAAAGACAGAGCTTTGAGTGTTTAATTAAATGCATTAAAATATTGAATGACTCTCTTGAATTTTGATGAAGCTTGAAAACTATTGTTGGACAATATATACATAAAGTTTAAGAAGGTTAAAATTCATCATGCAGACATGACAGATTACAAAATTAGAGATTTGTCAAAGATATATTTTTAATAATATTATGTGAAAATTGTCTTCATAGACTATAGAATCCCTTATTTTTCTTCTTTTAGAAGGATTAAGCAGGATAAAGATAGTTGTCAAGAACTTTCTTTTCTTATGGACATTTAATCATATAGCAGTCTTAAATTTCTTTAGCACTTTATTATTTTCCAAGTGCCTGCAAACCTCTTAATTAATTATGTTCAAAAAAGTGTTTTAATAGACATCTTTGATTTCATAGACAAGGAAATCGGCACAGAGAGGAAAAACGCTCTGCTTTGTACCATAATGCCAGGCTGTAGATATCAGTCGGATATATTTTAATCAGGGATAGGCCCTTATGAGCTCACCCTCTAATAGTTATTCAAGAGTCTGCATTTAGCTGTTGACATAATATATTCTGGTATACATTCTGCTGCTTATTTAGATAAAAGGACATTGTACATATCTGACTAAGAGAACAGAAATAGAGTGGAGAAAGATCCTTCTTCCTTACATTCCAGAGTGAACTTTCAAAGTGCTGTGCCAAGAAATCTAATAAAAGTTGAAATCCAGCCGCTCACATAGATCCACTCAGATGTACAGATCCACTTCAAAATGTATCAGTCTAGGTCAGGTTGGAAAAATGAATCCCACTCCAATTACTTCAATAGATGGAATAAATGAAACTAGTAACTAAAAGTCTTTTAAGATCTCAGTATCCAACAATGACAACAACAAAAGATAATGTAATTCAAATTAACAATAGTAGTTCCTACCTTTCCAGGGATGGAAGAACAAGAGGAACAGGTATTACTAAAACCTACAATCTCAGGTCACTTAGATGGAGTTGAAGAAACGAGGGCTTCCAGTGAGGGCCTTGTCCATGGAAGAAAATGCTCTTCATGTCTGGGGGTGGGTGGTGGGCGTGGGTGGAGGCTCAAACCACAGTGAAAATGTAGACAATGCCAACAGATTCAGCCTAAAACAGAGAGAGTGAGGGCATGAAATCCCTGTCTTCCCGTGTCTCACTTATCACCTAATTTAAAAGAAAATATGCAAAGGTACCAGGAAAATGTAATTTGCAACAATATGGGGCAGAATCGAGGAAGTACAGTAAGTCAATGTGAAAGCAATGGGCACAGAAAAGGGTATATTATTGTGTATAATCTAAGAATTATGGTCCACTCTGTAATAAGTATTATGTACAGGAATTCTTTCAAGTAGTGTCTGGGTAATCTATTAATTTTGTTTGTTTGAATTACATTTATACTTTGTATAGGCAGAAAGAATATTTTATGCTCTATCCAGGAATTACTGCATTCTTAGGAGATAACCATATAGCTAAAGTATGGTTTGGTCAATTAGCTGTAATTTAGAACCTTAATCAGTAGTTCATCAGTGGACGATTGGAAATTCCACCATAGGAGACCCAGAAGTCAGAGTTTCTGGTTCATCTTCAACTATCTTCCTAAAAACTATGACAGTAACAATGAGAGGGAGAGAGAGAAAAAGAAAGGGGGTAAATAATACCACACACTAGGATTAGGCTGTGATGAGCTACTAAAAAATGAGAAGAATATCCCAAACTAAAAATCTGGAAGACTAATGCCAGAATAGGCCATGATATTGGTGTGTTGGGGATTTTAGAAAGGAAGAGGTTGACATCGGAAGGGGTCTGGAATTTAAATTGAAAGGGCAGGTCTGAAGTTGTGTTAATCGCTTTGATTAAAGAAGAAGCAACTCTGTTCTCACATCAAGAAAGAGATAAAGTGAAGGGAAAGAAAGGCACTACCATCTATTGTTTATTACTAGTTTTTTTTTCTCTCTGTAACTAAGGCCATGCCTGAGGATACACTTCCTTCTCCACCCAATTTTTACAATATTAAAAGGAAGCAAAATACATTTTAGTACATTGTAGTAAATCAATATTTATTCCTATTTTGTTCTAATGAAGTTGTCATTCTTTCTTCAAATAAGAACATAGAAACTAACAATTTTTCTCTGCACATATAATATTCAGATCTTTCTATTCAATCATGCTCTCCTCCCCTGAAACCTACGATATAGTCGTGGAGTCTTCATCCACTAGGGAAAGCTTACAAAAGTTGTTCTCTGAATATCTATGACTCTACCATTAACTAAATCCCACTCTAATGTTTATTTAATTGATCAGTTTGGAACCAGTGTTTCATGGCACTTAAATTATAACATATGAAACTAAGAGTTGGAAAAAAAATGAGTTTGGAAAGGGCATTGGAATGATGCAAAAGTAATTTTATCTAGAAGAAAAAAGAAACTGTGTTTCAAGCTATCCCCAGTTAAAATGTACTTCCTAGAAAAAGAATAACATAATGGCAACTTCAGACCAAAATGGATTCATAAAACAAAGCTTCAAAATAGCAGGAAGTTACCTACAAAGGGTGATATCAATCAGTTCTCCAGTAAGAAGCTATTTCTAACACAAAAATGTTGGGTTGAGATGAGAACCAACAAGAAACCAACCACACAATTAGGTACTCAAAAAACAAGTGTTAAATGAATGGAAAAAAAGATGATATAATCCAGGTTTACTTGTCACTGTTATTAAAGTTTGATTAGTCTTTCTTAGCTAATATCATTATTTTAATTACAATAATCCAACAATTCAATTCATTGTGCAGCACCACCAACCGCAATAGACCCACTTTGTCCAAATCCCTTCTCATTCAGACTTGGAGTCATTAAATAGATGAGAGGTTTTTTTTGCTTGTTTCTTTGTTTTCTTTTGTTTTAATTGATTTTTTTTTTAAGAAGAGGAGAAAATTTGAGGTCACTATTCTAGATTTTCACCTGCAGTGAAAATTTCAATTAAGAGAAAATATTCTTCTTTACACCACTTGTCTCAATTTTAAACTTAAAAAATACCAAAAGACATTTTAAGCAGCCTATAATAGATCCTTCTGAGACATACATTTTGGAGAAAGAATGTTAGCTGACATGATCTATCCACTTTGAGCAGCCTAGGTATTCTTTTTAGTGTAAGCACTATTTGAAAGTCACCTCAAAGATGAAATTCATATTTAAATCTGCATTTTATGTCCCATAATAAAGTTTTCACAAGTAAAAATGAGCCTAGATAAAGAGGAGATGAAATGAATCTGTGAATAAAAGTTTTCAATCTTAGGAGAGTTAGAGTGAGTTAGTGAGAGGCAACCCTTAGGAATTGTGTTCAGTTCTATGCAAAGTAACTATAACTACAAGATAATGAGTTAGAGTGAATTCAAAGAAGAGTAAAGAGGAGAAAAAAGATACTCAGGACTATGTCATATGCAAGATATTAAATAACTAGGGTGTTTATATTCTGGAAAAAATAAATAAGATGGCACAGGAAAGGTTTCTTCAAATATTTGAGATGTCCTATGGGAAATGACATATGGGACCCCAGAGTTCAGATCAAGGATGAGAGAATGAATGTTTCAGAGTAACATTGCTGCCCAATAAAAGAAAGGACTGCATGTTAATAAAAGCTAACAAAAATTAGAATGAATTTTGTGAATTGCATAGGAGAAATATAAACAAATAATTCTATATTTGAATGTGAATGAATCAAAAGATAGAGCACAAAACACTAGATAATTTGTAGAATTTCTTCATCTCAGTTTCTGTGTTTTGGTGAAATGACATAACCAAAGATACAGGCCATTATTTTATTTAAGATCGATTAAAAAGATGGGGTAGAAAATTTTACCAAAATGTTAAGTGTCAGGTAGCTATGTAAATGATCTTCAAACTGTGGGTTGTAATTTATTCATAGACCTGAAACTAAGTTAGTGGGTCAAATGAATAAAACAGAATAAGTAAAATATGGGAAATTTCACCTAACAAGGATAAATATTGTTTTGTGTAACTTTTTTTTAAGTGTATGTGTATGTGTGTGTGTGTGTGTGTGTGTGTGTGTGTATGTGTGTGTGTTTACTCTAATGATATAAAATCTATTTTTCACTGTGGACCATGTTCTAAAAATTTTGAAAATCACTTTCTTGGACCATTTCTCTATGTATAGCTTGCACAATTTTGATTGAATTGGAATTCAATTTTGATTGAATTGGATAGTGATGTAATAGGAATATTCTTGTGAACAAGTGGTAAATTGTCTGGAATTTTTTGTCAATTAATTCATTTTAATTACCTTATTTTACTTACTATATGCATCATTTCATATTAGTGGTCTTCTCCCATAGTGTTTCTCCTTGAAAGTAACTGTAATTCATTTCAGATTTAATTGAGATCCTTTGAAACATAGGAGTGTTTGAGGAATAATATTTCAAGCAACTATAGCCAAATGTTCATATAATTTTGTTTTAATTCAGAACTAAGTTAAGGGGAGTTAGTGGGAGGGTGAGCTTTAGAACCAGGGATACTTGGGTTCAAATATTGACACTTACTATATTTTATTTAACCTTGGACAAATTATTTTACTTTTCTGAGCCTTGATTGAAATATATGTATAAATATATATGTTTTCAAATAGTTTGACTTTTATGTCATGTCCCACCACTAAATTTAACTTCATGAGTGGCATTCAGATCACAGAGGACACCAGAGCCTTTGCACTTTTTGATGGAGTCATCAGTAAAAAAAAAAAAAAGAAAAGAAAAGAAAGAAAGAAAGAGAAAGGAAGAAAGGAAGGAAAGAAGAAAGGAAAAAAGAAGAAAGAAAGGAAATTGAGTCAAAATCTCTTCCTTCTGTTTACTGGGTAGTGTTATACTATCTGCTGTTGAGGAGAGGATGCCCAGCTATTTAAGAAATACTATTCTAACATGGGCATTTCAAGGCAGAATAAGGTCAAGAAGAAAAAAAAAAAAAACAAACAAGGAAAAATTTTCCTCATAGAAAAAAAAATTGATTGGGTACTTGACAAGAATTTTACTACAACACACCAAGATAGGACCCCAGCTATGATATTAAGACAGAAGGATCATGTAAGAATTAAAAGTATTATTTGGGCTAATGACAGCTATGCTGTTTGTTCTCAGGTATCCTGTATTTTGTTTCAGATGGCAATAAGTAGTAGAGATGTAGAAATTTAGTGCTCCATGTCTTAGTAAGGAGCCTTAAAGACAATCCCATAAACTATCAAGCAAGGTTCCCAAAGAAAATAGTATTTTGTAAAGACTTTTTCTTTTTTTTAAATTGGTCACCGAATTATCCCTAAAGTAGTTGAGATTTACAGACCTTAGATATAAGGCTAACTACAATTTGTTTATAATAGAGTAGTTTGAATTAAGATGTACATACACTATATATATGTGTGTGTGTGTGTATATATATATATATATATATATATATGATTGTATTCAATAATCTGCTGGAGCTGGCTTATACTGGCTCATAAGAACAAATTTTTTAAAATTTTCAAAAAATATTTCAAACTGATTGTTAAAATTAAATTGCATAAATATACATTTTAATGTAATATTTTAAAGTGGCTAATCCTGAAAATACTCGAACTTATCATTCCTATTTTCCTACATTTTACTATTATCTATACTCTTGAGGTTATATATTTTATTGTTTCAGTATGCTATAAATAAAATACGATATTCTACAGCTTATTTTTCCCCAACGTTCAGTGATATACTGTTAGCTTGAAGTCAACATTGCTGGGCATAGTTACACCACAGGAAAGGCAAATACTACATAATCAGGGCTTTTTTTTTTTAAACAAGTCAGTTGTTATATAATTGCCATCATACCAATGGATTTTTGTCAGTGGATTTCAAAAACTATTGGTGGCTTGCATTTGTCTAGGAAACCCCAAACCAGAAATATCTAGCTATTTCAATTTCATTATTATACTACCATGCACATCATCAGATCAGGGGACCTTAGCCCCTTTAGAGAGAAGATGAAAAGACTATTGTTCTAGAACACTTAAAGGCCACAGTATATGTGCCTATCTCATTCCACTGCCTGAGAACAGGCTGTACTTCTTTATATAAGACAAGAATAACACAACATCTAAGAGACAACATCAATAATTCTTGAAGCTATTAATATAAAACTCATCTGCCACATATAGTGTATGTTAACTTAGTTCTTGTCTGTTTTAAATATTTTCTTCTATTAAAGTAAACTTGTGTTTCTTCAAGTTGAATAATTTACTCTT
Organism: Grampus griseus; assembly: GCF_964374135.1. Taxonomy (NCBI): domain Eukaryota; kingdom Metazoa; phylum Chordata; class Mammalia; order Artiodactyla; family Delphinidae; genus Grampus; species Grampus griseus. The sequence goes on along the minus strand of NC_139009.1, from coordinate 66,534,818 downwards.
GCATAATTTCATCTGAGACTCAGATCAACATGTTGTGCAAGGGAGATTTCCCCTAAATCATTGTTGATCTATGAACGTATTTTTTCTTTTACTCCTCCAACCTTCACTTGCAAACTTTCACTACAAACAATAACTTTGTTCTAATGCTGAAATTTACTGAAAAGACCAAAGTGTAACGAAGTAAAAATAAAAAAATCATGAAACAGTAGGGACTCCATTGGCAGCTTCATAACAAAGTACAGAACACACTGATTTTTTAAGCTGGCTAAAGTTCTACTCCTCCATCAAAAGGGAATTCATATATAGGGGTTTTCTGACTATTGAGATGGATGTAAAAACTGTGCATTACTGGGATATAGTGAAAAGTTAATTTTTTTCTTTCTTTTTTTTTTTTTTTCAAACTAGAAGATCAAAGAAACAGAATTACTGGTATAATTGTGGAAGAAACAGCCTGTGTCAAACTACTTGCTGTGTCCTCTGTGGATATATATTTAATGCAGTTTATTCTTTTATAATTTCTGTGGAAAATGTGTATATATATATATATATATATATATATATATATAAAATGAGGTGAAAGAGATTTGAGAATCCATGTGGTTCAACTGAAGTATGCTTGCAGATAGACGTGGTTTTTTTTTTCTATTAAGGTGTATAGCCTGTTGTCTTCCTGGAGATGCTGTTATATTTCTTCTATAAAGACAGGCAGGTAAGAACTTCATAAATGTACCTGATATAAATGTTTTCCACATTAATTTAAATCTTCTCCATGGATATGGCAAACTAGTGATGACCATTGCCTAATAATCCCTCTATTTATAGGCCAAACTAATCAGTTCACACTGGAGCTTTCTCTTCTGTAGCTTAAAAGGCCCCAATAGAATTAAAGTTTTGAGATGTACTCCATTTCAGCTTTTATTATTTTCCTTGACACTTTTCTAACTCCTTTTCCCCCTTTTTTTAATCTAGGAAGTAAACTTTATACTTTCTCCTTAGTTAATACATCTTCTTTCTACTAGGAAGTTAAGACAGGTATATAGGTATTTCTGACCTTATTCCTAAATGGCAGTAATTATTTTTTAAACTGTATTTAAGTTAGTTACCAGGTAGGTCAGCAATAAAATCCTACTACAGAAATATTTAATCTCAATGAGAGAAATATTTTCACTATTACTCTCAGTTAATAATCTCCATCCTCAACCCCATACCCTGGCTTCAAGGAGCTCTTTAGCTACCTAGTGATTATAGGTACATTTTGAGGAAAACTTTTCTTTTCCTATTTTATTCTATTAAGTATTTGAATGGTAACTCAAATTGTAATCATTAAAGGAACTTAAAATCTCTCTACCATTATCTTAATAAAAAACTCTACAGCTTAACTATATTACTGATGTAGAGGTTAAAAAAAATGGGAGAAGTCTGCAGTATGTGTATGCAATGGTCTGAATGTTTATGTCCCTCCAAAATACATGTGTCGAAACCTAATCCCCAATGTGAGGCCTTGGTAGGTGTTTAGGTCATGAGAGTGGAACACAAATGAATAGGATTGGTGCACTATAAAAGAGGTTGTGGAGAGTTCCCTTGCCCTTTCCATTATGTGAAGATACAGAAAGAAGATGGCCATCCAGGAAACAGGCTCTCACCAGACATCAAATCTTCCAGTGCCATTATCTTGGAATTCCTAGCCTCCAGAACTGTGAGAAATACATTTCTGTTATTTATAATCCACTCAGTCTATGGTATTGTCATATAGCAGCCTAAGTGGACTAAGACAATGTGTCATTAAGTAAATATGAAGACCCTTATAAAAATATAATTTAGTTTCCTCCTTCTTAAGAGTAATTAGTACAAATCAAGGCCTAAAGGACCATAATAAAAGGAAAACCATGGTTATATTACAATTCATCTTCCTGATACCACAGTAAAGACTGATTAGTAGAATGTAGAAAATACTTAACAGTATGAGTCAAGAGATAAGAGATGACTATAAAATAGATTAAAATTAGCCTAATATCACACAGATGGATTGTTGACATATGAGGACAAGCATGGTGAAGGATTTGTATGTGTAATGGAAGACTAAGCTAAAAGACCAATACCAAGCCCAGTGGAAGGCATTTCAAAGATACCAAGTAGACTGAAATGTGTTTCTTCCATGAATCCTTGGTGGAAGTTTATCCAGCAAAAGAAAGATAATATAATTTGCCTCAAATATTACTTTTAAGACATTAAATGCTATAGAACAATGTAGTTTTACACTTGATCATAAGACTAAAGTATTTGATACTTGCTATATTGTGAATCAGGTCTAAGGTAGTAATTTTTTTCTCAAGCCACAGAAAGAATATGCTCTCTTTCTGAATTATAAAACAAAACTAAAATTATTTACAAACAGTTACAAAGAAAGACATATTCCACTTGAAGATGGATCACAATGAATAACTCATTGAGGGGAAAGTCACAACAATGAAGTTTTTTATTAAGTTCAAACTATTAAGTTCATTCTTCAACTAAGAGAGTTTTAAGTAGAAATGCATTTCCTGGAGAGAAGTTTTTACTGTAATTAGAAAATCCAAGTGAGTTGATATAAGAAAAAAAGGTCTGAGGCAAAAATAAAATTATTAATTTATGTGTGTATATGTATACAATTTCCCTTTCTCTCAGCTTACATAAAATAAGGAAGCAGAGTCATCTATGGTGACTCTTCACCTTAGATACTATAGTAGAGTTGAAAATGGAAACTATCAGAGATAAATAAGCCTTTTGTAAACTCTTGTGCATATTGAGATAATGTGATGTGCCTTGAAGGTCAGGTAGAAATTTTTATTCTAAGCAAATATTCCCTTTGTTTGGAAAAGGCAGAGAGGTCTGTGAGTCTTGAGAAGAAAATGCAGTGAGGGAACCTTCACCCTGTTCAATAGCAATGTACCTGAAGCAGGCGGAAAGATCAGAAAGGATACATGATTTCTGGGCCTATGGAGGTGTATGCATTTAAGGACTTGCTTCAGGAAATATACAGAGAAGAGATGAACCAGAGGTCAAATGGGAGCTTAGGTTTGAGCAAAGGAAACACTAGAGAAAAACCTAATACACCAGGGAAGAGAAGACTGCTTTATTTATCTACTACTGCATGACAAAATATCCTAAATCTTTACATCTTAAAGCAACAAGCATTTATTATCTCACAGTTTCTGTGAGTTAGGAATTTAGGCATGGCTTAGCTGAGGGCCTTTGACTCAATATCTCTCCTGAATTTGCAGTCAAGTTGTCAGCTGAGGCTATGGTCTTATCTGAAGCATTGCCTCAAAGAGTTGATGGAGGGAACTTCTAAGTTCACTCATCTGTTTTTCTGGAGGCCTTGGCACCATCCCCTGTGGATCATCCTGTAAGATTGCCTCACATCATGGAGGCTGGCTCCCCCCAGAATAAGTCCTTGAAGAGAGAAGGTGGAAAAGAGAATACCCAATACAGAAACCACAATCTTTTATAGCCTAATAGTGGAAGTGAAATCTTTCTTTAGAATTCTTTAGAAGCAATAAATAAATACAGTTCACACATAAGGGGAAGGGGAAATTACCTAAGGATATGAATAATAGGTTTTGGGGATCATCAGGGGCTGTCTTAAAGACTACCTACTACAGAGTGCTTTTATCATTTTCCAGGCACTTTACTAAAATAACAACCAGGATGGAAATTCCTACTTGCCCATAAGGATGTAAGATTACAGATTCAGGTGATTTAAAGTAAAGGAAAAAGTGATATTTCTTTAACAATGTACTTTTAGGGCTAGCACTCACAACATTTTAAAAAGAAACATCAGTGTCAAATGATTATATCAGTGAAGTTTCAACTATATATTTTCAAAGGTTTGTACAGGTTTAAGGGAACCAACAAAGGATGGTGAAATAGTAACAATCAGCGAAAATGTAAATCCATTCACAACCCATTCCAAAAGGGGCAAAGGGATATGAGAATCAAGGGAGAGTCAAAGTTGTGGTAAAGAAGGCACCCTGAAGCATTTGCTAACTTAGGTTGAGAAAGGCAACCACAGCCCAAATATGACCTCCTTCTTTCCACATCTCTGCTGGTGCCTTCCAGTGACAACAGAGTCTAAGTAAGAAAGTCAGTAGAGATCAGCCTTTCATGGGTAAGAGTAGACAAGAAGGTTGGAGAAGTCATCTATAAAGGAAAATGAATAGTAACCACTCTGGTATATGATTATGTCACTTAGTTTCTAGTATTATAATTTGTTTAAATCAGTGGTTCTCTAAGTGTGGTACACAGATAATACGATACTATTAAGAAGTTATTTGACATTCTCATTCTCTCTTTGGGGGCAGCGTTAAGTAGAGTTGTCCAGAGGCTAAGTCATTTGTGATATTACAAAATATTGATGGCAGAAGTAGATATGAGAACCCATCTATCTTATATTAAGAGAGGCATTAATGAGTTTGAAAATAATAGAGAACAATGTCACTTTCTGTACCTATCATGGGTGCTGCCGATGAACAGGATAAACTTTACAAATATAATATTCAGCATAAAATCAAACATCACCAAGCACAGGGGACAAAACATGAATGAAAATGAACACAAATAACAAACATCAGAACAGACCAGTAGATTATTCAAGGTATACACAGAACAAAATGTAAACATTTCAATAAACAATTGGAAATTTAAAATTGAAAATTTCTATGTGAAAAAGAATTGAAGAGAAAACACAGTGGAACAATTTGAGAATTAATAAGGACAGACTTAATGAACCATCAGATTGGACAGAAATATATATATATACAATCAAGCATAGTGACAGAAAAAGATTAGAAAATACAGTACAAAACGTATGAGACAGTGAAATATCTCACATATATAATTAGAGAATTGAGAAAGGAGAACAAGAACAATATGTTTCCAAAATGCATTAAATTATCAATTGCAAGACAACAATGAACTAAAAGCAGAAAAAATAGAGAACAATTCACAACCTGACAGCACAGACAGGAATTGTGGAAACCCAGAGTAAAAGATAAAAAGGTCAAGAACAGGCAAAGGAATGACCATATTACCTTACAAAGAACAATCTTTAGACTGATAGCTAACTTCTGCTATCATTGGGGAAAAAGAGCAATGGTGGAAACCAGAAGACAAAATATCTTCAGTGTACGAAAAGAAAATAATTTCCAGTCTACGATCTCATATACTGTGAAAACTTCCTTTACAAATGAAGATGAAAATAAAACCTACTCCAAGCATTGAAAAACCTACTCCAAGCATTGAAAATTCAAATAATTTACCAATATAGAACCCACAGTCAAGGTTATTTTGCAAGCAAAAATAAAATGATACTACGTAGTAGTTTAGAGAGTCAGGAAATAAAGAAGAATAGCAAAAGTACATATGTGGATAAATTAAAATGAGATCCACTGTATAAAAAAACAATATAAATGACAAAATATATATTAACATTATTAGAAAAATAGAATATATATTAAAATTTATTAGAAAAATAGAATAAAACTTGGTAGGAGGGTAAATGGAATTAGTTTTCAAAAGTCCGCACTTTACTATTAATTAGGGGAAAATATAAATTAATATTATAGTTTAATACATCAATAATGCATGATTTTAATTTTAGGGTAGCTATGAATAAAAATAGGAAAGCAGTAGAAAATTTCTGCTAACAGAGGAAAAACTGGAATAAAAAATTAAGTCAGGGAAAGTAACAGAAAATATATAGTGAAATGATAATTTTAAATTAAATTTTAATTAAATATGTTTGTAGATTATGAAGATTATAAATTACACAGTTATACTGTTGTGTGTTTTGTTTTGCTTTTTATTGCTCTTATTTATTTTATTCCTCAAAAGGATCAAGAACTGTAACAGTTTTTAACCAAATTGGATAATAATTATTATGAGGGAGGAAGAATCAGAGACTGATAGCAGAAACCACGTTATAATTTTGATATATTTACAGTTATACACAGTATACTATCATTAGTGTATAATTAACAAAAGTTCAAAATGTATGCATGCTAATGATTTCCTTTGTCATGCAAAAGCTTTTAAGTTTAGTTAGGTCCCGTATGTTTAAAGACAACCTACTGAATGGGACAAAATATTTGCAAATGATATGACCAATAAAGGGTTAATATCCAAACTATATAAGCACCTCAGTCAAGTTAACATGAAAAAAGCAAACAACCCGATTAAAAAATGGGCAGAAAACCTGAATAGACAGTTTTCCAAAGAGTGAATGCTGTTGCCCATCAGGCACATGAAAAGATGCTCAACATTGCTAGTCATAAGGGAAATGTAGCTCAAAACCACAATGAGATATCACCTCACACCTGACAGAATAACTATCATCAAAAAGAACACAAATAGGGCTTCCCTGGTGGCGCAGTGGTTGAGATATCAAGATCTATCTTGATATCTATCTTGATCTATCTAATATCAAGAAATATTAGAAACAAAATTATGGATATAAAGTATTAACAGCTAAATTATGCAGCTATTAAAAATGATTAATGTTATTACTAAATAATACTATTCAAATTGAAAAGGAAAAAAGGTGGCTAGCTGTGTTAACAGGTAGTTCAAAAATGAAAATGGCCAATAAAAATTAAAGAATCTAAATATTAAGTGAGAAATCATATGGCCTAATTGACCTTCAAAAACGTTTGGGCAGTTTCTTCTTTCCAGTTAAGGTTTTTGTGTGAGTCTGGTGAAAGAGGGCCTCCCAGGCACAACTTTTGGGAGTTTAAAATGATGTAGACTCTCCTAAATGTCATTTACAAACACATATTTGAAATCTTGAAAGTAATTGCACATTCAGCTCAAAATTTTTCCTTTTACGAATTTGACCTAAATAAGCAGAGATAATGAATACAAGGCTCTCTGTATGAGAATATACATTGACCTATTACATTATAATTTTGAAACCTAAGTATAGATATGATGCAGCTGTAGAGAATGGATTCAACTAATATTTTCCCTTGACAGTATCTACTTTTATTTATCTATTTCTTTATTGAAGTATAGTTGATTTACAATATTATATTAGTTTCAGGAGTACATTTTTCAGAATTTTTATAGATTATGCTCTTTTTAAAATTATTACAAGATAATAATAGCTATACTCCCCTGTGCTGTACAATATATTCTTTTTGCTTATCTATTTTATACATAGTAATTTGTATCTCTTAATCACATACCCCAAAATTGCCATTCTCTCCTTGCCTCTCCTCACTGGTAACCAGTAGCTTGTTTTCTACATCTGTGAGTCTGTTTCTATTTTGCTACATACATTCAACTGTATTATTTTTTAGATTCAACATATAAGTGATATCATACATCATTTGTCTTTGTCTGACTTATTTCACTATGCATAATTTCTTCAGGTCCATCCATGTTGATACAAATGGCAGAATTTCATTCTTTTTAACCACTGAGTAACATTCTATTGTATTTATATACACACACATATACCACATCTTCTTTACCCATTCATCTGTTGATGGACAGTTAGTTTCCTTCCATATGTTAGCTATCGTACGTACATACTGCTGCTATGAATGTTGGCGTGTATGTATCTTTTTGAAATAGGGTTTTCATTTTTTCCAGGTATATACCCAGGAGTAGAATTTCTGGGTCATATGGTAGTTCTATTTTAGTTTTTTGAGGCTACTCCATACTGTTTTCCATAGCGCTTGCACCAGTGTACATTCCCACCAGCAGTTCCTTTTTCTCCACATTCTCTCCAAAATTTGCTATTTGTAGGCTTTTGATGATAGCTATTCTGACAGGCGTGAGGTGATATCTCATTGTGGTTTTGATTTGCATTTCTCTAATGATTAGTCATATTGAGCATCTTTTCATGTGCCTGTTAGCCATCTGTACATCCTCTTTGGTATGTTAAACTTGTTTCTTTCTCTTTGATTTAGTCTTGGCAGGTAATATGTTCCTAGAAATTTTCCCATTTCTTCTTGGTTTTCCAATTTGATCATTCCTTGGATGTTAGACTTATTATTAATTTTGTGTTTATTTTGCTTGCATTTTCCATATTTTATTATTGAAAACATAATAGGTTTCATAAAGAATGTTTATTGACAATTATTGTGATACAACACTGTTAAAGCAAAGTGGTGCTCAGTATTGTTGAGTCAGTGTCAGTGGTGTATTGGAAACAACTTCTACTGGCTTGAAAGAACCCACTTGAGCATCTTTACCTAACTCTATGCTCAGGAATGTCATGCTGGTTGCTTGAAATTGACCATGGTGAATTTTTACACTGTGGAAATCTGAAAATGCTGCAAATCTGGCTTTTTATTATAGAATGCTAGTTGTTAAACAATTACTGTCACACCACAAGACTAAGAAAAAACAAATAAACATATTTCAGACAATATATTTAGTAAAATATTCACAATTCTCCTGAAAGTTGTAGTTAGATATCTATATATTTATTTCTTCACAAATAATAACATTCATATTTAATAGCAGCTAGCAAACATATTCTTTTCACAACTCTTATTTTGTTACTCTTGTCATCTTACTTGCCATTTAAGCCAAGTTACTGTTTTCATTTATTCTTGTCACTTTATTTAATGTTTACTCTCATATAGTTATGCAAAAGGCTCTAGTAAGATTCACACCTTTAGCAGTTAATGTTTATGGAGTAAATAGGTCCTAGAGTAATAACTATACGTTTGGTTGCACATAATAACATCATAAAATGAGAAATATATAAATATAACATGTATTAATAAAACTGCATCTTGCTGGGAGAAACTCAGGCTTTTTAAATCACAGGTGCTAATGCGATCTTACCTGCTGAGAGTAAGAGAAGCTGAACATTTTATGTAGGTATATAGGTACAACAGACACCGTGGACTTTGTACCAATGTTAACCAACCTAATCAATGAAGATTTTAAAAAGTCATAGGAAAAAATATATTTTACTTGGTATTTTTAATATGGTTTAAAACTATTTTTGTAGATTTCTATAAGCATTTTAATAGCTCCTCCTAAAAGGAAGGTTAGTTTTTTGAATTGTAAATGATTAGTCCCTATAATCCATTGTTACTCAAAGTGTAGTTCATGGATGAGTAACATCAGCATCACCTAGAGCTCATTAGAAATGTAGCTTCTTAGGGCCCACTCCAGACCTACTGAAACAGAATCTGCATTTTAACAAGAGGTCTATATAATATGTATAGGAAGTTTGAGAAGCAGCATTCAAATCCATTCTCATTGTCATCTTAGTAGACAATTTCTTTTTACTTGTTTTAATATCAAACATCAAAAATTTGATTATAAATCAAATATCTTAAGTGAAGGTGATTTATATTTTTCGGTCTTTATTATATCACTATAAAGTTATAAGAAACTATGTATGTAGTATATATGTTGTATATAATGCTATCTATTTAAATGTTATTTTACAGAGCTATATTTAGGCAAATACATATTATAGACCTATTCAGAAGAGTAGGAAGATCCATGTATTTGAGGGTCAGATTTTACTTGTATTGTTAGCCCCAACGCTAACTAGGTATCTCTCTCTCTCTCTGTGCCTCAGTTTCCTGAATCATAAATTATAGGGACTACTTTGTATATCTTTGGGGAAATTAGATGAGTTTGTAAAAGAAAGCAGCTGGCATGTATTGCTTGATAAAAATGTATCCATTCAAATCCATTAGTACCTAAATTTATGATGTCTGAAACATCTGCCTTTAAGTCAATATATTAGATGCATATAACCCATTTTGATAGTAAAAAATCTAAGCCACTAGCAAAAAGTTATATAAATTATTATAGATACTATGAATACTTTCAAAAACTAATAAGCTTGTTCTCTTAGGCTTTATTTAATCAATCCTCATAGGTAGCTTGAGATTCCACAAGGAATCTTGCCAGATCTTGCGTTATTTTCGATAGTATCTAAGGAGAGAATGTTATATATCTCGAATCCAAGTTCAAGCAAATTGCCTTTCATTCTTTACTAATTTAAAGCAATCTGTAACAGTGTTCGTCACAATGTTGTTAAAAACAGAAAAAGTTTAAACAACATGAATCTCCATATATATCTAATAGTTAAATCAAATATGGCACATTCATACATGGAGATAACTGACTGAAAATGTGCGTAAATATTTTTTGCAATAACAACTTATTTATGATATTTTTATATATTGTTTCTTCTGGAAGAATATAATTCAAACTAATAAAACTGATGATCTCTGGTGAAAAAGTTAATGATTGTTATTCACTTTTAATTACCTTTATTTTCTAATGAACAATTAAAAACAAACAATTTCTGATGTATATAAGTTAAATTATTATGTGGCACACCTTAAACTTGTGCAGTGCTGTATGTCAATTATATCTCTACAAAACTGGAAGAAAAAATAACCAAACCTCATCACTAAGCCTAAAACAAACAAAAAAGAAAAAAAATCCAAATATTCCATCATAGATTCTATCAAAGTTAATGATTAAAAAGACCCTCAAGGGCTTCCCTGGTGGCGCAGTGGTTGAGAGTCCACCTGCTGATGCAGGGTACATGGGTTCGTGCCCCGGTCCGGGAAGATCCCACATGCCTCAGAGCAGCTAGGCCCGTGAGCCATGGCCTCTGAGCCTGTGCGTCTGGAGCCTGTGCTCCGCAAATGGGAGAGACCACAGCAGTGAGAGGCCCGTGTACCATAAAAAAAAGAGACCTTCAAATTCAAGTTTAGAATTCCTTGAAGATTTTATGTAAAAATAACAATGCTTTTAATATGTTTACATATTTCGTCTGTGATGAGCATAGAAAATGTTATCTGTTTACTGGTTCATAGAAGTTAATACAATTACTTCAATGCATTATAAATTGATTCAGCCTCCCATTTTAATAGGAATAAAAACTCAATCCATCAAGATTACTGTGGAAAAAAGGGCCGTGTAATCTCTAAAAGGAAAAAGTAGCTGAACTCCTCTTCTTTCTTGGAGTTTATTTCTTCTAACGTTAATAACTTAGATATGTCTGACAATAGAAAAATAAATCAAGGTAAAGCTTAATGCATTGCAGAAAAGTCAGTTTACATTTTCACTAATATAGTTCTGTTAAACATAATCGTTTTATAAGTTAACAAAATATATAATAAAACAAAATATATAATAGAAAATAAAACTAACAATATTAGTGAATATTAAACTTATGTATTACTATCTTCAGGATTTTCTATAAGTAACATGTCTAAGTGTATTCTCCCTGGATTTGAATATTACTTCTGTGATTTGAAGAGACTGGGAAAGAGTATCTGTGAGTTGCACAACTGAAGGAAAATTAATTTGTCTGAGCTATTGAAAGGGACTTATTATTTCAAATAAGTTCTACAGAGAAAACCACATTACTAAAATAGAAGTAGCAAGTAATTAGCAGTATATTTGAATAGTCTTCAATTTCCTCATTTCATATAAATTATACAAAAGGAACATAGTTCAAGATTTATTCTTATTTTACAGATGTGTAATTTTCCAATTTTCACAGGGTTGTACATTTAGTATCTCTGATAGATCTCAAAGCCAGACCTCTTCTATCAAGTACCATGTGTTCTCCTATATATAATCATTTCTCTCTTAGTCTCTACATTTTTAAAATTTTAATTTATTTTTTTTATTGGAGTATAAGTGCTTTACAATATTGTTAGTTTCTACTGTACAGTGAAGTGAGTCAGCTATATGTATACATATAATCCTTCCCTTTTGGACCTCCTTCCCTACCCCCATTCCACCCATCTAGGTCATCAAAGAGCACCAAGCTGAGCTCCATGTGCTATACAGCAGGTTCCCACTATCTATTTTATACATGGTAGTGTATTTATGCCAATCCTAATATCCTAGTTCATCCCACCCTCCCCTTCCCCACTGTATGCACACGTCTGTTCTCTATGTCTGCGTTTCTATTCCTGCCTTGAAAATAGGTTCATTTGTAGCATTTTTCTAGATTCCACATATATGTATTAATATACAATATTTGTTTTTCTCTTTCTGACTTACTTCACTCTGTATGACAGACTCTAGGTCCATCCACATCTCTACAAATGACCCAGTTTCATTTCTTCTTATGGCTGAGTATTATACCATTATATATATGTACCACATCCTCTTAATACATTCATCTGTCGATAAACATTTAGGTTGTTTCCATGTCCTGGCTATTGTATGTAATGCTGCAATGAACATTGGGATACATGTGTCTTTTTGATTATGGTTTTCTCAGGGTATATGCCCAGTAGTGGGATTGTTGGGTCACATGGTAGTCCTATTTTTAGAACTATTTTGGTTCTATTTCTATTTTTTCAGTTCTATTTTAGTTTTTTTTAAGGAATCTCAGTACAGTTCTCCACAGTAGTTGTATCAATTTACATTTCTACCAACAGTGCAAGAGGGTTCCCTTGTCTCTGCACCCTCTCCAGCATTTATTGTTTGTAGATTTTTTGATGATGTTCATTCTGACTGGTGTGAGGTGATACCTCATTGTAGTTTTGATTTCCCTTTCTCTAATAATTAGTGATGTTGAGCAGCTTTTCATGTGCCTCTTGGCCATTTGTATGTCATCTGTGGTGAAACGTCTATTTAGGTCTTCTGCCCTTTTTTTTAATTGGGTTGTAAGTTTTGTTTTATATTGGGCTGCATGAGCTCTTTGTATATTTTGAAGATTAATCCTTTGTCCATTGCTTCTTTTGCAACTATATTTTCTCCCATACTGTGTATTGTCTTTTTATCTTATTTATGGTTTCCTTTGCTGTGCAAAAGCTTTTAAGTTTAATTAGGTCACTTTTGCTTAATTTGTTTTTATTTTCATTACTCTAGGAGGTGAGTCATAAAATATCTTGCTGTGATTTATGTCAAAAAGTGTTCTTCCTATATTTTCCTCTAAGAGTTTTATAGTGTCTGGTCTTATATTTAGGTCTTTAATCCATTTTTAGTTTATTTTTTGTGTACGGTGTTAGGTACTACTCTAATTTCATTCTTTTCCATGTAGTTGTCCACTTTTCCCAGCACCATTTATTGAAAAGTCTGTCTTTTCTCCATTGTATGTTCTTGCCTCCTTTGTCATAGATTAGGTGATTAGAGGTGTGTGGGTTTATCTCTGGGGTTCTACCCTGTACCACTTATCAATATTTCTGTTATTTTAGAGAGCTAGTTGGAAGCAGCTGAATAACACAGGGAGATCAGATCAGAGCTTTGTGTCCACTTAGAGAGGTGGGATAAGAAGGGTGGGAGGGAGATGCAAGAGGGAGGAGATATGGAGATGTATGTACATGTATAGCTGATTCACTTCGTTATACAGCAGAAACTAACACACTATTGTAAACAATTATACTACAATAAAAAAAAAAAGAATTCCTGTTTTTGTACCAGTACCATACTGTCTTGATGACTGTAGCTTTGTAGTATAGTCTGAAGTCAGGAAGCCTGATTCCTTCAGCTCCGTATTTCTTTCTCAAGATTGCTTTGACTATTCAGGGTCTTTTGTGTTTCCATACAAATTGTAAAATTTTTTGTTCTAATTCTGTTAAAAATGTCCTTGGTTATTTGATAGGAATTGCACTGAATCTGTAGATTGCCTTGAGTAGCATAGTCGTTTTCACAACATTGATTCTTCCAATCCAGGAGCATAGTATATCTCTTCATCTGTTTGTGTCACTTTTGATTTCTTTCATAAGTGTTTTATAGTTTTCACAGTACAGGTCTTTTTCCTCCTTAGGTAGGTTTATTCCTAGGTATTTTATTCTTTTTGTTGCGATGGCAAATGGGAGTGTTTCCTTAATTTCTCTTTCTGATCTTTCATTGTTAGTGTATAGGAATGCAGGAGATTTCTGTGCATTAATTTTGTATCCTGAAAACGTACCAAATTCATTGATTAGTTATAGTAGTTCTCTGGTGGCATCTTTAAGATTTTCTATTAATACTATCATGTCACCTGCAAACAGTGACAGTTTTACTTCTTTTCCAATTTGTTTTCCTTTTATTTCTTTCTCTTTTCTGATTGCTGTGGCTAGGACTTCAAATACTATGTTGAAAAATAGTGGTGAGAGTGGATATCCTTGTCTTGTTCCTGATCTTAGAGGAAATGCTTTCAGTTTTTCACCATTGAGAATGATGTTTGCTGTGGGTTTGTCATATATGGTCTTTACTATGTTGAGGTAGGTTCCCTCTGTGCACACTTTCTGGAGAGTTTTTATCATAAATGGGTGTAGAATTTTGTCAAAAGAACTGACTTTTAGTTTTATTGATTTTTGCTACTCTTTTCTTTGTTTCTGTTTCATTTATTTCTGCTCTGATCATTATGATTTCTTTCATTCTACTAACTGGGTTTTCTTTGTTCTCCTTTTTGTTGGTGATTTAGGTTTATGGTTAGATTGTTTATTTGAGCTTTTTCTTCTTTCTTGAGGTGAGCTTGAATTGCTATAAACTTCCCTCTTAGAACTGCTTTTGCTGTGTCCCATAGGTTTTGGATAATCGTGTTTTCATTGTCATTTTTTTCTAGGTATTTTTTTACTTCTTCTTTGACTTCTTCAATGATCTCTAGGTTAATTAGCAGTGCACTGTTTAGCCTCCATATGTCTGTGTTTTTTAAAGTATTTTCCTGTAACTGATTTCTAATCTTATTGGGTTGTGGTCAGAAGAGATGCTTCATATGATTTCAATTTTCTTAAATTTTCCAAAGCTTGATTTGTGACCCAAGATGTGATCTATCCTGGAGAATGTTCTATCCACACTGGAGAAGAATGTGTATTCTTCCACTTTTGGGTGGATTGTCCTATAAATGTCAATTAATTCTATCTCTTTATGTGATTTAAACTGTATGTGTCCTTAATTCTTTTCTCTCTGGATGATCTATCCCTTGGTGTATGTGGGGAGTTAAAGTCCCCCACTATTATTGTGTTACTGTCAATTTCCCCCTTCATGGCTGTTAACATTTGCCTTACGTATTGAGTTGCTTCCATGTTGGATGCATAAATATTTGTAACTGTTATGTTTTCTTCTTGGATTAATCACTTGATCATTATTTGGTGTCCTTCCTTATCTCTTGTAACAGTCTTTATTTTAAAGTCTATTTCATCTGATATGAGTATCGTTACTCCAGCTTTCTTGTGATGTCCATTTGCATGGAATATCTTTTTCCATCCCCTCATTTTCAGTCTGTATGTGTCCCTAGGTCTGAAGTGGGTGTCTTGTAGATAGCATATATACAGGTTTTGTTTTTGTATTAATTCAGCCAGTCTGTGTCTTTTGATTGGAGCATTTAATCCATTTACATTTAAGGTGATTACCAATATGTATGTTCCTATTACATTTTTCTTAATTGATTTTGGTTTGTTTTTGTGAGTCTTTTTCTTGTCTTATGTTTCCCACCTAGAGAAGTTCCTTTAGCATTTGTTGTAAAGCTGGTTTGGTGGTACTGAATTCTCTTAGTTTTTGATTGTCTGTAAAGTTTTTGATTGCTCCATCAAATCTGAATGAGATCCTTGCTGTGTAGAGTAATCTTTGTTGTACTTTTCTCCCTTTCATCACTTTAAATATATTGTGCCGATCTCTTCTGACCTGCAGAGTTTCTGCTGAAAAATCAGCTGATAAAGTTATTGGGATTCCCTTGTATGTTATTTACTGCTTTTCCCTTTCTGCTTTGAATATTTTTTCCCTTTCTGCTTTGTTACTTTGATTCATGTGTGTTGGTGTGTTTCTCCTAGGGTTTATTCTGTATGGGACTCTCTGTGCTTCCTGGACTTGACTATTTCATTTCCCATGTTAGGGTAGTTTTCGACTATAATTTCTTCAAATATTTTCTCAGACCCTCTCCCTTTCTCTTCTCTTTCTGGGACCCCTATAATTCAAATATTGGTGCATTTAATGTTTTCCCAGATGTCTGTGAGTCTGTCCTCTATTCTTTTCATTTTTTTTTCTTTATTCCACTCTCTGACAGTTATTTCCACCATTTTATCTTCCAGCTCAGTTATTTGCTCTTCTGCCTCAGTTATTCTACTATTGATTCCTTCTAGTGTATTTTTCATTTCAGTTATTGTATTGTTCATCTCTGTTTATTTGTTCTTTAGTTAGTCTAAGTCTTTGTTAAACATTTCTTGTATTTTCTCAATCCTTGCCTCCATTCTGTTTATGAGATTTTGGATCATCTTTACTCTCATTACTCTGAATATTTTTCATGTACGCTGCATATTTCCTCTTCACTTATTTGGTTTTGTAGGTTTTCAACTTGCTCCTTAATCTGTAACATATTATTTTGCTGTCTCATTTTTTTTTGATGGGTTGGGCTGTATTTTTGTCTTACTGGTTGTTTGGCCTGAGGCATCCAGCACTGGAGTCTGAAGGCAGTTGGGTAGAGTCAGATCTTGGTACCAAGATGAGGACCTCCAGAGACCTCATTCCAATTAATATTCCCTGGGGTCTGAGTTTTTCTGTTAGTACAGCAGTTTAGACTCAGCACTCTCACCACAGGACCTCAGGCTTGACCCCTGGCCTGGGCACCAAGATCCCACAAGCCAAACAGTACAGTTAAAGAAAAGAAAAAACAGGAGCAGTACAATAACAAAGAATAAAAAATAAAATAAAGTTGGAAAAATAAAAAATACATTAGGAAAAATAAAAATATAAGTGAAATAATTACAGCAAGCTAAAACAGAACCACAACAGAACAAAGGAGAAAAAAAAATGGGGGAACAAGCCAAAAGAAGCAGAACAATAACAAAGTATAAAGAATAAAATTAGAAAAATAAAAAAAAATCTATTAGAAAAAAGAAAATCTATAAATGAATAAACAACAACAAGGTAAAACATAACCACAACATAAAAAATAAAAACCCAGAAAAGGCCTTGGTTCCTGGGGGGTGAGCTTAGACAGGGGAAGGGTTTAGGCATGGGACAGGGCCTAGGCTCAGTATCCGTGTGGTTGGGAAAGGCAGCATGGCTGGAGGGGGGCCACCTTGGAGTGTGAATTTTGGAGGTAAGGGCCTGGGTGGGGTGGGGGTGGGGTGTTAGTTTAGTCCCAGCACAGTCAGAGGGTGTCTCAGAGTGTGGTGTGGAGAGGTTGGGCCCTGGGTGGTGGTTCAGGGATGGCTCTTAGTCTCAGCACCACCAGAGGGAGCCTTGGAGGGTGGAGGATTAGACTCAGGACCTCAGCAGGCTCCCTGGGGCCCAAGTGGACAGGGGAAACACTGGTCATTCTCCTTTCCTATCCTTCATTCTCCCAAGAGTCTCCCCCATCCCTGTTGATTCCCTAACTGTGGGGGGACACCTCCAGGAGTGGGAAACCCTTCCCTCTGCCAGCCGCCCCTGAGGGGCACCAGTCCCATCCTGCCTCCAGTTCTCCTGCCCCCTACCTGCCCCCCCACATCCCACCTGGTCACTCGGGGTTTCCTCTACACCCCTTAGGTGTCCATGGTCCCCCACCAGTGCCTGGCAGGTGCCCTAGTTGTGCAGAGACATGAACTCCATGTCCTCCTAGTCTGCCATCTTGATGCCACCTTCTCTTAGTCTCTTAAACTTTCTTCCATGAACATTTAGATTATTCTAATATAATTTACCATTTAAAAAAGTAGTTTATCATTTAATGGCATAA